>NC_086324.1:37217859-37870002 GCF_036172605.1 Pelobates fuscus | reverse complement strand
AACTCTCTAACTGTAGAAACTCTACGAATCAAAAAGGACACTCAAGGAAGATACCTTATCTTACACTGTAGAATCAATAACCACCCATACGTCCTAGCATGTTTATATAGCCCCAATGACCACCAACGCAACTTTCTTCACAAGGTCCTCAATAAACTACCAAACGACACAAACGACCCCAAAATCCTATGTGGGGACTACAACCATACGATGGATACCCGCTTAGACTCGACAACCCCAAGCACCTCGGACAAACACCTTAAATCAGGCCCGAACAATAGGGCATTTGCAAAACTCATCCACGAAAACAGTCTGTACGATGTCTGGAGAACGAAACACCCCTCAGACAGAAATTACACATTCTTCTCACAAGTGCACAAGACGTACTCAAGAATAGATCATATACTAACCTCTGGCAATATGCTTCCCCGTATAGAAGATTGTTCTATAGGTAACATAGTGTGGTCCGATCATGCACCACTGACAATGACACTAAACACCAATTTCCTACACCGGGGTAAACCACCATGGCGTCTCAACGAATCCCTTCTCCTTGACAAAGACTTCACGGCATCAATGGCGTCGGAATTGGAAAACTTCTTCGAGACCAATGACAATTTGGAGGCCTCAATATTCTCAATCTGGCAGGCCCACAAATCGGTCATAAGGGGCCACCTCATTAGTCGAGCATCATACCTAAAACGTAAACGTGAAAAGGAACACTTGGAACTCTTAAGAAAACTGAGAGACACTACTTCTGCACACATGCTGAACCCTACGGAGGCTCAAGCAAAAGACATAGCAGACATTACCAATCAAATTAACACATTGACATTCCAAAAAACGTCACACACCCTAGCAAAACTGAAAATGAGAACGTACACCCAAGGCAACAGAGCAGGAAAGCTTTTAGCCAACCTACTTAAGAAACAACAGACTAATTCTAAAATACCACATCTAATCACAGCTGCAGGTGACAAAATACATAACCCACAAGACATTAACGACTGTATGGCAGATTACTACCACTCCCTTTACAACCTCAAACTAGACCCCAACCTACACCAACCGACTCCTAAGGAAATAGATGACTTTCTCAAAACGGTAGAACTCCCGACACTCTCCACCACCCAAAGGGATGACTTACAACACCAGATCACTATACAAGAAATCACAGACACTATCGCCTCACTCCCACCAGGGAAATCCCCGGGCCCAGATGGAATGACCAATGTTTACTACAAAACATTCGCACCAATCTTAGCACCCTACCTGCAAAAGGTATACCACCACGCCATACAAATAGGACAACTACCACAAGAGATGCTGATGGCCCATGTCGCCACCCTTCCCAAACCAGGGAAACCCCCGAACAGAAGCCAAAACCTACGCCCTATTTCCCTACTAAACACAGACATTAAAATCATAGCAAAAATCTTCTCCAACAGGCTAGCACGAATTATACCCTCCCTAATTCAGGAGGACCAGGTGGGGTTTGTCGGGGGCAGACAGGGAACAGACGGCACTAGGAAAACCCTAGATTTACTCTATGCGATACAAGAAAGCAAGAACCCCAGTGTCCTATTGTCCCTAGATGCCGAGAAAGCCTTTGATAGACTCCATTGGCCCTTCCTGAAAGCGGTACTTCAAAAATTCGAATTCCCACCACAGTTCCTATCCACCATTCAAGCACTATACTCTACACCAACGGCTAAGGTGGTCAATGGTGGCTTTGCCTCAAAACCGTTCACTATCTCCAACGGCTCTAGACAGGGTTGCCCACTCTCCCCACTACTGTACATATTGGCACTTGAACCCCTTACACAACTAATAAGAAACAACCCGAATATACATGGGATAAAATCCAAAGGTCAAGAATACAAATTGTCACTCTTTGCGGATGATATCCTGCTCACGTTGGAGCAGCCGCATATATCTTTACCCAATTTTCACGACATCTTATCCCGCTTCAGTGCATGCTCATACTACAAGCTAAATGTCACCAAGACCCTAGCTCTAGGCATTCATATCCCAAAACAAGCCCTGACGGCTCTCCAAGAGAACTTCAAATACGATTGGAGACATGACCATATTAAATTCCTTGGAATCTACTTTACCCCATCAACCAACAAACTATTCAAAGCGAACTATACAAAACTACACAAAGAAATTAAAGCCCTGCTACACAGTTGGAAGGGGAAGTATGTATCATGGACCGGCAGGATAGCCTCGGTAAAAATGGTGATCATGCCAAAAATACAATACCTATTCCGCTCACTCCCACTCAAGCTCACCAAAGCCTACTTGACGGACCTGCAACGTAGTATAAACAGGTTCATATGGGACTACAAGAAGCCAAGAGTGGCTAAGACCACGTTGTACAAGCCCCATGATCAGGGAGGAATGGGGCTACCGGACATAGTGAAATACTACAGAGCAGCCAACATAACTCCAATCATTGCAGCATCACATCGACAAAACCCTTTGACTTGGGAAGACCTGGAGAAACACCATGCCAAGGGGATCTCCCTCCCAGCGTTAGCATGGACACCGAACAGCCACAGACCCAAACCAGAACTGTTACCTACCACCACACTAACTCTCTCAATGTGGGATGACTACCGCCGAACACAAGGAATAACAATACCCTTTTCATCAGCAACCCCGATTGAAACAATACGCCAACTTATTCCGGATTTTAATCACAAACTCTGGCAGAGACATGGCGTACACACACTATCACAAATACTACAAGGAAACCACCTCAAACCCTTCTCGGTTCTATGTGACGAATACAAGCTCACCAACACAGCAACCTTCTCCTATATCCAACTGCAATCATGGATTAATCTCAACAGACCACAACAGACTACAACCACACCGGACCCACAATGGGCTAAATTAATACAAATATGCACCAAAGCTAAACCGGCAACGAAACTCATCTCGCAGATCTATGCCTCCGCAAACTCCGAAACTATGACAACAACGACCTCCTTCCAGAGGGCATGGGAAAAGGACATTGGCCAAAAACTCACACAAGATCAATGGCGAACTATATTTCAAGCCAATAAAAAAACTTACCCTCTGCACAACACACATAGAACTCTCACGCAAAATACTATATAGATGGTACCTAGTCCCAACAACACTCAAACACAGCTACCCGAAAGCAACAGATGCATGCTGGCGATGTCAAAAAGACCGAGGTACCTTACTGCACATATGGTGGCAATGCCCGTCACTGTTACAATACTGGACACAAGTCATAGAACTGATATTGAGCTGCACCAGACTACGTATCTCCCCCACACCAGAAACACTCCTGCTATTACTACTACCTCCAACACAGCATATACACACTAAATATCTACTATACCACATCTGTATAGCGGCCCTTGCCACCATTAGCAAAAACTGGAAACAACCTAAAGCCCCAACGATCACTCAATGCATCACAGCTATAGAAACATCCAAGAAGTATGAAATGATGGCACGGAAATCCAGCAGGACGTATCCCTACTGGATTGAAGCATGGAATCTTTGGGACCGAAACAAGCCACCGAAACCACACTGAAATGCTGATAACGAACCCTCCGCAAAATGATAAGTCTCCGCGAATGGAGGCAACCTAGAAACGCACATGCTGGCTCACATACACACACATACACACACACACACACACCACACACATGCACCGCATATACTTAGCACCTACACTGAGACCGTACACGATGATGACACAACAAATTCTGCATTCACACAACCACCAACCCCACACGCTTCACACACCCACCCCCCTCATAACCCGACCCTATGAACCCCAATATGTCCACCACCAACAATGAGGACTGCCCTACACCCATTATCCACAATAACCCGACCCACAAAAGAAGTCACAACACACAGAAGCACAAGACGGTTTACTTTAAAATGGTATAATATGTGTTCGTGCAATAAATAAGAAAAATGCAAATTGCAGTTAAACACAACAGCAACAAATGCACAAATTGCTTGTGTCCTCAAAGGCACACTATAGTCACCAGAATGACTACAGCTTATTGTATTTGCTCTGGTGAGTTTAATCATTTCCTGCAGGCTTTTTGCAGTAAACACTGTATTGTCAGAGAAAAGGCAGTGTTTACATTGCTGTCTAGGGATACCTCCAGTGGCCACTTCTCAGATGGCCACTGGAGGTGCTTTCTGGGGCAGTGCTGATCAGTGTGCAGCACTGACATTCAGCGTCTTCACGGTCTGCATGGAGACACTGAACGTTCCCTATAGAGATGCATTGATTCAATGCATCTCTATGAGGAGATGCTAATTGGCCAGCAGGTCATTTTGCCCTGCCCCCGTCCCGTCACCTTGGCAATTTCAGCCGATCTAATGCTTTCCTATGGGCTGATGATGACAGCCAAAGCCGGTGCTGGAAATAAGGTTAGCTTTCACCCTATTTAAGGGGGGGTAGCAGGCTAAATTGTATTTTTAACACTATAGGGTCAGGAATACATGTTTGTGTTCAGGCCCCTATAGTGTTCCTTAAAGTGAATGGCCTGCTTCTGAAGCTGTGTCCTTAATGGGTTAAACAACACTTTTCTCTGTCCATAACTTCCTTGCCCAAAGACAACATTCAAAGAAATATCACTGGTGCTGCCCTCATCTGAGTCTTATCTTATTTCCTGATCATTTCTAGCAAGTTCCCTTTAACTCAACCACTTTAATTCCTCTTCCAGTTGGTGTAACATCGGGTTCAGTTTGCAGGCCACTTTTTTTTCACTTTCTATACATTGCTTCATAGGCAATTTCTTGGAAAACAACTTTCAAATCTTAATCTCTTTCCCTTTCTTTATAACTGATCTCTTCTCTAAAGTCTCTTCGTGCCTCTTGGACACCGCCCACTTGATGCCCTCATAATTTCTGGAACTAAATCCAGCCAAAATAATAATACTTCTCTTACCTGCACCATTACCTCCCCTTTCACATCCCCGAGGGCATCTCTAACTCCTTACTACGTTTTGACAAACACATATCCAGTCTTACTTCTGTTTTTTCTGTTCAGTTCTTAAAAATCTGGAAATCTACCCACTACCCGGGCTTTTTTGTCTAGAAAGCTTAACATAGGCTCATTTATCTTTACTACTGCAACTCCCTACACTTGGTACAAGCTAGCAGAAAAATTATGCCTTTTGAATTACCCTGGGATGTCTTCTTTAAGAAATGGTATGCCTTTATGGTGTAATTGGATTATATAGCCTTGTAAAATACTCTAAAAGGGCACATGGACACAGCGTAAAAATTCAAAGTTTGGAAAAAACTGGAATGACTGTGTCTCAAATGTGTCCCTTCAATGTCCACATATACCTGCCAAAGGTACATACGGGGGTATTGCTGTACTCATCAGACACAGCTGAGCAACATATGAAGTAGTATACAGTCGTAGTACACATAAGGTTTGCAAAATATACTGCGCAAACTCACTTTGTGTGTCAAAAAGGCAGAAAAAATGCTTATTACCACTACACTTGGTACAAGCTGGCGGAAAAATTATACCACGCTAAGGTTCAAAATAGGCCTTTTGAAATACCCTGGGATGTCTTCTTTAAGAAATGGTATGATTTCATGGGGTATTTGGATTATATAAAATATACACAAAAAACAAGTAAAAAGTAGGCGCTCGTAAAATACTAGTCTCCAATAGATGTTATCTACCTTTAAATGAAGCTGCACCAAGAAATACGTGTAAAAAACTTCTCGAAACACTCTTGTGAATACAATAAAATAATAAGGTGCGCTGTGTCTTTAAGACCCAAGTGATACAAAGTGCAACTAGTGCAATATTTTATAATAAAGTGCAAAGTGATTCAAGTGCACTCAAATATGTAATAAAATGTTATACATACATATGTCCTCTCGAGTTATACATAAAGGAAAAAGAGAGACATAAAGAACACAATAGTGTAAAATCGTTTTTTAAAAGATATATATAAATAATAAATGCCAGAAGGGTGCACTCACAAACATAGAGCAGAAAGAGCCTGCTCTAGCTTTAACTGCTTCTTCAGATATAGGACTGCATAGACGGAGATACTTCAAAATATTTAATTTGCCCAGCACAGCATAGAATAGTCACCTTCCTTCACATCCAAAATTCAAATAAATACAAAGTTCGGTAAAGTGCAGCTTCAGGGTGTCGACTTTTTTTTATTGTATTTGGATTATATAGCCTGGTAAAATACTCTAAAATGGGACATGGGCACAGTGTAAAAATTTAAAGTTTGAAAAGAACTGGAATGGCTGTGTCCCAAATGTGCCCCTCCGATGTCCACATATACCAGGCAAAGGTACATACGGGGGTATTTCTGTACTCAGACGACATAGCTGAGCAACATATGAAGTATTATAGAGTCGTAGCACACATATACGATTTGAAAAATATACTGTGCAAATTCACTTTGTGTGTCAAAAAGGCAAAAACACGCTTATTACCATTACACTTGGTACAAGCTAGCGGAAATATTATCCCACGCTAAGGTTCAAAATATGCCTTTTGGAATACCCTGGGATGTGTTCTTTAAGAAATGGTATGCCTTTATGGTGTAGTTGTAATATGTAGCCTGCTCAAGTGCTCCAAAGTGGGACACGGACGCATTTTTCTGTATTTTTGTAATAATAAATAAGCATATATATATATATATATACACATCAAATTAAAGCCCTTTATGTCCTTTAAAAAACAGTATATAATATGTGTCGGTGCAATAAATGAGAGAGATGCAAATTGCAGTTGAACGCATACAGCAAGAAAATGCAAAAATTGCTTGTGTCATTAAGCGTAAAACAAGCTTCTGAAGCTGTGTCCTTAAGGGGTTAATAACAAATGGTTAATATACTCTTTATAGATAACAATATTGACATTTTAGCCGTCAATGGGTGAAGTTTATCTCATACTTGTGTTTAGAAAATACACCTCATTACGTTTATTTTTAATACATTAAAATAATTTGTATTTAAATAATCACACAAAAGTTTCAATCCTGTGACATTTCTCAAGTGAGCTGCTATCTCTTTAATCACACATCCCCAGGAGCTGCAGAGTGAGACGGATGACCAATTGCTAAAATATGCATAATTCCCATAAGATTCAACAGACAAAGGCATAAATGCTACCTGAAGGAGAATGGAGAAGACAGATGATCAATTGATAAAATATGCCAACACGCATAAGAAGGCAAAGGTTGCTATATATGTTATAAAAGGCAAAAAAATAGGTATTTCTTTAGTCCAAAAAATATCAATTTAACTGAGTATATGAATGTATTTACTTTGACACCTTTTCTTTGCTTATTATAAATGTTCATATTACTATACTATAGTGTAAGACAAGACATTATAAAGCAAATAGGATCAGAGAACAGATATAGCATTGAAAGAGAGGCACAGTTTTGGGTTAAATTTAAGTGGAATATTTAAAAAACAAACAAAAAAAAAAGATACTATATTTCCTAGTTAACAAACTAAAATTTTAACATCACAACTGGAATGAAGCATGCTAGTACAGGCAGGCCCGGACTGGCCTTTGGGCAAACCGACAAATGCCCGGTAGCCACGACGGCTATGGGCCCAGGACCAGCAAGGCATTGCCACGGCAACCCGCAGCAATGCTCTGAAACACTGGCACTCACGAGAGGGAGAAGCATGGTCTGTACCCTGTGGAGGTACAGCCCGAATAACTAGCCAACTGAGCCACCAGGGATCATCATCAGCGTGGCCCCTCTTCCCCTGCAAGGTAATAAGAAGGAGGGGGGAGCAAATGTGATATAGATATATAATATTTTTAATGAATAAATTAATTATTTAAGCAACTATCCTACAATACGCACTTACACACTACACACAATCTATACCCCTTATATAAACCTTCTGAACTTGCACACTACACACAATCTATACCCCTTATGTACACCTCCTGCATTCACACACTACACACACTGTATACTCCTTATATACACCTCCTCCACTTAAACACTACACACACTGTATACCCCATATATACACCTCCTGCACTTACACACTACACACACTACATACAAATATACTACGCACCTTGCACTCACACCCAAACACACTATACACACTCTATAGCCATTATATACACACACACAAACACCCTGCACTTACACATACAAACACACTACACACATTCTATACCCCCTATATACACACTACACCCCCTGTACTTACACACACTAACACACTACGTACTATTTACACCCCTTATATACACCACTGCACTTACACACACAAACACACTACACACATTCTTTACCTTCTGTATCCTGCATATCCTACACTCACATACACACAGTACACAAACTCTATACCACGTAAACACAGAGCCGGTGCAAGGATTTTTGCCGCCCTAGGCAACAATCCATTTTGCCGCCCCCCCCCACGAATGCAACTACATTCCCTTTAGATGTTTATTCACTAAACTCTGAATTACAGTGAAGAGACATTTAGGGAAAGAGACGCACTGAGTAGGCATTAAAGCGAAACTATAGTGCCAGGAAAAGAAATTGTTATCCTGGCACTATAGCTTCCCCCTCTGTCAAACGCACCCCCCTTCTGGTGCAGAAGGGGTTAAAACCCCTTCTGTCACTTACCTGGGTCCAGCACCAATGTCTTTCGTGCTGGCCTGGGTCCGCCTTCGCTTGGCCGCGCTCGCAGTGGTATTTCCAAGACACTATGTTTTGCGTGACGCTGGACGTCTCAATGCATAGCCACTAGAGGAGTTAACGTTAACCCAGGACAGTAATTATTTAAGTTTCTTAAAAATTGCAATAATTACCTTTGCAGTGTCACACAATCTCACTAATACACACACTCTCTCATTGGCATACACACTTACACATTCTAACTAACTTACACACTCTAACACATACACATTCTCACTGACCTACACATTGTCACTTGCACACTCTCACTGACATACACATTGTCACTTACACACTCTCACTAACACAAACACACTCTCTCACTGACATACACAATGTCACTTACACACTCTCACTGACATACACAATGTCACTTACACACTCTCACTGACATACACAGTGTCACTTACACACTCTCACTAACACACACACACACTCTCTCTCTCACTAACATACACAATGTCACTTACACACTCTCACTAACACACACACTCTCTCACTGACATACAGTGTCACCTACACACTCTCACCAACACACATTGCCAGTTACACACTCTTACTAACACAACACAGTGTCACTTGCACTCTCTCACACACACACACAGGTTCACTTGCACACTCTAACACACACACAGAGTCTCTTGCAGACTCTCCCTAACACAGAGTCTCTTGCACACTCTCACACACGCACAGTGTCATTTGCACATACTAACACACAGTTTCTTGCACACTCTCCCTAGCACACAGTCTCTTGCACACTCTCATACACACACACACACACACAGTGTCACTTGCACACTCTCATTAACACACACTGTCAGTCAAACACAAAATCACACCACTCTACATATAGTCACACTTTAATTACACACACAAACACAGTAATTTAACACACACATCAATTTACAAACATTTATACTATAAACAATCCCCCATGCCATACCTGGGTGCTGTGAAGAGGTCCAGGCAGCAGGATCCAGGATGTTTTTCTTGCTGCTGGGGGAGCAAGGGAGCCGTGCACTGTGAGCAAAGGCTGCTTCCTGTTCCTCTCTGAGTGCTTCCTGTGTTCATAGACAGGAGGCAGCCAGGATACCAGTTTACATCCTGGCTTCCCCTGTCTGCAGGAAGCACAGTGCTCTGCTCGGGTCGGGGGATGGGGTTACAGTAAACCCCACTCCCTGAGCAGGTAATCTGCTGCAGAGGGAGCCCAGCAGCTGAATGGCTGCGCTGGGGGGTGGCTAAGGAGCCGCTCACCCAGCACAGCATTCCCAGACAGCAGCAGGACAGCCCACCAGGAAACCTCCCGGAGGCCCCCCCCCCCCCCCCCGGAGGCCGGCGCCCCAGGCGAATGCCTTATTCGCCTTAATGGTAGCGCCGGCCCTGCGTAAACATATACTTCACTCCCTGCACTCACACACACTATACTCCCTATAAACACACACTACACCCCTGCACTTACACACACTCTGTACAACCACACACCACACTCCCTACGCATTCACACACACTACTCTATATATCCTACAAATACACATTCAATACTCCTATACACACTCTAAGCACACACTATACCCCTATACACACATTGCCGCAGCAATACACACATATACGCTACAACCCCTATATGCATACAAACACTAAAGCTCCTAGATCCAATGAAACCCTGGCATCCCCTAAATATACATACACAGTACACACAATATTCCCTAGGCCCACACACTGTGCAAGCCTTATAAACACACAGGCACACATACTTTACAGCTTAGAAACACACACACACTAAAGCCTCTAGTCACACATAGTACGACACAAACAGACCCCTTTACACACACTAAAACACAAGCAGTCTCCTCTACACATGCAATCGTAGAAGCAAACTCCAAACACATACAACACCACAATTAGCATCCACACATACAAACTTTAACAGCCCTTTTCCACTTTTGTTCTCTGGTATTCCACTATTGAGCACATCAGAGACAAGTCACTAGCAAATGCAGCGCATGCTTAATTGCAAAAAAAAAAAAGAAAACACAGGACCTTTACTGCACCCCAGAGCACTAGATGCTCTGGATGGGATAACATAAACACACCACTTTTCTGGACCTGCCTCTCATAGTGGGCTACTCTGCCCTTAACAGCCAGGGCTGAATTTCCATCCATGTCCGTCCCTAAGTACAGATATTTATAAGAAAAAAAAACTACTGGCATGCTCTCTTGCTAGATCTAAAATTCAGTGATCATGATTGGAGTTTCCAAATATTGGCAGCTATGTCTAGGCATCTGTTGAGAATCAACGACTAAAGGACCACCTGTTCTTAACAGTTGGTAAACAAAATAATAATTTTAACATGGAATCTTACCATATATTACTATACTAGTCTTTACTATATTACTATATATTATTATATTACTGATACACGTGAGCATTCAGTTTTGCCAGAATTAAGATTTGGCGGAATTTGGGATATTTGACTATTCTGCGGAATTCTGTATTTCTGAAGAACCATGCAGATGTAAAACTGAGCAATGACAAGTCAAAGTCTTAATATGTTTGGAAGCTTTTGGATTAGGGGTTCCATTTGAGGCACCAAAAAAAAAAGATGATTTGAAAAAAATGATTGATAGCAAGGGGACAGCCACTAAATGTTGATTTTATTTACAGTTCAAATAGTTACCAACAGAGGGAAAAAAAAGTAGAAGCAGTGAAAAATTATCTATATGTTCATATTTATTAAGGTTATCTTTGCTGCCCACCTCTTTTTCCCTCTATAGGTAGCTTTTTCTCTCTTGATCTGTGAACCAAATTTCAAGCAAATGTGCCTATCAGTGTATTTAAAAATATATACACAATATTTACATTATGTATATATTTTCCATATACTGATATTTGGCCGAACCGTCACATGAACAAACTCAGGATGTCCAGAACAAAAATGTAATTTTAGGAAAAATTATTTGGCCAAATCAAAAAAAAAAACCCTGCTGCACACAATTCTAATTACTGATGCCCTTCATGATGAATTTTTGATACAGGGGACATTTGGTCAGCCTTCCCAAATTATTCTCTGAAGACAAAACTTTCAATCTGCATTTTCGGAGACTGTCTTACAAAGACAGAAGTTATACTTCAGAAATGTCTAGAATAACAACGGGACTTCTACTTCAGAAATGTAGGGAATGCTATAGATTGACCACTCTTGACCTACAAAGTAACAATGATAACTCAATATGTTCCCCACTCTCTCAGAAGTGCTGATAATCCTTTCTTGCAAATGCAATTATACCTCCTATTCTTACTGAAAGTCGCCAAGTGGAATAAATCGATTTTGTGTACTTTGCCTATTGAAAACAGAATCTTAAATACTGTCTGTCTTAATCCTCTTTTATTGTTGATTGCAGCGGCCTGACCCATTAATCTCTCTAGATATGTTCTGTCTGACAATTTGGCTATCTTAAGTGAATGTGTTGTATTTTCTTATTGCGTTGCTACTTTACAATAAAATTGGACATTATATTCTTGGTTTCACAGAACATATTCATACACTTTTTTTTTTTGTTGCTCTTTTTTAAGGTCCTATTTATACATCTTTATACGACATCCAAGAAACACATTAGAAAAAAAAAATACGGTGCAGTACTGAATGTCTAAACATAATGCATATAATAGCTACATAATCTATACACTATTTTGTTTGCACAATATTTTGTTTGAATACAAATATATTTTAGAGTTCGACAATGTGCTCTCAAAATAGACAGCAGTGTTTATATTGCTTGGCGTTTAATTCATTACATGCAATCCTGCATTGCTCAATATATCCAACGTAATATCCAAGGAGCTTCCATATCACATAAAATCTCCATATGCTAGCTGACTGAAATAGAAAATAGGACAAGTTATTTTCTTCCCTACATACCTGGCACTAAATGGTGCCTAATCCACCTGGCACTAAATGGTGCCAATCCTGATATCCTGAAAAAAGTAATGTGTGAGGGTGTATGATTCCCCTGGCCCTTAATATACTATTGAATTACAATAACTCGGTATATCCCTTTGCCATGCTGCTACAAGACACCTTCAATATCCTATATATTGAATATATTTATTTTAGTATCAGGCAAGCACTCGTCTACATTGCCTCTCCCTAACATTTTTTTGTTTGTTTTTGTCCGGTGGTTGCTTCTGACTGTGACAGTCCTGATGTTTTAGGGTCTGGGCAGAATTCTTGAACGTGTCCCAAACTTTTTTCTCCTTTTCCAGATAAATCTGATCGTTACTGCTCACTTTTTATTATTATTATTATTATTATTTACATATTGCCAACAAATTATGCAGCGCTGTACATGCTAGAGGGAGTGGGGTAAAGTGACACAAAAGGTAAGGGTAGTGGGAGAAAAGTAGGGTGGTAGAATAGTATTCGCTGAAGACCAAATGTTTTGATGACAGTTGCAGGAGAGCAATGAGTGTGGAGACTGGGTGTATGTCTAATGGAGAAGGGAAGGGAGTTCCACAAGAACGGTGCAGTTCTAGAGAAATCTTGAAGGCGAGCTTCAGAGGTGGGAGTACGAACAGAGGATAGATGTAGATCTTCGGCAGAGGGTAGGGGCCTACACGGAACATACTTGTGTATTAGGGAGGAAAAGTAGGTTGGAGCAGAGTTGTGTAGAGATTTGTAAACAAGAGCCAACATTTTAAATTTATCCCTATATCTTACAGGAAGCCAGTGCAGGGACTGGAGCAGTGTGAGGTGCAGGCGGACAGGAAGATGAGCCTCATCACTACATTTATTTAAGACTGTAATGGGGAGAGTTAGGAGCACATAAGACCACTGAGAAGTGGTGTAGTGCAGTAGTCAAGAGAGAGGACAGCGGCATGGACCAGCACCCTAGCCTTGTCTAGCGTTAAGTAGGGGCTCTATGCGCTTTGTTTTTGAGATGGAAATGGCAAGATTTTGCAATTGACTGAGCATGAGGGGTGAGGGAGTATTTGTAGTCAAAGAGAACACCTAGGCAGCGAGCCTGTGAGGTGAAGCTGATGGTGGTGTCATTAATATGGAGGGATTCAGAAATGGGAGTAGTAACACCTGAAGGAGGAATGACCAGAAGTTCTATTTTGGACAAGTTGAGTTTAAGGAAGTGGGCAGCCATCCTGTTAAAAATAGTGGTGAGGCAGTCACAGACACAAGTCAAGAGGGGTGGCGAAAGTTCGGGAGAGGACAGATAGATTTGAGAGTCATCAAAATTATATTGGAGGCCAAAAGGAGCAAATGAGATTACCAAGGCAGGCAGTATAAATCGAGAAAAGTAGGGAACCAAGGACTAAACCTTGGGGAACACCAACAGAGAGAAGTTGGGGGGAAAAGCCAAAGAAAGAAACACTGAAAGTACGCTGGGAGAGGTAGAACAAGCACCAAGAGAGAGCAATATCTCGTAGACAAAGATTACGGAGGATGAGAAAAAGCTGTTGATGATCAACAGGGTCAAAAGCAGCAGAAAGGTGAAGGAGAATTAGTATATGATAGTGACCATGAGATTTTGCAGCGATTAGATCATTAGATACTTTGGTCTTAGCCATTTCCAGAGTGCTGATCGTGGAAACCAGACTGAATATGTATGACCTGGCTATATATATTCTAACCAAGGACAACAAGGGGAAACCTTTAACTCTCCACAATTTTTCTATTTCTTTTCCTTTACCCTTTTTTTTTTAATTGATTTTTCATGGTAATATATGGTGATATATAAATGTGTAGCATTGACGAGATTTTTACATGCAAAAAAAGAACATATAGAACAATACATATCGTGCAAGTGGAGAAGCATACGTATGGAATCAAGAACAATGGTAATAACTATAATAAATGAACAAATAAAGAATAACAGTGTACAATACCTCAAGTTCATATAACTGTCAGACAATGGGTCAGACAATAATATGATCTCATGCCATCCCACCAGGTAAAGGACACCGATAATCCCCACCCCTGAGCACATGTTGGATACGTCTACCCTTATTTTTGAAATTGAGATTTTTGGCTATCTAAAATATAACAGGCAGATTGTCTGCTACCTTCTCAATTCTTCTATATTTATTTTTGTAAAATTAGAGATTTCCAAATTTTTTAAATGTTTAATCTTTGGCATCTAGTTATAACTGTAATAATTTCCATATAGGTTATGTTTACTAAGACTGCCATATACTACAAATTGAATATATGTAGCATTACTTACATCTACTTGTTTTAACAACTGTGGCTTTTCAATGTTATTTTTCGCTCATTTACCCTGGTATTAACTCCCCAGGCTAGAACTACTGTAGGTGAAGGAATAAATAAACATCACATAGAAAAAAAGGGAGAGTGTGAGAAGAATGTGCAATTCCAATCACTGTTCTGGAAAAATGCATGTTCCAGCCCATTACACAACTTAAAGGCACGCACTTCTAAAAATATAATTAACATTTATATCTTTTACCATTGCTTCGCCATATTGCACATTAACGGTCATTGAATAGTAAGAGTCGGTGTTCTGGAAAGAATGCATGTCATGCATCATTAAGTAACACAGAGGTACAGCACACAACAAATTTCATTTCTATTGTCCTTTTGTACTGTAGCACACTGTTTCAGGTGCATGGTCGCAAGCCTTGAAAACCTTTACACAATAGACAATAATAACCATTACTGGAACACTTGTAGTAAATGAGTCTTTCGTGTTGGAATATTGTTCAACATTTCAGAAATCACTGTGGTTATTCATCAATAAAAAGAATGCTGTATTTCAGCCAAGGCTCCTAAACATAGCATTTTGCAGTCGATTGAGCAACAGCCACCGAAATTAAAAGCTACAGTGTCTATTAAAGGAATAATAAAGTATGTGCTTGTTTAATGAAAGCTATGGGTAGAGATATCAAACTGCCAGATTCGAACGATGCCCATGTTCCAAATACATAGAACAACTGTTGCTTGAAATGTAATTGTTTCGTTACGGTCACATCCAGGCCAGATGGACTTCTATTCTATTACTTCTATTGTAATAAAATAAGGGAAATCACCTAGAACTTAAATGTCTGGCTTCTTCCTTGTGTTTCTCTCCCTATAATCCCCAAGATTATTCCTCAGAGTAATGAGTAGAATGGTTTAGAGGAGACAGAGAGACAAATTGCGTTTTATAGGAGGTTGGAAAAAGAAAAGGTTGTTTATTAAACCTGTCCATAAACAACCTTTTCTTTTTCCAACCTCCTATAAAACGCAATTTGTCTCTCTGTCTCCTCTAAACCATTCTACTCATTACTCTGAGTGTGGCAGCCAGGAATGGGGCAAAGCTATGCAGCAATGCAATAACTACTGTGTAGCACAAAATGTTAAAAGCAATAGTATACTTCCAGCTGGAGAGATCTGGGGCCTTATCCCTACTTCCAGGCTGTATGTTGTGCAATGGAAAACAATTTATTTATGGTGCTTTAAGTCTATACTAACAAGGTTTGATTTAGTTTTCTGCCTGGAAAGCTTTTTCTCAGGAGAGTACTAGAATTCATGTATTTTTGCGCATGTAGCATTGGGTATATGAATGAATCACTTTTATAAACTATATATTATATATTAACTATATATTCTAAACCTTTCAGAGGAAATTTCTAAAATATACTGTATTTGGAAACAACTACAACTTTAATCGTCAAAGTGGGAATATGCGTGAATTAGACTTATTAAATTTTGGGAGATCGGTGATTCTTCCAAAATCCCAAACTCTGAAACTCCATATAAAACAAATTAAATGACCAATAAACTAAACTGTCTCATTTGATTTGTGAGAAAAAGTTCTGTTCATAGAACCAAAAAATAAAAAAGGTGATTAACAGACACTAAATCATCAAGTGAGAAGTGACCAATAGAGGGAAAAGGGGAGTATTAGTTAAAAAAATATATATTTAGATTTTTTTATTAATATATAAATATTATATATTTATTAAAAAAAATCTAAATATATTTCCATATCCCATTCTGTATCTTAAATATCCAAATATATCACACTATAGAGAGGAACCTTGTTGGGTTCCACTGTCTATGTAATAAATAAAATATGTTCTTTGTGAAAAAAAAATGCATCAAAATGCCTTAGAGGACCACTATAGGCACCGAGACCACTTCAGCTGAATGAAGTGGTCAGGGTGCCAGGTCCATCTAGGATTAACCCTGCCTGCTGTAAACATACCAGTTTCAGAGAAACTGCTATGTTTACATATGGGTTAATAAAGCTGCTAGACGCGCTTCCGCGCTTCTCACTGCTTTCCTATGGACTGGCTAAATACGCGTGCGGCTCTTACCGCGCATGCACATTTAGCCAATGAGGGCCAAAGGAGGAGGAGAGTCCCCAGCGCCGAGGGAGCCCGGCGCTGGAGAAAGGTGAGTGTTTAACCCCCTTCCTCTCCATTCAGCCTGGCGGGAGTGGAACCCCGAGGGTGGGGGGGGGGGGGGTGGGGGACAAAACAAAGTTTGTTTTCCTGGCTCTATAGTGGTCCTTTAATTGGTGGTGAGCTGTCAAAGAGTCCATTAATGTCGAGCTATTTTTTTTTTTTTTTTATTGTTGGAAATTTCTTTGAGTGAGGAGTTTGTGAATCCATCTACTTATGACTCGATAGGATAAAGGATCTCTCAACAGATGAAGAAGGCTTTGACAGTGATTTGCTTAACTTTCGCAGAACAGCTGCAAGTTGGCTTTAATGACAGTAATAGTAGAGTATCTCATCGTGCTGCTGGATTCTCTACAAACATTAAGGTTTAGAAGATTACTTTTTTGATCTTCTCACCAAGGCTTAATACTGAATGGTTGTTCAGTTGTATAATTTGTAGATGTCTGGGATTACACTATGCATTTAATTTACAATCTATAAGAAAGAGTAATGATTTTTGGTTGCTATAATTTATTACAGTTTTTTTTTTTAAAAAGACACCCATCACTTCCTAGGATTTTTTAATATTATATGTACTCATTCCCTATATGTAACAAATATGTTTTTAGGTAAGAAAAATAGTATGGAATGTAGAAATCCACTGTGCTGTATTTATCTCTGTACTGAAACTAAGTGTCACCATTTTGATTCCCTGTCAATCATCATTATCAGATCTGCCATTTTTTTTCCTCTCTCTTCTCATTCCTCTTTCTCTCCTCTCTTTCACCTTCCCCCACCTACCTACTTCCGCCCAGGGACCTATTTGTTCAGTTGTGTCATTTCCAGAAAAGTGGCTATTCCCTTTAAACAGCAATTATTTCCAGTTACTAAGGTTTGCCACTTCAAATAGTTTTTTTCAATTTAAGACTTCGAAATGATCATTCAATGAACAAGGTGTGCAAAATTTAGGTTTATATAAGCACCAAAACAACTTTAGCTTAATTAAGCAATTTGGGTGTATAGATCATGCCCCTGCAGTCTCACCGCTCACTTTTCTGCCATTTAGCAGTTATATCACATTATTTATACAGCCCTAGACACGCCTCCTTGCATGAAACTTACACAGCCTTCATAAACACTTCCTGTAAAGAGAGATCTCATGTTTAAACTTAGTTTATTGCACAGGCTGTTTAATTTAGAATTGCTTACTTTCTGCTCTGTTAATAGCCTGCTAGAGCCTCCATGAGCCTCCTTATGTGGGATTAAAGTTCAATTAACAGAGCAGGAGAAAAAAAAACATCTAAGGTAAACACCCTGTGCTGTCACATCTGATTGAAAGTTTTAGTTTTTTTTGTTTTTTTTTCATGTAGACTGGGTAAGTCACAGACAGAGAAGTTGTGGCTAAAACGGTATAAACAGAATCAAAGGTGATTTAAAGAAACACTATAGTGTTAGGAATACAATCATGTATTTTAAACACAATATTGCTGTTAGGTGCCCAGCCCCCCTCTCAGTGGTGTTAGGTTTTAAGCTTACATTTTCTCCACCCATTCACTTTTTCTGGAGTTGAAACATTTTAAACTTACCCTTTTCTCTACGCAGTGCAGGCCTGAACAAGGAAGCACCTCTAGTGGTTGTCTGAGGAACTGCACCCCGAGGTGTTACTAGGAAGCAATGTGTTTTGTTGTCGTTATGAGATTACGGTATTGCCATGTTTACAGAAATGCCCTAATGCATGAAAACAGGCTTTCATTTACTACTTTACTATTTCTGTGTTCTACAGAAACTAATAGCTAAACAATCAACACTGTTCATTAAGAGCAGGAAAAGATTTTCATGGACTCATCTTTTATCTTTTTAATTCTCTTTTTAAAATATTAAAATATCAAACAATGTATCATATATAAAAAATATATCAATAAATCAAAACATTTCAACATATAACCACATTAAATCATTTGCAAAGCTTGTCCAACTATATTAAATTGAGGCCTTAATTTGCTGTGAGCTGTAACTCTCATCACTCTCATCAATCCAACAAACCAATCCTTGTGTTCTTAACTTTCTCCTTATTAACATAGCGATAGATCAAAAACAAAATAATGAAAACAACTAACCATAATGTTCTCATTCATATAAAGCATAGAGAAATATCACCTTTTTTTTTAAACTTAACCTAATTCTACTGCAATACGAGAACAATCCAACATGTTACTTTGTTTTGATCATTTACATCCCCCGAAGGTCTCTTGGCTATCCAGTTATTCCACATGCATTGCAGAGTGAGAACATTCTAGGTGTCAGGAGAAATTATAGATGCAAAATACGGTAACCAGACAACAGATGGTAACACATTAAGTGACAAAATGTTTGACTTCAGTGAAGTCAGGGCAAAATTACCACTATAATTAGAGAGGGGACATCTAAAAAGCATAACTAACGAAAGCATTTCAATCACCATAGCAACTAAGAATTTAGAGGGCATTTAACATAGTGTTTTAGATTTCTTAGTGCATTCAGAATAAAATATTGTACCTTGGTCTGCAAATCTTTCCTTGTGACCAGAACTCATAACTGTCAATTATGCACGTTCGTTATCCATAACTGTACATGAGGTTAGGGGAGGGACAGTCCTAACCATCCACTTTCACGGACCAGTGGTCCAAACCCCGGTAAACAAGAGGCATATACCACCACACACCCGCTGGGCGTACACAAGCCCGCTGGGCTCCCACCACGCCTGCTGGGCATCCACAAGCCCGCTGGGCTCCCACCATGCCCGCTGGGGGTCCACATGCCTGCTAGGCAACCAAGCTGTGACAGACAAACACACAGACAGACAAACATGAGACAAAAAAGAGGAGGGGGGGAAACTGTTACCAACTGATAATTAAGATGGTTGCTACCCTGTAAGATGGTAACCTATTTATACTAGCCCACCCATCTACCTCCTACTACTCCACCCACATCCCAAGACCACTTTACCACATTCCTCTGTATACACTCCCCTCACACTCACATGTCCCTGTTCTGTCTAGGCTTTGCCTGGCCCCTCAGGGTCTGTTCTATAAGTGTAGTATGGCAATCAAACTACTGACAGAGCTTCACGCTCTGATATAGCAAGAGGGTGTTGGAATAGGACAGCATTCTTTGGCATCATCAGTATGTAACACTGCAATCTGAGAAGGAAAGTCTTATATGCCATCTGTGGACACTCGATAAAGCTAGGAATGTACATGCCAACATGGTTGATCTTTTGCATCTATACTCATTTGACATGTTGCCTGTTATTCCATCGAGATACTTAAAGCTGTGAAACCTTTTTATGTTATTGAGTGTTGCATTAATCTGTGCTTTACATCCAAAGGGACACCCTAGGCACCAAAAGCACTACAGCTAATCTTTTTGGGGACAAAACTTCAGTTTTTCTTTCTTCACTTAAGGAGATAGGCAATTTTTTCATTTTTGCTATGTGGGTGTTCAACCACAATTTCCGCCTTTCTCAGCACTAACACATATTATATACCATTTTTTAAAGGACAAACACAACTGCCTCACAAAAGTTAATATTTACATAAAGTAGGCAAAACAAGTTATTTACCTAAGGGTATTTTGACACTTATTATGTAGCCATTTAACTGCAAATCTCTGATACATTTTGGAGTGAATTTACCTTTTGTCTGATTTTTAACATACACACATATAACAAGTTTTTTTTAATAGGTATTTCATAAACCTGGTATGTGCTACTACTGTACAAAACCATTTGTAAAAGTGGACACAAAGTATCTCATATGGTGTATATTGTGCCTTAACATGTTCCTATATTTTTTCAACAGTTTATGTCAAAGTTTGTGGTAAAAATAATTGTTTTTTTTTTTTTTTTTTTTACATACACAATACATTCTAACTGGGCATTTTTCAAACCTGATATGAGCCACTCATCAAACCACCAAATTATGCTCAGCAACTCTTCTGAATAAAACAATACTAAGAGCTGATGTAGTGGTTACGGTTCCTGTAGTGTTTCTTTAATGCTTGTTTATGTATTTGTTTATCACCTGTATTACCTGTTTAGAGCAGTACAAACAACACTGCCTTAAAGGACTACTATAGTGCCAGGATAACAAACTCTTTATCCTGGCACTATAGGGTCTTGAGGTCCCCCCTACCCTCAGGGTCCCACTACCGCTGGGCTGAAGAGGTTAAAACACTTAACTTTCTCCAGCACCGGACTCCCTCAGCGCTGGGGAACTCTACTCCTCCTGCTGACATCAGCGCTGAATGCGCATGTGCGGCAAGTGCGTATTCAAACCGCCCATAGGAAAGCATTTCTCAATGCTTTCCTATGGACGTCCAGCGTCTTCTCACTGTGATTTTCACAGTGAGAAGCGCGGAAGTGCCTCTAGCGGCTGCCAGTGAGACAGCCACTAGAGGCTGGATTAACCCTAGTATAAACATAGCAGTTTCGCTGAAACTGCTATCTTTACAGCTGCAGGATTAACACTAAAGGGACCTGGCACCCAGACCACTTCATTGAGCTGAAGTGGTCTGGGTGCCTAAAGTGATCCTTTAATAAACCAGAAGTCCATGTTTGAATTCTGGTCAGACCACTTTACCAGTTAGTGTGCTTGGGCAAGACACCTCACACACACAATATCTGCCTACCTCGAATCCTCATCGATTGTTTGCTTAGGACCTTCTTCACCTCTTTCTATGAAGAGAACCTTCTTCACATCTTTCTAGAAGTCTAAAGCACTGTACAATAGGTTGGTACTATCTTAAAAATGAATCATTAATGACTTTGCATTTCATTTGTAAATACACACATACACACCTGTAGTTTAATGCTTTTGACACCATTCAATTGAATGCGTAATGCAGTAAATGTTCATACATTCTAATAACACTTTGAAACATATCATGCATTGCAAACGTAAACGCTTTTAAATATCATCTCTTGTAAAATATTTTTCTCCCTCTACTTCAGATTTATTTACTCTCAATAAATAAAGTTTATTTTCAGACACGAAAGAAGAATCATTGCTCATAAATCTTTCTTCTTAGTAGAAATGGTGTCGAGAAATGTATGATTAGGTGACAGCGCAAGATATATTTCTTCACAATATGTATGAAAAGTTTGATGCAGCATGAAATAAGAGACTGTTTGCAATCCATAAGGGAAATAGGGATATCGACAAAGTTGTACTGGTTGTTACATCCTTCTATACATGCAGTATTTTTTTTGTAGTGAAAATATTTATTACTATCAAAATATGAAATATGTATTATTATCAAACCCAGAAACGCAAAAACTATAGATACTTTAACAAACTATAGATAATATAGCTTCTCGGTTATATACTATACTCAATTAAATGTCCTATCATGCAGTTTGGATAGAAAATGTGCAGTTAGGATAGTAAATTGTCTATTAGTTTAAGTACATTGGAAACATGTGGTTTATAAACATGATCTAATTATCTATATACAGGAGCAATTTTAAACATTCTTTACTTCTAAATTTGTAACACAGTTTACAATCAGCAAAAAAAAATCAAGAAATCACTAGAATATCCCTAATTAAGATCCAATTTAATGGTAGCCCACAACCACAGTTGTAAAAGCTCAGAAAGTGTGATTTGTAAATTGCACCAATAATTAACATCCTCTAATTAATAATAAAAAAAAACTAATAAAATCTTAAACATGTTAAGGCAATATATAAAAAAATACAAGTTTATCAGTTAATTAAAACTTATTACACTTACAAAGGTTGAATGGCAATGTGTGCAGGCTGGTTGATGTGACATGTTATTTGGTGAGTGGGTATAAAATAAAGTAAGTCCAGGCACTCAATATTATTTAGACAGACTTTAATGGAACATACTACACATGTGGCAATGTTTCAGTCATGTGATGAGACCCTTATCAAGCCATGTTACTGTTATGGCTACTTACATGTAGATAAAAAGGACATTTTACCGGACCTTAGAATGGCTGTGTTTAATGTATAAAAGAGTGAAAGCGTAAACATAAAACAGGCCAGATCAGGATACCAGTAATATGGAAATACGATTTGCCAGGTCAAGATTACAGTCAGTAAACAAGCCAAAATCAACTAACCAGAAAATCCGGAATATATAACACACTATACGTGGAACCAAGAGAAAATAATAACAGGGCAATGACTAAGTGGCTAAAATTTTATGTTAATACTGAGGTGTACACTGAGTGGTCCACGTTACCTTTGTAACCCCAAAAAGTGCAGAAACGGGGGTTGCAGTGATGACGTGGCACCGCTAGAATAGGAAATGACACCAGACATAATTTTAGTATAAGTAGAGGGGCGCTGCAAGCACAGCGTCACTTTTTCAATCTGACAGCCAAAAAGCATTCGCCTCCCAAAAGGAAGAAGAGAACTGGGAGACAGTACTTCCCAACTGATGCGCACAAGAAAGTTGGAGCACTGCCTTGATTGGGTAAGTACTGCAACAATTTCAAAGTGGTAGTAGGGACTCATATATACATATACATATGCCTATATCATAAATAGAGATTTTAATAATTGCTAAAACCAGTGAGCAATATAATAGTCAAAAATTACAAACATACCTGAAAGGTTCCAGTGACACTACAAATAAGAATGGTGACAATGGACACCTTTGTCCTATACATTATGAGGTTCAATTTATTTTAATACATGCATTTGGACTCACAAAAACATTGCATCCACAAAATATGTTTTCTATAAACAGTTGTTTCCTCAGCACAAAAAAAAGTAACCAGTGCAGTTGATCAAATGTTTTGAGGGTTTTTTAACATGTGCTAAAAAGAACACATTCTATGTTTTAGTTACATTTGAAGCATAAGCACATTTACTCACTGCATTTGCCTTCACCTCCATGGCAGTAAAGTACCATGCTTGGGCAGGACAACTAAAACACACATAAAAGCTTTAACAGTTCATGACAAAGTCTTTGCCATAAATCTTGGGTCCATTTTAAAGGGAAACTCCAGTGCCAGGAAAACAATCAATTTTTCTGGCACTGGAGGGTCCCTCTCCCTCCCACCCCCCAATGCCCGGTTACTGAAGGGGTGAAAACCCCTTCAGTCACTTACCTCAGGCAGCGACATGTCCCACGTCACTGCCTGCTCCTCCCCCGCCGCTCCACCTTCTTCCTCCGTCGGCCGGTGGGCGAGACTGATCCCGCCCACCGGCTGAGGAGTCTCAATGCGCATGCGCGGCAATGCCGCGCATGTGCATTGGCGCACCCCATAGGAAAGCATTGAAAATGAATTTCAATGCTTCCCTATGGGGAATAGAGCGACGCTGGAGGTCCTCACACAGCGTGAGGACATCCAGCGACGCTCTAGCACAGATAATCTGTGCTATGATGCAGGAAGTGACCTCCAGTGGCTGTCTAGTAGACAGCCACTAGGGGAGTACTTAACCCTGCAAGGTAATTATTGCAGTTTATAAAATACTGCAATAATTACACTTGCAGGGTTAAGGGTAGTGGGAGTTGGCACCCAGACCACTCCAATGAGCAGAAGTGGTCTGGGTGCCTGGAGTGTCCCTTTAACCCCTTAAGGACACATGACGTGTCTGACATGTCATGATTCCCTTTTATTTCAGAAGTTTGGTCCTTAAGGGGTTAAACAAAAAAATAAAGTAGTATCAATATGCAATTCTCATATCATATTAGTGACTTGTGTTTGCACTTTGGATATTCCTGACCTTCAATAGCTTCTCTAAAAAAACATTTATTTTAATGCAGTGAAGCAATTAAGCATTAACCTCTTATCTAGTGGAGCAAACTTTCTACCAAACTACACTTTTACTGCTGTATCAAATGTTTAATACACATTAACGTCATCAAAATGTATTTTTCCCCAAAAATACTTTTCTGTCATATGTCAGTCTTCTTTAATGAGCTTTTACCTGAATCTATTCCCAAGCCTAAATTCCATAGATCTTAATTATATTTCTTAAAACAATAGAGCTGTCTTCTTAGTTAAACAATGTACTCTGCCAGGCATGTCTTATTTCTGATACACATACTGCATTTTTACTCTCATTATGTTATCCAACTCTTGACATATATTAATTTGTTTTGTAGACTGTGTTTCTATCTCTTTTGTATGTAGTCTTATTGTTAAGTGTTAAGCTTCTTGTTAAAAAAAAAATCTAAAAAGATGTAGACATTTCTCATTAGTGATTTGGCAACTTTTCTTTTAAAGGACTGCACTATTTCTATTGTGTATTGCTTAACTACTACACCTGACAACATACTCTCATTAGGCCTTAAAGACCCCAAGCGCCGACAAAATATTCTGTGGGATCCCAAGGGTCATTGCCTGCAGAGCTGGTCACATTTTCCATTTCTGAGCTCGTTAACAAATTATTTGTATCATTAACCAACATGATATAGACTATTCTACAATATTTAGAATTTATGAGAATGTTAATAATATGTAATGTTATAATATCTAACAGTAAAAGGTGTCAACAATCTATTTAATGTATCTCAGTAAGAATTTGAGTTACCGTATATCGATTTATATTGCAAATATGTTCTACCGTTTTAATAATTATAATTGATCCAAAGATGACTTAAACTTGGCAATCCCTGCCACAATAACTTTGTCATCATTTGGTAAACGTAATTTTGTTAATAAATCTACCTCATTATGCATTTAAAAAATAATAACCAAAGTAAACATGATCTCCATGGATATAACTCCAATTAATAAAACATTGAAAATCACCTATAACTTGTCTTTAACTGTTTCATGTGATGACTGTAGCGGAGAGCTGATATTCCACAGGTATTCTCCACTTAAGATCCCAGTGAGGCTCAGGAACAAGTATTATAAATCCATAAAGTAGTAATTCCAGCAGGCAAAATAATCCAACAATATCCCCACATCAATCCCAATGACTGGACGACACACATCATCAGGAGCAGAACTGACTTTTATTCCCACAGCCTCCTTTTAAGAGATTCTCCCATGCAAGGGAGGGATTTGCAAAGATTAGGACATCAACCAATACAGTGACAGTTAACTCCCACACCTCTCCTCCCCTCAGTGTGACTCATAATCCCATTAGTTGTACTGCACTTTTCCCCAAAATCTGGATGTACCCTAACACAAGCAGATAGCTTAATACTCAGGGTACCGCCAGGTAGCCCTGATCTGGGTGACTAATATATCCAAAATTCACCCAGATCGGACCAGGGGTTCGGGAGTTAGGTGAAGGGTGAAGTTTGACCGACCGCACACGAGGTGGTATCCGGGAAAGGTTCCATGTGTTTTGGCCCTGCGGTCGCTCTCCGTTCGGCAGTTAAAACATACGGTAATTCTGACCATACACAGCTAATGTTACCTTCCTCTGTGTTCCCTTATTCGGTACATTGTTTCTACCGAACGGGGGGATGCCTGGTCCCTCCATTCGGGAGTTATGGCACTCTGGAGGTCTCAGCGGTGTTCGGTTGTTTGAGTGTCCGATTTGAGTTCCAGACACTCGACAACCAAACACCGCTGAGATTTTTATGCGTAAGATGGCCGCCGCGTGTGGTTCGTATACCGAACGGCGGCCACCCAGGCACTTAACAGTTACCAATTAAGCTGCGGTTTGTGAGAAGTGTGAACGCTTAATGAGGCACACACTTCTCACTGGGGTGGTCTGATGGTTCGGTAGATTCATTCGTATGAGACTACCGAACCCACATACGAAATTACTCATCTTTTGCATATACACACAGATACAATAAAATGAATGCAGTCTTATATGGATATTACAGGGCAGGTTTAATACAATCCGCTACAATGACCGCACAGCCAAGGCATGAATTGCACTGTATCTGCATTGTATTACATCTGTCTTTGTTCTAGCTAGGTTTACTTACAAGGCCAGTGGGCAGAGCTTCAAACAATGATTGACATGAAATAAAATGGTGGCAAAACATTGTGCTCCCTGGGTCCAAGTGTGAAATGCTCCCGCCCCCTCACTAAAACCTAAACCACACCCACCAAACCACACCCACATTCATTATGTAATGCTGTGTGTGTAGTGAATGCAGTGACTGTATAGTGGATGCAAAGTGTGTGTTTGTGAAGTGGATTCAGTGTGTGTATTGTATGCAGTGTGTAGTGAAAGCATTATGTGAGTGTACAGTGGATGCAGACTGTGTGATATTGTATTGTATACAGTGGATGAAGTGTCGGTGTGTATTGTACGCAATGTGTGTAGTAAACCCCTGCTTCATTAACCAAGGCTGTAAGGGGCCCTGAACAGCATGTATCTATAGCGGCAATTTGCATCTACAGCATTCTTGTGCCTCAGTGCCTACTCTTGCAATTGCTGCATAATCAAATATGCAACAAGCTTAGTTCCGTCTTCACTCTTGCTGAGGTCTCCAGGATATATCAGATTGGACTAGAGGGTGAAATAAATCAATGGCATGCATAATCAGGTAATTATATAGAGCATTTTGAAAGGTGGAAGTTGTATTTCAAGGTCAAATGTAGCTATATTTAATACACTATCATCTATATTCAGCATAGCAAACATAATACATACAATCCAATGTATGAAATGTCAATTAAAGACTGGATAAAATAATTAGTCTACTGGTTTTTTTTTTAAATTTAAAATTACAATTTGAATCATTTTAATACATTGAATTAAATGTTCTTAAGCTATTTCTTAAAAGCAATCACAATGCAGGAAAAACGAGAAATTTACAAAAATGTGTAATATAAAATTAATTATGATTTCTTGGAAGAATTGTAATGCATATAGAAACATCATATTAAATGAACAACAGCAATCTTTGTTATGGAACATTATTGGTCTTACTTCCATATTTGTTAAATAATTGATTCACCACCACTTTAAGTCGGACACTTACGGGGAATAAATCCCTGTTTGAATCTAAACATTACCAGTAAAATGTAATCGTATTACTGTGTTTCCCAATAATGTGCATGCACAAGTTAACGTTTGTTTTTTTGATTGAAAAATTATGCAAAATTGAATTTTTGGCTCACAAAGTCCCACTTACTTTCTTCATTGATCCAGATCTGCATTTTCTTCAGTAGAGAAATTAATCTCTCTGCCATGGTTCTATTAATGTTAAGTACTAAAAGGTTATGTCCCCACCTTTCCTTCTTCCAATATTAAGCATTTGTGAAGGGAAATCGTCATTGCTGCATTCTAACAGACAGGGAGGAGTGGAGGAGAAATAGACACTGAAAACATTAATTGTTAAAGCCAGTATAGCAGCTTGCAAACCCTGTATAGTGTAAATAGTAAGTGCTACTGTATGTTATGATCATGTACAGACATTCTATTTACATTTTGTTGTAGTTTTTTTTAAAAGCTGCATTGTTTAAAATGTGATCTGGCCCTTTACTAACATTGCAGGCCCTGTATCAATATTATTGCATCTCTAAAATGTTTATAAAATAAATATTATTTTGTAAAGGATGAATTAATAATTATAAAATTAGAATTACGTATACTTACATAATTAGATTGTTTCTCCACTAGCAATCTATACTCAAACCTGTTTTTTTTGTTTTTTACAAGTATGTGTTAGCTATATGTTATCTATAAATCCAGTTTACAAATAAATATTGTTTATATTGTTTTAAATAAAATGTGCTTGATAGTGAAGACTTTTATATTAATGCTTATATGCAGACAAAAGCAGTAATTCCACAGACTGGTTATGGAAACTAGAGAGTTTATGCAACAACAGTTTTAGTGATAAACAGAAGCGTTGTTTATTTAACACTCTACAAGCAAAATTATATTACTGAGTATTGATATAATCTCTACATGTGAATATGAACTTTAGTGATGGATGGCCTTTAGTGATGATAGCACAACATTTAAATATTTAAATTAAATTAAATATACAAATGGTAACAATACAAATAGTGTCACACTGCTATAAATAGATGAAGGTCGGCATGCAGAGGTGTAACTAAAACCATGGGGCCCTGGTGCGAAAATTGTCCTGGGGTGCGCCCCTGTACTTCAACTTCCCCCCGCCATCCTCCTCCCATACGTTACCCCCTTCCCCAACACATGCAAACAGATACACATGTAGACACACACATACACACACACACATATAGGCACACACACATACACATATACATACAAACACACACACATACATACATACACACAGACACACAGACATAGATATAAACACATACAGACACACACATACACACACTCACATACAGACACACAGGCACACAGACAGACAGACATACATACACATACAGACACACAGACAGACAGACATACATACACATACAGACAGACAGGCACACACACAGACAGACAGACATACAGATAGACATACACACACTCACATACAGACACACAGACAGATATACATACAAACAGACATACACACACTCACATACAGACACACAGACAGATATACATACAAACAGACATACAGACAGACATACACACACACACACATACAGACACACAGACAGACATACACTCACATACCTTTCCTTGGGGTCCAGTGGTGGCTCAGGCTCCCTCTCTGACTCCCTCTCCTTCCTCTTGTGCGGCTCCCACTGGTTGCTGGGAGGAAGTGACCAGGGCAGTCACTTCCTCCCAGCCTCTGACAACATCAGAGGGGGTCCGGTCATGCTGTTAAAGCATTGACCGGACCCCCTGGAATTACATAGCATCGGGTGGCGCTAACAGCTTGGGCCACCCGATGGGCCCCTTCAACGCGGCCCTGGCGGTTACACCCTGCGGGCCGGGGCTGCAATTCTCAGCTGGCAGGACCGGCAGTCGCAGGGGTCTGCAGGGCGGCCGGGCCCCCTGAAGTGACTGGTCCAGTTGCAGCTGTGACCCTGTGACCGCAGTAGTTCCGCCACTGTCGGTATGCTATTTACTATATGTAGAGCTACTCAGTGCTCTGGAAAGCCTTGGCAGAGAATCAATATATATTAACTAAAGGAAGATCTAAGTGATATGATCACTTGTGAGGATCTGTTTTAACACAGCTTTTGGAGTTTACCTAATAAAGCATATACTCAGACAAAGGTGTTCAGGTGGTTTAAAACTAGAACAGTTTAAGTAAAAAAATAAATAATAAAATAAAAATGCATACAATATAGAACTACAGATTTATTAAGAATTGTCGGAAAAGGAGTTCTACCACACTTTTTGTGCAGGAATATTTTGTAGTTCATGATCCATATAAAGTTCTATGTACAATGACCAAACCTTAACCTTACAACTGTTTATTTGAATTGGTGAATGTTCTCAAACATGACGAACTAATGTTATGTTTTAGCTACACATTTCCATCAATGTTAGAGAAGAAAATGCTGCTTGTTTAGTAGTTAGGGATCTGCATGACTTCAGAAATAACTACATAATTCACAAGAGAAAATTCACAAAGGAGCACACAAATGGGCCATTTAAAACCCTAGGGGTTTATTGTCCCCAGGACATACTTGAAATATTGTGAAAGCTAAATGTATCATCCCTGGCTAAATAATTTGATATTATTATTCATTAAACAGTGCAGTGCATTGTGATGCGTTGACAGCTGATGTGCAAAATCTAGGTCAAAGTAGCTGAGTTTGGAAAAGTCTCCAACAAGTTAAAGCTGGAGTTTCATTTTAGAGAGATATCAGGATGTGTATTTTCCTATTAACCCCTTAAGGACACATGACGGAAGTATTCCGTCATCATTCCATGTTATTCCAGAAGTTGTGTCCATAAGGGGTTAAATCATAATTCATCCATAAAGGATCAAATCCCATCCACATTGTAAAATGTAAGATACGATGTGTGAAATACACATTACAAAAATACATTCCAGAAAACAAAATCTTGTGTCTTACATATTATAGAGAAGGTCGGGTAATTATAAATCCCCATATGTTCCAAAATGATTACTTCCATGATGCCTTGCAAAGCATCATGGGGGGGGGGGGATATGGGAATAGGGGATGTAGGTGGGTATAGGTCTACAGCTGTTGGAGATTACCATTGGCTGCCCATGCTACAGAGTGTTTAAGCAGATATTGATTATTACAGGAAATGGCTTGCTGACTTATATAAACGATTTGTCATTTATTCCTTCATTATCAAATCGTTTTGTTTAAAAAAATTGCTTAAAGTTCATCCAAAAAGTAAATAAGTAGGGTGCAGAGGCTGCATAGCTAATCCCAATTATTTAAACAAAGTACAAAATAGCAATTTTAGGTATAGACTGCTGTTCATGGATACCTAAAAATATAAGTACATTAATTTACCAATGTTTCATTTATTTGTTCAGCCTGTGATGTAGTTAGATCTGGCCTAAACCTGACCCGCATTTTTTTCTCAGGTACATTTGTCCAACAAGTGACATCATGATGCCTTATGTCCAAAAAGAGACGGAAAGTCAAGAAATTACTACACTGGCTGCTAATATATCAATGTACCCCCTGGAAATATGGTATTGTTTGGTACAGACCTCCTTTTTAGATTTCATATTTTTGTTTTGTTTGTTTGTTTTTTTTTTATTACCAGTGCTAGAAGTTTTATGCAGGTCCATGTTTTACCACAGCATATCTTTAACACAGATATTCATTATTTTATTATTTTATCTTTTTTATTAGAAACAATTTCATTTTTTTAGAGCAATTAGAGAGCATTATAAATTACTGTCTGCTCTACTTAACACAACTTTCTTAATAGAAGGCCAAGTAGCACACCCATATTCATGATTCCCGCTGGCAATACTATTTGAACTCTCCTTGCTAATTATATTATTTAGAAGAAAAAAAACACAGTGAAACATTACTTTCAAAAATAATTCCAGGGAAAACATTCAAAGGTGTTTGATAGTTTCTAAAGCATCTCTGCTAGATGTTGGAGAAAAGGTCAAACCTTTTTAACTAGGAAAACATGTGCCTCGCTCAGTACAAAACCTGTCAAATTGATGGTGCCTAATTGCAGCAGTACTTTTAGTATTCTTCATTTGTTTCGAAAACCTTAAATAACAAAGTCTGGAATTATCTATTTTATCTTAAACTAGGTTACAAAATTGTATTCATCACATAAATTACAAAGTATAGTACAACGAATATAAAAGTAGCTAAGTGCAATAATATGAAAGAAATAAAAAAAAATTAAAAAAAAAATAACATTTAAGTAATGCCATTAATATGTATTAAGCTTTAATTATTTTATTTTTTTCTGTTGTCAACACTGCAGGTCGCAATCTTGTATCCTGGCAGAGCTAACTGAGGTTCTTTTATCTTTTAGAGGTCAATAAAATATCTGACAGTATTATCTACTAATCAGGTGCCAATTAAGTTAAATCTGTGCTTTGAGACCCTGGGGGGAAGGGAGAGCTATGTAGAAATAATCAACTGTATTATAATTAATAAACCTCCATATTACTGCCCATGAAATGGAGATAAAAAAGTTTGAACCTAGAAATGAGTTAGATTCCATCTATAGTATTCTCTCTAAGTTTAGGTGGGATGCAAGGGGCCCTGCGCGGTGAGTGGGGGCCATAAATCACAATTGGGTGGGACCTACTGTCCTCCGCCCCCGGCCCCCACCCCTGCGCGGTGGGTGGGGGCCATAAATCACAATGGGGGGGACATACTGTCCCCCCCTGGCCCGCACCCCTGAGCGGTGGGTGGGGGCCCTAAAAAAACAATAAGGGGGGACCTACTGTCCCCCCCCCGGCCCCCACCCCTGAGCGGTGGGTGGGGGCCCTAAAAAAAAACAATAAGGGGGACCTACTGTCCCCCCCGGCCCCCACCCCTGAGCGGAGGGTGGGGGCCCTAAAAAAAACAATAAGGGGGCACCTACTGTCCCCTACCGGCCCCCACCCCTGAGCGGTGGGTGGGGGCCCTAAGAAAAACAATAAGGGGGGGGACCTACTGTCCCCCCACGGCCCCCACCCCTGAGCGGTGGGTGGGTGCCCTAAATACTAATACGGGGGGGGGACCTAATGTCTTCCCCCTGGCCCCCACAAAAGAGCGGCGGGTGGGGGCCCTAAATACAAATGGGGGGATCCTAGTCACCCCCTCCCCCCCAAAAAAAAATGATTCCCCTACCTACCCCCCTCACCCTAAAAATAATGAGGGGGGGGACTTTTAACTAAGAACCTGTCAAAAAAATTAGAAAATAACAACTTACCATTCGATGTTTTCTTTCTACTAAAATCTTCTTTTTTCAGCCACAAAAAAGGGCAAATAAAAAACCATAATAACCTACGCAATTTAAAAAAAAAAAAAAAAAAAAAAGAGCGCAAAAAAAAATAATCCATCTTCACCCATGGAGGGCTCAGCGCAGACTGAGCTCTGTAGGGCGGGGGAAGGCTTATAAAGCCTTGCCACGCCCTGCAATTAGGTTAAGAACACTCTGATTGGCTTATTTAAGCCAATCAGAGTGCTCTTTGTCATTTTGCACAGCGTGGGAAAATTCCAAAGATTCCAAATCCATCCAATCACAGTGCTCTATGTCATTTTACACAGCGTGGGAAAGTTCTTTGGAATTTTCCACACTGTGTAAAATGACAAAGAGCACTCTGATTGGTGGGCTTGAAATCCATCCAATCACAGTGCTCTGTGTCATTTTACACAGCGTGGGAAAATTCCAAAGAACTTTCCCACGCTGTGTAAAATGACACAGAGCACTGTGATTGGATGGATTTCAAGCCCACCAATCAGAGTGCTCTTTGTCATTTTACACAGTGTGGAAAATTCCAAAGAACTTTCCCACGCTGTGTAAAATGACACAGAGCACTGTGATTGGATGGATTTCAAGCCCACCAATCAGAGTGCTCTTTGTCATTTTACACAGTGTGGAAAATTCCAAAGAACTTTCCCACGCTGTGTAAAATGACACAGAGCACTGTGATTGGATGGATTTCAAGCCATCCAATCACAGTGCTCTGTGTCATTTTACACAGCATGGGAAAGTTCTTTGGAATTTTCCCACGCTGTGTAAAATGACAAAGAGCACTCTGATTGGCTTAAACCAGCCAATCAGAGTGTTCTTAGCCTAATTGCAGGGCGTGGCAAGGCTTTATAAGCCTTCCCCCGCCCTGCAGAGCTCAGTCTGCACGGAGCCCTCCATGGGTGAAGATGGATTATTATTTTTTGCGCTCGTTTTTTTTTTTTTTTTTTTTATTGCATTGGTTATTATGGTTTTTTATTTGGCCTTTTTTGGGGCTGAAAAAAGAAGATTTTAGGTCCCCCTTATTGTTTTTTTTAGGGCCCCCACCCACCGCTCAGTGGTGGGGGCCGGGGGGGGGACAATAGGTCCTCCCTTATTGTTTTTTTGGGGCCCCCACCGACCACTTAGGGGTGAGGGGCCAGGGGAGGACAGTAGGTCCCCCCCTTATTGTTTTTCTTAGGGCCCCCACCCGCCGCACAGGTGTGGGAGCCGGAGAGGGGGAGGACAGTTGGTCCCCCTCATTTTCTTTATGGCCCCCACCCGCCGCCCAGGGGTGGGGGTCGGAGAGGGGAGGACAGTAGGTCCCCCCCTCATTATCTTTATGGCCCCCACCCGCTACCTAGGGGTGGAGGCCGGGGGGGAGGACAGTAGGTCCCCCCCCCTCTTTATCATTATGGCCCTCACAAGCCGCCCACGGGTGGGAGCCGGAGAGGGGGAGGACAGTAGGTCCCCCCTTCATTATCTTTATGGCCCCCACCCGCCGCCTAGGGGTGGGGGTCAGGGGGGAGGACAGTAGGTCCCCCCCCTCATTATCATTATGGCCCCCACCTGCCACACAGGGGTAGGGGCCTGGGGGGAGGACAGTAGGCCCCCCCTCATTATCTTTATGGCCCCCACCCGCTGCACAGGGGTGGGGTCCTGGGGGGAGGACAGTAGGTCCTCCCCCTCATTATCTTTATGGCCCCCACCCCCTTCAATCACTATTGTGGCCAGAAAGAGTCCCTGTGGGTTTTAAAATTCGCCTGCCTATTGAAGTCTATGGCGGTTCGCCCGGTTCGCGTACATTTGCGGAAATTTGCATTCGCGGTTCGCGAACCAAACATTTTATGTTCGCAACATCACTATTTATGATAGTTCATTTTCAATATGGCATATATTTTGAATAGTTATCTGGTATTAGTGGATAGCTCAAGCACTGTTTAAGTGACAACTTACCAAATTTGAAGCCACCTAGTTATACTTCAAAAATTGATTGACAAGTGATTTTTTTTCTAAATTCACTCCCCGGCTTGCTCAATTTATAACAAAACCTTTATTGTCATTAACTAGAGAAAATGTCATAACTTCTCATAATTAAGTTTTCTTGTTGGATCACACGGTCTGTTACACAATTTCTGCTCTTGCAAAAGATTTTACTCGAAATTAGCAAAACACTAAATTAAAAAAACACAAAAAAAGAAAACAGGACCTAAACCAGCAGGAAGTACCTCAAGTGATGGAGAGCTGACTAGGTAGGAGGAAAGAAGAAATAATGAATCAATCTAAAGAAATGTTACAGAACAGTATTTGTATGTCAATTGCAGAATGAGCTGCTAAGCAAAAGCAGGAGGAACAGAAGAAATATGAGGCAATAAAAAACACAATCAAGAACATTTGCATGCAAGACCAAATTAATTACTTATGGGATCTGCTGTGTTAACACTTGACGGACCAATAATAATCAATGCCATCATGCTATTTTGGCTATAAGACTCTACATTTAACTCCTTAATGATGTAAAAACAAGTTAAGGCTAGAATAGGTATACAATTAGAGTTAGTGTAAGCTTAGGGTTAATGGGGGCTAGTGTTAACTACCAAAAAATAGTTGAGTTTCTAGACATACGAGTCATTTAACAATCAGAACTGCTATGTGAGTCGATTTTGAGTTATTTTTCTTTAGTTGCAGTTGATGCGTTAAATAATTTTAAGCAAAACATTTTTTTTCGCATTTTTAAAATGTTATTCACACTTAATGTTGTGTTTGTTATCCCTATATGTTATGAAAAAAAGAAATTAATTTCTGTCCTTTAAAAAAAATAATATATAATAAACATGGAGGCGCTTAAAGAGAAAACCTTTTACGGTGGAACAAACACATAGCACTAAGTCTAGATTTTGTTTTGGTTCAAAAGTTGGAAAATTCCCTATGTCCTTAACCCCTTAAGGACCAAACTTCTGGAATAAACAGGAATCATGACATGTCACACATGTCATGTGTCCTTAAGGGGTTAAGGGGTTAAACTTTTGACCTATTTACTATGAAGTGTGCTATAGAGCCCTACTGATGCTAAACGTGCATTCCGTGTGAGAGCATTGTCTTTCAATACCAGATTGTGATGGCCTTGTCAATGTACCTGTGAGTGTTTCACATTTACTGTGTCGGTATGTTACATTATACTGTAACTCGCATTATTCTGGCGTTATGTCTGATGCAGTATGTTAGAACCAAGAATAATTTATACTTTCCCCTGCCTGTTTGACTATTCTCACACATGGCCAGTTGCATCACTGTGCGCATACTTTTTATGGTTGCAGTAGCCCTGTTGAGGTTTCTGTCTTGGTTCACTGAGAGTGTATTATATTATGATTATTTGGCATCTGACCGGTTTTGTTTATGATTATTCTGTTCTTTGTTCTCCTAGAGACCTTTTCTTGTTTTCCTGATCACATTACTCTATGCATCTTGACCTTAGCTTGTTTAAAGACTCTCCTTTCTAAGTCTATTGTTTCCCTGTTTCACCTAGGGTTGCACCGTGCGAAGCCCAGCAACCTCTAAAGATCGATACGATGCTACTGTCCTTTCTGATTCTTGCTCTTGTAAGGCTAAACTTGAGTTCTGCATGGTTAGGACATTCACTGCCCTGCCAGACATGGACCACTAATGGTCTTTAGTGGGTCAAAGCTTACATATTATAATATATATTATATTAATTTCACATGGTGGTATTGCACAGTGAATGCGTTTTTATTTATATGTTGCTAGAGAAAGTATAGATTTAAATGTACTATTTTTTTTATATACATGCTGTTGTCATCTACCCATTTTGGTCCTTTTACTAATCCCTAATGTTTTGTTATATTAAGCCCTTAAAGTAAAAAAAAAAAAAAAAACTTACATTTTCATGGGTTTTTTGTTTCTGTACAATTTTCTAATAGCTTGTCTAATTTATCATTAAATTCCCTCCATTATAACATTGTAAAACGCTGTTGAATAATTTGGTACTATACAAATTGCAATGATAATAATAACAGTTTGTTAATGTGTTAGAAGCAGAGTTACTGGTTACTATGTTACAACTGTCAAGGTCTGGGCACTTTGTTTCAAAACAAATTGGTGGGTTATTCTAAACCAGGTACTGTTATTAATTGAGAAGAGCATATTAGGCTAAAATGGTCAAGATTTTTCCAATTCATCCAGTTCAATCTAAATTTTCCATGATTGAGGATTTTGTGAACAAACGTTTTAGAGTTTAAAAAGTGTTTTTATGAGGATTTTCTGTAATTTAATCTTGTAAACCTTCCTGACATAAAGTTACCTCAATGCTCATTAAAGTGTATAAAATAATAAATAATCAACTAAGTAAGTTACATCCACTTAACTCCATACTGTTTTTACCCATATTCCTCAATATCCTCCTATACCTTTGCAACTATTAGTATTTAATTATTTGTGGTTGTTCATTCCTGTACAGTTTATAACTAATATTTTCATATTCATATACTGTATATTCATATGCCTGCAATTTTAAAAATATTTTTGTCAAAATGTTGTGGTCACACACGCGGCACCCATACGCTGCAGCGACCAGGCGAAGGGGAATCAAACGCTAGGCGGCAGGGCAGAGGCAACAAAAGGGACATAATCGACTAAAGCTGACATGCAGAACCACCTGGCCCAAACAAGACAGACCTAAAGGGCCAACATGCCAAGTCTCTTAACTTGCCCTCAATTAGCCACAACACACCTCGGCAGCCCGGGCCTGGGACGCCGCGGATGCTGCCACGGGCCAACAAGTCAGCGCAAGGGAAAGCCACAACGCCACCTGGACAAAAGAGGTGCCTGCCAAACACTGGAGTGGGATGAAGACCCAATCTGTGAGCCAAGAGTATGGAAGCCACGACACAGTATTGTTTTGGGACTGGACTTTTCCATAGCACTAGTACACCAATAGGCCTACTATTTATTAGATGACATCTAACACACCCTAAAAGCAAACCACAGCGCACATACCCACATATTTGCTACCAACCGACCCACAAACAACACACAACCCAGCACAACACAACACCATGGCAACATAGCCCACTATGCAACATATCTATTGATAAGATGTATATGACTATAGTGTTTTGCCTCTTTGTCACTCATCTGATCTCTTCTAACGCAGTACCAAATAAACACCTTCTCAGGAGCATAATCTTAAGAGCAACAAGTTTTACCATATACATACCTAGCCTAGCGTGTTAGCGTGTTTGCTACTTACTATTAACTACCAAGATTGCCTAGCTCCATTACTTCGTGTTATAGCACGTTTACTAATCACTACAAATCGATGATACCTCAGAGCTTGTTAATTCCATATTATAAAAAATATGCTGTTTGAAATGCCGCAATGTAAAATGCTATGACTATGCTTGCAGCAGCTGTTGTGGCTCTGCACGTTTACTGTTACTCCAAGCACAAATAAAATAAAGAATTAAAAAGATAAACATAATGTTGTGGTCACACCAAATGCTATATATCCCCCATCCCTCCTATACCTACTGCTACTCCCTCATTCCCTACAGAATTAATATTTGAGGATTCTCAACTTGCATTCCTTCTTTCTCCAGATTCAGATATGCACTTTGACTTATATGAGTATAAGCAAATATTTCCAAAATGTTTCTATCACTAACACATCTGATACCACCTCTCCTTCCCCACCCTTATTCCTTATAACATGTTCCACCAGCTGCTTAACTATTTAACTACCTCATAAACTATTCAGCATTTACACTACCCCAGATCTTTGGCCATCAACTTCAAACACCATGTAACCTCACGCCTCAACTCCATTATTACCTTTACATTATAAGCTCACAATTTATCTTTTTCTGTTCCTTTTGAATCAGTACGTATTCATTATTTGTCGGTAATCCCTCACTTGCACAGCGTTGTGCAATATGCTGGCATTGTATAAATTCCAGATAATAAATATCAAATAATAGATAGCTTCAGCTCAATATGTTCAATAAGTCAATTTACTTTATTGTTGTTCTTCAGTCCATTGTTAACTTTGTTGACTAAAAATTTTAGTCATATTTTAGTCAAATTTTAGTCGACTAAAGCTTTTGAGATTTAGTCGACTAAAACTATGCTAAAACTAAAACAATTCAGATGACTAAAATATGACTACAACGAAAATGGCTTTTTAGTCAACACTAAAACTTTTTTTTAAAATTTGTTTATTATTAGTTTTTCTTTTATATAAACATCACATATAAGCATATCATACATTGCGTACATGTCATACATATCATACAAACAGGTACAATAAATAAAAACATACATAGAGACTCAAAAACATATAACAAAGTTGACCACCCTACCCTATTCATTCAACTCAACCCTAGATTACATAAGATTAGATTACATTTCCACTCCTTCAGAAATTACCAATCAGAAGTTACCGATTAATTACAGCACAGTGTTTATATTTCAGCATTTAATTCTCGAGGACCTTTAGCCAATCATCCCAGATCTCATATTGTCTAATATTAATACTTAAATTCGAGGCTATTCCCCTTTCCATTTTACATTGAACAATAATAGATGCTTTGATTTGTGGCCATGGATCTACTATTGTCCCCTTCCAATTTTTGGCGATGGCCATTTTAAAGGCCATCAAGGCCTGAATCAGAAGATCTCTCTTATCTTTAGTTAATTGCGGTAGATTCAAATGTAAGAGCAAATTTTCTGGGGTCCAAGAATGGTTCAAGTCCAAAAATATATTTAGTCAACACTAAAACTTAATTGAAATTTGCCGCCACAATGAACACAGCTTCAATCTTCCTTGCATAGTTCAGAACCTCACCTCTGGAAAACTTCCACAATGCCTAAGCAAACTGCTCACTTCAATGCCTTACTTCCACTACATTCTCCATTCCACTTACACCATACATAACAGTGAAAAGGAGTTGAGTCAATAGGCTTTCTCCAGTAGAATACTGCAAATGTGGCATCGATTTTCAGCCACTAGACAGAATTTCCTGAAGTCATCTCGATCTTTCTATCTTCAATCAAAAGCAGCTGCCTACATTGTAAAAAATATTGTTGTACTTTATATTTTTCATACTAAATGTTTTTCTGGACACACTTGGAAAACAGGAGAAATCTCAATATATCCCATCTCAATCCTCGAAAAATCTTTACACAAACATATTTAGTACTTTTAGTTATATTTTCAGCAAATTTCATATTTGAAAAGCACTTTCCCAGATACCTCAGAATCTTATAATTATTAATTACCTTCTTCTCTTGTAGCTCCAATAATATATTTTAGGACCAAGGTTTCTCTTAGTACTTTTAACATAATGCATTTTTAATGTGAGTTATTTTAAGCCATTTATACAAAGTACAATGGGAATATTTCAGCCTTATAATGGATGTGACTAAAAGCAACACTATCAAAATATATTATTTATAGAGATTACTTCAATATTTCATATTAATTTTGAAATAAAAGAGTGCAACAATGTACACTTAAGAGAAAACTGCGAAGAGTATGCCGTGGGCAGTGTTAAAAAATTATATCACCAACCACTGGTATTGCTGATGTGAAGAATTTATTTAGTTTAACAGAATATGCTCCCACAAGGCTGTATAAAATGTAAAATATCTGACCACAGTCGGAATTATTTAATAGGTTAGCACACAATTTCCACATTAACCTTTTAGAACTGTCTAGTAGCCGTATGAGTTTCTTTACAAACTGTCAAGCAATATATTATCATTCCTTTATTCCTGTTGCTAGATATAGCTGTAGCACCATAAATAGTATAGTTGTTACTAGTAAAAAAAATTAAATATACAGTTTTTAATTTAAAGAATTTAACTGTTCTAATGCCAGGCTTTGGGGAAACTGATTTTGTCAGCCCTAGGCACTGAAACTATTTTTTTTTTTTTTAAATTCTTTATTTTTGTAGTGCATACGTTGCTAACAGTTGCTTGTGATGTACCCCAAAGGCAGTCCTCTAGCACATTTCAAACAGTTACAACATAAAGGTACATGATAGTTCTAGCACGTATTTTATATATGAGGGTAAGTCGAGTAGTAAACAGTATGTATTGTTGTAGCTTAATCGCTACCATAACATAATGACAACGGTGCACAATTTTATGTTTAAGTTAAGAGTTAACCTAAGTGTACATAAGTTTAAACATTCTAATAGGTTTACTTGTAGGTAAGCTATCAGTTTCTCTATAGATTTTAAACAGGCTGAAGTTGCCATAGTAGTTTGTGCCAGCTAGTACAATGGTGCAGATCGATTGAGTGTTTACGTGGCAATTGTTAATGATTTAAAAGAAGCTTAATTTGGGTCTAAACATAAGTACTGGGTGTATTCAGGTGTGTGTGCACCTAAGATTCGCTTGGAGCATGTTATATGTTGGGCGGGAGCCAAGTAAGGTTATGACAGACATATTATAACATTTTAAGATTAACAATAAAAGCTTCATGTAACTGGTCTGTGCTTTCAACACTATGCTGCCGTGTGGGATTCAAGAAAGATAAAACAAAGCACCTTTAAGGCATCATCGCTCTGGAACATTTGTTAGTGTCTTCTCTGTCAAGTGTGTCCCAGCGTGTGGGAATGCTCAGATAAGGTTTGCTGACAGCTGTCTGGAACTCAAGAGGCCTAGACATTATGCATAGGGCCTGTCCCTGACATAGTCACCAGTCAACCGATGCCTAAGGTCGAAAAGAGCCAGGTAGGTGCTGTTGGGTGGTGGAGGGTTGAGGTTCCCCCGCCTGTGGGCCGCAGAGGGGTACCCTGTCCGCGTCTTCCTCCGGCAATCCGATCCGCTGCCTCCCCGTTGGTGTTGCGGCAGGCCCTGTGGGTTCTTGTGCTTTGCTGGTTGAGGATTGTTGGGGTTGCTGAGGGACAAGCAGGTCAGGTGCTCTGATTGGTCTTTCTCGGCAGTGTAGGAGCGTAAATTCTGGCTCCCGAGAAGCACGGTACTTTTTCCAGCTGTGTTGTGTTTCGCCTCCGGTTCCGATTGGGGGCCATTTTGGATGTACATGGGGGGGTTTCCGTTTAGTTGGTGCCGAGTTACCGGGCGGATCCATGCCGCTATCTTTCTCACCGCTAGCCTGTAGAACTTCCCCCGGGCTTTCAGCTTTGTCCAGAGGCTGTCGCAGAGCTGATCATAGAACTCCCTCGTGTGCTTGGGAGGTGTGATAAGTGTGCTCTGTGTTGTGAGTCTGGTCTGTCGTGCCATCTTGATCTGGCGTTGGCGGGTCCAATTTGCTTTGCTTTTGGTCACTTGGTTCAGCTGTGGTGCAGGGGTATTCATCCCCCGCGAGGACAGGGATATCTCCCGCCAGTCCAGAGGGGGGGGGGTAACAGTGCTGCTGTGGTATCTCACTTGTGAGCTTGTCCCATGTCGGGCGGTCGGTCGCTTCCTTCGGCCCTCAGGCCTCGCTCCATTTTAGGCCGCCGGCAATGATTTTTCCACCGCGCACAGGTGCTGGACCGGTGTCGATTTGTTGGTCACGGTCTGCTGAGTCGGTCCCCGATCCCTGTGTGCTGCCGTCTCTGGTAGGTCGCACAGTACTCGCTTAGTTTTGCTCATCTTTGTGGGAGCTCGTGTAAAGTGCGTCCGGCCATATTGGCTGCTAGGCCCCGCCCCCCATTTATTTTATTTTATTTTGATTATTTGTGATTGTCTTTAAATTTATTTAAAATTATTTAATAAATACAAAATATTGCTTTAGGTATTAACCCCTTAGTGAGCAGACGGTTTTTCAATTTTCTTACCATTAAGGACCAGGGCTGTTTTTACATTTCTGCGGTGTCTGTGTTTAGCTGTAATTTTCCTCTTACTCATTTACTGTACCCACACATTATTTACACAGTTATATTAAATGGTCTTTCTAAGGATACCATTATTTTCATCCTATCATAGTATTTACTATAAAAAAATTATAAAATATGATGGAAAAATAAAATAACACACTTTTTCGAACTTTGACCCCCGAAATCTGTTACACATCTACAACACCTGTGCTAAATAGTTTCTAAATTTTGTTCTGAGTTTAGAAATACCCAATGTTCTTAGCTATTTTTGGAAAGTTATAGGGCAATAAGTACAAGTACACTTTGCCATTTCCAATTTTCTTTTCTCAAAATTAACGCAATTGTAACACTGATATCTGTCAGGAAAACCTGAATAACACTTCACATGTATATATTTTTTAAAAGAACACAACCTAAGGTATTAAGCTTGGGGTATTTTGACTCTTTTCATGCAACCATTTTACCACCAATCTATGCCAAATTAAAAAGAATAATAATAATTGGTGATTTTATTGACACACGTAGCAATTTAAGAATAGATATACTGAGAACTTTAAGGGTTACTGCCAAAGAACACCCCAATATGTGTTCAGCAACATCTCCCGAGTACAGTGATACCACCCATGTATAGGTGTGTCGGGTTCTCTGGGGGCTAAAAGACCTTATTTGGAGGGTGTGCATTCCAGTTTTCCAACTTGGAATTTCACAGCTGGTCATCATGCACCCATGTCCTATTTGGGACATTTTTTAAGCCAGCCAATGTAATTTACCCCCATCAAAACATATGTTTTTGAAATTAGACACCCTAGGGTATTTCAAATGGTGGCATTTTAACACTTTCCATGCACTAATTCTACCACCAGTCTTTGTCAAACTTTTGGGTAGTCAGTTTTTGCTGTTATTTTTCTCTCACATTATACTTTAGGCATGGATTCTCAGTTCCTGTTATGTGTTACTGACAAAGGACACCCCAATATCTGTTTGCCGCGGATGTCCTTTACGACCGTTTTTTGTTCGATGTACCTAGTACGTCCACGGTCGTTAAGGGGATATATGTATTTATAACGTCATTGTAAATGTATTTTGATTTAAATATATATGTATATTAATATCAAAACACAGTTAGAACAAATTTAAACCAGTATATAATTTGTTTTAAATAAAAAATATATATTTTTATTTTTATTTTATTTTTCAATTTAATTATTTGTAATTTTTATATATATATATATATATATATATATAAATATATATATATAATTAATGTCATTCTAAGTGTATTTGAATATTAATATATATATAGAATATTAAAATACACTTTTAAGAATGGTGTATGTGTGTTTGTGTGCATGTAAAAGTACTTAGATCATATATATTGTGTTGTGTATACATATAGGGTATCAAAAGAAAGCCCTATATGATCTAAGTACTTTTTATGTACTTTATACACTTTTTAATAACTTTTAATAATGTTTTAAACTTTTTTGCAGGCTTTAGGGGGAGAGCTTATGCAGGCCATCTGGAGCCACTGCACAAGGCAGCTATTCCGGCCATGTGATCACGACGACCCCGCGATCCCCGGATCAGGCAGTGGGAGTCAGCCTGAGCTCCCAGGCAGATGGGAGATATCCAGCGATCAGCAAGTTCCGATTTACTAAATGACGTACCAAGTAAGTCTGCGGTCTTTAAAAAACGTTTTTTGGTGGACATACCTTGTATGTCATCGTTCGGGAAGGGGTAAAATAACATGATACAAATTTATTATGATGTCAATTAAAGGTTCTAACCTTCCCTACTATGGCATTTTGAGTATTCTAAAATATTATTTATTTATAATTTGGATCTGATTACTACTATTACTACTACAACAACTAATAATAATAATAATAATAATAATAATAATAATAATAATACACATTTTTTTGATAATATCACAGATCTGCTTCATTTTTAAATACAATTGTTCTGCAGTAAAATTGCTTTACACATTGAGTTCTTCTCACAGCCTAAAAGTAATTTCCTGTGGCTATTTTTCTTCTTTTGAAAGCTGTGTTACCAAAAGAATTGATTATACATGCATGACATAAGTAGATTATACTTTTATTCAAGTACTGTAACATACTGGAGGGTCCAAGAACCATAACCAGTACAAATCATTGTAGCAGTTTTAGTGATCTGTGTCTATGAGTGTCCTCTCTCTCTTTTCTGTCAAACTGCTTGGAAGCATTTTGATAAAAATGGTACTCTGCCCAGCACCCTAACTAAATCCCTCTGTAGACACACTTAACAACGTGAAGATAAATTATATATAGACATTATCAAGTGTGAATCTACCACACCTACAGAGCAGTGATAAACTGAGAACACGAGCCCTCTGTGCTGCGTGCGCAAGGAAATCCCTTTGCTGATGTTAGTAAGGTGGGATTATGAGGTTGTGTTAGGACTGAGATTAGAGGGTCTGATTAGACCTGGGATTATACATAGGATTGTGAGTAGGATTAGGAGTAGGATTACGGGTTAAGTTATGTGTAGTATTAGGGATGGATAATGGGTAGGATTAGAGTTTGGATTAGAGCTTGGGTTATGGGTTGGATTAATGGTAGGAAACATGGTTAGATTAAATGTTGAAATATAGGTAGGATTATAGGTTAGATTATGGGTAGGATTATGGAGTAGATCAGAGGTTGGATTGTGGATTGGATTAACATTTGGATTAGGGTTTGGATTAATGGTTTGATTAAGTGCTGATTAGGGGTGTCATTACACTTGAGACGTACTTTCTGCAAATATATACTTTTTGTAGCAGTTTTGAATTATGTTACTCCTATTAAATTTGTAATGTCAGCATCCCAAATTCAGCAACGTTTTAGCTCAAAAGCCATAATTCACAAACTAAAAGCCATAATTCACATCATTCTCCATCCAAAATCAATTATACATATATGAGACCACGGGACATTTGAAAAAAAAATCATGAAATATATCAAGGAACATAATATAGTAGTTGCAATGAGATTCCATGTATTGTATCGTTAATTAAATGGAAAATATTAGCCTCATATCTGAAAATAAAGATATATTATAATTTATAAAACATTGAGATACTGGCTCTTAACATTAAAATATCAACACAGATAAAAAAAAACCAGAGAAATATAAATTCTGAGAGGGCATGAGGAAAAAAAGCTAAAAAATTAAAAAGGGGAAAAAATAAAACAACAAAAGTTTATACAGAAAAACGTAGGCCATGGGATGGAATAGGAAAATGTTTTATAACTTCCAAATGTCAATTAAAATCCTGAACCGTTTTTTAACTATCAGGTTTAATTAGTGAATCTACTTTAAGTGGGTTTTCTTTATTTGCACTTGGTGTGTAGCAATTAATAAATGTAGAACTGAGAAAAAAATATGTTTATTTCTATTTAATATTGTGTTATGTATACATATAGGGTATCAAAAGAAAGCCCTATTTTGCCATTAAAAAAAAAAAAAAAAAAATATATATATATATATATATATATATATATATATATATATATTTATATATATATATATATATATATATATATATAATATCTATGGGTGCACTTATACAGAAAGGGGGGAAATTATGGTAGAATGAATGCATGGCAAATATGCCAAAAAGGCCTTGGTTATAAACGCATTGCATCATAAATAGGCCTTGGCTCTTAAAATGTGAAATATGAAATGCAGATAATTACACAACAACATTAACAGCCGTGTTTACATGACCACTAACTGCTGAGAATTTACAATTGAACCCAGTTCCAAATTATTCTTGAAGAAGAACATACATCAGGGTATGTGTTAAATACCCCCATTAAAAAACATATTCTGTAATTTGTACTTGTTGCTTGTGACATTGAATATAAATTGGAATTCTGTCAATTTACATTTATTTACAAATTTATAACTAATAAGCAACAAGAATTGGCTCTATATGAAAGTAACAGTATGTTGAACAGGTCTTTAAATCGAGTCTGCCGAAATGCACACACTACACCTGTTTGTTCCATTGATACGTTTGAGCAAATCTCTAATCTCTCGTATCAACAACGCGGCTAATTAAGGTGAACTCCAAGGTAATGGCTTGGAATGTATGACCCAGCTGTTTGGACAGAATGCAATGAAACACCTTTGATCTTTTAAACAAGTAGGACATATTCCTGAAGTGGATATCCTATTAAGAACACAGCCTCTGATGTCGTCTTACAGAAAAACACGCATGAGGTTATTGTCTACGATCTAAATATACAGTGGGATCTCGGTTTACGAATTTAATGTGTTCTCTGGGATGTTTCTTATTGCGAAAGTTGTAAACCAAAATGCGGTTTCCCATAGGAATGCATTGAAAACCAATTAATCCGTTCTGGAGGTCAGAAAAAAGTCAAAATGAGCTGGCATGGAAACCAACCCGCAGTGCAGAACACACAGTAAAAGGCATGCAAACAACGAATCTCAGCTCCCTACCTTTCCACAGCTTGAGAAATGCACCAAAAAGTCCCAAAACAACTGCAATTTCCAGAATGGCTCCAAAACTCGATGCAAAAGCCAATATCTCCACACTCTACGCCACGTGCTACCCACAGGCTCCAGCATGCAGGGGGCGGTGCTATAAACCTCCCAGGTGCAATGCATCCTGGGGAAACTTGCTTTGTATTGCAAAAAAAATGTGTAAACCGGGGCATTATTTTCAATGGATTTTCATTTGTAAACCGAAAATTATGTTGACCGAGGAGTTTGTAAACCGAGCTCCCACTGTACCTCTATTTTATAGAACTGATAAGGAAATCTCTGAATTTGGACTAAAGGTAGACAGATTCTCTTTCTACTTGAAAACTGCGATCACAAGTTTAATTGTACATCTGATAAAAGCAAATCATAATTGAGTTACTTAATTTTAAGATCACAGTTTTTTCCCAACGTACGCTATTATTTGTATATTCTATTTTATCCTGTAGTAGATCCAATGTGAGGACTTTCTCTCTGCCTCACTCACTCACTGAGATAAATCTTGAGTGAAACTGAAACGTAATGCTGTACAGCAATATTTAACAGATACCATTTCTTTAGGCATCATATAATTTTTCCGTATACAAGTACTTTTTGATACAGCACTGCCATAAATATTATTATCCTCAATAGTAAAATGAACAGATGGGAGGAAAAAACAAAGGCATGTGGATAATCCAGAAGAAGTATGAGTCAATGACTATTTTTAGTCTACGTACACATCAAATCAAACAAAATATATAAATTACCATGCTGTGAATTTTTTTTTTAAGTATTCGACCCGAATTTATACATTAGATTTATGTAGTTTTCCAATAAAAATTGAGATAACAACCTAAGAATCATGATAGCCTGGAAAGATCCTACCGAAAATCAAGCCTGTGGCTCGGGTGTTTGAAAGGGTGCTGCAGTTGATACATTCTCTTACGTTATCTTTATCAGTTATCTCATTAGTTATCTCATTAGTTTAGATATGGAATGTGAACTACAATATTTATTAAATTCAAAATCGATCATAACAGTTTTGTATTGTTAGTAGTGCTAAACGAATGGTTGAAATTTTTTTTTTTATATATTTTATCAAGTGCAACATATCTTACTTATATCCATGGGTGACAAATTATGCTCTTTGTCATACTTCACACATTGGTGACAGACTTACACTTCTTAACTGATTCTTTTCTTGGAGAATAAAAAAAACTGAATAATAATAATTAAAATGCATAGAATGTGTTACATCTTATTATAAAAAGAGATCTGGTGTTAACAGCCTGAGTTACCTTACTGACTGGACACATGTGTCTGCACAGACCAGACAGTATTTCTTGGATATAAAATTGTTAGGAATATCCCAACTAATTTATCAATGATTGCCAATTATCAGAATTCAGTAATACAGAAAAAGAGAGTACATCTTTAATGGATGCTTTGTTTCTGTCATAGAAAGCCAACTTCCTATAATCATGCACACTTTACAAAACATTGCATGTAGTAGTGGTGGTAATTATGACGAAAGCAGTGTGGTTACTGTAATATTTACATCAATATACCATGTGTATACATTTATATATAGGCCTCTTCAGGAGCCTGTCCCACCATCCCACTTCAGATGTGGACACCATGAAAGCGTCTCTGGGTGTCACAGCAAAATACACCATCAGATACGCTTGCACTGTGAAGCGAACACTAGAACCATGTAGGATGCGCATCAGCAGTCATCCCTGCATGGCCCTGGAGGCTGGGGACCAGTCAAGGAGTCTGTCAGTGGGTGGGCCAGTCACAAGTTTTCCAGGCGGGTCGTCCCATAATTGGAGTCTCTAGCATAATGGTTGTCACTAGTGACGCGGGTCACATCACCTAATGTGGCCTTGGTTAATTCAAAGTCTGAATTAAGCATCTGTGCCAATTTTTACGTTAGTACATTTTATGGTAAGTATTTACAAGCAAGCTTATCGTTTTATAAAAAAAAATAAGTCCCAATAAACTTTAATTTTATAATGCCTTTTAAAATTAGATTAAATAAACGAAACCAAAACACCCCATTTTGATAAATACTGTTACAATACTCAGTTCTAATTTTAGAACATAATATGACAGATAAGCATATGACATGTATCTGGCACTCCTAAAAGTGAATGACAGGTCTAAAGGAAAACATGAAATGAAATAACAAACACTGGTGTGAAAATAACAAAATAGAAGATATGAACCACTGACCCATTCTTCCTCTCATGCGTTTTTATTCCTTCTTAATAGATTGTAAACTCATTTGAGCAGGGATTTCGTCTCCTCTCGTGCCTGTCAACAGTTGTGTAACTGTAAGGTGCTGTGGAAAGTTTTGATGCTATCCAATTGCTTATAGCAATATTATTAATAATAATAATAATAATAGCATACGTCTTTTAAAACTCAGGTACCTAATCTGCACTGCAACAAGGTTACCCCCTTAGCTGATGTTCATGCCATGCGTTTGGGGGCTAAATAATGCCGGTAGCATTTCATTTTAATTTCTGGCTACTATACTTCTGCTTCTCCCTGCATTTGGAACCGTTTCTCTCATAACAAAAGAGTCACTAAATCTTTTTTTTTTGTTAACCCTGGCATTTTTTTTTCACAAGAAACCAAGGCTAAAGCATAATACACTTAGAAAGGTCATAAAACGGTCTACTCTATGATGTGAAGCACACAGTCTTAGTAGATCAATGAAACCTGCAGTGACAGGCTAGTTTCCGTTTGGATTGATACTAGATCCCCTAACTAGAACTTCTACACAAATTATATTTAACAAAAAGAGAAGACGTTGTGAAATACTGACTTATAATAAAGACTTATTTTATTATGTTTTATTTTTTTTGTTTTCAAATAAATGTTGTGTCCTAAACAATAAATTGTAGTAACATTTATTTAGAATATTTTTACAATTAGCATCCACATCCCAGAATATTTTCATTACTGTTTAGAATTATTTAAATTCTATTTACCATCACTAAAAGTCTAATTACACCACCTAAAAACTGTCAATATGCTCAACAGGTTAATAAAATGTATCATTCAGGTTATATACGATGGAAAACTAAAACTGGGTAATAATTAATCACATGTAATAAGTGGTCAAAAACCTGTTTTTCACTCCATATGTAAAAATCCAAACACAGAATATGTTTTTATGTACGCATAGGACCAGACTCTCTGCACCTTTTATGGTTTTTACTTGGTTTATGGTGTGTACTTGCTACTTTACCGAATACAAACAAATGTAAACAAAACCTCACAATATTCATAAAAATTTTTATTAATTAAAACAAATCATCCTGAAATTAAAATAACCCAATGTCTTTAAGTGTGCATTGCACAAATAGTTATATATTTATTATAGCTCCCCTATTGCTACCTTACCTGTAAATGTTGATGACATAGGTGTTAAGTAATAATTTCAGCGCAATCAAGGTGACAAATTGGAATAAACAAAATGTGTTACGCACACTGTGAATGTCTTCAATGGAAAACGTAGAGTGTAATAATGCGTAAAAATTAATCAGGAACAACGTTCAGCTAATGACTGACAGCGTGGAGGTGAACAGATTTTTATTATCTAAAGTGAACACCTTCTACAGCAAGCATAAAAATTGTTCAAAATGCTACATAAAAATAAATAAATTCAAACCACCAACTATTTGAAAGTAGGATTAAGGATTTTCTTATCCAAAGTGAATGCAGTATAACAAATCTGAGATTATGGTATCATACACGGCCAGAACATTAAATAATCTTATGTATCAATAAGCAGAACCGTTTCAACTCATCTCAACAAGATTTATTTTCCCAATATGGACGGTGCTTTCTCTAAATCTCTGATCAGTATGCATATGTAATGTCAAATATTGCCAAAGGCTAACATTCTAACACGCTTCGTTCTGGGGAAGGAGAAAGTCATTAACAAACATTTAAACTGCTTATTTGTGGTATTCACTGGTTAACTCCTTTCATTGTCAGAGGGGTACAATTGTAGATTTTATAGGAAATCTGTGCTAACTAATGAACTTAAAACATTGGATATTAACATATCTTCTAACATTTCAAATAGCCAAAGAAGGGCATGTGGATTTTGCGAAGATGGCTGGAAACATGGGCATGCATTCTGGGACTTCATGTACTGATGATAATCATTAATGTAACTGAAAATATAACTTGGAGCAAGATCACAGTTTCTAAAAAAACTGACGAACCTATACAAATATTTTACACAGGTAATTGTGAGTAGATTGCCTTGAAACTGTTGGACACTCACATACGGACACTTTGATCTCCTACAAAAGAGAAACATTAGACTATAAATGGAGGACAAAAGGATTTAGAACCATGGGAGAAGCTGTCTATTTACTCCATAGCATGATATTGTCATATATATTTTTAGTCAATGGGGTGGGGGAAGAGCCTAGAAAACAACTGTGCAGATTACTCTTCTATTGATCCTTGAAGTTGACCATCAATCCCAGACATGATTAAGAATGTGTGAAGTATTAAATGTTGTTTGTGACATATGTTAATGAGTCTTATTTGTTGAATATTAGAATTCATGAAAAATGGGAGGAATCAATAACTTCAAAGTATTGATTAGGACTGGCTTCACATTCATTAAGTCTTAAAACCACTATCCACTACTGCTAGATCCCTTGTCAAGCAAGCAGTCCCTCCACTAAATTCATGAATTCACTATAGGATTATTACCCCAAACTACTTGCATGCATATTTTTTGTAAGCAAAATGAAATCAATTTTCAGAATTTATATATCAAGATCAGCATTACGAATTATTTTTCCCTATGTCTTAAAAAAATAAATGAATAACACCAGTCAATTGGTACCTATAGGAGCATTTAATAGAAAACAGATGGGATCTATATAAATATGGACAGGATGGTCTCAAATTGGCATAGCTAAAATAGAAATAAAAATAGAACAGAACAGAATAGAAATACAATTGAAGTTTGTTCTAGAGCATCAGATAATATATGTCCCAGCTCCCAGGATTCCATGCATGACATGAATAATTCCCACACAATCTCCATGCATACATTCGTATGAGTCACATGTAGAAAATCATAGGCCTGAGAGGCTTCATCAGAAATAAAAAGAACATGCGCTACAATTTTTAAATAAAAGTAGTTAAAATAGTATAAGTGGTAGCTCATGTTTTGCGTGCAATTGGAATGTGTCATTAACTAGGTGGCAACAGCTCATCTTTTACCATTTTGGGATATGAGATAAATCTAAATAAAGACTCGATGAAATGCATATCAGAACAATCTCCTAAAGAACATCTTGCACGGTGCACCCTCTATACATTATTACTCCTCTAAGAGATTTGCATTAGGAAGAATATCACACCTGATTCAATTTCCCAAGTGTTATTTTTTGGGCAATTTTTTGTAACTTGACAGGTTGACTTCATGAATATAAAGCATACTATCTGGTAATTGCTAAATGGATTCTAATAGTTTAAGTAAAGCATTAAAATGAATGCCAGATTATTTTGTATAGAAACATTCCTTACTGTGACATGTCACAGTAAACCAAACTATGAGAACATTTGTACTCTTACTTCAAAGCAGGGCCAAAAGGTAGATCCCCAGATGTCGAGGAACTACAGCTCCCGTGATGCATTGCATATCTTTAAATGGCAAAGCACCAAGGAAGCTGTAGCCTTAAAACCACATGGGGGGGGAGGGTTGGCCTGACCATCATGGCACCTAGACGTGTCTCTGGAGAGCTCTCCGAGACACGGTGTATAATCTGAACTTTTGGGCTGAATCAGCAATAATCTACAAGCGTACTGCTTACTACTTGACTCCCGAACCGACAGAACGGTCTGGGGGCATGACTGCTGGTCTCCTAAGTCAATCTTGAAGCGAAGCTCAAATGAGGGCTAGCTGCCGCTGTGGGAATGAGGGGCAGCCGCTCTCCTGAACCAGCGCAGATGGAACTCCAAGCATGTTCATGACCCCCGGCTGTCCCCCTCCCCCTTTGGACTGGTGGGGGTTATCCCAGTCCCCAACCTGATGGCTCCCATAAACTCACGAAGAGTCGTCATGGGATTGCAGATGCCGATACTGCCGACCAAGACACCTCTAAGATGGTAGGTGCCACAACCATCCTTCCATGTGGTGGTAAGATATCAACCACTCTCCAGCACCTGGATGTCCTCTCTGATGCATTTTGGATGAAAGAGATAAAAAAAGGTGCTCTATTACTTTAAAAATTGTAAGTGCTACAAGTGAAAGTGACGGTGCACTGTGCAACCAAAATTACCAATATAATAATATTATAGTGTGCAAAAATTGCAATAGTGCTTTATGTAAAAATGTGTTACAAACACTTACTAAAGAAATAGGGATCTCACACTATTTCTTCCAAAGGTATATGAGGACATGCGAAAAACAGAAAAAAAAATATAGCATAATACCGTATAATACAAAATATGAAACTGACCAGAAGAAAATAATAGGAAACAGACTCACAAGAGGAGAGCAGTATAAAGTCTGCTCTCACTTATCTGGCTTGGGTCCACCACTGGGACTCAATGTGGATAAATATCAGAGGATGGCAGCTTGCATGATGAAAAACGCCTTTATTCCAACATAATTAAAAGATTCATAATCATATGAACAACGTCCCCTTGAATCCACAGAAGATGATACCCTTCTTACTGCATACAACTTCACCCACCGCTGGCTAGCACAGACGGTCTTCCACCAGGATCGGTAATGCAGAGAGTTCTTCCGGGAGGCGGGGATATGTTCTGTCACGTTTTGGAGGAAGCTACAGACCAAGCAATCACCACCTGAGTCCGAGAAAACTCCTAAGTTGTCCAGTCATATTATGACCTGCCCCGTGGCAAAACCTGATGGCCTGCTACACATGAGGCAGCAGAAGAGATGGAAGCTGCAGCACCTGAAGAGGCCATTTCAATGCTCAATGCTCCACCAGACAAACAAAGAGCCAGTGTGTTCTACAGCTTTACAGCTCCAAGACAAGCATGGGAGACAAGCGAAGAGACAGTATGTCGGAGGGGAAGCTACTGTGGGTACCTGATATGCAGCTGACAGCTCTAGTTCAGTGCCCTCGGATACATGCTGTGTGGGACTGTAAATTCCCTATCAGGGGGATAGGTTGACCGCCATGATAAGCATCATACTGTATTATATATCTCAGTTGGCTGAATATTGTAGTGATATGCTCTCTTGTTTTTCCTTGGTTATGGGTTATATACCGTATATACTCGAGTATAAGACGAGTTTTTCAGCACATTTTTTGTGCTGAAAAACTCCCACTCGTCTTATACTCGAGTGAGTGTCTGTATTATGGCAATTTTCATTGCCATAATACAGACTGGGGGGAGAGGGGGGCTGGCAGAGCTGTAACTTACCTTCACAGCAGCTCCTGTCAGCTCCCTTCACTCTCCTCCGTCCGTGCAGCTCCCAGGTCGGCTTCCTCTGCAACTCTCGCGAGAGCCGCGGGGTCAGAGCGGCCGCGAGAGTTGCAGAGGAAACTGACCTGGGAGCTGCACGGACGGAGGAGAGTGAAGGGAGCTGACAGGAGCTGCTGTGAAGGTAAGTTACAGCTTCCTGACAGCCCCCCTCCTACAGCCCATCCACTGGACCACCAGGGAGTGAGAGCCCCCCTCCCTGGCCAGCTAACAGGCAGGGAGGGGGGACGAAAAAATACAAATATTAATAAAACAACTAATAAGAAAAAAATAAATTAAAATAATAATAACAAAAAAATAATACAATTAATAATAAAATAAAAAAATAATTACCTAAAAAAAATAACAAAAAAAAAATATTAAGATAATAATTAAATAATAATTAATAAAATGCCCAACCCCCACCAATGCTCTGCACACACACACACACACACACACACACACACTGCACTCACACACACTGCACTCACACACACACACTGCATTCATACACACACTGCACTGCATTCATTATATACACACTGCATTCATACACACACACTGCACTCATACACACACTGCACTGCATTCATTATACACACACTGCATACACACTGCACTCATACACACACACTGCACTCACACATACACACTGCATTCATCATTCATTATATACACACTGCACTCATATACACACTGCACTCATATACACACACTGCACTGCATTCATTATACACACTCATATACACACTGCACTCATATACACACTGCACTCATATACACACTGCACTCATATACACACACTACACTCATACACACACTGCACTCATACACACACTGCACTCATACACACACTGCACTCATTATATACACACTGCATTCATACACACACACACACTGCACTCATACATACACACTGCACTCATACATACACACTGCATTCATACACACACTGCACTCATACACACACTGCACTGCATTCATTATACACACACTGCACTCCATTCATTATATACACACTGCACTCATACACACTGCATACACACACACTGCATTCATATACACACTGCATTCATTATATACACACGCTGTAAATAAATATTCAGTTAATATAATTTTTTTAGGATCTAATTTTATTTAGAAATTTACCAGTAGCTGCTTCATTTCCCACTCTAGTCTTATACTCGAGTCAATACGTTTTCCCAATTTTTGGGGGTAAAATTAGGGGCTTCGGCTTATATTCGGGTCGGCTTATACTCGAGTATATATGGTACTTGTAATTTTTTTTTATTTTTTTTTATCAGCTACCCTCACTGACATAACACAGGTGTAGGCACTAATTATGGTCTGCTACTTAGTTGGAGTTTTTCTAATTTGCCGTCTCTAGAGATGTCTGGGTCGTAACCTTATTGTTCCTCTACTTAATTTATGTCTGTCCATACAAGTTACTCATTCAGTTAACCATCTAGAATAAGACATGTGAGGTTCGCATGTTGTTATAAAAAAATGCACAGCACAATTACATGCCATAACAGTGCTTCTTTTATAATGTCTGTTATTGATAAGTGTGATATTGCTGTCGTGGCAACGCACGCCTCTACTGTACTAGTATGCGCAAATAAAATAACATTTTGGTGAAAAAAACATCTGGGAATCTATCAATCCAGACAAACCCCCCCCCTTCACTCGGCACTGAAGGGGTTAAAACTCCTTCAGTCACATACCTGAACCCAGTGCTGGGTCAGGCTCCGTCTCCACGCTTGCATTAGGCTTCCCTATAGGAAAGAATTGTATCAATTATTTCCAACTGGGATTTAGGAGACGCTGGATGTCCTCAAGAACAGCGTGAGGACGTCCAGCATCAGTTAGGCGACTTTTGGTCACCTAACCACCTGGAAGGAGTTAATCCCTCAAGGTAATTATTGCAGTTTCTGAGAAACTGCAATAATTAAACTTGCAGGGTTAATGGGAGTGGGACACTGCACCCAGACCACTTCAATGAGCTGAAGTGGTCTGGGTGCCTATAGTGTCCCTTTAAGCAAACAATCTGACAGGCATACACACATTCACTGACAGACACACACTGGCAGATACACACTGACAGTCACACACTCAATGACAAACACACAGACTCACTGATCTGACACACACTCTTTCATTCACAGACACACACACACGCACACTGATAGACACACAAACACTGACAGACACTCTTTGAAAGACACACACAGACTCTAGCTGATTTGACAGACACTCACAAACACACACACTGACAGGCACACACAAACGCACAGACATACTCATACACTCACATGCACACACACTCACAGACAGACACACATACACTCACAGTCACACACACTCAGACACACATACACACACATACACTCACAGGCACACTCATACACTCTCATACACACACACTCATACACTCACACACATACACTCATGCACTTACATGCAGCCCCCATTACCAGGGGAAACACCGGGGATGCCTGAGTGGGCGTTTGGGGGTGGCATTTTTTGCCGCCCCCTGATTAGTGCAGCCTAAGGCAAATGCCTAGTTTTCCTTGGGCTAAATACAGCACTGGCTCTGGCGATCTTTGGTCAGTGCTATATAAGCACAGATCACTGTTAAAATATCCTTGTGCTCAATGCCTTTAGTGTGTAACATCTGCACATTAAACATAAACTCATACTACTCTTGCCATTTATTTGGTTTCTGGTATCCCCAGATGCAGGTCATCAAAGAGCAAATCTAGGATGGTATTGCAGGACCCCACATTCCGGACTGCCCTGCCGAACACAGGACTGTTGGGACATATCTGCACTTACAAACCTATATACACATTTAAAGGTTACAGCTGTCAAGCCTGGTCACTGGCAATTCATACTAAAGGTTTTTCATCTTCCTTTATATCCTTGGAACAGTATAATTCAAGGTTTATAATGGAAAAAAGCAAATAATAAAGATAAGCTCTCCCTAAGCGAATTAACATTAACTATGTGTGTAGCAGGGAATTATATTAGCAGTATAACGTTAAGGGATTTTGTTTCCTATATCAGGCAGTTTCTCTCTTTTTTTTTTATTTTAGCAAATGATTTCACTGGTGTCCTGGTGAGTTACTAAATTAAAAGATGTCTATTCCTTTACCAAATTACCTCACTGGGAGGTCAACGGATGAAGTTTGCATTACAAGATGGAATATGTTTTCTCAACTTTCTTTCTGCTAGAGTGCATATTTATTCGGAATCTCATAAAATATCAGTAGTCTTCCGATTTTTTGTATTTAACATTCACTAAGCTCGACTTGGTTTTCGATGTTTGTCATATCTTTTAAACTGGAACTGAAATGTGTATTCTTTAACTAAAAGTTACGTATGGGTTGAGCTTTAAATTATATTTTTTTAATGGCTGAAACTGCACGCCTGGTTGTCCAGGCACGGCAAAAGCATAGCATGTAAACAAATGTAAGTCTCACAGAGCAGAACACTCGCTGGCTGATACTGTTAACCTGAACATGGAGGTCCTAAAGATTTAAGGACATTTTCTATCTACTTCTGCTGTACTGCTCACTCGAATAAATGCTTTAATACCATTAACTGGGTTATAGTAATGAGGACATGTCACTTCCAAGTACATACCTCCCAAGTGTCCCTATTCAGAATGGACAGTCCTTATCATTAGTCCTTACCAGGCACAAATCACTCTGTCCCTCTTTTCTATCCTTCTGTCCTGTTTCCTAGGAGCTCCATATTGTCGGTGTGTGTCTGAGTGTATAACAGAGCTCCACATAAATAATACTCACAGCAATCTGACTTACAATGACAATAAATGTGTTTACAAATCAATCTGTGTAAATAAGATACATTGATCTTGTTCTAAAATATAAAAATATATACACTAAACTGTACCACCTAATATTTTAAGATTAGATCGGTGCTGGGTTGAAGCAAATACAGTCTTTTAGAATTTGCACAAAGATACAAGAAGAATCAAATACAAAAAAAATTCCATACTCAAAATTGTAGGTAATATCTTACTTTCAACTTTTTTATTTTAGTGGACTTACATACTTGCGTTTATTTTGCTATTATAAACCATTTGGTTTTTTTTTTTAAACTTTTTTAAAACTTCTCTTAACATTTTTATTTTTATTTTGTTTCTATTTATTCTTTTTTGTACTAATTTATACACTTTTTCAATAATCTTTGTAAGAAGATGTTTTTTGTTTGGATCTTTCTTGGATATATTGAACTGTCAATAAGGTTTGAGGCTATCTTTAACAGTATATGTAAAATGTTCTACTGTTTATACTTAATGTCTATTAGAAATGAAACTACTATTGTGTGTCTTATACTGTTGATTTGATATCCTTTTTTTTGGAGTTGTTACACAGCTTAGAATATTTTATTTTATAATTTATTCTTATATTGTACTTGATTCACCTACATTGGTATCCCCTACCTTATTCACCTATATTGGTATTCTTTACTGCTTTAAACAGTTCTAAGCATAAAAGCAATATATACACAATTAAGATATTATCATACATTTTTGAGTGGATTCTTATATTTGGTAATTTTTGTTTTAAATTACATTTTAGTTGCAAAAATTGTTGCTGGTAAATCATCTAAAATTTATCATAACAGCCCCGCTCTTGGCCAAACCCCTAAAATTTAAATATTCCTCTTTCTATATTTGAAATGTTGCGAGGTATGCAAGAACAAGTTATGAATTAAACATAGCATGATTCAATGAATGTGTTATGTGTAACAGGTCACAATTTCTATTGACCTAAACAGAAGTTTTGATCAGACTAGGCCTCATACGTTCTCATTGAAAATCATTACTTACCAATAATGATGAGTTATGATCCACAGTCACAGTGACCCTATTCAAGACGCCATGACATAACAGTTAAAATTCAATTGCCCAGTCTTAGCCCAAAAACCACTTCCGCTTAATTAAGTGGTGTTGGTGCATGGATCATGCCTCTACATCACTGCTCAATTCTCTGTTGTTTAGAAGTTCAATGGCTATAATGTAGTGAAAGATACATTTTGGAACCTATCTCACCTTCAGAATATGCTTAATCCAACATTCCATTTAGAACGTCTTATCTCCATATGCTCAAATAGAGTCCAAAGCTCCGGCAATTGCCTGTTAATGCCTCCAGTGTGAAAAATATCATCAAAACATCACACAATGAAAAATAATTCTTCCAAACCTGGACAGCATCAGAGAAGCAAATTTTGGACTTTTTCCAGCACAACATTACTGTAGGTATTTTATGTTTTAGATATATTCAGCAAACAGCTTTCTGAGAAAGTGTTTGTCGTGTCCATAATGCTTCTCATGAGAAGCATTTAGTTGATTACTGCTCGGCACAAACGAGGAAGGGAATGTGTCAGCTCAGCGGAAGAAGGCAAGGTCTACAGCTAAGAAAATTTAGAATTATAGGGACTTATGAAAATACGTTTTAAAAACCCAATAAATACATTTTTTATTTTGTTACCATGTTCAAATACATCATTATGTATCTACTTTTTTCTTGGACATGGGAGGACAGGGACTGGAAAAATCAATTTTGTGTCCACCTTTACCCCTAGTTAATTTTGTCTTACCTTTTTAAATTCATAAGCTGTTTCAAAATCTCACTTTAACACAGGTTCAAGTGCACACTACACAGGACACATCATGTACTAAACAAAGATAAATTAAAAACCTACTCTCCACAAATAGTCTACATAATCCACATAATTTAGGAGCAAGATACAGATGTCAAGCTACTCACCCGGTCCTCAAGCTGTCCGGGATCCTCCGCTCGGGCCACCGTCCTCCAAATGAGCCACGTGATAATTCCTCCTCCCGAGTAGGCTGCGTGCGCCAACCATAATGAAAGGTTGCGTGGCCTACCTAGTATTACAAAGAACAATGCTCGCATCACGAGCATGGGCTTAAAGGGGCAATGGGAGCCTCAAGTGATTTCAGGCTCCCATTGGTCTGCTTCAAATAATGCCCCCATGCACACTTGTTGTGGGGGCGCAGGCATGTACACTGTGCCCTATTGTATTATATTCTGGTAGTGACCGTGGCTTTTTTTTTACTGACTATGCGTTTATCTTTAACCCTTTCCTGTGTTGTTTGCCCATTTGACTAATTACCATACATCTTACTCTGGCTAGTTCTCATTTTCGCTGTCTCTCGGTTATCCTGACCATGGCTCGTTACTGACTGTGGTTTTCTTTCTGTCTAACATTAAGCCCGGCCATTCTAATGCTCGGTTATACGCTATTTCCTTGTTTTGTCCCTTGCTGTCTTAAACTCTGCGTGTTGGGGTATCACACAGTGACAATTAACACCTGTAATCTCGCTCATTTATCCTACAAAAATGATGGCCGTCATTGTTTACCTGACCAACTATCTGATGACAGTCACATCTCAACTACGGAATAAACATTTATCTAATAAATAAAAAAGTATTATGATCTCTGCACGGAGGAAACTATTCAGACTTGTACAAATTCATGTAATTATAAATGAATAGCTTTTGATTATTTGAAAATTGCACTGTATTCTGTTTGCGTTATTTATGCAAAATCAATAAAATTAGAATTAAAAATAAAAAGTATGCATTTTTAGCTTTTAAGTTTCAACATTATTTAACCTGGATTTTTTAAAATTAGTTTTTATTAACAAATTGCATTCCTATTTCTATCCCAGATTCTAACAAGCCTGTGCTTATCGTTGGAATATTATTTGTGAATACTACTTAGAAACACTAATAGTATTTTTCCCTGTACCTCTGCCAAAAAACTTATGATATTATATTGCTTTTAAGGCAAGCTAAGGAAGTTGAGGCAATGTGACATTTAATTTCTTCCACCACCGTTTTCATCACATGTATACAACTTGGAATATTTTAAGACATTTTCTCTACTGCCATGGCAACAAAGCCTTTTAATATATCCCTACTCTATCCTTATAGCACACTAAAGGCTAGAAGTAATCTGACCCATAGAAAATACAAATAGGTTAAAAATTTGACATGGTTTCAGAATTGTTTCTGGATCAAACATTCAAAACTAAGACAGCTTATGTTCTCAAACATATGTTTCAGTATAAAATTGTTATACATATAATCACTACACTTCGAGTTGTAGCCTTAATTTGGTTTAAATTTAAAAAATGGAGTATGATACCAAGGATAATGGTTTTACGTGTTAAATGCTTTATTTTTCGTTCTCAAGTAAATACAGAGACATGGTTTATGTTTTGCTTAACTATTGTAAATCAGAATATTCTATGTATCAGTACCATGATGTTTTTGTACTTTTTCACACTCCTAATAAAAATATAAAAAAAAAAAAAGGAAATGTTATAGATAGCATCTTTACAATATTTCAGATCAAATACTGGATTTTTATCAATGTATAGATATATGTAAGCCTGATTTTTTTTAAGATTATGTATGGGGTTCCTTTAATTTTAGGGCATCAGTGATTGGTCTGTCCAATGCAAGTGGAATACTGTCCAGCATTTCAAAAGGACAAAAAAGGACACTTTACATTTTAGTGGTGCGAGTTGAGGTATGGCCAGGGATGGGGCTGTTCTGAGCAATTTCTGTGTAGGAAAGAAAATACTACTACGTCTGCCTCTCCACCGTGTCATTAATTTGGGGGTGGGAGGGGGCTGAATGAATGACAACCGCAGCAAACAGCAGCTTACTGGATAGGAGCTGTGTTTAGCTACACATACTGTGTTTGTTTTCACAACGATATATTTGCTTGTGGATTTCACAAATTTAGCTGGGTCGTTCAGATGTTGATCCCTGCTCAATGTGCCTGGATGGATACCAGCTACACCATACTGACGAGGCTTAAAAAAGTATTGACTGTATCTCTCATGTAGAGGAACTTTGAAAGTATATGGACTGCCATTGTGGGTGGTACAGTCTGAAAGGCAAATGGTATAAGTTTTCTCTGTATTGAACTGATCGGGGACTAATCAAAAGGTTAAAGTGATATTCTCAGTATTTTATAATTCTTTGCTTGTATTAGCAGCTGCAAACAGCAACTGATCCCTAAGAATGTAACTCACACCAGGCTGAACAGAATATATGTGTGTGTATATATATATATATATATATATAGAAACACAGAAACATAGAATGTGACGGCAGATAAGAACCATTCGGCCCATCTAGTCTGCCCAATTTTCTAAATACTTCCATTAGTCCCTGGCCTTATCTTATAGTTAGGATGGCCTTATGTCTATCCCACGTAAATATATTTACGGCAGTCAGCATGTTTACTTACTACAGTAAGAATTGTTGGGAACTTTAGTGAAATACCCTGTAAAAGAATTCTGAAGTAGTGCTAACCCTAATCCTAACTTATGTGCACAAATAACTAGATGTGCACAAATCCTTTTCAACTGTGGGGAACAAATCAAATACCTGTTCTTCGTCCGAACAAATCGATCTATTAGGGGTTTATATGTAGAGTCTATCAGGGTTATTCAATAAAGTGAGAACTCAAAGTGAATTTTAAATTCAAGGTAAAAATTATCGGACTGGAAACATTCTTTAAGTCAGGGATGCTTCTAGTTCAGATAATTTGGGCTTAAATTTGAAATTCACTTACAGAGCTCAGTAAATAACCCTGTAAGACTCCACAGGTAAACTGCGAATTAATCGACTAATTTAGGGATAGATGAACAGGAATTGAATTTGTTTGTTGCAGCTGAAAAGGATTTGTGCACAAGTATAGGTCTAACAATCATGTGATGTAAAAATGTATATATGAGACTGAAGAGAGCATTAGGAACAAATAATGCCATCTCAGGGTTATGGAGATATTCATAAACCAGTTGACCTTTTGTTTTGCAGTTTATTATGATGTCTCCAGAATTCCTTCTCCTGATGCCATTATTTTCTTAATACAATATAAACATTTCTTAATACAAACTTCACTGTTGTGAATTTATCTCTCTCAGTCTGTCTTTGTAGATAGACAGACTGACAGACAGGCAGATTGATAGACTGACAGACAGATTGATTGATTAATAGATTGACTGACAGACAGACAGACTGATTGATTGATAGACTGACAGACAGGCAGGCAAGTGTGTGTTTGTTCAAGTGTTTGTGTGTGCATGTGTGTGTGTATCATTATATTTGTATACTGCTGAATTGCATCAGTTAATTTTTATTCCACATATTTTGCAATATTAATGAATAAATAAATGCAAAGAAAAATAAATCTGCTCTTGTTTATTTAATGGATGAGGAATTTATCACCAACTGCAGGGATTGTTGTAGTAACACGGTTCACAGGAACTGAAGAGTGGTATATTCAAGCTGTTGAGGAGCATACTTATTATAGCACTGGCTTTTTAAACAGTTTAGGTTTAATGAACTATTTCATATATATCAGCAAGCTTCCATCAATGAAGAGGATTTACAGGAATGTCTTAAATTTGATGGTTAATTCGAACGGATATTGTTGCATCCCAATGTTCATTCATTATACAGCTTTCCCGGTATCTCACACATTGTAAATACCATACCATTCCAATTTCCACTAAAATCGGATATCACCCCAGTGTGGGTTACAATGGGATATCATGCCATCTCTCTATGCCATCTCTCTACTATAGAGGATACATACACCGATCAACCACAACATTAAAATCATTGACAGATGAAGTAAAAACATTGATTATATAGTTACAATGGCACCTGTCATGGAGTGGGATATATTAGGCAGAAAGTGAAGAGTCAGTTCTTAAATTTCAGGAAAAAGATCTGAGTGACTTTGACAAGGGCCAAATAGTGATCGCTAGACAACTGGGTCAGAGCATCTCCAGAACGGCAAGTCCTGTGGGGTGTTCCTGGTATGAAGTGGTTGTTACCTACCAAAACTTGGTCATGGGTGCCCAAGGCATATGCATGTGAAGAGCAAAGGCTAGCCCGATAACAAAGAAGAGCTACTGTAGCTCAAATTGCTGAAAAACTTAATGCTGATCATCATGCACTGATCATCAACACTTTGCCCTCTGCAATAGTTCACAAACTATAGGAACATGCAGAGAAGATAGAATGAGGTGTGTGTCTCCAGCAGAATATCTCTCTATCTTACTTGCTAGAGCAGAGAAGGATTACGATCCCACATAGTCCTAGGCAGGTTACCAGTTTGAAGGCTGATGAATGTTGAATTAGGCCACGTTTGACCAATTGTATTCATGGTCTAATGCTTGGGCCCCAGATGGCTACCTTAGATCACCTTATTGTCAATCCTGCAATATACTAGGTAATCAGGGTGCAGACCAAGGTCACAACAGTACCTCATCAATCTTCATATAGACTAGGTGAGTGGGGCCAGTCTTGGCCAACTATCTTCATGGCTCAAAGTCTCATTGGCCCTACACAGCTGCCTTAGATCACCTTATAGTTAATTCTGCGATATGTCAGGTCAATGCTGCTATATGTCTGGACTGAAGACACATAATATGAGAAATAAAGATTTTCATTGGTAGATACCACTTAACGAAATGTGTACATGTAGAGCCCAAATAATCCGCTGTGCGCCTAGCTGAAAATGAATTAGCATAATATTGAAATGAAATATGTCATTCTTTATCCTATCATATACATCATATCCACAGGACTGGTGCATTGTTTTGTGGCTGTTTTCATTTTTGAGAATTCTAACACATGGCTAAAATTAACATTTCCTTTACTGAAAGATAAAGATACATGTTTCCAATTATTGAAAAAGACCTGGGTGAGGAAGTGTTTAGTTGTAACAAAACATCAACACACATTTAATTAAGAATTTCCCATCGAAGCAAATTAAGTACTTAATTTCACAGGGTCATCAAAGAATTAACAGAATAAGAACTGATAAAAAACAAAACAAAATAGTTTTAGAAAGTACATTTTTTCAACAGTTATTTCTGAAAATGTGTTATTAATATAGCAATATCTAGCACAGCTTAGCTTTAAAACTATCTAAAATAAATCCATACTTAATGCAAAGAGCACTTTAATTTGGCAATGTACTTTCAGTCTCATGACTAGTCGATAGGTTTGCACAAAAACCTGTCCTTAATAGCTCATGTTTTATAATTCAGTTTTATGGGAACTCCATCATAATAATTTTAAGATATGGTTTTTATTCTTTAAAGAATCATTCTGAACTCCTAAAGCACTTCAGTGTCCTGAAATGCTTTTTCACACATTATCAAAGTGCTGAGAAATCAGAACTTTTATAAAGGCGTAAAGTTTCACCCTCCCCTTTGTTCAAAGTGTACTCTATAATCATACTTGGCATCTCCTTCGAATTTCATGGGACAGTCATGGTTTTTGGTCTCCTTCCTGTTATTTAATTGGCGTGTGACTCTATCCCACATTTTAAAAATGATATTGAAAAAAATATAATTTGACTATCACTAAAAATATTATCAAAGCAACAGAATCTTTGATCTTATGTTACATAGTTACATAGCTGAAAAGAGACTTGCGTCCATCAAGTTCAGCCTTCCTCACATATGTTTTTGCTGTTGACCCAAAATTTTATTATATCTTTTTAATTGGGCTTTTTTGGGACTGGAGAAAAGAAGACTGTTTGTTTTTTTGTTTCATGATACATCTATATGGTGTTCTGGAGTTCTCCATTTTGGATGAATCGATGATTGCCCAAAATTCATATTATTTGCAATTTGTCCAAAGTTGAATGTGCAAATCTACAAGGCTCTTGCCTGGTGGAAAGAATTAACTAAGAATTATGAACAGCTAACTCACTCTACACCGTATATGAAAAATACATGTTAGCTATATGGCATTACATGGAAGCCCTAATTCACATACTGGGTTAACCACTGAAATGAGAATTGTGTGAATTCAATTAAGGGCTATTAGTAAATGATAAAAAAAAAAAAAAAAATCTTAAACATTCTCTGACACTCTATACACCTTTTTCCAGATTCCAAATGAATCCCAACTTACTGATTGGTTAGGTTTAGAAACTTGTTTATTAGTTTGCATCACTATGCCATTACCTTCATGCATTCAAACATACTCTGTTGGGTTTTCAAGCATGTTTGTTACCTGGTTGACACTTTTATAATGTTGTTAATGGGATCTGATTACTTTTTATTCACACCTGAATCCACAATCATTTACAGTTTATGGATATCCGCACATTTCTCAAAAATTACAGATTGTTTAGGCTATCAAGAGTTATTCACTAAAGTGGGAATTTAATGCAATTCAAATTGAATTTCAGATTTAAGGTCAAAATAACTTTACTGCGGTTGGAGTTCAGACTAAAGTCCTCCAAATTACTGTTCTATGATCCTTTCAGCATGTGCTTGCAGGGGATGAGTGGCAACCTTTGGCCAGTGGGGAAAGTACAAACCAATGGGCCATTATCTGTACAAATTTTATGGATTATTTTATAGACTTGCAGAAAGGGTTTGATAGATGGGGGCTGCTGGATAACACCACCTACCATTGCAACCTACATCATTATGATGTGAGCACAGTGGTGTATCCTGGTTTTGTGCTGCCCTAGGAAGGACAAAACTCAGGCGCCCCCCTCCCCCCAACCCGCCCCACCCGCCCCACCTTCTAAATACACACACACATTCACTGACAGACACGCATACACTAGCTAACAGAAACACACTCACACTCACTAACAGCCAAACACTCACTCACTAGCAGACACACACACACTCACTAACAGACACAGACACACACACTCACAGGCAAACACTCACACTAACACACACATACACACTAACAGAAACACTCACACTCACTAACAGACACGCTCACACTCACAAATAGACACACACTAACAAACACACACACACACACACACACACTAACAGACACACACTAACAGACACACACACACACACACACTAACAGTCATACACACACACACACACACACACTCACATTAACACTTTTTTTTTATTTAACCCCCCACCAGCCTCCTTACCTTTGTGAATGCTGGGGGGATCTCTTTCTCCCTGGGGGTCCAGTGGCTGCTGGGCGGGCAGCGCAGGCAGGCGGGCGTTAGCCACAAGGCTAACAAGACATTTGCCCTGGGCATTTGGGGGCGGCTTTTTTTGCCGCCCCCTGGAAAATGACGCCCAAGGCAAATGCCTTGTTTGCCTAGCGGCTAAAACGTCCCTGCCAGAGCAGCAGAATGAACAGTCACAGAGATATGTGCATGCCTAAGTCATCGATTCTGTTTCCCATGACCCTAATAACGCCAATGTTTTATCTCACTCCACAGGTACTTGCAAAAACCTTTTCATTATACATAATCATCATAGTCTAGTAGATCGGCCCCACGTACTATTATCTCATCCAGCGGACTAGTCCAATTCTAGAGAACATTATGGTTCACCAGCCCAAGCACAAACCATCACAATGCTGGACTAGCAAAGGCCTTGCCCAATTCCTGCTGCCTGCATCACTCCTGTAATAAACCCCCATTATAATCGGCATTCTAATGTATACATGATGTACACTTTAAGGTATAGGCGTAAAGAAATCGAGAGCTTTCCATTAGTTCTGATCATTACTCCATCTCATATGTGGAATGGTGTTTTGCAACACACTTTAATTGCTGATCTGAGACCCATTGCTATATTGATGAGACCCATCTGTAGATGGGCATTTGGTTTATATAGTAATATATTCATACGTTGCTCAAATGATTATGTTAAAATGCAAGGGAATCTCCAAAAATATGAGCAGGAAATATGGGAAGAAAAATTCAATGTGATTTTCAAGGCAAATATTTGTATACTTGCTGTTTTATTATTTTTATACCACCTTAAAAGTAATCCAAATTTGATGTACATGATAGAATGCAGCCACTTCAACAGACTATTTTTCATTTTTACAGGGAGCTAAAACATGTTTACTATTATTTCCTCTACTTATATGGTTTTTGCACCCTAGAGGCACATTGCATTGAACTAAAGGAACACTTTTTACTTAGTGTAATAAAGTGGCGTAAGGACAAACTACCGCATTAAAAGAGCTGAGAAGGCAAAATATTAAATAATTTGATGCCAATTACTGAAACCCTTGTATTTAATAAAAATATATATATATAAACAAATGAACGTATTAGAAAATAATAATTATCTGTGCGTGTTTATCTGCATTTATATATAAAGAAAAAAGAGAATTATTATAGGAAAATAATGCCATTAATGGGTTCTAGAGACATCAAAATAAACATGTCCAGTGCTCTCTGTTGACATTATTTTCCCCTAATACATTTATCACAGTTATGTATTTTTTTACAATACATGATATATATTTTTTTTTCCATATGTAATTTTTATTTTGAGAATGCACAGAGAAAGAATGGTAGGTGGTGGTAGGGGTACAGAAAATACATGATATTTTTAGGTTAGAGTTAGTGTAACTGTTACCATAGTGAAAGCATTACTGTTTGGTACTGTATTGTTACGTCATAATGTACCACTGGAGTTAATGCTTAGTGTAGCATAGTGTAGGGGGTTAATGTTTACTGATAGAGTAGTGTAGTGTAGTGTAGTGTGGTATAGGGGTTAGGGTATAGTGTAGTAAGTTAGGGTATTAAGAGGAGGTCTTTACTGTAGTGTCCCAGTGCTGCCTGTCATTAGAGTCAGTTACAGATGCAGACAGCAGGTATTTTAACTGCTGTCATTAAAATGGTACCACGTACAGCTCAAGAGTGTAAACCTCACTAATCTAGGGAACGCCAGGAGGTATGTACATTTTCTGCCTGAGATTAGAGCCCCCAGACTACTTGAGATAATGCATTCATTACACCCATTCATTAAAACAATGGAGAGTTCATATTAAAAAAAAATCAATAAAGATATATACACACAGTTATGCAAATAATAAAAAAAATACTTAGTATTAAATTCAAGGGCACTGGAGATAGGCATTTCCTACACTGTAGAGGCTAGGACCTTTACTTTTCATTGTAAATGTCATGGCCAGTGTTCCAGATAACCCCTGCATTGTATCAATGTTGGGATGGATAATTCTAGGGGAAAAAGTAGGTCAACATAGCCAAGCCTGTCTTCTCCATAAATTTTAACCACCGCTCACTAAACATGGGATGTAGGACATACAGGAGTGCTTGGATCCTTTTTGGTTGATAGGGGGTCAACTGCATCCCAGCATTATATATTTCAGTGTACACTAAATACCGTACTCTGTTATGATATTTAATTGTATTAATTATACTGTTAATATAAATATATTTCTCTCTTGCAACTCCTTTAATTATTAGAATTTATGAATACACATCTACGTTCCTTTATTCCAGTAGTTACCTTGCAGCAGTCCACTCTCCTCCTTTTTGCATCGTTATGTTTGATAAGATCATCAGACATCCATTCTCATACAGACGCGTTGTAGACCGTAGGTGCATGAGCAGCATCTGCAACTATGCACATATAGAAAGCTTGCCAATGAGAATCATCGAATGCAATAATTTTCTATGGAAAGTCATCAACACAGAAGCCCAAAGCCGTTATCATCAGCACGCTAAATGTCTGACCTCACAATATGAGTGGCCAACAGACTTGTAACAGTAACAGCCCGGGCTCTGGAGGATATGAGAAGGTGAAAAATATTTAAGGGGCTATAACAACGTCAATAAGATGATGTAGTTATAGTGCCTACAACGTTCCATTAAATAAGAAAAGATACACTTATGCAACAAGAGCACTTTATTAGAAATGAAAAAAATAATTTACAATATAAACAGAATGTCTATTAACAGTATTACTTAAAGCTGATTATATACAAAGTACTACCAACTCATTATAATCGTTTGACAGACACACGTTAAGAGATAATATCACATTGACATTATGGGTGCCTCCTTATAGTAATTAAATCTGACCTTTGAGGTTTCTAAATTATGGGTGCCATTATTTATATATATATATATATATATATATATATAGACTACTGAATATGAAAATGTAAATAAAAAGGTTAACCATTCAGTACCCAAATTCAGTTTCAGGAAAGGATAATGATGTCATTTTCCTCTTTCTCCTAATTTCTGATAATAGAATAAACAATAAATAAATATGTTTTCAGCTTTTTCAGACTATTGACAGCAAGATTTTGTTACAAGAATTGACTCGTACCTAAACCATAATAATGAACTCAGTTTACAGCAGCAAGTGATAGATTTATAGCTGTAGCTTCACCATGAGTCATATTTTTAGTCTAATAAATTCAGAGACGCAAAAATACAATCCTCAAAGTCACATTGAGCTTGGCAACGTAGACCGGTCTCGCTCACCGTACGTTCTTTATATTTCTACAGTGCTATGCTATATGACTGAAATCGAATCCTACATCTAAGGGGAGATTATTGACGAAGAATTATAGACAAAGATAAAAGACTGGCATTGTAGCTTTCATACCAGGAATGAAAGGAATGCCAGTTGCTAGAAAGGATGGCTATTTTAATCTATGACATATTATTGTGATAATATTACACCAAGGATTGTCAGAAATCAAAAAACACACAACCCTGTGAAAATTTGCAAGTCTCTCTCACACATGTGATAAGTGAGAATGGCAACTGCATAACCAGGCGTCAATGTAGAAAACAAAGAAAAAAAGAAAAAAACAACACACCATGTTTCAAAAGACACTTGTTAAATTAATTTCCACCACTGTGTGGATTATCTCACCACTATTTTACACCATGCAGGCTATCTTTAGCCAGTGTTGGCTAAAATTAAATTATAAGTTTCATTAACTAAAGTATATAAGGATATGTATTTCTATATTGCCAGCCATAATCTCTAGGCTCCGAAATTTGGAGTTATCATTTTCACAAGGTAAACTGGTAGTTGCCCAGTAGCCAATCACATAACAACAAAGTGCTCCATCCTTAGGATTCAAGATTTTTATTCCATGCTTTTATACCATGTAGTCACTTTTTTTCTAGTTTCCAATAAAGGTTGCTGTGTGTGAACGTTTCACAGAGTTCCACAGCACTTCCATTCATGGTAATGCGTCATTCAAGTAAAGTAAACATTTTTGGAAAATATCTGTAAACAAAATATTCTGTGTCCCCTATGACCTTTCTCAAATACTTGAATAGTTGTGATGTGACGCTTCCTATAAACATTCTGTTATGGCCCCCTCTTCATTCTTCCAACCACATACCTCCGAAATAAGACTCTCTGTAAAAGCTTGAAATGTTGGAAAGCATGAAACAACTACTACACGCTGTGTTCAAGGAGCACTCCACTACCCAAATACAAAATACAATAAAAATCGCTCTTTAATTAGTAGATATACCTCAAATGAAAATATATGCATGCATTTAATTATGCAATTTTTAATTTGGGGCACATCTACACACAGCTTGTTTCTTGAGTTGACTATCACGAAGTCACAGGACCTGTTGTCTGATTGACAGCCAGGGTTGCAACAAGGTTAATTTATAAAAAGTACAAATTTCTATGGAAATCTGCATTTTTTGTAAAATGAAAAAAGAGAACACAACTGCAATGAACGTAAATGAGGAAGGAGAGGAAAGCAGAAAATAACGTATCAATATTATACATAAATAATAGATTTGTCTAACGTAGAAATGAACATATAAACAATATCTGCAAGCTGCCGTAAATCCTTTATTCTGCTCTAGAAAGCTTGCACTCGTTTTAGGTGAACTTGCATGCTTAGTGCAAATTACTTGTATATTTTATATCAGGAGAGAAGAAGTAAGCAGTCATTTGTAAAGCTTATTTTTATTTACAGAAAAATCTGTCATGCTACTAATCATCGTGGCTAGCTATGTCCCAATTAAACACGTATAGTTGTATAGATGTCAGAATGTAACTATTCAGTTGACTTTCTCAATTAAGTTAGGTTGACTTTAATCAGTTGTAGAAGATATTGTTCTCGCAAGTCTCCCGAACAAAGCTTGAAGCTGAAACTTGAAGATCACGTGTCAGTAAATAGGCAGTAATAATGTCACCGTTATACACGCATACTTCCCAACAATCTGCCATTCTGTCCTGATATTGGGGTCCCCTCCCATCAACCTGCTATTTTGTTTTTTGTGCCCCACATCTGGGGACAGATGTTAAAAATGCAGAAGTTTAAACATCACATTATCACGTTGACTGAAGATGGACTGGGCTACAACAGACTGTGGAGAGCCTCAGTTTTTATCAATCTACTCCAAATGGTTTGACAAAACATGGGTGGGCAAGGTGGTTGTGCCCTTAGACTCTTAGTAGCATAACTTCTACATAGCATATCTACTAGCATTACGTGGCTCAGATTGCTGCTTTAATTTATTTTTAAATAAATAATTATGCTATTAACTTTTACAGCGCAAAAGGGCACTTCTTACTCATTGACAATTGACATTTTGCCCATATTGGATCTATTTTACTAATTCTTCAAAAAATAAAACTTACTCAAGCATAACAGATTTTCTTGTATCACTGTGTTACAAAAAGAAGAATATAATTGGCTCTTAAAAACATACTCTAGAAATGTGAAGGCCAAATTACCTAAACCAGATGTAATGTCATTTTAGTGGGTCAGTCATTTCAATGTTTTGGCACATTACCCATGTCATGGCTATGTGAAGATTTAGGTTCTACTAAAATGCAAGTATCAGTAATGATACAAGTGAGTGATCCAAGAGTTCAGATATCCCTAATTACATTTATCTTTAAATCTGACATTTTCAAAATTGCTATGAACATTAGCAAATATTCACATCTGTTAAAATTTGACAAGTTATTTGGAGAAGAAAAATCTATACTCTTAAGTGATACTTCGTTAGATTTATTCTTCAATTAGACCCATGACTATGCTTTACAGAGCCTGATGTGGCCCGGAGGATAGTAAATCGTGGAAGCTGATAGGAAATCATTACCAGTTCAATCACTTTAAATTTACATTTACCTATTAAAAGAGAACTGTGCTGGCAGAACTATTAAAAGTATGATATATATGTATATACACTATATATATATATATATATATATATATATCATGATACACAGTATATACATATACATGCATACACACACACACACACACACACACACACACAGAGGATACAAAATGTTGAACCATGTATTATGGTTCATTGAATGGGAATAGAGACATCATAGTAAACCACAAAAATGACTATAGTTCATGTGGTTCTAAATGTCTCCAGAACTCTGAAATAGCATTATTGTCCTTAAAGGGAAACTCCAGTGCCAGGAAAACAATCCGTTTTCCTGGCACTGGAGGTACCCTCTCCCTCCCACTAGAGTTAACCCTGCAATGTAATTATTGCAGTTTATAAAAACCTGCATTAATTACAGTTGCAAGGTTAGGAGTAGTGGGAGTTGGCACCCAGACCACTCCAATGGGTAGAAGTGGTCTGGGTGCCTGGAGTGTCCCTTTAAAACTAACAAAAACTATTGTGTATTTTTTATATCATGATAATTTCAGTTTAGAATTGAGGTTTGTGTAGTCTACATTTTACGGAGGTGTAGGTGTTAATGGTAAAAGTTAGCGAACTGTAAGTGTTCATGTTTAACGTAGTGTAGTGTAGCAGTTACTTTTTAGTGGTAGTGTAGTTTGTTAACGTAATGATGTTGGAGTAATGAAGCTCTAATGTTCAGTGTAGTGTAGAACATAAAGGGGATTAAAAAGTAAGGTAGGGGCAGTGCAGAAGTTAGGCTAAAGATTTTACTGTAAAGATAGCACTGGAACATTCAAATTACACATGTACCACTCTAAACACACATATGCACGCGCCACCAGGACTGCCACCAGGACAGGCTATAAACTTCAATATGGTACTAAGCCTTTAATTCAATAACAATGTATTGTATAATAAATGTAGCACAAAAACTACAATGCATGTAGACAGACATACTCATACATCGGTCAACTGGAAAATGTAACTATTCAGGATCATGAGATATCCTCCATGCGTTTAATGTATTCAGAGGAATTTCTCATTAGACTATTGAGTAAGAAAATCTCAATTTTAGAAGCGCAAATATAATCAAACTAATGCAGTACAGAAATTTCCACTGTCGCCACTACGATCATTCACTCAAGATCTGGCCTTTTCTGTAACTAACTTGCATGATGTCTGATGAAGTAGACATTATCTAGAACATATACGTTTTGTTTCTATTTATTTTTTATTATTTCTTTTTGAGTGCTGACAGTATGTATATTTTTAATAACTCTTACACTCTCGGTGCTTCTTTTCGATAAATGACCATATGAATTTGGCAATTCTTATCAGCAATTATCATTGAAAGGGCTTCTAGGATTAGTCAGTTTAAGTCAGCTTTATCCCACTCAATTTTAATGCCCTGTCAATCATTGTTACAAACTCTGTTCTTTGCACCTGTTAGTAAGCATAGAAATTAAAGAATGTTTCTATTTCTTCTATTCATTTAACTAGGACCGAAGAAGATTGTGACGAAACTAAACACAATAAAAACCGCCACAGTGCAAATAGAAAAATTACTGTTATGCATCATCTACGTATCTCAGGTTGGGTTTTGGGAAGTTCCCTTAGGGCACATAAATTTAAGAAGTTATGTTTCCACAACTATCCCAAAGTTTCCAGTTTGTCATGCAAATGAGCACAGCCATTTGTAATGTATTGCACTATTAATTTGTTGGCCTTGCTCTGCTTTGTCTTAAATGGTTTATGATGTAATTTGCAAAATCTTATATAAGTTTAAAAGAAAGTAGAACATCACCTTAAAAAAAGGTTAACACAAGCTGTATTCCATAGTAAAAAAATGAAAGTTCCCTTTGAAGCAGCTGTCTTGACGGAATGTTAAACTAATTGCTTCAATTTCCTTTCATTTAAACAGTCAGAGTCTAGTGGTTAGACTCCTGTGTGGCCCTGAGGTTCTTCTTATTAAAAAAAAACACTCCGGACACATAAAGCTCTTCAGCTTACTTTAGTGGTTTATGCGCCTGGAGTCCATAATTTTTCATGGCAGTTTATAAAAGTGCAGATTTTAATAAAAACCAGCACTTGTAGAATTAGAGACAGAAACACCTCTCTGGCTGTTAATCAGACAGCCATGGAGCACTTCTTTCACTTCCAGTAGCTCCACAGAATGGCAGGTCTTCTAAACTACAGCATTCCTGCCTTCCTCACCTTTCAATGATCTGTATTACAGCTCGTTGAAAAGCATTGGACAGCAATGATCATGTGCGAGCTTACTCGTCCTCGCACCATGAGCATAGAGGCTTAAATCGAGGGAGGGAGGTTTGTAAAAGCTGCAGACAAAATATCGGCAGCTTTGACAATCTGTTTTTCATATACCCTCAAAGAACACATACAGCAAAAATAACCATGAAAGTTTCCTTTAGGGGCATATTTACCAAAGTGTTAAAAATTAATCATCAAGAAAATGTTAATAGTGCGTTTCTTTGAATACAAATCCCAGATATGTTTATATTTAAATCCACTTTTGAGCATCTTTTTCAAACTATTTCCTTGTTGTTCAGTGAGTTGTTTAGAATGTTGATTTTCCTGCAATCTGTATGTTATTAGTTCATATTATGGACTGGATTGTTGTTCCCAGTGTTTAGACAATATGGCACAACCCAGGCAGAAGGTTTTCATTCATTAAAGCCAAAATAAAAGCGAATAGAATTCTTATTCAGAATTAAATAACAATGAGAAGATTCTACGTTCGTGCTGTACTGACTTGTTGAAATGCTTAACGGGCAAGGACAAACTAAGTGAATTACTTCATTATTTCCAACTGCCACAGCTCAACTATAGAGATCGTTCTGATGTTTGGATGAATTAATTAGAACATACCAAAACGGAAATTTATTAATAAGATATATTTCACTCTTTTGGGTCATGGTTGTGCAAAATAAATCAGGGTGTTATCTCTGCCGCGAGATTAAGAAAAAAAGAAAAAAAGAAAAAAAACACAAATTTGAGATCAAAATCGATACACAATGCTTTGATTTCATGTTTTTATGGTTCCTGCGGAGATGCTTATCCACAAGAAAATTCCATACATTAACTTTCACAGATGACTTTCCCAGAAGACAAAACCTATACATAAACAGTAATGATGTGGAATAAATCACTTGTTGTTAGAATGATAAATAGAAATTGCAGGCAAGGGCCTTGTTAAAAAAAATATATTTCACAGTCAGGGAGAATGGATTTAGTGGTCAGTGTTTTCTAATATGGACAGAGTGTCTCTTTCTTATTGGAGACATCTTTAATAATAATGGGCTCCGCAGAAATCGCTTCAAAACTATCACTTCCACTGCTCAAGATGAACTCCCTCTGTCTTGCTGTCTCCTTCATGATATACTGTATATGCAATACAGTAAAAACAAATAAACAGTGTTGTCCAGTAATTTATAAAAGAATATTTTAAAATTAACATTGATTTGTATGTGCCTATTCTCTGAAAAGCTGCAGGGCAGACTTGCGCCTCAGCAGAACATATATCTGCAATCATCAATGTTCTTATTTTGCTCAGTTGTGGCCCAGGTAATAGATATTGCTTGTATACATGTGTTATAACAGTATGTTAACATTTTGTTAAATCAGTATAGGGTTACTCCATTTAAAAAAAAGAGAGTTTTAATAAAACAGTGAAACACTGCACAGACTTTAAGCACCATCACCACTTCATATACATTGAAGTGGAGATGGTGCTTGGAGTAACCTTTAAAAGAAGCACCTTCAAAAAAGGCTGGACAGAAAAAGGTTTCAGATAAAGGTAGCACATGATGTTACAGTAAAGATAGGTAAATTCATAGTCACATGCATGAATCAGTCACCCAGACACCAACATCGAGGTTACTTGACATACCAATGTAATGAAATACAGGAGAAAGAAGAGTTTTTGAACTTTTGTTTACAAATATATCCATGATGGAGGCTCGTTAGGAAGTAAGGTCATCGTTTGGGAGAGGCAATTTCCCTGTTACCGTAAATATGTATCCACCACCAGCTCACCCAATGAATGAGTATGGCAGCTAGTGGTGGCTGGTGCTGTTTAAAGATGGTGGAACACTGCACCACCTGACTTGTTGGGTTCTACCCACTTAATCCCATGTCCTGTTTAAAACCAGCTGCATTGCCAGTCATCAGTAAAGGAGAGAAAATAAAACTGTAGCTATAGTAATGACTGACATGTTTATTCTTAAAATGTCGATATATTTTACCTTTTGTAACAAAAACTGTGGGGGGGGAGAAACAAGGAAATGAATAAATAATGGTTATCACTTTTTTTTTTAAAACAAACAAACAGAGAAGCAGCAGAGGGTTTCTATCTGCAGAGTCATCGGTATCACTTGTAGCTATACTAAGATAATTACGTGGGATATTCTTATCAATTATCTTGCAGGGATCCTATTGCCACAATTCTCGTAGCAATGCACTCACAAAGCAATATACTTCCTGAGCATTTTACTTTCTGACGAGGATTAGATATTTTCACAATTTTTATGCATAGTTGCTCGTAAGTATTGAAGTAACCAAAATGTGAAATATTAATTGTTCTGTGATATCAGGTGTTAACAATGAGCTTAACAGAGCTCTGCCCATAGATTTAACATCGTTTGCTAAATTTCACTGACTTTTTCACTGAGATGGTTAATAATTCCAATTATATTCTTGTCCACAACAGAAAAGGATATTACCAAGCAGTGCAGTTGACATTCAACTCCTGCCACATTGTTGAATACCTAAAATTGAGGTCAGGGCACATCACATCATGTTTATATTGCATTTTTTTTTTTTTTTTTTGCATTATTTAATTAACATTTTGGCTGACTGTAAATGCTAAGAAACAGAAAAATAAAAGCAAACTGTTAGAATGATTGCAACATCTTGGGTAGGACAGTCGTGAAACGGTTTCAAGGAACAATTCACAGAAATGTAGCCAACAAAGTTCAGGAATTGAAGCAAAAAAAACAAACAAATAAACAACAACAAAAAAAATCCAATAAATATTCACAGGACATTGTACGGACTGTTTAGTACAAAGGGGAAAAAAATGATGTGCCAGTATTCTACAGAGGTTACACACAAAAGGGTTTTCATGAGAAAAGCAATGTCATTGAATTAACTTTTGTAGTTTGGTATAAATTGATCCTCAACAGAGGTAGGTACCAGTGCTCCAATTGTGCCAACACAGAAAAGAAACTTCAATGCAAACAACATGTAAAAAGTATCAAAATGATGCCTTTTCTCAGACAATTTGCTGCAAACTCACAGTTTTCTGGGATCAAAGGGAAAATGGCAGAAGCGAAAAGTGTATCAACAGCTAACAAAGAGTACAAATGTATTTCACCTTCAGAATTAAAAGCATACCGTCAGGGAGGAATCCATTATAATAACTGTATTTATCTTGGACTTAGATCAGTCCTTAGTTATTGACATGATGATGCTTATCAGAGCACTTTTCTTTCATTGTGTTTTCCCTGAGATCTTCATTTTTGTACACATTTTGAGAGGAACGTCGATGCCAGCTGCTACTAAAACTATCTTTGAGATTTTTTTTTTTCTTTATTTTATTTGTGCTCAGAGTAACATCAAACATGCAGTGTCACAACAGCTACTGCAAGTGTAGTCAAAGCATTTCAGGTCGCAGCGGATTAGACAGCACATTTTTGTAAATAGAAGGTAGAGTTAACAGGTTGAGACTTCCATAGTTAGTAGTGTACATGCCAAAACATGAGTTTAACATGCTATAAGACATCAATAATAGGCAGTTAACTTGCTAGTACATGGGGCTAACAGACTATGTGACATCAATAGATTATGGTAAGTAGTATATGTGCCATAACAATTAACATGTTAGTAACAAACGATGAGACATCACGGTAGCTAGTATACATCACTATTGCCTAAAACCTCACAATTATCGTTGCGTTAATGCTGGCTGGGAGATAAAGACAACTTAAATGGATGTTCGATATTTGAGTGCTTCAAACATGTGGGAGTTTTTCCACCCCAGGTTAACCCCCCAGCAGCCAGACGAAAGTCAGTGGTTTTATGCCATGGGAACTTCCTAGAGAGTACGGGGCAGTAGAGGGATGAAGATTAGGGTGCTGCCATTTTAGGCACAGTCCAGACATGTGGTAGGGTGACAGTCCCCATATGGTATACTTGCGAGTTAGTCCTGTGCCTGCCTGGAGTCAGGTCCCTGCAGCCATGTTGGCTGTCGGTCCGCATGTGTCGACATTCTGAGAGGCTCAGCTTACAGGGCGTCATCGCTAGGACTTCTCCTCTCACCGTGGTGGAGTGTGCTGGAATGGTAGGTCGCTGGCGCCAACCCCCGCCGGTGGTGTGCATTGGGTCAACGTGGTTCCTGCTGCTCCTCCACCGTGTGGTTGATCCCGGGATGGGTCTTAGCAGGTGTTTGCCGGTCTTCTCGTGGCCCATTTCGGCTTTCTACCAGTGGAGGGTGGGTGTGTCCTTTTCCCCTTTTTCTTGGGCGACTCTGCACGCGGTCTCCGCCATTTTGGTGCGGCCTCAGAGTTTTGGGTTTGCTGTGTTACCGCCTGGCGTGCTGGTGCATCTGCAGGCTGGTGGGCTCAGGGTGGGAACCGGGACCACCCCCGCTGGTCCAAGGGGGGGGGGGGTACAGGGCCAGACCACCTTAGCCTCATGCTGTGCTCTGACCGTTGGTGGGCAGGATAGCAGGGCGGCGGCCATCCGCTCCACTCACCGTCCAAGCGTTCCCCATCGTGGAAGACGGAGAGCGCCCCACCGAGGGACTAAAACCTTGTGGCAAGTCTCTCCTCAGAACCAGGGTGGCTTCTCACTCCGGGCTGTGACTGCCAGTCGTTTGGTGGGTATGTGATCTGTTTTTTAAAAGTGAAAACTGGGAAAATTTGCAGGAGCTGTTCTGTTGTGCGACCTGCCAGCATGGCGGTCCGGCCCCACCCCCCTAGTTTTTGTTTTTTTTTACTAGGGTTTGAACACACAATGTGCATCATGTATGGTAAGTATCAACCAGCTTGCAATAATAATATAAAGGAGATTGGTTTGGGAAGGCTAGCAAAACAAAAGCTGGCAACTCCGGAACGTAGCCATTGGAGGCCATTGGTATTTAGGGTGCTGTGCCCCATGTGTTAGTGATTGTCCCTATATAAACCAAATCAAACACTAAGACAACAAAAGGAAAAGGTGAAACCACCATCTTGGCTGTAGTGAACATAGTGATAATATCTATCATAGTAGGGCGAAAGGTACTGACCCGTGACTAGCACGAAAGAGTTCCTGTTTGGGTTGGCGATGTGCCTGCAGCTCGACAGCAGGGAAACCATTGGGATTGTATTGTACTTTTCTGCGTCTAGTGTGATATAAAACATGTGTACACTCAATATTGTGGTACAAATTCCATCCATCCTGTATTTGGTGTTATTTGTTTTTTTGCAAGAAGAAAAGGTTGCAAATGTGAGAATAATGACATTGGCAGCCTGTAATACATATAATTCCATAGGTTTAATGGAACTAACGTGTTTGGGAATTATGCGAGCAGATATTTTAATATTCTAGACTCGTGGAATTACATTTTTTGGAAGCTCTATTCCCGTAAATGTCAGCATGTTCATCTTTTTTTTTTTACTTCGTTTTTTTCAAAAATTGGAAATTTTTGACAGATATATTTCGTTAAAAGATGAATAAATAAGTGAAAAAGTAAAACTGTGTATGTTTATACAATTTTAATTATAGAGGTATATGAAAGACAATCTATGTATAAAATGCTGCTTTATCCTATGTGTGCTAGCTATGCATGTTTTAAATACATGTTCTGCTATTTATGTTTGTAACCCATTAAGGACCACAATCATCTCTTAAAGATGACAATCTGGTCATTGGAAACAGATTAGGGAACAGCGCACACACACAAAAATACAGTTCTAATATATAAGACAAAAACGATCACCTGGCACCCCGACCGGGTACCTCCGTCAATCGCTGCTTCATAGTAATCCTTGAGTACCATAAGCACTGCACCGGAACACCATAACCCCCACAAACCGCCGCAGCTTGGTTGGGGTCTCGCTGTACTCCACCCACCCTGGACCTAAGACCAGGATCCAGCTTCCAGTGGGTAGACCTCACCTAGTCCAGAGAGCGAATCAGGCTGCTCTTACAAGAGCAATCGTTGTGATCCAAGGGAGTGTAGTGATTATAGCAATCCCCAGAGGGAATATAGCTCTCCAATCCCCCAAACATAAGCCGAGACTTCATGAATCTCTTCAAATTGAGAAAGCTGCAAATCTTGGTAACACTTTAATTATTGGAGATTTTAATTACCCAGACATAAATTGGGACATAGGGACTAGTAGCTCAGCAAAGGGAATTAGGTTTTTAAACTTGTTAAATGACAACTTCATGTCACAACTTGTACAAGCACCAACTAGAATGGACGCTTGTCTGGACCTGGTTTTAACAAACAACGTTGATCTTTTGACCAACATTCAAGTAGGTGAGCACTTGGGAAATAGTGATCACAATATAGTGTCCTTTGAAATAAACTCAAAAAAACAAAAGCACATGGGGTATACTAAAACATATAATTTTAAAAAAGGCCAATTTCAATAAGATAAGGGAAGCTTTACAATATATTGACTGGCAAAACCTCTTTAGTGAAAAGAACACTGAGGATAAATGGATCATCTTCCAACAAATATTAGAAAGGTACATTTCTCAGTATGTACCATTGGGAAATAAGTATAAAAGAAACAAATTAAAACCAATGTGGCTTAGTAGAGAAGTAAAACAAGAGATTAAAAATAAGAAAAGGGCATTTAAAGCATTTAAATCAGACAAATCAGATGCATCTTATAAAAGATATAAGAAAGCAAATAATGCGTGCAAAAAGGCAATTAAACTTGCTAAACTTCAAAATAAAAAAATAATAGCTAAAGAGAGCAAAACCAACCCCAAAGCATTTTTTAAGTACATAAATTCCAAAAAAAACCAAAAATGAAAGTATAGGTACACTTAAAACTGAAACGGGGGTGTTAGTTAATGAAGACCAAGAAAAGGCAGGAATTCTAAATAACTATTTCTCCTCCGTATATATTAAAGAAGAACCCATGGCAATAGATGTGCAAATGATTGCTACTAAAAACTTGCAGAATAATTGTAATTGGTTAACTCAAGACAAGGTGCTGCAGCAACTAAAGAAAGTTAATATAAACAAAGCTCCAGGGCCTGACGGTATCCATCCACGTGTACTTAAGGAACTAAGTGTAGAAATAAGTGAACCTCTGTTTTTAATCTTTCAAGATTCTTTTCTTTCAGGAAGTGTTCCGGAGGATTGGAGGAAGGCAGATGTGGTTCCTATATTCAAAAAGGGTTCAAAATCCTTGCCTGGAAATTATAGACCTGTGAGCTTAACTTCTGTGGCTGGTAAAATATTTGAAAGATTATTAAGGGATAATATTCAAGAATTCCTTGAGAAGAATATGGTTATCAGCAAAAATCAGCACGGTTTTATGAAGCACAGGTCATGTCAAACTAACTTGATTGCGTTCTACGAAGAAGTAAGTAGAAGTATAGATCAGGGTGTTGCAGTGGATGTGATCTATTTGGATTTTGCCAAGGCATTTGATACAGTTCCACACAAAAGATTAGTGTTCAAACTCAAGGAAATCGGTCTCGATGAAAATGCTTGTTCTTGGGTAGAACATTGGCTTAAAAACAGAATACAAAGAGTTGTCGTTAATGGTAAATTTTCAAGCTGGACAGAGGTGGCAAGTGGTGTCCCTCAGGGGTCTGTTCTGGGACCCCTTCTATTTAACATTTTTATAAATGATCTTGAAGACCGCATTGAAAGTCATGTTTCAGTGTTTGCAGATGACACAAAACTTTGTAAAATAATACAATGTGAGCAAGATATTACTTTGCTGCAGAAGGATTTAGATAGACTGGAGGACTGGGCACTCAAATGGCAGATGAAATTTAATGTTGAAAAATGCAAAGTTATGCACTTCGGCGTAAAGAATACACAAGCAACGTATACCCTTAATGGAAGTGAATTAGGGATAACAACACACGAAAAGGACTTGGGAATTGTTATAGACAACAAACTATGCAACAATGTGCAATGTCAATCAGCAGTGACCAAGGCCAGTAAGGTATTGTCATGCATGAAAAAGGGCATTCATTCTCGGGACGAGAATATAATTTTGCCTCTCTATAAATCACTGGTAAGACCACATATTGAATATGCTGTGCAATTTTGGGCACCTGTTCTAAAGAAGGATATCATGGCACTAGAAAAAGTGCAGAGGCGGGCTACAAAATTAATAAAAGGAATGGAACATATCAGCTATGAAGAAAGGTTAACAAATTTAAACCTATTTAGTTTAGAAAAACGTCGCCTGAGAGGGGATATAGAGAAAAGAAAGGAATACTATGGAGTGGGTCAAGTCCACACCTAGATTCCTGAGGGGTTACAGAGATATCAGGGGGCATGAACCCCAAACACTAGGAGAGAAAAAAGACTAAAGTGAAATAGTAGCACCACTAAAGATGAAACAGTAGGGCGTCTATTCCACGAAATGATATCTCAAAATTTAAAGTAAAAATAATTATGGGATATACCCTTTATTTAGCCGCTTACGGACAAAACAAACACACAGTGATAGTGAAGCACTCGTGTAAACTGAAAGTGAATTAAAAACTGGGTGGATGCAATTTGGATATTCCCCAGCAGCAGTAAAGGTGGTAGAGAGGAATATCTGAGATATAGTATTGAGTACAAAATACGGTATATAGTATAATCTATATTCGGTCAGATATTTATAGCACCCTGACCCTTACATGCACATAGGGTTTAGTATATATCCTGGCTATTAAACTTTGAATTACAGTCCCTATTTCTAGACTCTATTTAGAGATGCATATAGTTGGGAACGGACACACAAAATCCTTATATGGACGTGTCCGTCCAAATTTTAATCCGTTATAGAGAGTCTAAAAAAAGGCTGAAGGAGAGTGTATCCTAGAAATGCCACTCTAAATATATAACAGTATGGTAGTACATACGGGACTGCTCAGTCAATGGAGACAGAAGTCAGAATCCATTAGTCTATATATATCTCTAATGGATAAAAAATAGTAGGAGCCTAACTAACCTTTATAGTTGTTTGAATCAAAAAACAGTTTTTTTGATTCAAACAACTATAAAGGTTAGTTGGGACTAGGTTACTCCTCTATCATCCGGAGGCTACCAGACAAAATACTAAGTCTGCCTCTGAGACACTCTAAATCTGGCAAAATTTGATGCAAAGGCTCCTACTATTTTTTATCCATTAGAGATATATATAGACTAATGGATTCTGACTTCTGTCTCCATTGACTGAGCAGTCCCGTATGTACTACCATACTGTTATATATTTAGAGTGGCATTTCTAGGATACACTCTCCTTCAGCCTTTTTTTAGACTCTCTATAACGGATTAAAATTTGGACGGACACGTCCATATAAGGATTTTGTGTGTCCGTTCCCAACTATATGCATCTCTAAATAGAGTCTAGAAATAGGGACTGTAATTCAAAGTTTAATAGCCAGGATATATACTAAACCCTATGTGCATGTAAGGGTCAGGGTGCTATAAATATCTGACCGAATATAGATTATACTATATACCGTATTTTGTACTCAATACTATATCTCAGATATTCCTCTCTACCACCTTTACTGCTGCTGGGGAATATCCAAATTGCATCCACCCAGTTTTTAATTCACTTTCAGTTTACACGAGTGCTTCACTATCACTGTGTGTTTGTTTTGTCCGTAAGCGGCTAAATAAAGGGTATATCCCATAATTATTTTTACTTTAAATTTTGAGATATCATTTCGTGGAATAGACGCCCTACTGTTTCATCTTTAGTGGTGCTACTATTTCACTTTAGTCTTTTTTCTCTCTGAGAGGGGATATGATAACATTATACAAATATATTCGGGGCCAATACAAACCATTGTGTGGAAATCTATTCACAAACCGGACTTTACATAGGACACGAGGCCATGCGTTTAGACTGGAAGAAAGAAGATTTCGTCTAAGGCAAAGGAAAGGTTTTTTTACTGTAAGAACAATCAGGATGTGGAATTCTCTGCCTGAAGAAGTGGTTTTATCAGAGTCCATACAGATGTTCAAACAGCTACTAGATGCATACTTGCAAAGACAGAATATTCAAGGATATAATCTTTCAATGTAGGGTAATATGTGCTTGATTCAAGGATAAATCTGACTGCCATTCTGGGGTCAAGAAGGAATTTTTTGTCCTAGCTTTTTGCAAAATTGTGCTTCAAACTGGGTTTTTTTTTTTTTTGCCTTTTGGATCAACAGCAAAAAACAGGTGTGAGGAAGGCTGAACTTGATGGACGCAAGTCTCTTTTCAGCTATGTAACTATGTAACTATGTTATGGCAGTCACAACTGTCCTTATATGCAGGTCCCCATGTAAGAGGCACTCCCCCCTGGACCTGGAGAGTAGACTACAGTTATAACATATACACAATTACATTGGCTCTCAGGTCCAGGACACTCCCATACAAAATAGGTCAATCCCTGCCCTATGCCTGGGAGATAATTGAGTCAAGCACTGTAAACTCAATTATCTTCAGGCACAAAAAACACACATTTTTACAAAACCCCAAAAATACTTAAGACACACAAAATCCCCACAAAAGTTACATCCCCTGGAAACCCTGATCTGGGTGACCAACATATCCAGAAATCACCCAGATCAGTTCAGGGGTTCAGAAATTTTGTGGAAGTCATAATTTGACCGACCGCCCGCCCGAGCTTAATCCCCTAGTTCGTGGGAACGTTTCCATGAACAGCGCCTTTCTAAATGTTGTAGAACCGAATGCAGGCGATGCTGGAAGTCCATCAGTGTTCGGAAGTTTCTGTGTCTGTTTTCAGTTCCAGGAGATTCATGCCCAAACACCGCTGCCTGCTTTAATGCGAACAAGATGGCCACCAGGCTTAACAAGCTCCAGAATGGTCTCCGGTTCTTGCGGCTGTTCGGTTCTCAAACCAAATAAAAAATCCTGTGAACCAAGTCTGTTCACATAGTTTTTAAAGGGTCCATAGTCTTTTGGTAATAGGCTGGGCAGCAGACCCCTCCAAGCACACGTGACGAGGCTCAGTTTGTCACATATATATATATATATATATATATATATATATATATATAATATTTTTTATTTTATTTTTTCTTCATGGAATGTAGTAGTTATTCGTGCAATGAAAGGTTCTGTAAGTCTATTTCCTTTCATCTTCAATTCAGGTTATGAAAGCATTAAGGATTTGTACATTTCCGTATGCCTAATCATGTCATTTACATGGACAGTTAGACATATCAGCATTTTAGTATGAATTCTCTTTGTGCCTTATTCCTGGGATACATTTGTGCGTATATTGTCTTTGCTAGACTCAGCCAAGGATGAACTGGCCTTTCATTTATTGCCACACATTTAATTTCAAAGTTCCTAATTGAGTAAAATGTTAGAGATCTGCTAAACATGTCTCTAATATATAATAACTATTTTTATTACAGATGTATATACAAAAAAAATGAAACAAGTGTCCCTTAGCAGCATTTTATTGTAGCTGCAATAAATAATAAAAATAATAATAATAATAGGAAAACAAGTGTTTTGACATCATACCAATGTGTTTTTTTTATTATTGAGGAAACATCTAGAAAATATAATAATATGTTTAGAATATAATTTAATATAGTACCAACTAACTTGTGTTAAAAGTTGGTTATGATGTTCTGAAATGACTTAATCCTGAATCCCCTGAAGACTTTAGCAGTCACTGAATGTCCTGGTGCTGTCCTTCCATTCAGATTTAAACTGCTTTTAATGTTTTAATGATAAATGCTAAACAAAGAAGCATTGGCCAGGGACTTTTGCTTAGTGTTAAACAGCTTGAAAATTGTTTAAATGAACACTATAGGGACAAGGAACACAAATGTACATTCTTAACCCTATAGTGTAAAACTAACTATTTAGTCCCCTTTGCCCCTCTTAAAGCTAGTAAATCTCACCTTACTTCCAGCACTGTGTGGGTCTGCCAGCATTGGCCGCGCCATGGATTTACCTCCGTGGCTGAGATCATCAGAATGTTTTATCTCAGCCAATCACAATGCTTTCCTATAGGAAAGCATTGGCTTGGCTGAAATCATCAATTCTGATGATCTCACTCAAGGAAGCAGGGCTTGGGTGGAGCCAAATGCCACCCTTGCCAACTAGCATATCTTCTTAGTAATGCATTGAATAAGTGCATCTCTTTAGGGAAAGTTCAGCATCTCCATGCTCTTAACATCAGTGCTGCACACTGTGCAGCACTGATCCAGGAAGCACCTCGAGTGGGCTGTAATGTAAATACTGCCTTTTCTATGAAAAAGTCTGCAGGGTCTGACTATACTCACCAGAACAACTACAATAAGTTGCAGTTGTTCTGGTGACTATAGTGTCACTTTAACACTGAATGGAGAGACAGTGACAGAAGACTCCAGGCATGATGATCATTTCAATAGGGTGAAATGGTTATAGTGTCTACAGTGTCCCTTCAACGGTTCTCATTTTATCGATCTTGGAAGGATGAGAGACTTAGATTTGACTCTGAGATACTGTAGTATTTTTTGTAGCAGTAGTTTAATTGACTCAGCTATCTCACTGGCAATTTTAGCAAATTAGACTAAAAAGGATGAACTAGATACTAACGTTGATAAAACTACACTTCCCAGTGTATTACTGGAATGTAGGAAATGACATCAGAAGTGAAGTCATGATGGTTCATTGGCCATGATGACGAATGCCCTCTGGGTACCAGCTTTTAACATTACATCATTTGGTTTGTTCATTTACAAATAATTTATACCAGTCAGGGTTATTTACTAATGTGGCAACTGTCAGAAATTCAAAGTTAATTCAAAGTGAATTTTAATTTTAGAGCAAAAGATCTGAGCTGGAAGCAAAGTTGACATGGATAATTGACATGGGGAATTATTCAATTTCAGAAATGTTGGCCGTAATTATGAAACTCACTAGATGCTGATCAATTCAAATTTTAGTAGATAAACCCTAATATTCAGGTATGTCGCAATGAGCCATGGGCAGTACCTAAATGGGCACAAAGAGAAATTTCCAATTCACCACTTTGTCAAAACCTTGACTTTCAAAACCTATTTGTATAGCAGAGGTATACAATATATGTATATTGTTTTAATGCAGACTGGTGCAGTATTTGTTTTATTGCTTTATCCTATTTGTAGTGTTGTGGGATACACTTTTCACTACACCAGTCATTTTATACTGTATATTTGTATTTTGGTAGATCCAATACACCTTGATATCTTTGTATTTTGTTTAAACATATGTGACAAAATGTATTTTTTATAATAAATCTATTTCACAGTTTTACACTCATACTTCTCCTTAAAATTTACCCTTCTTACATGAAATAAACTCTAGTTTAACAAAGTATACCTAAAATATGGATACATACATTAATACTGTGTAGAATGTTTCACCATCATTCCAAATCTTCAAAAATAAAACATCTTAGAAATTAATTAGCAATAATCATCGTCGGAAAACTGTGATAGCTTGAAATTTTAATTTAGCCAATTTGTAAAAAAAAAAAAAAAAATGTCCCAAAAGTTTTCAATGTCTTCACTTTGACCTATATTTTTATCTTTTTTTATATATATGTATATATAACCAAGAAGAAAATATTGAGACTTTGAAAGTAACACATGAGGGAACTATTTAACCTATATACTAATGAGTACAGAGACTCTAATATTTTCAGTTATCAGACACCAACCATTATTTGATAAACAACTGCTGTTTCCTTCAAAAGATTCTCATCAAATAAGCAGATGTGTCTAAAATTATCAGCAGTGATATTATTATATATGCAGCTTATCAGGAACTGTTATGTTAAACTTTTGTAACATGTTGTCTCTCTTGTTCCGCACAAGGAATGAAGCAGGTGGAAAAAGACAAAAGCAGACAAGCATGACAAGCTCAGTTGAAGACATACTGACATCTATATGATGAGAGAGATGCAAAGAGACAGGCACTTCACTGTAATTGTCACTACAACTGTAGATGGTGGTGTCGCCTAAACCCCAGATGGAACTAATCACCATAAACAGATATGATCGCAGCACAATTCTAAACACCAAAATGTTGTTTTTATAATGAATTCTCAGATTTCCTAAAAATGTATTTAAAGAAGCATCACTCATAAACATAAAGACAAAAAATCTGTCTGTCTGTCTACATATACATACATAACCACTGTATATACATTCAAGTTATATCAACCTGATACACAGTTGTTTTGAGATAATTGAGATAACTCCCTCAATTGGTACCCTTATGTGGGTGCATCCTGCCTAAGAGTACCAAATTAGGGAGCTGTATAGTAGATAGTTCCCATATTTGTTATCCTTCTGGCAATGCCACAGAAGAATAGCACTGACTGTCAGGATCGGGACAGGGATCCAACACGCAGAGTACAAACAGTAGCCAGATACGTATACCGGACCTTAGAATGGCCGGACTAACGTAAGTAGTACAGTATAGAATGGTCAAAGACAAGCCGAGGTCGAGGGTAACAGAAGACAGGTAAGCGAGAGACAAGCCGAATCAAGGGTAACAGAGATAAGCAGAGTAAGGTAAACAAGCCGGGTCAAAACCAAAAGGGATAATAGAATACACAAGCACTGAGTGACTAGAACAAGCTAGAACCACGACAGGGCAATGAGCTAATGAAAGAAGCTCTGTTAAATACCCTGTTCAGAGCAGTAACCACGCCTCCGAGGCGTCCTGATTGGTCCTGCAGCAATTGAGTGACAGGTCGTTCCGGAGGAGTGTCCTGATGACAACTTCCTGCCTAGATGCTGTAAAAGGCAGTCACTCCCTCGTGGCCGGCCTTGCATGACCGGATAGACCGTGGAGAAGGGAGCCATCAGGCCGTCTGGATGGAGGAACAGCTAAGTCTCTACCTCTTTCAGAGGTAGAGACCACAGGTACCCTGACAGTACCCCCCCTCTCAGATACGCCCACCGGGCGGAATACACCAGGGCGAGAAGGGAATCGAGAGTGAAACGCCCTGCGGAGACAGGGAGCATGCACCTCCTCCTGAGGTACCCAACTTCTCTCCTCAGGACCATAACCCTTCCAATCGACCAGATATTGCAGTTTCCCCCGGGAGATTCGAGAATCAACGATGGAATTGACCTCATACTCCTCCTGACCCTCCACCTGAACTGAGCGGGGAGGGGCGATCGTGGAGGAGAACCTGTTACATATTAATGGTTTTAGCAAGGAAACATGAAATGAATTAGGAATGCGTAAGGCATTAGGCAACGCTAAACGATATGCAACTGGGTTAATTTGAGACAGTACCCTGTACGGTCCAATATATCGAGGAGCAAATTTCATGGACGGCACTTTTAACCGAATGTTTCTAGTACTTAACCATACTCTATCGCCTGGAACAAACACCGGTGCTGCCCTTCTACGTTTGTCAGCGTGTTTTTTAACCAGCGTAGAATTGTGCAGAAGGATTTGTCGAGTTCGATCCCACAACTTTCTTAAATTGGCAACATGAATATCCACCGACGGTATCCCTTGAGAAGAAGACTCCGAAGGAAGGATGGAAGGATGAAAGCCATAAATCAAGAAAAAAGGGCTAGAATGCGTAGAATCACAAATGAGATTGTTATGTGCAAACTCCGCCCAAGGAATCAAACCGACCCAATCGTCCTGGTGTTCTGAATGAAACAACGTAAATATTGTTCAACTTTTTGGTTAGTGCGTTCAGCCGCTCCATTGGACTGAGGATGATAGGCAGAGGAGAAATTCAATTTGATGCCTAGTTGGAAGCAGAATGATCTCCAAAAACAGGAAACAAATTGGGAGCCTCTGTCAGAGACAATTTGGGAAGGTATCCCATGCAAACGGAAAATCTCCCTGGCGAATATCTCCGCTAACTCGGGCGAAGATGGGAGTTTAGGTAAGGGAATGAAGTGAGCCATTTTAGTAAATCTGTCTACCACAGTGAGGATGACAGTCTGCTTTTTAGAAATAGGCAAACCAACAATGAAGTCCATTGCCAGGCAGGACCAAGGCTTTTCAGGAACCTCTAAAGGGTGCAGAAATCCGCATGGAAGCGAATGGGGTAGCTTGGTCTTGGTACAAACTTCACATGCCCCGATGAATTCTTTAATATCCTTGCGTAAGTCAGGCCACCAAAAATCTTTAGAGACCAGCGCATAAGTCTTGCGGATGCCAGGATGCCCAGCCACCTTGCTGTTATGGAGACAGCGTAGCACCTCCAGTTGGAGAGCGGCAGGAACGAAGTGTCGATCCCCAGGGGTCTGTTTGGGTGCCAAATGCTGAAACTTCATGATCTCAGAAAGCAATGGAGAGTGAATCCTGAGATTCGTGTTCGCGATGATATTCCCCTTAGGAACTATGGAGGACAGAAGTGGTTCAGTTATAGTGGATGGTTCATATTGACGAGACAAAGCATCGGCTTTAGAGTTCTTAGAACCAGGTCTATACGTAAGTACATAATTAAAGTGAGTGAGGAACAAGGCCCAGCGAGCTTGCCTGGCGGACAAGCGCTTAGCCTCCCCAATATAAGACAAGTTCTTATGATCCGTTAGAATAGTAACAGGGTGTAGTGTCCCTTCCAGTAAATGTCTCCACTCCTTTAAAGCCTTAATGACCGCTAACAGTTCCCTCTCCCCGATGTCATATCTGCTCTCAGGCCCAGAAAATTTTTTAGAGAAGAAACCACAAGGGTGTAACGGTTTATCCACCCCTAACCTTTGAGACAGAACAGCCCCAACTCCTGTCTCAGAAGCATCGACCTCGAGCAAGAAAGGCAGAGTCGTATCAGGATGAACTAGAATGGGAGCTGAGGCAAAAAGTTCCTTGAGAGTCTTAAAAGCACCAAGAGCTTCCTCAGACCAGAACTTAGTGTCAGCCCCTTGTTTGGTCATATTGGTAATAGGCGCAATGATAGAGGAGTAACCCTTAATGAAGCGCCTATAGTAGTTGGAAAAACCAATAAACCTTTGGATAGCCTTGAGTCCTTTGGGCAAAGGCCAGTCTAAAATAGATTGGAGTTTACCAGGATCCATTTTAAAACCTTCCCCAGAAATCACGTACCCAAGAAAGTCTACCTGAGACTGATCAAAACTGCACTTCTCCAATTTGCAGTATAGACCATGTTGCAGAAGTTTGTGTAACACCTTTCTGACCTGTCTATGGTGAGTCTCAATCTCCTTAGAGTGTATTAGTATGTCGTCCAGGTAAACAATAACACAATCATGCTGAAACTCCCTAAGTACCTCATTAATCAAATCCTGAAATACTGCAGGAGCATTGCATAGTCCAAATGGCATAACAGTATATTCGTAATGGCCATACCGGGTATTGAATGCCGTTATCCACTCGTGACCTTGCTGGATTCTCACCAAATTGTAAGCCCCTCTGAGATCTAACTTGGTGAAGATTTTGGAGCCCTTAAGACGATCAAATAACTCGGTAATCAGTGGGATAGGATAGGCATTTCTGACAGTTATTTTATTCAAGCCTCGGTAATCGATACAAGGTCTCAGCGTGCCATCCCTCTTCTTAATGAAAAAGAACCCCGCCCCGGCCGGAGAAGAAGACCTCCTGATGAATCCTTTTTCTAAATTCTCCTGAATATACTCTTCTAGAACCGAGTTTTCCTGAACAGACAAAGGATATACATGGCCCCTCGGAGGCATAGTCCCGGGTAGAAGCTTAAATTTACAGTCAAATGACCTGTGTGGCGGCAAAGAATCGGCATTCTTCTTGTCAAACACTGCCCTTAAGTCTAGGTAAAGGTCTGGTATTTGTCTTTCTGTGGACTGAGTAGGATTCTCCTGTATGTTAATATTAGCTAATGGAGAAACCTTGCACAAACACCGATCCTGGCAGCCCTGGCCCCACGAGAGTATCTCCCCTAACTCCCAATCGATAATAGGGTTATGTTCTTTCAACCATGGATACCCCAGAACTATGGGAACGGAAGGAGACGAAATGAGCAGAAGAGATAACTTCTCCACGTGTAGGATACCAACATTTAACTCAATGGGTATGGTCTCACGAAAGATAACAGGGTCTAGTAGTGGTCTACCATCTATGGCCTCAACGGCCAAGGGTGTCTCCCTTAGCTGGGATGGGAAATTGTTTTTACTAGCAAAGGCTTGGTTGATAAAATTCTCAGCAGCACCGGAATCTATCAAAGCCATAGCCCTTACAACTTCCCTCCCGCAAGTTAAGGAAACTGGTAGCAGAAGCCTGTGATCTTTATAATTAGGAGTAGAGGACAATATAGAAACGCCCAAGGCCTGTCCTCTAGAGAGACTTAGGTGCGAGCGTTTCCCGGGCGGTTAGAACAGTTCGAGAGTAAATGACCCTTAGCTCCACAATACATACACAAACCCTCTCTTCTCCTGTACTGTCTTTCCTCCTCAGAGAGGCGGGTATACCCTATCTGCATAGGTTCAGGAAGCAAAGATACCGTGGAGTCAGGACTTGGAAAAGCGGGGGCTAACCTAAAAGAAGGTCTCCGGTTCCTCTCTCGAGTGTTCTGTCTCTCTCTTAAACGTTAATCTATACGAGAGATGAACGAAATTAAATCCTCTAAATTCTCGGGGAGTTCTCTGGTAGCAACCTCATCAAGGATTACTTCAGATAAGCCATTCAAAAATACATCCATATACGCCTGCTCATTCCACTTGACCTCTGACGCCAGAGACCTGAACTCTAGTGCATAATCCACCAGTGTTCGGTTCTCCTGTTTCAGACGCAACAGTAATCTGGCTGCATTAACCTTTCTACCTGGAGGGTCAAATGTTCTTCTAAAAGCAGCTACAAAGGTTTTATAGTTATAAACTAATGGGTTATCGTTCTCCCATAATGGGTTGGCCCATCTCAGAGCTTTCTCAATAAGTAGGGTGATAATAAATCCTACCTTTGCCCTATCTGTAGGATAAGAGCGAGGTTGCAATTAAAAGTGGATACTAATTTGGTTTAAGAAACCACGACACTTCTCAGGAGCCCCACCATAGCGTACTGGGGGGGTAATGCGAGAAGAAGCACCCACTGTGGCTACCTCTAGATCTGAACCGACAGGAGAAACAGGGGTATTACGTATCTCCTCTGGTGGGTTATTGGCCCGAGATAATAGAGCCTGTAGCGCAAGCGCCATCTGATCCATTCTGTGATCCATGGCTTCAAACCTAGGATCAGGAGAAGCCAGCTGACTGTTTGTACTTGCAGGATCCATTGGCCCTGTCGTAATGTATGGATCGGGACAGGGATCCAACACGCAGAGTACAAACAGTAGCCAGATACGTATACCGGACCTTAGAATGGCCGGACTAACGTAAGTAGTACAGTATAGAATGGTCAAAGACAAGCCGAGGTCGAGGGTAACAGAAGACAGGTAAGCGAGAGACAAGCCGAATCAAGGGTAACAGAGATAAGCAGAGTAAGGTAAACAAGCCGGGTCAAAACCAAAAGGGATAATAGAATACACAAGCACTGAGTGACTAGAACAAGCTAGAACCACGACAGGGCAATGAGCTAATGAAAGAAGCTCTGTTAAATACCCTGTTCAGAGCAGTAACCACGCCTCCGAGGCGTCCTGATTGGTCCTGCAGCAATTGAGTGACAGGTCGTTCCGGAGGAGTGTCCTGATGACAACTTCCTGCCTAGATGCTGTAAAAGGCAGTCACTCCCTCGCGTCCGGCCTTGCATGACCGGATAGACCGTGGAGAAGGGAGCCATCAGGCCGTCTGGATGGAGGAACAGCTAAGTCTCTACCTCTTTCAGAGGTAGAGACCACAGGTACCCTGACACTGACAAACTGACAAATTGACATATTACCTGCCCCCCCTCCCCCCTCAATCCCAAGTCCCCACTCATTGGGGCAGATGGAAGTTAATAATAAAATGTACATTACAGCTCTGACTGAATTTGCATAGTCCCTTTATAAGGTCTTTCCCTGCTTTGAAAGCCACCTTCCTGCACCCAAAGGGTAGGTAACAGGAGAGTGGCTAAAACAAATACATTGTGCATGTGTTTTTGTGTTTCTGTTTGTGTGTCTGTATGTTATCTGTGTCTGCATATGTGTATGCACATCTATCTGTGTGTCTGTGTATCTTTGAGTATATGTTTATCCGTGTTTCTGCATATGTATCTGTGTGTCTGCATGTGTATCTGCATGTGTGTCATTGTGTGTTTCTGTATGTGTATTATTGCATGTATCTGTGTGCCTGTGTATCAGCACGTGTGTCAGTGTGTGCACTGGTGTGTCTGTGTATCTGTCTTTGTGTGTCTGTATCTGCATGTCTGTACCTGTGTATATGTGAATCTGTACGTGTTGCAGAGTTTGCATCTGTATGTGTGATTTGTGTCACTGTGTGTGTACACTGACACAAATACACCCCTACTCTATATACCAACACACCTACTCCAAACAAGCACATGCTTACATTCAAACACACAAACAATGTTCATTGCTAAATACAACCCAGAAAAGAAGGGGGAAATGGTAGATCCCCAGCTTGCAAAGCATTGTGGGAGCAGTATGATAGATGTTGGCTATCCTTGTGATTGGGGCAGGTCCAAAAACATTCTTGTACCAAGGCCCTCTCTTCTTTAGTTTTGCCACCGAAGAGAACTATAAAGTTCTTGCGGGCGGCTCCTTTCCTATGGAAAAGTCTGCCTACCGCCATCAGACTCTCCCCTAGTCTTCAATCATTTAAGAAGTGCCTTAAAAGCCATCTCTTTAGGAAAGCTTATGGCCTCCCAGAGTAACCTCTACCTCACATACCTGTCTCTTGCTCTCTCCTAAAGTGCAGCACTCTACTCTCTCCTCCAGATCTGCTTCACTACCACCTTATTTGATTGATATTTCCTGTCTTATTGTGTTTTATACCCCATCTCCTATAGACTGAAAGCTCGTTTGAGCAGGGTCCTCTTCGACCTATCGTTTCTGTAAGTTTTTTGTAATTGTCCTATTTATAATATTCTAAAGAGCTGTGGAATCTGTTGGCGCTATATAAATGGCAATAATAATAATAAAGTTTCATCAGTTCTAATAATAAACCCTCCCCTTACTATAATGACTAAGAATTCAGAACGTAAATAGATACAACACCAAACTAAGGGGATGTTTATACATGATATGCTGACAAAATTGACAGGAGTCTTGTTTTATACCTGTGCCTGAGGTAAAGCGTTTTTAAAGTCGGCTTTTATCAGGTGCTACATTTCTCGACTTTTAAATCCTGGTGTTACTATGTAACTAGCAATTTCATTAATATTGCTCTGACTCTGCAGTTGCCATACCAACGAGGCTTCTCTAAGGTGCACTTTGTTGTGGGGTTTTTATTTTTTTTTGGTGTTTTTTTTTCCAGTGAAGTTTAAATAGCAAAAAGCCTTTGCTCACCCACACAACTTCACAAAGACTCGAGTCTCTTAAAAAATATTAGAAATACAAAGCTGGGGTTTTATTTTGTTTTTTGTTGCATGCTATATATTTTTGGTTTTGTCAGCAGTGTGTAAATTAAACTATTCAAGGCTCTTTTAAGCAAAGAAAAAAAAAAGGTAACAAAAAAAAAATATAGTATATATAGAGTATGAGGGAATAAGCTCAATCTTCAAACACCTACAATAAATTTCATGGTGAGGTTCACACTATGCCTCTTTATTGATAATAATACATGGTTTGTTTGTGGTAACCTTTGTGGAAAGCTATTATTACTTACAGATATAACCGCTTGAGAGAAAACAAATGCTACATTTCTCATTTGGATGCACTATATATAAATATGCAAATTAATTGGGAGGAACAGGCATCAGTTACAGGAGCGATATAGGCATATTTAGGGGGACACTGAAAATCACCTAGAAGTTGTGGCGACCTTCTTTTCAAGTGACGCTGTGTGTTTTATTACATTTCTATTAAAGCTTTAGCAAATTTACATCATAATTCAGTTTCACCATTCATATATGGTCTGTTATACCGTGACAAATCTGACCAGAAATTACATAAAATACTAGTGTGCATAATTGTACAGATCTGTAGAATATGTTGGCACTTAATAAATAATAATAACTAGTATTCATGTAGTGCCTTTCTCCCTATATATAGCACACTCTCAGAATTAACCAAATTGGCAGCTGAATTGTAATAGTAGTATTATTACCCACCAATTGATGGTACTCATTTTATCAACCTGTGACCTTGCATTTTTGAAAAGGGTTTGTAGTCAGGGAATTTACCAACTGAGCTACCTTACTGGCTCCCTGCTAGTAATAAATAAATAAAAATAAATAATATATAGGGCAACATAGTGATTTTTTTTCTTTTAAGAACCAAACGTATTGCATTGCTTAGTTATGGTGCTAGGAGGCTGAATGTGGTTCTTCATTTTGCAATAACTATTTAAAAAAAAAATGGACACACAATTGGGTACCTCAGCACCCATCGTCTACCACTACCTAATAAATATGAATTTTCCTTTTAAAGGGACATAGTTTACTACATTGGATAAACAAGGTTATAGTTCATGCCGCGCTGCGAAATAGGTTGGTGATTTATAAATGCCGGCAATAAATAAAATGTAAAAAAAATCAACAATGTGAGGAATGTGATAATGTGTACACAAAAAAAATTACAAACATTGGCACAAGTTATTTTTTTTTGGGGGGGGGGGGTCTAAAATTTAAACATATGTGAGTTCTACTCTGGAGTATTGGGAAAGAGTTTATAAGTTTCACACAAAACATGATAATGCCAGTAGTAAATCAGTTAACTTTTATATTTTGGGGGGTATTGTCACTGCACAGCACAACACAAAGATGAGCACAATTATTTGGCATAATTTAGAAGGAACAATTTAATATGAAACAAACTATGTTCTAGCAACATATTAAATAATCAAACGAATAACAAAGCCATAATACACTTTGAATTTGTATCTCAAATTCGCTAATGGACGTGATTACCTTTTAATGCACTAGTAACAGTCATGATAAATTGACATTATTTAATGATCCATACTGTAATAGTATTATCTGTCATTATTTGAGGTTATTCATTTTTTTAGAATAATGATCCCCTAATTTCAGCAGAGTGAATATCCTTTAGGACATAGGACACTTTTGGTTCATGATAACTCTTGAGGAGTTAATGCAAGCAATCTAATGAGGTTACATTATAGTTTCATTTTTAGGCGTGTGTAGCTGCCAATGTTTTCGATTCTGTAGGGACAGTCACTGTTTTTCTGTCCTGATACCTGTTCCTTTTTTTTAATCATCTCTGCAGTTCAGTTTGAGACCAGTTCTATAACACCAATACAAATCTGAACTGACCAACTGAATTAAACATAATATATTTAATAGTGAGATGTTGTGGTAGGGACAGAAGAGACACAGGTTATGCAGAGACAAAGCAGCAAAACAATTTGTCTTACAGACACACACCTACACTAGACAAACCCTCAGCCCAACCCCTCCTGTCCTGGCTTTATATTTGTCAAACTGACAAGCATAGGAATGACTATCGTCAGTAGCCAAAAATAAAGATCACAGGGCTTTCTTTTTTTATCTGGTCCTGCTTAGTGTTATCCATAAAATCTATGTATTGTAATTGTCAAGAAAACATATCAGATCCCCATCTAATTACCTAGAAATTCACGTTTAAGGGAATTGTTTTCCCGCTGCAAACAATTAAACAATTGGTTTAGCAAAATATCGTAAGTGTTTAGCTGTCCAATTTGCAAATTCACGCTTTTGCTTCATTTCAAACTTCATCATCGCATTTTTGAAATTACAATTTGTTAATCAGATCTCGCCATTGGCAAGGCTACCTAACACAGGTAATTATAGGCTACTTTGCTGATTTTCTCAAGCTAAACTGTGGAAAATAAAAACCTGATTTATTTTGGAAAACCAACTTATCAACACTTTATAAATAGATGTCTTGTGCAGCATATGCGTTACAAACCTTTGCAAATAACACCATGCTAATTTATATGCATTTAACACTTTTCAAATTGCTTTCTGCTAATTATACACTCAAATGTGCCAAAGCTTTATATATATATATATAGAACCCATTTTCTCATGGACTTGTATAATTCCCATAAGGTTATCGACCTTTTTGTTTAGAAACCCAGTATGTTTAATTGCCATTGAATAGTGCATGAAGTGACGTATATAAATTTAGGGTGTTTGTGTACTATCGTTTCTGAACTATACATTCGGAGCAGTACGTTTATTTCTGCATACTCTATTGATTTGTCTATTGGCAGATTTCCTTGTTGCTGTTTATAAGAATTTGAAAACACGCCATTCTCCCCATCCTTGACTATTCCTGGAATCAGAACAATTTGCAAGCTGTTGGAATCAAGTCCAATTGCACAGATGACTCCGTTTTATTGAACAACTTGTAAAAATTATGCTATTCCTATGGACTCCACACAAGCCTTCATTATCAAGATTAACAATGTCTTTTATATCAGTTGTACTGCTCTGTTTGCAAGCAATTCTTGCCTGCCAGTTTACAATCCCTCCAAGTGCCTAATGATTTTCAGTTGTTTTTTTTATTTTTCTCAAATATACATAGAATGCTGCTTTTGTATATAAGGCATGATGTGCTATTGTCTACTTAGGAAACTCTATTTGTCATCCATCAGTTGTTATATCAAGGAATATTTATTTTGGAGTCGGGAGGAGTAATATAGTTTTACATATTTGTAAAAGAAACAACAGAGATTGGACATTACCTAGTCCATTTAAAAAAAAAAGGTATGTACAGCAAAATCTGCTTTGTTATCATTACTATAATAAGACACAATATTGAGATGGGAACTGGATACATAATTATTATTGTCATCCACTTTAACAACTCAGGGGATAGATGGGTCCATAGGTATAGACTGACTATAATTCCAGCATAATATACATTTTACCTTCCTTAGTGAAGGTAGAGGGAGGCCTACTTTACAGCCCCTTCCTAGTTACCAGAAAGGTATGGGTACCTCCACTAAATATAATTCAGAGCAATTCTGTGCCACACACAGGTCAGGTAAAAAAATAATAATCAGGAAATGCTTGGCTAATGTCTAATTTATTAAGGGTCACATGCAAACTGGTTTGTTTTATTTAACCCATTAGAAGCTAGAAAACGTAATGAAGATCCACTTTGGGTCCCTTCTGGTTTCATCTGGAGTCAGTAATCCCTCAAAACCGCAGATTTGATACATTTAAAGGGACAATCAAGGCACTATACCTATATCAACTCAGTGATTTGATTGTGGTGCCTGCATTACCCCGATGCTGTTAATTATGTAATGATAAACCATTTGTGAGCAGTTTAACATTAAATGAGGATCCCTGGCCACCCATCCCCAACTGGAAGTATGACTAAGGCAGATATTACAATCTTCCTTAGCCATATAATGTATCACTTATAGCTGAAAGCAGTTGTGATAGGCCGAAAGCAATCAGTTGACATTCTCAGCTAAACACTGCCGCTCATTGCTGCTCATGTTGCAATGCTTCCTCATTATCCCAAGTAGCACAAATAGGATGGGCAGCCACAGTATGTCACTTAGCATTAAACCATTAGGAATGGTTTAACATTAAGAGTAAGGATAGCACCAGTGGACTCCAGACACTATAACAATTTCAATCATATGAAAAGGTTACGGTACCTAACGTGGCCCTTCAATAAATATATATTATGATTTATCAGCAACATTTTCATTAATCATTGTTTTTTTGATCACTTTTCAATGGCACATGTAGTATGTCCTATTCACACACACACACACGTTACATTTTAGAATTTGAGCTTGTCTTACCCAGTCTTCCATGATCACTTCTTCCCTTTTTTCATGTTACTTTCACTCCAGTGAGTAAACTGTGAAGGATTAAACAAGAAACGTTGTTAATATCAATAATAAAGAATTAAGAGTTAAGAGTTAAACTTGTAAACTTTAATAACAAATAATAGAAGACACATTTCCCAAGGGAAACACAGTATATTAGTGATGATTATCAATCAGCTCTCCAGCTGTTTTGTGGACTATGTGACATGGAAATTCTACAAATCAAAAAAGTAGAGGATTTAAATTAATGGAAATGTAGGTAAGTTGCAGAATTCTTCCATTTCAGCTTTTGGTCTATAGTTTGTTTGTAACAAATCCCAATTAAATGAATAAACCTTTTTGGGAGATATCTCAGTTAGTGATGTCGTGAACATAAAATGTTCCGTTTGCGAACGGCGAACGCGAACTTCCGCAAATGTTCGCGAACGGGCGAACCGGGCAAACCGCCATAGACTTCAATAGGCAGGCAATTTTAAAACCCACAGGGACTCTTTCTGGCCACAATAGTGATGGAAAAGTTGTTTCAAGGGGACTAACACCTGGACTGTGGCATTCCGGAGGGTCATCCATGGCAAAACTCCCATGGAAAATTACATAGTTGATGCAGAGTTTGGTTTTAATCCATAAAGGGCATAAATCACCTAACATTCCTAAATTGTTTGGAATAACGTGCTTTAAAACATCACAGGTACAATGTTGTATCGATCAGGTAGTGTAAGGGTTACGCCCACTTCACAGTGACAGACCAAACTCCCCGTTTAACGCACCGCAAACAACCGCAAACAGTCCATTTGCACAACTGCAAACACAAGGTTGGATACCAAGCTAGCCATGTCCCGTTCCTTGTCCTTACTGATGTCATTGAAGGTCTCTTCCTCCACCCAGCCACGTACAACACCAAGGGTCCCCGAAAGGTGACAACAAGCCCCCTGTATTTTTTTTTTTTTTTTTAAATGTACACTACTGTTACACCAGATATGAGTTGCTCTGGTGTGACACTGTGCCCTGGCAGGTCCTGAAACGCACACGTGTGAAGGAAACTGACTGCTATTATTTCACAGTCAAATTTCTAGTCTTTTTTTTTAATGTACACTACTGTTACACTAGATATGAGTTGCACTGGTGTGACACTGTGCCCTGGCAGGCCCTGAAACGCACACGTGTGAATGAAACTGACTGCTAGTTTGTTTGTTTTTTTTAAATGCAAGCTATTGTGACACCAGATATGAGTGGTGGCACTGGGACCACCTTAAAAATATTGGATATCGCTAAAAATCATGATCACTATATACTTTCTCTACAAACCTCTAAAACGAACCAAACTACTCATCCATCCGCTATACTACTTTATCCCACCAAAACTAGTGCCCAGTTAAAATACTTGACTCTTACTTACCCACACTCAGTCATGCCACACACATTTCACCACTACTCTCACTGAATCCCTCTGACTACGGCTAAATTTATCTTCTACATCAGAACACTACTCCTAAGATTGGGTTGTATCCATGTCTCGGGTCTTTCATTTAGAATAGGGGCAGCTTCGGTCTCCTTCAACACTGACACTCCAGTGCATATTATTAAAAGATTGGGCCAATGGAAATCCTCAGTCTACAACCGATATATACCTCATCCCGAGAAAGAAATGAGGAGAGCTTTTAAAAGTTTGGCTTTGTAAATTTGATGCAATAAGTGTGTTTTTCTTTAATAACAAAAAGAATAATATATACAGTGAAGGAAATGTGTGTGTGATAAAACACCAGAGTGGGAAACCCCTTATACCACTCTAAATCATACAAAAATGCAATACATACAGTAGGTGGATCACACTCGTTGGAACATCTACAAAAAATACAGAACAATATAGAGTAATCTAGGCAGTAGATATGTAGAATAAAATTCAAATGAGAATCAAGTACTCACAAACCAGGAGCCAAATATAGACATATGGCTCTCATGGGAACAGCACTGGGACCATTGTATAGGATGTCCCTCTCCTCCTTAGGAATCTTCTTGAAATGAATTTGATGCAGTGTCACAGAAGATAACTGACCACATTCACCTCAATAATGAAATATTTATTGCTCCAAAAGTAAAAATCACATAAAAAATAAAAGCAAGCTGCAACAGGCACTAAGTTCACAGTCTTACTCTAATCCAATATTTGGAAATGTCCGTAACGCGTTTCGCCCCGTACCAAGGGCTTCCTCAGTCGGCAATAGGTGTTCTCTCTTCCTCGGCGTCTTTTTTATATCTGATTAACTGAGTATTTCCGGGTTCCATTAGCTTGTGGAACGCATACGTAATTCAGTTCCGGGTGCTTTCAAATTTCACTTCTGGGTTGCACAGTATCATGTGGACGCACGGCGGCTGTAATTGGAACGCACAACGTATGACGTGTGCGTTCCATAGTGAAAGTTCTTGTGAATCCAGTGTTACGTAAAGTCCCATAACACGGAAACATAAGTGTTCACAGCAGTATATTTTGGAAATAAAGAAAATTTATTTAAAATATCGTAAATACAGTTTAAAAGGCTTGTATATAGCTTATGTTAAAAAGAAAATGTATTAAACATGGCAAGATCTTTCTTATCTATATTAAAGTGCTAGTACTTAATTTTTGTGCTCCCAGAAAGTCTATATTAAAGTGAAAGGTAGTGCATTAATTATTCAATTAAAACATATGATAAAAAGATCCTTTTTTTAATTTTTTTTTTTTAAAGAAATGACAAGTCTCGAAGTCAGAGTTTAAACCATGTGGTATAAGCGTATTAAAATCATAAATGAATTTCATCTCTTCCAATCCTATTTTTTTCAAATAATTCCCCCCTCTCCAGTCATGGTTCACCAATTTTAAGGGGCAAAAACCCCAAATTATATACAGAGGGGCAAAAAGTCTCAAAAGAATTTTGGTGAAAAGTAGTGAAAGCCCAAAAATTACTAAACATTTTCTAAACCAAAAGAGCGGCTATTATGGCTGCGGAAATTGTCGGGCTTGTAAATCTACGAAAAGTAAAAAAAGGTATCTAACTAACCTTCAAGGATTAATTAATAAAGATTTTACCATCAAGGACCAATTAACGTGTTTTTCAAAGGGGGTTATTTATGTACTTAAATGTCCTTGTAACCTACTATATGTAGGTAGGACTATTAGATGCCAGCATATTAGAATTTCCAAACACATACGAAACCATTTTAAAAATTATCATAATCAAGATCCAAATCATCTGGGTTTTTTGCCCCTTAAAATTGGTGAACCATGACTGGAGAGGGCGGAATTATTTGAAAAAAATAGGATTGGAAGAGATGAAATTCATTTATGATTTTAATACACTTATACCACATGGTTTAAACTCTGACTTTGAGACTTGTCATTTCTTTAAAAAAAAAAAAAAAATTGATCTTTTTATCATATTTTTTAATTGATTAATTAATGCACTACCTTTCACTTTAATATAGACTTTCTGGGAGCACAAAAATTAAGTACTAGCACTTTAATATAGATAAGAAAGATCTTGCCATGTGTAATACATTTTCTTTTTAACATAAGCTATACCTTTTAAACTGTATTTACGATATTTTAAATCAATTTTCTTTATTTCCGAAATATACTGCTGTGAACACTTTCCGTGTTATGGGACTTTACGTAATACTGAATTCACAAGAACTTTCGCTATGGAACGCACACGTCATACGTTGTGCGTTCCAATTACAGCCGCCGTGCGTCCACATGATACTGTGCAACCCGGAAGTGAAATTTGAAAGCACCCGGAACTGAATTACGGATGCGTTCCACAAGCTAATGGAACCCGGAAATACTCAGTTAATCAGATATAAAAAAGACGCCGAAGAAGAGAGAAGACCTATTGCCGACTGAGGAAGCCCCTGGTACGGGGCGAAACGCGTTTCCGACATTTCCAAATATTGGATTAGAGTAAGACTGTGAACATAGTGCCTGTTGCAGCTTGCTTTTATTTTTTATGTGATTTTACTTTTGGAGCAATAAATATTTAATTATTGAAGTGAATGTGGTCAGTTATCTTCGGTCACACTGCATCAAATTCGTTTCAAGAAGATTCCTAAGGAGGAGAGGGACATCCTATACAATGGTCCCAGTGTTGTTCCCATGAGAGCCATATGTCTATATTTGGCTCCTGGTTTGTGAGTACTTGATTCTCATTTGAACTTTATTCTACATATCTACTGACTATATTACGCTATATTGTTCTGTATTTTTGTAGATGTTCCAACCTACTGTATGTATTGCATTGTTTTTCTTTAATACCTTTTCACCCTCTTTGCATGAACCTGATTTACATATATTACTAATATGTTTCTGAACATATATATTATATTATTCACTCACTCTCTGGGCCGGCCTAAGACATCATGCTGCCTAGGTCCAACGATAAATGACTATTGGGGATAATGTATAATAGACACAGGTTACTGGCTATGGGAGGGATAATGTATAATAGACACAGGTTACTGGCTATGGGAGGGATAATGTATAATAAACACAGGTTACTGACTATGGGGGGATAATGTATAATAAACACAGGTTACTGGCTATGTGAGGGATAATGTATAATAAACACAGGTTACCGGCTATGGGAGGATAATGTATAATAAACACAGGTTACTGGCTATGGGAGGGATAATGTATAATAAACACAGGTTACTGGCTATGGGAGGATAATGTATAATAAACACAGGTTACTGGCTAAGGGAGGATAATGTATAATAAACACAGGTTACTGGCTATGGGGGATAATGTATAATAAACACAGGTTACTGGCTATGGGGGGATAATGTATAATAAACACAGGTTACTGGTTGTGGGGGGATAATGTATAATAAACACAGGTTACTGGTTGTGGGGGGGATAATGTATAATAAACACAGGTTACTGGCTATGGGGGATAATGTATATTAAACACAGGTTACTGGCTATGGGGGGATAATGTATAATAAACACAGGTTACTGGCTATGGGAGAGATAATGTATAATAAACACAGGTTACTGGTTGTGGGGGGGATAATGTATAATAAACACAGGTTACTGGTTGTGGGAGGATAATGTATAATAAACACAGGTTACTGGCTATGGGGGATAATGTATAATAAACACAGGTTACTGGCTATGGAGGATAATGTATAATAAACACAAACACAAAAAAAAATGAATGCAGCTTCAGAATTAATCTAAATTGTATGCTGTCTAGGAGGTGGGGGGGTCTGGGAGGGAGGGTCTGCTGCTGATTGGCTGGAATGTGTCTGCTGACTGTGAGGTACAGGGTCAAAGTTTGCTCAATGATGATGAATAGGGGGCGGACCGAACATCGCATATGTTCGCCATCCGAGGCAAACGCGAACACGCTATGTTCGCCAGGAACTATTCGCCAGCGAACCGTTCGGGACATCACTAATCTCTGTTCGGGACATCGAATTCTGAATAATTATTATATTTTATTCCTGATAAATACGCGAAAGTGATAAATAAAAGTGATAAAGTTTTTGCCATTTAGACTGTACACTGACAGGGATATTCACTAGAGTGAGAATTAGAAGGGATTATTATTGGAATTGTAATGAATTCCAATTATAAGGAATTATACAGAATTCCAATTAGACCCAAAAAGAATTTACATTTTTAGTAAATAACCCAAAGAGTATTTTAATATGTTGTAAGCACGAGCTCATATTGGCAACTTTCAACTATACTATATTACCAGCGTTAAATTCTCTTTCATTCAAGGGTCACCTATAACTAATCTACTAATCTACAGTTAACCCTCTAAATCAGGGGCTCTCCTTCGGCCCTCCAGATGTTTTGGACTACATCTGCCATAATGCTCTAAGAGCCATAATGTTAGCAAAGCATCAAGGGAGATGTAGTCCACAACATCTGGAGGGCCGAAGGTTCCCCACCCCTGCTCTAAATGTTCTCAGCAAGCTACAATATGTTTCATTCCCGACAACTACCCTCTCAGCATCTCAAGAAATCTTTACCAACAGTCAGATTTCTCCACTTTCAGAATAAGCTAGTGCTATGTAAATGCCAATGTTAATAATAACTGCTGAACAATAAAATCACCAATATTCATTTGAATTATGGAATGGATGTAAGTTTCTAAAATCTTTAGAACCAATTAAAGGTTTCCTAGGTAGAAGAATCAAAATGCATCTTTTAGGTGAGCTTGCCTAACATTATGGCATGTTTATCTCTTTTTCTGTAACTGTAGTCAATCAATCAGTGATAACAGATGGCAATGTGACAAACATATTGCTATGGATTGTGTAAAAAAATCTTCTTACTCCTGGGTTAGCTCTGTCAAGCAAGATTGCTTCAAGCAGATTCAGAACACAAAGTAGCTAAACATATTAATAATAAATGAAATATGTACTATTTTATTAAAATAAATAACATTTAAACATCTTAAAGGAATACTATAGGGTGAGGAACACAAGCATGTATTCCTGACCCTATACTATTAAAACCACCATTTAGGTGGCTTGCTTGGTACTGCAAAAAAAATTGAGTTTGGGCATTCAGCACATACAAGAAGAGTTTAGAGGCATTCTGTGTGTCATTTTCAATCCCATGTAACTCATCTTAAATTTGTTTTATCTCCTGCTCTGTAAATTGAACTTTAATTACATACAGAAGGATCCTGCAGATTCTAGCAACCTATTAGCAGAGCAGGTAATACAAAATTCTAAATTAAACAGACTTTGCAATAAAGGAAGTGTAAACATTAGATGGCTCTTTACAGGAAGTGTTTAGGAAGGCTGTGTTAGTCAACTGAAATTATATAACAGATATAGATTTAATCCTACAGTGAAATCTACCACTTTTTACACATAATTTGAGTAATGAGAGAAGAACTAAGTAACAGTGTACTCATTTAAGTTATTACACTTTAACCTATTTTTCTGTAGAATATAGGTTTCTGTAAATTATATTAAAGCAAATAGAACAGTGTATTCTGTTTTTAGACTAATCTCTATATTCATAAAATAAAAAACTAAAGTCAGTATAAAGAAAAAAAATCCATTTATTAAGTTACGTCCTGCAGATAGTTTTGAAATATCACTTGTAAATCATCCAAACATAGTCAACATTAATGAAACACAATACAAAGATAATTTAATTTAAAAAAATGTTGTGATAGCTGTTACTGCTATAAATTCAAGTGCAATTAATTTAAAGTTTTTATGCATTAATGAGATTAAGATAAAAAACCCAACTCAGCCTTTAAGAAACAGCAGTACTTAAATCTCTCTGGCATTCTTTCACAGCATTAAAGGTTTACACTTGGGTTTTTACAGATTCCAGACATTGTTAACCATTTAATTTATGTGTTGTGAAAGCTAATGAACAATTTTATTGTTTATGTCAATAAGCATATAAAGCCTTTTGTTTATTGTTTATTAAAAAAAAAAAAAAAAAAAAAAAACCAGAATATCTTGTCTATGGGCAAGAAAAGAACCAAGCAAAAAACAAAAACAAAAACAAAATACAAAATAATCACAGAAGAAATAAAATTATATTTTTTAATAAAGAACTGCAATGGTAAACTTTGTCTCAAATAGTAGAATGCCTACGAAAAGTGTAACTTTACATAAAGCCTATTTAAAAATACGGTTCTCTGGGGGGCGGGGCTTGGAAGCCATACTGGATGGTCGCAGATCAGTGGAGCTCCAGCCAGGAAAAACTGTTAAAGCAACTTTAAGGGTGATAAAACCCCATCTACAGCCATACCTGTACTGGACCCATGCTGGGTACACACCGGGCGACTTTGGAGTGAAATCCGGGTCACCTCATGTAAGCCGATCGACTATTGCAGCCTCTAGCTAAACAAGGCCTGTGGGATCTCGGCGGGAGAAGCGGCCGTTCTCTCCGCTTGAGGCGACCCAGGCTCTCTGCATTGCGGAACATAGGACCCCCCAATCTCCCCCCCCCCCTTTGGACCGGCGGGGGATATCCCGGTCCCCACTGGGTCACTCTAGTGGCTTAAGCGACGAAACATAAAAATTACTGACCAGTTGGAGGGTTGAGGCCTACCTCTCAAGATGGCCGCCACGCAAGTGTCTGAAGTCCTCCCTCAGCCTCCTCCGACACACGTGGACCCACTCCTACAGGCTCTGGACTGCTTATTTGCCCGATTCTGGGAGAAGCTATCTACTCGGGCACATACCCTGCCTGCTACTCCCACAAGCCAAGCCAAGCCTTTTTTGATCCATTTTGAAGACCGAGTACGCAGAGCTGGGCCACCACCAAGCATCCCCCACTCGACACCACAGAGGCGAACGCGCAAACAGTCGGCACCTAAACGCCGAAGACACTACTCACACACCCACTACCGCTCACATAGATGGCGGAAACATCCCAGCCCACCCAGGCGAAGGTACCGTACCAAGCGAGACCGGTCACAAGCAACTGGAGGTCTGGGAGCACAGCCCATGGCGGTCAGATGCGGCTTACAACAGGAAGGCCTCAAGACACAGCTTCTAGCAATCAGAGTCCGGCGGGACCATCTCTCTCTTAGAGCAGCAGACGGACTTAAGCACCCACCTGCTACCAGCCTCCCATCCCTGGGCATCGGCTGAACTGCCCTATGGACTATACTCACGCGCTACCGACACACAGAGTAGCGCAGACCAAGCGGCTCACTACCCTTAGGCATCAGACCCATAGGAATTTTGCAGCAGCCTGGCTGTCATAGTCATGCTTCTGAAGAGCATAAAGCCTGATAAGCTACTGTTTTTATATTCTGTTTTCCTTCTCTTTTACGTTATTATAGATCATCTCAGCTAACATAGTGTGATGTACTCCCTGTTTTCCCTTAACTCCCCATTGACATGCATCCTATCGAGCTCTATTCTTGTATTAACACTATACCTACTGAGACAGCTGAAGCAAGTATAGGGCTTAGGGGAGATGAAGGGACACCTCATTATTGACATACATTATAGCCTGATAACTCGCTAGACTACTGTTATACCTACCTTTGGAGGGGTAAAGGAGGGGAGTGTCTGACAACTCCATTAGAATTATCTGTCTAACCCATTTGTTTTTTATATTTGCCAGCGATAGCTGAACCGGTTCATGAATAAATGCATGATGTTAATGTTTTAAACTCCGGTCTTTCAAACGATCATGCCAATGTAGCATGACTTACAGCGACAAGCCCACAGACTAACCTGCAGAGCATTAGCCATACCTTAATAATAACTATAGCACACACAATGGGAATAGCACACCGTGCAATACTTTAAACGGGCCTAAGCGACATAGTCCGACAGCGAAGCACTAGCCTCATCGAATGTATCACACTAGACTCACTACCATCCCAGTCAGCTTGGCTATAATATGCTAGAGTTAACCGACACCTCACAATAAAAAATAAAAACTTGAGGCATTAACAATCTGGAAATGTAATTAACTAAACGTATTGATGTATTAACCCTACGATGTAACTCATACCTGCATTTCCCTATCTTCGTTCTGTATCCCTCACGTATGCCTTACTAAAATAAAGAATTTAAAAAAAAAAAAAAAAAAAAAAAAAAAAATACGGTTCTCTATCTTACCGGTCAAGCAGTTGTCATTATAGTATGCTGGCAACTGAGTGACAAGGGAGAACCCTCCTACAGATGGCTCCCCTGATCTGCAACATACCCGCTACAGAGCATGCCCTCATGTTACTGTGATATTCCTCTGGTAACAGCATCTTTTGCTTTGCAGAGTTCCCTATAAAGGAAGTAACAGATGTCACTCTGTTCTGATTCCAGTTTTCTGGCAGTGAAAACCAGTGTAACAGTTTCATTTGAAAAGAGCACCCTACATCAGGACGTGATCCCAAGCAGGGTAAGTCACACCAGGGAGTACGTGCGGGTGGTTGTTACACAAATCCCCGATCCTGGAGAAACTGGCAGCACGGGAAAAGAAAAGCATATCTACTTAATATCTCCTTAGCCAAAGACGAAAAATAGAATGCATCACTATGTTACATTATCTATTCACTACAAAATAAGAATTGGCTTGAAGTGAACCAGTCATGTAACAAAGTTTGTTGGTATGTAACAGTTTGACATCTTTCTGTTATTTCACATATTCCAACATCTATTACTCATTCCCTCACATAATCATATACTTTTGATTCATTTTGACACATTTCTCCATAAATACCATAGACTATACCCCAAGAAATGTTATATCACCGTGTTCCTCCCCTATTGTCACATTTCCTATATTGTCACATTGCATCCAAATATTGTCACATTACCCTGTCATATTGCACCCATATCTATTGCTTACATATGTTGTCACATTAAAGGACCACTATAGTACCAGGAAAACATACTCGTTTTCCTGGTACTATAGGGTTTCTAGGTCCCCCCCACCCTTGGGGTCCCCGCCGGTCTCTAGGGTGAGGAAGGGGTTAATCCCTTACCTTTTTTCCAGCGCCGGGCTCCCTTGGCGGTGGGGACTCTCCACCTTCTTTCCCCGTCATCGGCTGAATGTGCATGCGCGGCAAGAGCCGCACGCACATTCAGCCAGTCCATAGGAAAGCATTCTAAATGCTTTCCTATGGACGTTGGCGTCTTCTCACTGCGGAAGCGCCTCTAGCGGCTGTAAATGAGACAGCAAATAGAGGCTGGATTAACCCTAAAGTAAACATAGCAATTTCTCTGAAACTGCTATGTTTACTGCAGAAAGGGTTAATCCTAGATAGACCTGACACCTAGACCACTTCATTAAGCTGAAGTGGTCTGGGTGCCTATAGTGGTCATTTAACCTGTCATATTGCACCCATGTCTATTGCCTAAATATGTTGTCACATTATCCTGTCATATTGAACCCATATCTATTGCTTAAATATGTTGTCACATTACCCTGTCATATTGCACCCATATCTATTGCTTAAATATGTTGTTGCAATGTCCTTGTATGTTGTCCAATTACTGTTTATGCCACCATAGTGACCCTATGTATAGCTCCCATTTTGCCACCACATATAATGCCTCATAATCATAGAGTTGACACAATGCCCAGCTTTGCCACACTCAGGAATGGCTACATTTTGAAAATGGGCAGAGTGTTCTGCAAAGGTCAGCAAATATACCCAGGGAAAGAGACACAAATGGGGGCTTACTTGAAGTGGGATCTGCAATGAAAATTGACAGACACTAACAAAAGATAAATACTGACTGCTTGCCAATCTTATGCATACAATGTTGTAGCCCTGGCTGATATGTATGCATGTGTGCTGACTACAGTATGTGCTATCTATAGTATTGGCATGTCTTGCAAACAAACCTGATTGCAGGAAATGCCTCAGTGCCAATCGTGAATACATGGAATTGGATTATGGATACACACATCTGACAATTATGTATACAAAATATTGGCAGCAAAGTAGTTATGGTCACACTACCTTAGGGGTATGCTTAACATTAAAATTCAAACCAATAATACAGCACTGTTTACTATTGGCATGGTGATTGAGTAGATTTTTACTTAAAAGGCTATTAGGCTTCTAGTCTAGCTGTCAGATACAAAGTACAACACAAACCTTACAACAGACAAACTCTTGTACAGTATGTACAATAGATACATCGTTTCTCAATAGACATTATATTTATTTGCAGTAAGAATGGGAAAATACGGCTAATAAACTCAGGGGTTCAAACTGTTTTCAGTCTTGCATCCCTGGAGATTCTCTGGAAATTGAATTTTCTTGTTTCGAGAAGAAAGTAAATCTATATATAGATAAGTAGAAACCTTTAGCAGAAATCACTTGTGTAAATATATTACTAGAAAAATACTAATCTCAATTGCTTTTACTGTGTCATCAATTTATATATTAGTTTCCAGGATATGTATTTTATGTGAGACAGTAAGCCATGTTTACAAAACAATGATGTGAAATGTCAGATAAAAAAAAAAAAGTGTTACACATGAATATTTTACCAAAATATTTGTCTAATAATGCACACTTTATCCAGCATTTTAGTCTTTGTTTCAGTGATTTTGGGTGATAAACAGGGTATTAGTTAGGGTATATTAAAAGATCATTTTAAAAAGTTGCTGAGCTTTGGGGTAGTAAAGTCATTGTTGGCTTGACATGTATATAGTAGTGTAGCGGACCACGGGTAACCCGGGCGGTTACTTCGGCTAATTCCTTCCCTCAGCCACTCTGGAACCCTTAAAACAAGCAGGCATCCCTTTCCCCCAGTAACCAGATGAAACACAGTTCTTGGAGTACATAGTTACATAGTTACATAGCTGAAAAGAGACTTGCGTGCATCAAGTTCAGCCTTCCTCAGATTTGTTCTTTGCTGTTGATCCAAAAGAAGGCTAATACTAAACGGAGGTTTTTTGGAACACACACAGATTTTATGTCCAGTCCCCTACATGGGGTTTACAATACAAGACAACAGGGGTTTCAATCCTAGGACCCTCTATAGAAAAATATACAATATTCTGACACACTCCAAAAATACATTTTTAAAAGGGGCCAATTTGAATGTGAAAGGGGGCAGATGGCTTACGACATGGATTGATCCTTTGATTAATCAAAGGCTCTGCAAGATGTGAAATTCTACACTTGAGATGCCTGGCTGTGTAGCTCCAATGTAAACGAACTGCCTTCAGCCAAATGGCCTCTACCTCTTTAATTGATCAGTTAATTTTTTTGGAATGTTAATGATCATAGCCTTCCAAAATTACATTGTATGATAGCATTCCATATCACAGTATGCTCTGCATTATATAGTATCACACTGTACTGTATTATAGCATTCACTATCATTCTATATCACACTGTATGATGTTATTCTGTATCATCCTGTATCACTCTGTATCTCACTGTATTATAACATACTGTATTACTCTGTATAACACTATTTTAGCATACTGTATCACACTGTATTATAGCACTCCGTAACACTATATATCACACTGTATTATAGCACTCCGTACCACTATATATCACACTGTATAATAACATTCTTTATCATTATATATCACTCTGCATTATAGCATACTGCATCACACTGTATTATAGCATTCACTATCATTCTATATCACACTGTATTATAGCACTCTGTATCACTATATATCACACTGTATTATAGCAGACTGCATTACACTGTATTATAGCATACTGTATCACACTGTATTATAGCACTCCGTACCACTATATATCACACTGTATTATAACATTCTCTATCATTATATATCACTCTGCATTATAGCATACTGCATCACACTGTATTATAGCATTCACTATCATTCTATATCACACTGTATGATGTTATTCTGTATCATCCTGTATCACTCTGTATCTCACTGTATTATAACATACTGTATTACTCTGTATAACACTATTTTAGCATACTGTATCACACTGTATCACTATATATCTCACTGCATTATAGCATACTGCATCATACTGCATTACACTGTATTATAGCACTCTGCATCCCTATATATCACACTGTATTATAGCACTCTGCATCACTATATATCACACTATATCACACTGTATTATAGCATTCACTATCATTCTATATCACACTGTATTATAGCACTCTGTATCACTATATATCACACTGTATTATAGCAGACTGCATTACACTGTATTATAGCATACTGTATCACACTGTATTATAGCACTCCGTACCACTATATATCACACTGTATTATAACATTCTCTATCATTATATATCACTCTGCATTATAGCATACTGCATCACACTGTATTATAGCATTCACTATCATTCTATATCACACTGTATGATGTTATTCTGTATCATCCTGTATCACTCTGTATCTCACTGTATTATAACATACTGTATTACTCTGTATAACACTATTTTAGCATACTGTATCACACTGTATCACTATATATCTCACTGCATTATAGCATACTGCATCATACTGCATTACACTGTATTATAGCACTCTGCATCCCTATATATCACACTGTATTATAGCACTCTGCATCACTATATATCACACTATATCACACTGTATTATAGCATTCACTATCATTCTATATCACACTGTATTATAGCACTCTGTATCACTATATATCACACTGTATTATAGCAGACTGCATTACACTGTATTATAGCATACTGTATCACACTGTATTATAGCACTCCGTACCACTATATATCACACTGTATTATAACATTCTCTGTCATTATATATCACTCTGCATTATAGCATACTGCATCACACTGTATTATAGCATTCACTATCATTCTATATCACACTGTATGATGTTATTCTGTATCATCCTGTATAACTCTGTATCTCACTGTATTATAACATACTGTATTACTCTGTATAACACTATTTTAGCATACTGTATCACACTGTATCACTATATATCTCACTGCATTATAGCATACTGCATCATACTGCATTACACTGTATTATAGCACTCTGCATCCCTATATATCACACTGTATTATAGCACTCTGCATCACTATATATCACACTATATCACACTGTATTATAGCACCCTGTATCACTATATATCACACTGTATTATAGCATACTGCAGTACACTGTATTATAGCATACTGCATCACATTGTATTATAGCACTCTGCATCACTATATATCACACTGTATTATAGCACTCTGCATCACTATATATCACGCTGTATCACACTGTATTATAGCACTGTATCACTATATATCACACTGTATTATAGCATACTGCATTACACTGTATTATAGCATACTGTATCACATTGTATTAACAGCATACTGTATCACACTGTATTATAGCACTCTGTATCACTATAAATCACACTGTATTATAGCAGACTGCATTACACTGTATTATAGCATACTGCATTACACTGTATTATAGCATACTGTATCACATTGTATTAACAGCATACTGTATCACACTGTATTATAGCACTCTGTATCACTATATATCACACTGTATTATAGCATACTGAATCACACTGTATTATAGCACTCTGTATCACTATATATCACACTGTATTATAGCAGACTGCATTACACTGTATTATAGCATACTGTATCACATTGTATTAACAGCATACTGTATCACACTGTATTATAGCACTCTGTATCACTATATATCACACTGTATTATTGCAGACTGCATTACACTGTATTATAGCATACTGTATCACACTGTATTATAGCTGAGTTCCAGAGAGACACCAATACTTACCCACAGATTATTAACTAAGCCTCATTTCTATTACATTCAGAACGGGACAAACACAATCTTCATGTGGGTATGGTACTCGGTAACGGCGGCCCGTCACAAGTAGTCCACGCAAGACATTCTAGAAACATGAGTGTACTGAAGTAGTTCGAAAGATTGTGTTGCTCGACGTGACTAATGGACAAATGGCCAAACTGATCAGGCACCAGAAATGTATGTTCAAAGCGATTTGTGCTGAATGGTTTGCTTTACTCAATAACAATATCAGTTTTCTAACAAAGAGATTCAATGCTGATTTGGTTTGTTCAATAAATCAACAAACACGTAAAAAAAGAAACATATCTGTGTTATGAGATTCTTTTTATATACTATTAACACTATAGCTTTATCTTAACTATTTTGGGGTCCACCTACTCTAGCGAGGACCTAGGTACATTTGGGTTTGGTCCAAAGAACTATGGCTATTTTTATGAGAAATGGGATGACAAATCATTTTTATATTACATTCAGAATGCCCTAGAAACAAACTATAAAATCCTTACTCAGTCGTATATGACACCCCTTTCACTTTAGCATATCTTTTCTGATATGTAAAATGTAAAAATACCCTGAGGTCTCACTTGTTGACATACTTACCCCTAAATCGAGAAAAAAAAAGGCCAAGCTTCCTCAGTTCTAGAACAATCCACTAAATTTGAATCAATCTTAACTCTGGAGACACCAGACTTCCTTCAATACCCCACCTAACCCCCTGATTCCACATTCCACATAACTGATGCTACAAAGCTGTAAAATCTTGAGACTTGTACATGTCTTAGGAAACCTGAAACATTATATTTGCCCTTACATTTTTTCATCATGTGAAATTATATTCCATTAGAGTTCTTAACCTTTACCACACAACAATCTGGTGAGACAACCAAGTTAAATGTTTTTAAGACTTACTTTTTGTTGCATTCAAACGTCAACACTGCATACACACACCCCTACATTCAAAACCAAACACTACACACAAGTAAACTACTGCTTTCAAATGGCACAGTACATACAAACACATAACACAACACTGCACACAAATACACTTCTACATTCACACACGCAAACTCCATACAAAAACATGCTTACATTCAAACATACAAACACTGCTACAACCCTCCAAGGGTGAGCAAATGGTAGATCCCTAGTTGGCAAAGCATTGTGGAAGTACAGCAGATGGGAATCTACCTTTTTGTCCAACCTGGTGATAGGGGGCCCCAACAAAAATTCTTGCACCAAGTCCCTCTCTATATCAGTACCGCAACAGTCAGTGTCCCCCCTTGAGTTGTTGTGGAATGCGTTCGAAAAAAAAATAATCATATTTACCTGCTTTTTTCAGCCTGCGTATGAGGCATCTGTCCCATTCAAAACTAGAGCCTTTGAAAGAGACAGTTGTCTCAAAGTGATGCATTCCCATTTAATAAAAAAAAGAGGCAATAATAGTATCAAAATAGTTTTACTACTAAAAATAACTGAAAAGCTACATACAGTATAAACATCTGCAGAATATTTATAATTTCTTAGAACTTCCCCATGAAACAAATAAATACATTTATATATTCATGATTAGACAGAAAAATAACAAACACATTAAAATGTATGTGGCAGCACTGCAAATTAAAAACAACAGATGTTACTGAGATACTGACCAAACATTGCATACATATAGCATACAATTACGAAACTAAATGCTTTTTATGTTTGTTTTTTATTTCAATACTTTTAAAGGAACACTATAGCGTTAGGAATACAAATGTGTATTCCTAACGCTATAGAGCCCTAGTCACCTAAATGGTGACTAGGGCCCTGTTCCGCGGTGAATACATGGTTAATTAACCATTTATTTGCTTACCTTAATCCAGCGCCGGGCTCCCTCGGCAGTGTGAACTCTCCTCCTCCATCAACGTCAGCTACCAAGTGGAGCCGAATGCGCATGCGCGGCCAGAGGTGCTCGCGCATTCAAACCCACCCACAGGAAATTATTACTGTATTATATTAATATGTGCTTTCCTATGGGGATCTTTTTTGACGCTGGAGGTCGTGAGGACGTCCAGCATCAAATAAGTGTGACTTACTCCGTGTAAATTGCGGATGCCCCGCTATTGACTGTCTATTGACTGTCAGGGAAACAGCCACTAGAGTCTGAATTGAGCCTGCAGTCAGGGCCGGCGCTACCATAAGGCGGCACAAGCGGCCGCCTTAGGGCGCACGGACCCGAGGGGCGCAAAAATGTCCGAGTGACCGTCGGGAAAACGGAGAACTCCGCTCCCGCCGGTCAATTTCTGCAGCAATCTGCCCAGGAAACGTGCAGCCACTGAGGGAAGGGGGCGGAACAGCGAGGAGCGACCGCGGCGAATCTCTTCCTAAGCTACAGGCTGCTGGGATATGTGACATCATATCCCGGCGGCCAACTGCTGTGGAGAGAGGAGGAAAGCTTCAACAGTGCAGCGGGACCTAGAAGCAACTATAAGAAACAGTAAGTGTGTGTGTGTGTGTGTAAGAGTTAGTGTGTGTGTGTGTAAGAGTTAGTGTGTGTAAGAGTTAGTGTGTGTGTGTGTAAGAGTTAGTGTGTGTGTGTAAGAGTTAGTGTGTGTGTGTAAGAGTTAGTGTGTGTGTAAGAGCCAGTGTGTGTGTAAGAGCCAGTGTGTGTGTCTGTGTAAGAGTTAGTGTGTGTGTGTGTAAGAGTTAGTATGTGTCTGTGTGTGTTAGAGCCAGTGTGTGCATGTAAGAGTTAGTGTGTGTGTGTTTGTGTGTGTTAGAGCCAGTGTGTGTCTGTGTAAGAGTTAGTGTGTGTGTGTTTGTGTGTGTTAGAGCCAGTGTGTGTGTCTGTGTAAGAGTTAGTGTGTGTGTGTTTGTGTGTGTTAGAGCCAGTGTGTGTGTCTGTGTGTATACGTTAGTATGTGTCTGTGTGTGTAAGAGTTAGTGTGTGTCTATAAGCTGTGTGTGTGTGAGACTGTGTGTTACAGCCAGTGAGTGTGTATTAGCAGTGTGTGTAAGAGACTGTTTGTGTGTGTCTGTTAGAGCCAGTGAGTGTGTATAAGCAGTGCAAGTGTGTAAGAGACTGTGTGTGTGTAAGCAGTATGTGTGTAATGGTCAGTGTGTGTGTGTCTGTTAGAGCCAGTGAGTGTGTATAAGCAGTGCAAGTGTGTAAGAGACTGTGTGTGTGTGTAAGCAGTATGTGTGTAATGGTCAGTGTGTGTGTGTCTATTAGAGCCAGTGAGTGTGTATAAGCAGTGCAAGTGTGTAAGAGACTGTGTGTGCATATAAGCAGTGTGTGTGTGTAAGCAGTATGTGTGTAACGGTCAGTGTGTATGTGTATGTGTATGAGCGAGTGAGTGTGTGACGCAAGGGGGTAAAGAAAAGTGGGAAGAAGAAACAAAACATATAAAAAAGAATGCCAGACAGGGGATACAATATACAAAAAGGGAAAACAAGAGAAAAAGGTGGTAAAATGCACAAAAGGGGCAAAAAAAATGGGTAAGAAGGGCAAAAGTGGGAATATTAGACAGACAGGTGAAGATACATTTTGGGGGCAGCAAAATGTGCCTTCGCCTGTGTAGACAGAAGTCCTTGCACCGGCCCTGCCTGCAGTGTAAACATAGCAGTTTCTCTGAAACTGCTATGTTTTCAGCTGCAGGGTTAAAACTAGGGGGACCTGGCACCCAGACCACTTCATTGAGCTGAAGTGGTCTGGGTGCCCATAGTGGTCCTTTAAGGTACAAATTTTAAATTAATAGAAATAATACATACTTTATTTTCTTATAAATAGCAGGGTGCACTTTTTCAATGTTTCTCTGTCACGGTGGTCTTTAAACTTGTGCACGACACAACAATTTTGTTTGGCCGAATCAATTTATACATAAAAAGTTTTTTCAGGTAGTCCAAAATTCGTTCTTGTGACGGTTTAGCTCTGATGGTTTTCAGCCATACAAATGATTTGGAAAAGCAATTCAGATAAACAAAAGGTTGAAAAAATGGGCCAATCAGGACTGAAGCATTTTCCTGCCATGTGCATCACAAATCCAATGAGAAGAAGTAGCCATTGCGTTGTATAGCCGATTTTCTATATGATACATAAAAAGCTAAAAGGAATGTATGCAATATAGAGATATTTACGGTGTATCTATAATAGCGTTTACACTGTGCACCAATTGAATGAATCCTATAAAATGCCATAATTATACGAGTAAATCATAGTCGAAAACCAATTTACTGCCCTAGAAAATCTCCATGTAGCCAAACAGTTTAACAAAGGTTTCACATCTTACCTGGGCACCCATTGCCTCCCCCAACTCCAAAGCCAAGCACTTATGTGGGATGCAGTAGATATGCTATTCGCAGTGTTCCTTTAATTATTGTGGAATATTATGCAAATCATTAAAAAAGACATCGTTTATCCCTTTGAATGCTGCCTGATAAATATTCAACTATCTGTACTTCTTAAACTTGTGGACGGATTGTTCATGAATATACTGGTTATAAAGTTATTTTGTTTCTTACCTTTAAGCTACATGTATAAATGAGGCACTTCGAAGCAGAGCATATCTAATATACCTCTTTCAGTAGCCATATTAAACTGTTTCAGCATTTATATATATTAATTGCTATATACATTGTTGTTAGATTAATAGTACCATAGAGTCATGTGTAAAGAACACCAATAATGGCTTACACTAGCTAATAAAAGATGTGCATGTTGCTTAATTTTCAAGACTTTTTATTAAAATTGTTGCATAACCAACACAACATTTTTTAAAGGTGTTTAACCCCTTAAGGACCAAACTTATGGAATAAAAGGGAATCATGACATGTCACACATGTCACGTGTCCTTAAGGGGTTAAAAAAAAATATATTGTGTTTTTTACAACTTTACATATTATACCACACATCTGTAGAAACCGTATTTCTCAAGGGAAAAAAAGCAGATCTGTTAATGACAAGTACAGTTCTTGTAGACACCCACTTCTTTTTAAATTATAAGGTGTCATATATACAAAAGATCTATCTCTTTCAGTTCTTATAGAATAATTATTAAATAAACCTTTTCGAAGGGGTACATTTCCTTTCAGCAGACTGATATGTTCCTGAGCTACAAAGCAGATTAAGTGCTCTTCATTTTGAAATAAAAAGAAAAATTCTAAATAAAAAAAGATCTTCAAAGATAATTAAAAGTTTAAGGGTAAAAATAGTAATGTGGCTGTAGGGCGGATGTCATGCCCTGTCTTCAGCTGTGCTGTATATACACAATGATAAAGAGTGTATACAGTATGTATAATGGTTTAGTGAATTCTGAGTAGTGAATTGAAAGACAGAATAATACATTTTAAAAAGACAGATTAATTCTAGCTGAAGATGCTTAAAAGTAAGGATCAGACTATATATATGAGTGGTTAATGTTTTCTGTACGCACACAAATAATAAACATGATATTAGCTTGCCAATATAGCTTTATCTTGCATTCTTCAATTTTAAGGGACACTCATTTTAAACATAAATTTATTATTTTAAAGTTAGATATTTATTTCATTTTTCACATTCAGGGCCCGGCCTCTTAAAAACAAACAAACAAAAAAAGTTAATAAAAATTAATTCAAATTGTTGTAGTCACTCAGCCTCTTTCATATCATCATTAATGATGATCTTGGCCCAATGCAATGCTTCACACAGAAAAGCACTGTGAAATTACAGCACATGCTTGACAACTGCCGTACACCTTCAATCTGATGCTTCTCATGACGAAGCACTGGACCCAATGTTTATCTATTAAGCATTAGCAGCATTTTGTGTCCTCATGCTGTGACTGTAATTCAATCATTAAACGAAACCAACTAGGCTCGTTCTGTTCTGAAGTCTGTAATCACATTTTGCAAATCCAGGTGTAATTAAAAACATTTAAGTGTCCCTTTAAAGGCTTCAATGTTCTTATAAAATATATCAAGCTTCATTTCTTAAAGGGTCATTTCAAGTATCAAACAAAGTGTTACTACGTTACAGCTTTTGCCCCAAATGCTTGGATGTGTTGTTTTCTTTGCCCAACTTTACAATATTGACAATACTTCGTAACATTCTGCATCTTAACCTTGCTGCTATTGTCGAATCTCTGTTGTTTTAAATTACTTCCTGATTGCTGCCTCCTTTATATGTATGCATCGTCCTTCGTGTCACCACCTCCAAACCCGTAGAAGCCATTAACACAGTTGTACATGTCAACTGGAAACGCAGCAACGAACTCTCATAGTTGTAGCTCAGTTATAATCTTTCATACGTACAAAGCTTAAAAGCAAGTCCCAAAAACTCCTGCTCTGAGCATAATTGAGTCTGTGTCCAGACAGCTGATCAGTGTGTCCCCCCTACATGCTAACCCTGGATTAAACATTTCCATCATATTAGACTCTAGATCACAATAAAAGACACATTTTGGCTAAGAGAACGTAAATCTCAAGTAGATAATGCAATGCCCAAAGATTTTTACAAAAAGATTAAATGTTAAAATCTGTATTTTTTTATAATTTATTCTTATTATTTACATTAAAATAAATTTGTATTGCTTTATTTAGTCAGGAATGGACACTTCCAGCCAGGAGTGCCTGTTTAGCCAGATTATGCTAATTATTTAATAACATTATTGTTATATATCATCTGATATAATCTAAAATATTAATAAGCATAGTCATTGAACTTTTGTTAATCATGAAGCCTAAAATTGTTTAGCTGAGAAAGACTGTGTTTAAGGCAAAGTCAAATAATATCACTCGGTCCCGTGCTGAGAGAACATTTTAGATTACTCTTACGGAGTGATTTTCATTCACATATTGGTTAATTTTTTTTTCCACCGAGTATTCCACAATTAGGCAAATCAGTATTTATCTTTCTCTCTACCTAAATTAATTAATGTACAATGATTTCATCCTTCTTCATTTTCTGTTAAATAGTCCGCATGGAAAACGTGTACATAAGACTAAGCATATGAAACATTAATAATGCATCTGTACAACTCAAGCTTTGGTTGAAGTTCATTGCTGTTAATTCCACAGAGTCTGTTTTCCTAATACTGAAAGTACTGCTACAGAAAAAATGAGGACTTAAATGAACAAATTAAAATATTTTTTTTTTCCCCCCATTTATATTTAGGGTCTTTCCTAAAAATAAAAAATCCTATTAAATCACTGTTAAACTTACCTGTAATTCTAACCACACACTGAACTCAATGCAAGTCATTAATCTTAATAATGTTTCTCCAATAAAAGGCTTCTCGCAGAGAAGCATTGCAGACATGTGATTATCGATGAGATTCGAGCAGTCTAATGCATTTCTATGAGAATTATTGAATCAAATGCTTATCATATAGAATCAATGCCCAGAATCCGGCATCCATGTCAAATAGATCCAATTATTGTATGTACTTTAGTACCAAGCCCCTATTGGCTGTCTGAATGATAGTCACTACAGTGGTGGAAACTGAAAATTGTAAAACAGTTAAGCTTCTCGGATGGCACTGTTTTATATTTCTATGCTGCATCTATGCCGCAAAATTCCTTCGTTAACATGTGTTCACCACTATTTGTTTAAAACATATATGAAAACAAAATGCAATGAGAAGAGTCTAGCAACTTAGCTAATCAGTATTGGAGTGGTTAGCTTAGGGGCACGTAGATGATGTTGGCAGGATCTTAAGATGAAGTGACTGGTATTTAGAATGTCCCTTTTAAAGAAATCTGTGCTATACTTTGATTTCTGTTAACCCCAGAAGTGGGAAATCAGAGAACCAAAATATAGAAAAGGTCCAGATATTTGAACTTTTCTTTCAAGAGCAAGACAATAAGGTGGTATGCAAGCATAAAAGACGAACACAATTCAAACGTTTAACTCCTACCTGGATCAAAAGTCACCTACCTCTAGGTTACCTTTATGAAGTTTACAAGATAAATTAAGCAAAAATAGCAACCATTACACAATTCCACATTGGCCACCCATGTACTCTGACTTTACCTGCACAGTTTTAAAGCAATCACATAATATTTCAACATACAATCAATATAATCTCATCCATTTCTATTAGACAAGCAGAATTCCCAGCTGCAAAATACATGGATAAATACAAACTAGAAATCCATAAAACCACAATTTAGACACTCCAAAATGCAGCCCACAACTGTGCAGACCATTCAACTAACTAAGGACAATGGGTCAGTTAGATTAACATACCACCAGAGGCATAACTATATACCTTGGGGCCCCTGTGCTAAAAAAATTGACTGCCCCCCCCCAGCCCCCTTGATGTGTCTCATTTCCTCCCCTCAGCCCTTCTATGTGTCTCATCCTCCCCAAGTGTCTCATTTCCCTCCCCATGTGTAACATTCCCTCCCCCCAAGCCCCTCCACATGTCTCATTCCCCCCTAAACCCCTTAATGTGTCTTATCCCCCCAAAGCCCCTCTCTGTGTCTCATTCCCCCAGGCACCTCCATGTGTCTTTCTCCCCCTCCACTCTTACCCCCCATGTGTCTCAATTCCCCCATGTGTCTCCCCCCCCGTGTCTCATTTGCTCCCCCCCAGACCGTCCATGTATCTCATTTAACCCACAGGTCACTCCAAGTGTCTCTCTCCCCCTCCCTTCCCCTGCAGCCACTCCATTTCTCTCCATCCTCCCCTCCAGTTTCTGAAATTTCTCTCTCCCCCACCCTTTCCCTGCAGCTCCTTCATTTCTCCCCACTCACAGCCTCTCCATTTCTCCCTCCTTCCCCTGCCCCTTGCAGTTCTCCATTAATCTCTCCCCCCGCAGACCTTCCATTTCTCCATTCCCCCCTCCCCTGCAGACCCACCATTTCTCCCCCTCCCCTGCAGACTCTCCATCCCCCCCTCTCCTGCAGACTCTCCATCCCCCCTTCCCCTGCAGACTCTCCATTACCCTCCTTACCTATTTGCTGTGATCGTGGTATCCATCTGAGTCTGACAGTAAGTGCTCTCTCAGTGAGCACGTCCTGTCAGACCACCCGACCGCGCTTCACACAGTGGCAGAAGGGGAGCAGCACAGCACATCCCTCCCCTCCTGCCGGTTAGCCTTCGACTGCAGGCCCCAGCCAGTGCTACTGTGCACTGGCCCTAAAGGTCTGCTGGTGGCCCATGGTGGCAGGGGTCACAGTGGCAGCCGGGCCGCTGCAACCCCTGCGACCGTGGTAGTTACGCCACTGCATACTACAACACTGATATTCTGGGTAATTTGCCCTCCAGACTTACCTCCATTACATGTTTTCTAGATTCTGTCTATTGCCTTGTCCATGTCCTCTGTTGAATCTGTCTGCCATCTTGTCCTTGTCCTCTCTAAACTTCCATCATCTGGCCATCATTAAACTTTGCTTACTATCCAGACTTTAGAATGCATGTATAATTTAAATAAGTGACATGAATCTGGTTCACTTCTAAATTGCTACGTTATTTCATAGGTTAGAATGGTATTATTATTAAAGATACACAATATGGTCAGGAATACAAATATGTATTTCTGACCCTATAGTTTTAAAAATAGTATTTAGGTGGCTTGCCCCACTTAAAGGGGCGAAAATGCACCTTTACTCCAGTGCTGCAAGGGTTTGCCATTGCTGGCAAACCCAGATCTGCCTCCGTGGCTGAGATCATCACCCATGGAAAAGCATTGGATTGGCTGAAATCATGGATTCTGATGATCTCAGCCAAGGAAGCGGTGCAGGGGGCCGAGCCAAATGCCGCAGTGACCAATCAGCATCTCCTCATAGAGTTGCATTGAATCAATGCATCTCTATAGGGCAGTGATGGCGAACCTATGGCATGCGTGCCACAGATGGCACGCCGGGCCCTCTCTGTGGGCACGCGGCCACAGGTCCGCCATCACTGCAGAGTAGGCACCTGCCTGCCCGAAACGGCAGGCGCCTACTCTGCTTCCATGTCGGGAGGCAGGGGAGGGATCTGTGATGCTGATCCCCTGTCCTCCCGCGCGATGCTGTGTGGAGCGTTGCCGAGCGTTACCATGGCAACGCTCCACACAGCATCGCGCGGGAGGACAGGGGATCAGCATCACAGATCCCTCCCCCTGCCTCCCGACACGGAAGCACTGCCTGCCACCACCGGACCACCAGGGATGGCTGTGTCCCCCCCCCACTTCATTAAAGGTAAGAAGGGGAGGGGGAGGGGGAGGATACTGACACACAGCACCCCTACCCCTCCAGAAGTACCCTTACCCCCCCAGCAACACCCCTATCTCCCCAGCACCACCCCTACCCCCCACAGCACCACCCCACCCCCCAGCAGCACCCTACCCCCCCAGAAGTACCCTTACCCCCCACAGCACCACCCCTATCTCCCCAGCACCACCCCTACCCCCCCCCAGCACCACCCCTACCCCCCCCAGCACCACCCTTACCCCCCCAGCACCACCCCTACCCCCCCCAGCATCACCCCACCCCCCAGCAGCACCACCCCTACCCCCCAGCAGCACCCTACCCCCCAGAAGTACCCATACCCCCCCCAGAAGTACCCTTACCCCCCACAGCACCACCCCTATCTCCCCAGCACCACCCCTACCCCCAGCACCCCTACCCCCTCTCAGCAGTACCCCTACCACCCCCAGCAGTACCCCTACCCCCCACACACAGTACCCCTACCCCCCCACACAGCACCACCCACCCCCCAGCACCACCCACCCCCCCCAGCAGCACCCCCATCTCCCCAGCACCACCCCACCCCCCCAGCAGCACCCTACCCCCCAGAAGTACCCTTACCCCCCACAGCACCACACCTACCCCCAACAGCACCACCCCACCCCCCCAGCAGCACCCTACCCCCCCCAGAAGTACCCTTACCCCCACAGCACCACCCCTATCTCCCCAGCACCACCCCACCCCCCCAGAAGTACCCTTACCCCCACAGCACCACCCCTACCCCCCACAGCACCACCCCACCCCCCAGCAGCACCCTACCCCCCAGAAGTACCCTTACCCCCACAGCACCACCCCTATCTCCCCAGCACCACCCCTACCCCCCCAGCACCCCTACCCCCTCTCAGCAGTACCCCTACCCCCCCACACACAGCACCCCCTACCCCCCACACACAGCACCCCCTACCCACACACAGTACCCCTACCCCCCACACACAGCACCCCCTACCCCCCACACAGTACCCCTACCCCCCACACAGTACCCCTACACCCCACAGCACACCTACACCCCCCAGCAGTATCCCTACCCCCCACACAGTACCCCTACCCCCCCACAGCAACCCTACCCCCCACACACAGTATCCCTACCCCCCACAGCAGTACCCGTACCCCGACAGCAGTATCCCTACCCCCCACACAGTACCCCTACCCCCCACACAGCACAGCACCCCTCTCACACACACACATACAGCACCCCCTCTCACACACACACACACACACACACAGCACCCCCTCTCACACACACACACACAGCACCCCCCTCACACACACACACACACACACACACAGCACCCCCCTCACACACACACACACACACACACACAGCACCCCCCTCACACACACACACAGCACCCCCCTCACACACACACACACAGCACCCCCCTCACACACACACACACAGCACCCCCCTCACACACACACACACAGCACCCCCCTCACACACACACAGCACCCCCCTCACACACACACACAGCACCCCCTCACACACACACATAGCACCCCCCTCACACACACACACAGCACCCCCCTCACACACACACACAGCACCCCCCTCACACACACACACAGCACCCCCCCACACACACACACAGCACCCCCCCCACACACAGCACCCCCCACACACACACACAGCACCCCTCATACACACACACACACACACACAGCATGTAGAGCGTGGAGATGCTGAACTAAGTAACTCTAGTGTTCGACTTAGTGACTGCCACTGGATGTGTCCCTAGACAGTAATTTAAACACCGGCTTTTCTCTGAAAAGGCAGTGTTTACATGAAAATGCCTGCAGGGACAGACCATACGCACTAGAACAACTACATTAAGCTGTAGTTGTTCTGGTGACTATAATGTCCCTTTAAGATGTAGTAAAAAGAACTGTGGAAATATGCCACCGATTTCCTTAAATTTACATGGCATGCTATCTCACAGATCAATATAGGTTTTAAAGATTATTCACATTTGGTAAACACTAAATATAAGAAGTGAAATTTGCATGTACTTGCTCTACCCTTTTCATCGTTCTAAAACAAATTAGTTGCTAGGCAACAGGGATTGCAAAACTGACAAAGAAGGCATTGTGTCTAAGTAGTGACAGCTAAAATATTGTTCAGTCCAACAACAGCATTGGTTGTGGCCTCTGTTAGAAAAAGCTATACAACAGAGACTACAAAATATATTTTCAACTCTTTTAGATGCTCACATTGTCAATAAACCAACCAATTCAAAAGTGACTAGAATGCTTTGGGATACAATAGTCTAAGTAATATGGTTTGCTTAAAATGTGACATTGGTCCTTATACAGGCGTTGCTTTAAAAGGGCCCAACTGTTTCAGACAAATCAGGTAATAAAATATTTTACTAGTCATTATTATCTCTCTTGTACATGGGTTCTATAAAAAAAAAAAAAAGGATTGATAGGTACATAATACAATAAAATTAAAAAATAACTGGCGGTGACAGCATGAAATTCTGCTATAAAATAATGTCTGATATTTTCAAAGCAGATGTTAAGGAAAAGCTCAAGTAAGATTTATGGAGTATGACGAAAACATATACAACAACCCTACAAAAGCTGGCTTTCAAAAGGTTCAAGAACAGAATTTTATTACAAATCGATCTTTTTCAGATACTGAAGTATTAAGAAGAAAAAACATACATTCTAATACACGTGCAGGTTCTATAAGGTTGCGTAAAAAAACAACAACACTATTGCACTCTATTAATGTGATCACAAGTTTAAAAAAATTGCATGTGGTTTAACAGACATATCGATTTATATACAATGTGTTCATGTACTATACTGATTCACAGATAAAAAGAATCTGCAGAAAAAAAATTGATTATGGACATTGGTAAAATAATTTACATACGTTTTATAATTTTTATAGTGTATATCAATTGGTATGTGGTATGGCCTACAGAATCTTCCATTTTCGCCTTTATCGGAACTATTGATTTATACACTACAATCATGCATTTATGTGTTTACATGATTCCTCTGTTGTGCATAACTTAAAAATTCACCTAATTCAACCACTCTGTTAGCATCGTATTTTTGGAATTCTCAGTATGCCGAACTCTCAAGTATTCATTAAAGCACACCTAGAGGCATACAATTATAGAATACAGAGGAAGCAACAGTAAAGTACCAAGACTTTAATCCAGTTCTATTATAGAGTCACATGCCCTCAGTGGCCATTTGTGTTACTGCAATTAAAATAAAAAATCTTTTACATTTGTGCACATCAGAGGGCATTTGTCTCTATTGCCAGACTTTCCATTATCTAGAAATTCTCATTTTAGAGAACGCATTTTGTCAAATCATTAAATTAAGACGAGAGAAGGTCATAGAGGAAAAACTACTAATTCTGATCTGGTCTCTTCGCCATTAAGCTATTTTTTATTTTACTGAAATCTCTATCATGTTGTTATAATGTGAGAGGATTGCCTATATTATAATATAAATCAGATGCATGGATAATAAACTTTTACTGTCTCGATGTTACTTTATTAATGCACTTCGGCATTTTTCTTCCACATTGGACTGGAGTCACTTACAAAGTGATATAGGATATTAATGTCTCAGATCTTTGTCAGCACAAAATCAAGATTTCTGCTTCATATACTATTTCAAGAAACTCTCAAGTCAGACTAATTTATAGCTGCATTATCATCACGGTCACTGGTATATTAAATTATTCGAATAAAGCAATCATGTTGCAGTCTGGGTAAAATACAATTAAAACACGTCCCACTAGATACTTTAAAATAAAATAAAAAAATAAGCAGAAATCTTTGTTTTTATTTTATTAAATCAACAAGTGGTGTGTTTCTCACTCAAAATTACAAATTTCAGAGGACTCAACGCTTACAATAATAAAAAAAATAAAAAAAATGCCCAAATCAAACCTTGTCCTTTTTAGGATCCCATTAGGAAATCGAACGCTGGTCAGTTGCCCTCAGCAACAACTTTCATGTTTATTGCTGTTGTCTTATATTTGTCTAATAAAATAGAATCAGGATAGATTATGTTGATTTGCATACAAGTGCATTATTCACTTAATTCACAGCGAATAGCAGGGAGTTAAAAATGGAACTGCGAAATGCAGAGCAAAATACCCAGTTGAATTGAAGAAGTTTTCCAATTCGGCTGTTATGGTCTAAAATTTACAAATCAGTTTTCAGCTCCAGTTTTAAAGAGTAACAATTTTAGTTTCCTGCATTAAAAAGTAGGATAGTTCTTTTTACAGATTTTATGATGACTTACTATGTTTTGTTTTTTCTTTTTGTAAAATGGATCAGACATGTTTGTCTAAAAATGTACATAATTAAACGTTTTTAGTAAATGCAACAAGGTCGAACTGTTATAAATATTGCAAACCTAAATGGGACTATCATTCATATTGTAGATATGTTAATCAGCATCGCATGAAAAATATATAGCAAGCTCACAGCATGGGGTGACAGATAACAACATAACTGCTAGTTAGTATTCACAACAACTGCTTTCCAATTTTGGCAGAGTTTACAGTACAACATAAGATTAATGATGTTTATGCAAAAACAAAAAAAAATAAAATAAAAAATCCCAGCAAAGTGCTTGTTGAAGTGATATATTTGATTAAAAAAAATGTTTGTTGAAGTGATATATTTGATAGAAAAAATATGTTTGAAACTTCTATTCACAAAATATATCACAGTGAACTTGTTCTAGACAGCCAATAAATCGAGATTATGATTTATATTAAATCCTTCACTATACCAATAGGAGCAGATAAAAGGTTAAGTGGCTCTTGATCAGTCCATGTTGCACACTGCTGTAGAATTCTGCAATGCCTTTTGAAAAAGCAGATGCCTGGCTATAGCCAAGTAACTGTCTTTACTGTATGGAAGCCTTATACCCATTTTGCACACCGTATTTTACTTCAAAACCCAGTGACATATCCACCCCTCCTTTGTAGCATAGCCCTGAACATGGCCAGTAAAGAGGAGATGTTGGTAAGTGGGATTGAAGGCGGCACAACATGATATAAATTGCATCACTTGAATTGCCCAAACTGGGTACACGTCCGTAAAAGGAGTGGGTTCTCCCAAAGAATAGGCAAGTCAGCCTGACGTTAATGCTTGCCAGACTGACTGTCAATCCTGTAGGCCAGGCCACTCAGTCAGGTCCTAGTGCCATGAGCATAGTGTCAGTGCATCTAACATGGTACTGCATGTCTTTAAAACTGGCTGTTACTTGTATCTGGCTTCTGCAGAGCTGAATACTGACCCGAATGACCTTTAATTCGCTGAGAGCTGTCAGCTGACTTTGCTCAGCCAAAGATTGCAATTCTGGCTGATGACACCCCAGTAATGCTGCTGGATGTGGAGTTACACCTCTGATAGCAGAGGGATTAACCACTTTACATGCAGCATTTGATAGCTTACGCTAACTGTTGTCCAGTTACTGGGGGGAGGGGAGACGGGAGACGGGTGTGTCTGTAAGTGGTTCCAGAGTGGCTGAGGGAAGGAATTAGCGGAGGTAACCGGTCGGGTTACCCGGGGTCCGCTACAGGTATATTAATAGAGGAAATGAATAATCTCTGTTATATAGAAAGATAATTGTTCATAGATGTATACCACCCACACAAAGGATCAATAGTTATATCTAACAAATGTTCAATTATACATCCTCTCTCTCTCTCTCTCTCTCTCTGTAAGGGTAGGTAGATAACAGACCACATAAAAGTCAATGAAAGTACATTTACACATTTTTAATTACCACTAATTACTGTTACACTAACAGAGAAATGTGGAACACAGTATGCTCAAATAATTATAATTGTACTCTATAATTTATCAGGAGGTTTTTTAGGTTTCTATTAGTTAGTAAAGACAAAAAAAAAATCAAACTTCAAGAAAGCAAGTAAAATTGAATGCATATCGTCTTACACCGGTATTATTAAAGGGTTCTTGCACTACACAAAATCAGGCTATCAATTGTATAATGGAAGGATTACACTGGAGAGGAGTTATGTGTAAGCTTGACCCATGAAGCACAATCTTTTCAGCCCCCGCAAAAAAATATACACAAATGTATACACAAAATATACCAATGCAGAAACTAAATACTAACCGATTTGCTAGCTAGTACTAATTATTGAGAAATAAACTTTAGATTATGTCATTAACAGACATTGTGCAATAAACCTATTTGAAATTAACATACGACTATCTATTAAACTACTACCTATTTAGCTTTTATAGAAAATTATTTTGTTATACATATGCTGTTTCAAGTGCGTTTTGCTACGTCTGTTTTTGAATTTCGCCTTCATATGCATTCAGAATTATTTATAATTAAATATTATATTTCAAAATAGTTCCCTTTTTAAATCCAATTTTTTTTTAACACAGACTTCCTTTTTTTTAGTCTGTATTTTAGAGAAGTGTTCCTTTTCCTCTGTATTTGTAGCTGTGTTATCGTCAGAGCATCATGATACAGTTATTTGGCTGCTATTGGTAAATGATAACAGTCTGGTTTTGCTTGCTGTAATGCAGATGGTCTCCTGAGCCGATTACTTCTTATTCCAGTATCATCATACAGTCTCTCAGCTTTGTTTAAAATATTACAAAACCATGATGAAATTGAATGAATGTTCACTGTGCATTCTAAAATACCCTCTGGACTTGATTCTTCGAATGTGCTCTGCTTATGCTCTTCTTTTTTGTAAATGTGTACTTTTCATAGATGTGAGTATTTTGGATTTATGTTCTTGGTATTAAAATTAGAATGGGGGCGGAGCCAAGCTACCATGCTGAGAGGTCGCACAGGAGAAGAGCTCCGTGCCAAAACCGCTCATAATCAGACGAAAACGGGGCAAAAACCTATCTAATCGTGGATTAAACAACCTAGAGAAAGAAGCCCCACACGGCAAAACCGGGCACCAAGCATCTCGACTTCAAACAGCGGCTTCTAACCGGGGATACACCTGAGGCCTACCAGGGGCCTACTCGGACACGGCGAGGGAGGCGGCCGATCCCCACGCTGACAGTAGCCACTCATCTGTAGGTCTCCCTGGCATACCCCCTTCCCCCCCCCCCGCCGGTGAGGGATATCCCGGCAAACTAAGCTTGTGACAAAGAGGCAAGACTACAACGGTGCCTGCCCCATATTACCGGAGCGGCACAAACAATCATGGCGGACACCTCGTCTAACCCCCTGAACAACCATCAGCACCTCTCCCTAGAAGAAAGGCTGGATCGCTTGTTTACAGCCTTCTGGGCTAAAATCAACTACCAGGGAGGCACTGGAGTGAAAACCCCACCAGCGGCAACCCAGGGACAGGCCAAGCAAAGACGCGCGGCTCCTGGCCGCGGTAATAACTTAATTAAAAAGGCGGGAAGGAGAAGGCGGGCGACCCGTTACAAACCCGGTAGCCGCAAACCAAGACCAGCGGTGAGGCGTCGTACCCACCAGCAGGGACTACCCCTAAGTAATTTCATCTCCCTCCGGCCGACCTGCACTCACCACGTGGAGTGCCCTCACAAGAGACCGCAGAGACTTACTCCAGCATCACACCATACACCCACTGCACCCTGGGGAAAGCATGTCCAAGAGGCTGTACCGTCCTGCACGCCAGCGTTCAAAGCGGCTCCCGGGTGCTACAGGATCCAACGCATTACAGCCAACGCCGCCAAACATACGGCTGTGCGGCTGCACACCCCACAGAGCTCTACCGGAGCTGCCTCCCGACGCAGAGACACCATGCCCAGGGGCAACAAAGATGGGACTCCCAAAGGCAGCAACTGGGACTTACCAACACTGGGTATCGGCTGAAGCCCCCACCATACTGCCGCACAGGAGCATGTTTGACCTGGAATGTCGCCAACTGCTACAACAGCTGAACACCCAGACTCTGACAACAAATGCATGACTCATGCCTATTATGCTCCTGTGCCAACATTAACCCTTACTCGTAATGTTCCTTTTTTTTTTTTTTTTTTTTTTTTTTTTATAACAATTCCTTTCCAGCGGTATATCACCTAGTTGCTCATATTTCTTGTTGCATTAACTTAAGCGGAATGGCCTATTTGCAGGGGTCATAGACCTGGTCAGCTCTAGAAGCAGCATGATAGCACTTTGGTTTAGCTAACTAGGAGACAACACTCGATACTGCAATCAGGGCCTAGATATGCTACCACAGCATGTAGACCATAGAGACCACAAGGCTACTCAGAATCTAGACTACTAAATAATGTGACCTATAACCTTACTCTATACTGTGTCAACGGTGATATGATTAATACTCTGTATACATGTTTTACGCTTAGTAACCATCTTGTCAATCTAGTCAGCCTGAAGCATGCATGTCCTCTATTTACGTTACAGTTCTGTTTGGTTACGTTTCCTACCTATTGACGGAGACAGCCCAGTATGTGATGTTCTGCCTGGTGATACCTTTATTTCTTTAATATTACTTTATTTCTTTAATATTACTCTTGGTTAAGCTAGAGACCCTTCAAACACGAATGTCAGTATGTAATAAGCTACACCAACAAACCCTAGGGCACAGACACCCATCCAAAGCAGCGAGCATGATATAATATTTAGACTTAGCATAAGGGTACAAAAAACGTATAACCTGGAACTATGTTGATTCTGCGACACACAGACCGTACCTACAACAAGTTCAGTTAAAAAATGTACAGCCTTTCTATGCCATGTCATGTATTGAATATACATAAGCGATGTTAATCAATACTATGTATAACCTTACCTAAAAAAGGTGCTAGATCCACCGCCTGCCTCTTTACCTAACCTGTTTCATTCTTTGTCACTCCTCTGAAAACTGTCTTCCCTGACATGTGTAACTTACTAACTCACTTAAACTAAACGAGAGCATAAACTGTTAACATATAGATCTCATTAACTAAAAAATTGGTGCTGTTTTACATATGCCATGATGATGTCTTTCTCTACTGTCATTATTGTACTTGCCCATGCTGTCGTGGCTGTGCAAGCTCTTTTGTTATAACATGCACAACAAAAATAAAGAATTAAAAAAAAAAAAAAAAAAAAAAAAAAAAAAAATTAGAATAAAATAACATGCAACCTGTATAAGTTCTACATTTATTGCCTTCAAAAAAGTTATACATTTCATTTTTTTGCAGACTTTTAGGACACTAAGCCCCTAATCATCTCAATGGTTCATACAATTTGTTATTTTATTGTCATCTAGGTAACTGGCTTACACGATACCAACAGAATAATTATTTTTATGCTAGCAAAATCAAATTGACACTTTATATAGCTGATTCATTAAAATCATCATTCGATCAGTGGTCAACAGTGTTGCTAAGGTGAAGTGGGGTCCTAAAAAGACCTGGGTCTGATTAACACCTCCAAGTACGTCATATGTCTTAGTGCCACTTCTATGCATTATATTTGGAGCTGGTTAAACAGCAATGTGTGAGGGTATTGCCGCAGTTAAAGGTTTAATTCTGCAAGTTTGGGGATAATATTATGATTGCAGGGTTACTACAGCACAGTATGGGATTAATCCAACAGTCAGGGAGTTTATAAATGTAGGTTTCTATAATACTGTTAAGTCATTCATAGATATACAGAGTTATCGTTTTTTTAAAACGGAATGGAAAAATTAAAGCAAATCTAGTCACATATAGTTTTTCCATTTGGATTTAATTCACAAAAATTCAGAAGTTAGTGAGTATCCCTGTTGGTGTCATATGATTAATAGAACACGACATTAAGCAAGGCTCATAATATCCACTCACCATTAGCCATTGGTTGTTGAAAATGTAGTCCTAGTGAGGAAAATTAATCCCTGCTAAATATCTTGAGAGTAAGCATCACACCATACCTTCATTAGAGGACCACACACTACTTCTACACAAGAGGACAGAATTGACCCCTTATATACCTACATGCTAAATGCAAAATATCCCTAAAAAAGAACACATATTACACGCAAGGAGGTAAAGCAGGTAAACTCCTGGCAAAGTCCATACAACAAGAAAGACAATTAGAAACATAGAATGTGACGGCAGATAAGAACCATTCGGCCCATCTAGTCTGCCCAGTTTTCTAAATACTTTCATTAGTCCCTGGCCTTATCTTATAGTTAGGATAGCCTTATGCCTATCCCACGCATGCTTAAACTCCTTTACTGTGTTAACCTCTACCACTTCAGCTGGAAGGCTATTCCATGCATCCACTACCCTCTCAGTAAAGTAATACTTCCTGATATTATTTTTAAACCTTTGTCCCTCTAATTTAAGACTATGTCCTCTTGTTGTGGTAGTTTTTCTTCTTTTAAATATAGTCTCCTCCTTTACTGTGTTGATTCCCTTTATGTATTTAAATGTTTCTATCATATCCCCCCTGTCTCGTCTTTCCTCCAAGCTATACATGTTAAGATCCTTTAACCTTTCCTGGTAAGTTTTATCCTGCAATCCATGAACCAGTTTAGTAGCCCTTCTTTGAACTCTCTCTAAGGTATCAATATCCTTCTGAAGATAGGGTCTCCAGTACTGTGTACAGTACTCCAAGTGAGGTCTCACCAGTGTTCTGTACAATGGCATGAGCACTTCCCTCTTTCTACTGCTAATACCTCTCCCTATACAACCAAGCATTCTGCTAGCATTTCCTGCTGCTCTATTACATTGTCTGCCTACCTTTAAGTCATCAGAAATAATCACCCCTAAATCCCTTTCCTCAGATGTTGAGGTTAGGACTCTATCAAATATTCTGTACTCTGCCCTTGGGTTTTTACGTCCAAGATGCATTATCTTGCACTTATCCACATTAAATGTCAGTTGCCACAACTCTGACCATTTTTCTAGTTTACCTAAATCATTTTCCATTTGGCTTATCCCTCCTGGAACATCAACCCTGTTACATATCTTAGTATCATCCGCAAAAAGACACACCTTACCATCAAGACCTTCTGCAATATCACTAATAAAAATATTAAAGAGAATGGGTCCAAGTACAGATCCCTGAGGTACCCCACTGGTGACAAGCCCAAGCTTTGAATATACTCCATTGACTACAACCCTCTGTTGCCTGTCACTCAGCCACTGCCTTACCCATTCAACAATATTGGAATCCAAACTCAAAGATTGTAGTTTATTGATAAGCCTTCTATGTGCAACAGTGTCAAAAGCCTTACTGAAATCTAGGTAAGCAATGTCTACTGCACCACCCTGATCTATAGTTTTAGTTACCCAATCAAAAAAATCAATAAGATTAGTTTGGCATGATCTCCCTGAAGTAAACCCATGTTGTCTCTGGTCTTGAAATCCATGTGTTTTTAGATGTTCAACAATCCTATCCTTTAACATGGTTTCCATCACTTTCCCCACTACTGAAGTAAGGCTTACTGGCCTATAGTTGCCCGACTCCTCCCTATTACCTTTCTTGTGAATGGGCACAACATTTGCTAACTTCCAATCTTCTGGGACTACTCCTGTTATCAATGATTGGTTAAATAAATCTGTTAATGGTTTTGCTAGTACACCACTAAGCTCTTTTAATAGCTTTGGGTGTATTCCATCAGGTCCCATTGACTTATTTGTCTTTACTTTTGACAGTTGAAATAGAACCTCTTCCTCTGTAAACTCACGTGTAATAAATGACTCATTTATCCTTTTTCTTAACTGAGGTCCCTTTCCTTCATTTTCATCTGTAAATACCGAACAAAAATATTCATTGAGGCAGTCAGCTAGACCTTTATCCTCATCTACATACCTTCCTTCTTTTGTTTTTAATCTAACTAATCCTTGTTTTACTTTTCTTTTCTCATTTATGTATCTAAAAAAAGTTTTGTCCCCCTTTTTTACTGACTGTGCTATTTTCTCTTCTGTGTGGGATTTGGAAGCTCTTATAACTTGCTTAGCCTCTTTCTGCCTAATCTTATAGGTCATTCTGTCTTCCTCGCTCTGGGTTTTTTTATAATTACTAAATGCTAACTTTTTGTTTTTTACTATTTTGGCCACATCTGCGGAGTACCACAGTGGTTTCTTGAATTTTTTGCTTTTACTGACAAGCCTAATGCAATTTTCTGTTGCCTTCAGTAGTGCAACTTTTAAATAATCCCATTTCTTTTGGACTCCATATAAATTGCTCCAGTCTGATAATGACTCCTTTACACATATTCTAATTTTAGAAAAGTCTGTTTTTCTAAAGTCTAAAACTTTTGTTTTTGTGTGGTGTGACTCAGTCACTGTTCTTATATTAAACCACACTGACTGATGATCACTGGATCCTAAACTTTCACCTACAGTAATATCTGATACCAAATCTCCATTTGTTAACACTAAATCTAGTATGGCCTCTTTACGAGTTGGCTCCTCAACGACTTGTTTTAGAGACAATCCCAGTAGGGAGTTTAGAATATGTGTGCTCCTGGCACAAGTAGCTATTTTTGTTTTCCAATTCACATCAGGAAGATTAAAGTCACCCATGATGATAACTTCCCCCTTCATTGTCATTTTAGCTATTTCTTCAACTAGTAGATTATCTAACTCTTCAATTTGTCCTGGGGGCCTATAAATCACACCTACACGAGTTACTGTGTGATTACCAAATTCTAACGTAACCCAAACGGACTCTATGTTCGCCTCACTAACCTTTATTAGGCTAGATTTTATGCTATCCTTTACATACAGGGCCACCCCTCCCCCTTTCTTGCCTTCCCTGTCTTTTCTATATAAAGAGTACCCTGGTATTGCTATGTCCCAGTCATTTTTCTCATTATACCATGTCTCAGTAACAGCGACTAAATCTACACTATCAGTTGCCATTATTGCCACAAGTTCATGGATCTTATTCCCTAAACTGCGAGCATTTGTAGACATGACTCTAAGCTTATCATTTTTTAACACACTTGCTACAGGCACCTTCTGTCCTTGTTTTGGGGGACAATTGGATTGATGTTTTATCACCCTTTTGCCCCCCCCTCCTAGTTTAAAAACATCCTAGCAAAACCTCTGAACTGCTCACTGAGAACATTTGTTCCCTTTTGAGAAAGATGCAAACCATCTTTTTTGTACAGTTTATTTCCATTCCAAACAGAGCTACCATGAGCAATAAAGCCAAATCCTTGCTCCCGACACCATTCACCAAGCCACAAGTTAAAGTCCCTAATACGCATCCGCCTGTCGTTCTGAGTGTTATGCACAGGCAGAACTTCAGAGAATGACAGTGTGGAAGCAACCTGCCGTATATCATTGGCAAAAACACTAAAAACTTCCTTAACCTCTGAAACCTCATTGCAAGCCAAGTCATTTGTCCCTAAATGGACAAGTACATCCAATTCCCCTTCCTGCTTTGCTTGCTTAACAATATTACAGATACGTCTCCTGTCTCTGTGAGCAGTAGCTCCGGGAAGACACCTCACAAGACCACCATTGTCCATCTCCACACCTCTTATGATGGAATCCCCCAACAACAACTGCTTTCTATTAGGCCTCACCATAGTCTTCAAGCCTCTCTGCACAACACCACTAGCCTCAGTGCCTCTCTGCACAACACCTCTAGCCTCAGTGCCTCTCTGCACAACACCACTAGCCTCAGTGCCTCTCTGCACAACACCACTAGCCTCAGTGCCTCTCTGCACAACACCACTAGCCTCAGTGCCTCTCTGCACAACACCACTAGCCTCAGTGCCTCTCTGCACAACACCACTAGCCTCAGTGCCTCTCTGCACAACACCACTAGCCTCAGTGCCTCTCTGCACAACACCACTAGCCTCAGTTCCTCTCTGCACAACACCACTAGCCTCAGTGCCTCTCTGCACAACACCACTAGCCTCAGTGCCTCTCTGCACAACACCACTAGCCTCAGTGCCTCTCTGCACAACACCACTAGCCTCAGTGCCTCTCTGCACAACACCACTAGCCTCAGTGCCTCTCTGCACAACACCACTAGCCTCAGTGCCTATCTCCAGGACACCACTACACTCTGAAAGTGCAGAAAATGAATTATGTAGAACAACAGACTGTGCAATATGCCTTTTATCCACAACTCCAAGTCTACCAGATCCTACAGTAATCCATCTGCCATTCCAATTGTCTTTCATACCTGAAATCAAGAAAGAAGATGGCACTCTAACATTCCATATGCCAGACATACTCAAAGCCTTTGATACATTTTACTCGCAGCTCTATAATCTGACAAACAAGAAACCATCCACAGAAGAGATTTTGGAGTTCCTGAAACCAAGGGTTAAACACACTCTCCCGCCTAATGGGACAGCATTTCTCAACGGTCCTATCACGCTAGAATAATTCCACACTACTGTTAAATCCCTCCCTCTGGGGAAAAGCCCGGGCCCGGATGGGTACACCGGGAAGTATTATAAAGAGTTATCGCACATCCTGGCCCAACCATTTATAGATGCATACAACTCACGTAATATCTCATCTCTCATACCTAAATCGGCCCTATAAGCCACCATCACGATTATCCCAAAACCAGGAAAAGACCCTACTGCATGCATGAGTTATAGGCCAATTTTACTCATAAACATAGATGTGAAAATACTGACAAAGATAATGGCCACTAGACTTAAACCATTCATGCCGGGCCTCATCCACCAAGACCAAGCGGGCTTTGTCTTGGGTAGAGAAGCCAAAAATAACACAACCAAAGTCATCAATCTTATCCATTGGGCCCAAACGCACAAGATTCATGGCGCCCTGTTGGCTATCGACGCTGAAAAAGCGTTTGATAGGGTAAATTGGACACTTCTAAAACATACAATGAGAAACTTGAGCATTGACCCTAGGTGGCAGGAATGGCTGGACGCGATCTACTCGAAACCCACAGCCAGACTCCGAATGAATGGTCAGTTATCCAATCCAGTGTGCATCTCAAACAGCACAAGGCAGGGCTGTCCCCTCTCGCCACTCCTCTTTATATTAGTTTTGGAACCATTCCTCCAGGGTATTAGAGATAATGAACTCATACAAGGACTCAAAATCGATAGACAGGAATATAAGATCACGGCCTTCGCGGATGACCTCCTCTTTAGCATATCAAACCCACTCACAACCATCCCCTCTATCATGTCGGAAATGGAAGCATACAGTAAACTCTCATACTTCCAGGCTAACCTAACTAAATGTGACCTCTTGCCAATCTACACGACAAACGCTCTAGACACTCAACTTCGATCCGGCTTTAACTTTACCTGGGCTACCAAGTCGATCAAATATTTAGGGATTCAAATCCCGACTAAGCTAGCCTCCATCTATGCGCTAAACGTCCCCTCACTGGTGGACTCAATCACCAGAGACCTCCAAAAATGGCATAAACCATGTTTTGGGTGGATATGCCGGATAAACATAATTAAAATGAACATCTTAACTTGCATATTATATCTCCAGCAGACGATCCCAGTCAAGATCCCAATTAAATTCTTCAACACGATTAGATCACTATTCCTGAAATACGTATGGGCTCACTCACCCTCCCGCCTGGCCTGCCAAACACTGACTAAACATAAGGAACAAGGGGGATTAAACCTACCAGATATAGACACTTACCACAAAGCAACACACCTACAAAGAATCTACGAATGGACAAGAACCTCCGACACGCAACAGTGGGTTAACTTGGAAATTACCTTTATGGACTCTCCACTAAGCACATACCCCTGGCTAAAACAAGACACCCAACATACACGACATACAGGCAATCACCCAACAATCAACACGACACTGAATATCTGGTATAAGCTGAGGGCAAAGACAACTATATCGCCTTTCCCATCCCCACTTTACCCCCTAACTCACAACCCATACTTCCACCAAGGCACTTCAGGGAAAGTATACGGCATGCAATACGCAGGTCCATACTTGGAACTGAGAGACGTAATTAGAGAGGGCAAAATAAAAAACCTACAGGACCTCACTTCATCAGACACCCACACAGGGATCCAACTTTTATACCACAACCAAATGAAACATTTTATCAAAACCCAGACACTGATTCCAAAGGGAGACAGGCCCCTAACTGAATTTGAGAGTCTTTGCACTTCACATCCGCTCAAGAAAAAAACCCTCTCCAAAATACACTCTATAATCAGGGGAACGCAACCGCAAACCCCCGCGTGATATACAATAAAGTGGGCAGACGAACTGAATGTCATTTACACTCCACAACAGTGGCGCACCATTTTCATGAATGCCCATAAAACCTCCACCTCAGTGTATGCACAGGAATGCAACTTTAAACGCTTAGCTCGCTGGCATATTACACCTGAAAAAATACACAAATTTTACAACACGTCGCCAGACATATGCTGGAGATGCAACCATACATTTGCTCACCACGCGCACATCTGGTGGCAATGCCCGACAATTTCCAAATACTGGAACAGGATACATACTATTACGCAATTGATTCTCCACAAAACCCTCCCCTGCGCACCCAACCATTACATCTTTCTCCTACCCCCACAGCGGCTCACAAAATCCGAGTTAGCCTTATTCAATCACATGGCCATGGCAGCCTCCCAGCTGATACCCAAATACTGGAAACAACCTAAAACACCCCCAATTAGAGAATGGATATCGAGAGTAGAAAACATTAAACTAATGGAAGAAATTACACTCGCAAAACAAGGGAAGTATAGGAAATTTGAGTCGATCTGGGAGCCATGGAATGACTTCATGAACCATAAGTCCCACTCAAACTCACGACCCATAGCACCCTGACTTTCAATCCACAGCGGGAGCCCAGATTACACCAAGTAGAGGGATAGAACGAGTTAGAGACGAGCATGCTGACAGAACAAATTAACAGATCCCGAAAGATTGAAACGGATTATACACCGTTCCCAACTTCGACCGTCACCACCGAATACCCATACACAGGGCCGTCTTTAATTTTGATTGGACCCTGGGCAAGCATTTACTTGGGCCCCCCTGACTACATATAGATACGCACAAATACACTACCTGACACACGCAGATACACACTGACCGCATATAGATACACACAGGAACATACATATACACACAGACTACATATAGATACACTAGCACACACATAGACACACACAGATACAAACACTGGCATACATGCAGATACAAAGGTACACACACTGACTTCATATAGATACACCGACACACACACTGACACACATACAGACACACAGATACACAACCTGACACACATGTAGATATACAGATACAAACACTGACACATACAGATACACACACAAACACGAATGGACAACATACAGATACAGAGACACATTCTGACAGATGTACTGACACAGACAGCCATACTGAAACACACATACACAAAGACTTACTGAACCACACAGACACTGACGGACTCACACACACAGACATACAGATACACTTACAGACATACTGGCACATATACACACAGACATATGGACATACTGAAACACACATACACTGACAGACATATTGACAAACACAGACATACAGAACCACTCGGACACTGACCGACTCACACATAGACATACAGACATTCTGGCACACATACAGACAGACATACTGAAACACACATACAGACATACAGACACACTGACAGACTCACACACACACAGACATACTGACACACTGACAGACACACACACATACACATACAGACTCTCTCTCTCTCTCACACACACACACAGACATACTGACACACTGACAGAATCTCTCACACACACAGACATACTGACAGACTCACACACACACAGACATACTGACACACTGACAGACACACATACATACTGACACACTGACAGACTCACACACACACACACACACACACACACACACACACAGACATACTGACACACTGACAGACATACACACATACACTGACAGACATGCACACATACATACATACATACATACATACTGAAGCACACAGACACTGACAGACTCACACACACACAGACATACAGACACACACACAGACATACTGACACACTGACAGACTCACACACACACACACACACACAGACATACTGACACACTGAGACACACACACACACTGACACACTGACAGACTCTCACACACACACACACACACACATACTGACACACTGACAGACTCACACACACACAGACATACTGACAGACACACACACACACAGACATACGGACACACTGACATACATGCACACATACATACATACATACATACATAAGCACACAGACACTGACAGACTCACACACACAGACATACAGAGACACTGACAGACATACTGGCACACTAACACAGACACACTGACCAACTCTCACACACACACAGACACACTGACAGACTCTGACACACACACAGACACACTGACAGACTCTGACACACACACAGACACACTGACAGACTCTGACACACACACAGACACAGGCATACTGACACACTGACAGACTCACACACACACACACAGACATACTGACACACTGAGACACACACACAGACATACTGACACACTGACAGACACACACACACAGACATACTGACAGACACACACTGACACACTGACAGACATACACACATACACTGACAGACTCACACACACAGACATACAGAGACACTGACAGACATACTGGCACACTAACACATACACACTGACCAACTCTCACACACACACAAACATACTGACACACTGACAGACTCTGACACACACACAGGCACACTGACAGACTCTGACACACACACAGACACAGACATACTGACACACTGACAGACACACACACACACACAGACGTACTGACACACTGACACACACACACATACTGACACACAGACATACTGACACACTGACAGACTCACACACACACAGACATACTGACACACTGACAGACACACACACACACACAGACATACTGACACACTGACAGACACACACACACACACACACACATACATACTGACACACTGACAGACATACACACATACACTGACAGACATGCACACATACATACATACATACATACTGAAGCACACAGACACTGACAGACTCACACACACAGACATACAGATACACTGACAGACATACTGGCACACTAACAAATACACACACTCAGACACTCTTGAAAAATTTCATAACCACCCTCCAGTTTCTTACCTTTTCCTGGAGGGTGGCTTCCCTGGGGTCCAGTGGGCTGGCTGGGGTGGCTGAGAGTTAAGCTCTCCCGGCCTGGCCCCCTCCGGAACAGCTTCTTCCTCCCGCACGGCTCCTGTTTCTGTGGGAGGAAGTGACGCGGCTGTCACTTCCTCCCAGTCGGCTGCCGACTGTTAAAGCGCCACAGCGCACGACCGGGCCCCTGCTGACACAGGCCCACCGGGTGGCCCTAAGTGCATGGGCCACCCGATGGGCCCCCATAGTTTGCAGGCAGAGGGCAAACGGAGCAGCTGTCTTGGGCCCCCCAGCAGGGACAGGGCCGGGGCAGCTGCCCCGTTTGCTCCGCGTTAAAGACGGCCCTGCCCATACACCTGAGTCTTGGTTCTCCAAACAGTTACTGCATCTAACCTTCTTGTTCAAGACAACTTACCTCACCTATTGTGTAACGTCTTACCAATTACTGTTATAAATGAAACATTGTTACTACTTATAAACAAATATATAAAACCATAAAAAAAACCTGTAAGTAGACCACTGTAAGTAACAATTTCGCACACCACTAAGGATATTATGTTAATTTATATGCAAGGCGCGACTTTATCATTCCATGATGTACCAACGCAACTGTTAAATTGTACTGTACTTTTTGTGACTGCAAAGTACTAATGTTGTAATTCTCGCATTACCAATGCTGTGAACACGCTTGAAAAATGAATAAAAAACTGAAAAAAAAAAAAAAAAGAACAGAAATACATGTGATGTTTTAGCCTAACTGGCCATACTCATGCATCCATGCAGAGTAGGCTAAAACATTGCAATTATGTATTTTTTATGCTATTCATGAAAATCGCTTTGTTCCTTGAAACGTAAATTTTACTAGAATTATTACAGTATTAGTTTAATTATTAAATTGGATTCATGAAAGAACAAAAAACATTATATATACAGCATCAAACAACAGCAATAATGCATTCTTTATTTTACAAAATAACTCTCAGTATAACTGGTTGAGGTCAATGTGTCACAAACATTATTCAAACCAGTAATATAGAAACCATCGTAAACTTATGATGATTTTTTTTATCTACTAAGAATTACATTCTTCCAGGGAATTTTTTTACATGGAATGTGGTAAATTAATATTTTATTTAAACAGTTTAAAGATTTAGCTCTGTTTGCGTGAAATATGAAAAAATAATAACAGTAATAGTAAATACATTATAGTGTTCATAACAGTGAAATATACTCATTTTACAAGCTATCGAATATCGAAACCATTTCAATAAGGATGGAAGATGTCACATAAAATCCTGGAACTGTGACTTGCTGCCCAGGGCCTTAAAGGAAGACTACAGTGTTAGAAATACCAAATGCATGTTCCTAATGCTATAGTGCCTTTCTGGACAGGGAGTAAAAGAGGTATTTTACTTATCTTTTTCTTCCTCACAGCATGGAAGCTTTCCTTCCTCGGGTGGGATCATCGAGATTGCTCATTTCAGCCAATCCAATGGTTTCCCATAGAAAAGCAATGGTATGCTAATGCGCATGCACAGAAAAACACTGCACTGCATTAATCAGAAGGACTCTATGAGACCATCTGATTGAAATGGCAGAGTTTTACCATCAGAAGCACCTCTAGTGCTTGTGTGATTAACAGCCACTAGAGGAATTTAAACCTTGCAATAAAAAAAAAAAAAATAATAACATTCATGTTCTGAAGAAAGGCAATGTCTTTATCTACAGGGTTAAAACATGGGGACAATTGCACCTAGAACACATCAATGTATGTGCTCTGGGTGTCAATAGTGTCCCTTTAAAAGCCACTTTAAATACAAGAACTACTACAGCTAATTATTGTGATTATTGTGCGAGTCTTTGGGCGCCTTCCTATTTTTGCTAAATTGTTTTCAGCAGTGTGATAAAAAAAATGGACCTTTTGCTGCTGCTCAGAAAATTCCTTAGTACCCAAAACTAGACAAATTCTTACAGAGCTGAGTACAATGAAGATGTTCAGATATTACTATTTAGTAAATCATTAATTAATTAGCAATGCTCCAGAGACACTCACATCTTCATCACCCATCCAATGAACGAGGGGGCTTGCTACAACTATGAATAATAAAGAAGTTGTCTTCACATATTATCCTGGTGCTGTACAATACTGTCTCGATGCCTTATGTTGCTATCTTGGCCTTTTTACCTCCCAGAGTGCTTTCTATGTTGAAAGACTCTGACTTTCAGAGAACATTGGGAAATACCACTGGGAGATTTTATTGGAGAGAAACACAAGATCAAATTATCGTATTGACACGAAAAAACAAAACACACTATGCTATCAACATATGCTGTACACAAGAAAACATTGTTTCATAGAATACAGTTGAAGTCATGCAAACAAATCGCAAGCCTATAATGAATGTATTGCGGTTACTGGCCAACAAATTAAACTATTGTTTTTTGGGGGGTTTTTTTTTATTAAACTCCACTTACTCTGCGGAATATTCTGTACTGGTAACTGTTACCTTAAAATTCTTATAAACTAGAATTAGTAGTAAATGAGCACCTAGTTCAGCCCTTCACGTTCAATAATTCTGGTATCTGCAGTATTGTAAAAATGCAGTCATATATTTAAATGCGGTCTTAAAGGTCATTTAAGGAGCTTTTCCACCTACTCTGCTGCATTGTCTAACTAAATATAGCAATAAGAATATCACCCTATGAACTTTAAATGTCCAGACGCTGCCTACAATGTATTGTTCATTAACTGTGTACAAAATGTTCCTATTTCATTATATTGTCAGTGTCTGATAAGTTCTAATAAGCAATCGTATGATCTATAGGTGGTTTGCTCCAAATGAAAAACGTTATTTAATAAAGTCTGTATTATTTGCATTAATTAAGAATTAAAAGGACAGTTAATAGTGGAACTTGCTCAGTTTTATTTTACCTGTATATAAAATAAACATTGCATGTACAGATAGCCCATTCAAAATGGCATTTTAAACAACTAATAAAAAAAGATAGTCACATTTAAAGTTCTTGCGTTTGCAACAAATTTGCAAGATTCAAAAGTAGCCAGTAGTACTGCCTGAAAGGGAAAAAAGTGATCAGCCAATCAGGTACCCCAATAACCTTCAGAATGCATATTCCAGTGCTAATTATAGACCCCTGTACATCACATACTTATCTAGAGAGCAGAGGATTATGGACGTTGTAGTCAAGATCTCGGGTTTTTTTGTTTGCTTATGAAAACAGTTATCTGTATTACAACTCTCAGAAAAAGTAGCTCTGCTTCCTGATGACATGTACATATCTGTTACTGAGACAAAAACCCTCCAGCTTAGAAGGTATTGTATTGGAACTGTGGCATCACATAGGAGGTATAGTAACCTACAAGAAAGAAGTATATTAGAAAGGGTGTGTTGGGAAGGTGAGGCAGGATTAAGATGTGTAATGTTGCAGAGTATTATATATTTCATAATTTATTTAATATATATTACATCTGTTTAGCTAAGCTTTGAAAGTGTCCGTTTAGGACAATAACAGAGTAACATGACCGCTATCCTTAGCACAATAAAAAAAACTAAGTTTTATTATCTGTTATGTAAAAATATCTTATTTATATAAAAGTAATAAAACAAGTGTCATCTATGTACTGTGCTTTGTTAAACGAGTAGCAAATGTAGAGATACAATAATATGGAGTACTGAGGATTTATTTGTCTGTATCCTTTCTATTGTACAGCACTGCATAATATGTTGGCGCTATATAAATACCAATTATTAAAGGAACACTACAGTCCCCAAAACACATTTGGCTTAATGAAGAAGTTTTTGTGTATAGATCATGCCTTTGAAGTTTCACTGCTCAATTCTCTGTTTTCTGCTAATTAGGAGTTAAATCGTTTTTGTTTCAGTTAATGCAGCCTTAGCCATACCTCCCCTGGCTGTGACCGACACATCCTGAATGATAAAAAATGGTTTCACTTTTAATTAGATGTCACTTTAAAAGGTGTTATCTCCTTCTCTGTAAATTGAACTTTAATCACACACTGGGGGCACCTGCAGGGTTTAGCAAGCTACTAACAGAGCAGAATATGAGATATTGTAAATTACACAGAATTTATAATAAAGGAAGATGACATTAGGTTGTGTAAGTCACATGCAGGCAGGTGTGACTAGGGTTCATAAACAAAGGGATTTAACTCCTAAATGGCAGAGGATTGAGCAGTGAGGCTGCAGGGGCATGTTCTATACACCAAAACTGCTTCATTAAGCTAAACTTGTTTTGATGACTATAGTGTCCCTTTAAGAAATAATAATAATGAAAGCTCTATCTGGTAGAGAGGTATCAACTATGGCTACACTGGTAATAAGCAGAAATCTAAATAAACTAAAAACATTATCATTATTGTTAATAACTTTATGCTGCTTGCAAGGCTTATTTCTCCCTAGAGTCATAAAGTAGCTTTGAAGTAAGAGGAGGGCATGACATTTCTGAGCCAGTTATACGAGATACATTACATTTTTCATTATAACTTTTTAAATCTGAAAAGATCTTACTATAACTAATGAAGCTACACTTGCATGCTGAGTTAACTTAAAAGGTATAATTCTCCAAAAAATACTTATTTGAGAACTGAGAGAGGCAATAACCTCAATCTGCTATTTTTGCTGTGGTTGAGGTTACAGTCAAGCTCACCATGCCACAATAGCAATAGCAAGCACTTCATAAACATATATCATTAAGGCATTTAGTAAACTTTTAAGTTATAGTAGACAGAAGTATTAGGCTGGTCAAACATGACTATCTGTTTAGGTAAAAAAACAAGGCTTGAAGGGCCAGCTAGACATGTGGAATATAGGTAAACATGAAACTTCAAATGCAAGTTATGGGCCAATTATAGGGTGAGACATCATCTGTAGTTTTACTATATAACTTGCTGGGAAATGACTCAAAAGAATAGGCCACTGGTAATGATACTGGACTGTATGGTCCTGCATCTCAGTAGGTAATTGAAATATGAGGAACAGAAACAATATTAATAATAATTACTGTTTGCAAAACCATAAGAGGAAAAAGTAATGTGGCGTTCGCCTGTGCAGGTGACTACATTGTGCCGACGATAGGCCTAATGCCAGGTTCAACCTATTCCCCTGGGTGTTAAGAGCAAGGTGTCACCCAGTAAGTCACTATACATGTCTGCAGACATGATCCGCCGTTGTGCCCTTCTCCAGCTCCAGGCCCACACAAGGGACGACACCGTCACTCCTTGAACTAGAGAGCTCTCTGCGGTGACACCCTCCGGGGGCGGCATGAGGGACCAGAATTTGGTTGTTGCTTTGTGCTGTGACTCCCTATCCAACAGCGCTGAAGGGGTTGCGGTCCTCCTGACTCATGACGTTACTTTGGCATTTGGGTGCCCACTGCTTGCGACACCGCGTTGCTGAGTGGGGGATGCGCCGATATGCGCCCGCAGACCTGATCCGGGGTACCACAGTTTGGCCCATGTGAGTAGCGGGAAGGGCCCAGTCGATGAGTTTCACCCAGAATTGAGCACATAGTCGGTTCAAATGCATACAGAAACGTGTCCACATTGGTGGGTGACTGTGGATAGGCATGGGTCGCTGTAGAACATTTTAGGTCGCAGTCCTTCAGAACTTAAGTTTTTCAGTGTCGTGCAGGGTAAGCCAAAACATTACACAAGTGGGGACCGGGATATCCCCCCACCAGTCCAGGAGGGAGGAGGGGCACGGGGCTCTAGAATCAGTTTTGTGGATGCCAGGAGGTCCAAGCTGGTAGATCAGCCATTTCTCCCTTCCATGCAGTATGCCAGGTGCCTAGGCTGCAAAAGGCCACCAGGCTATGTGCTGGAGCTCCAAACTTGTTCAGGAGAGTACCCCAGTGTGCAGGGTCAGGTAGGTTCATTGAGCAATCACTGAATGTATGATCCAAACATTAAATAGTGGAATGTAACCTTCATATGAGGAGCACACACCATGTGCATCTAACCACCATGATGGAAAGGCCCTGCCCCCATTGCAGGCAGTTATTTATATTTGTTGTTGACTTTCTTTAAATAAAAGCAAAAAATGCAATCAAATTAGTGTGTAATATGGGAAATACATGTAATGTGCCGATAGCTACGCTCTGCACACAGGAACTAAAGGCAACTTATTGGTAGACTCCATGGTCACGAATGAAGATCTTGGTAAAGATATAGACTTAATAAAAGTCTGATTATGATCAGTAAAATGATTTTCCATTGTAAATATATATATATATATATATATATATATATATATATATATATATATCCAAGAAGAGAAGAGAGCACTCCAGAGGACTTGTTTGAAGCAATTTATTCCGTGAGGAAAATCGTGCAGAAAATCGACGTTTCGACCCGCAGGTCTTTATCAAATCTTGATAAAGACCTGCGGGTCGAAACGTCGATTTTCTGCACGATTTTCCTCACGGAATAAATTGCTTCAAACAAGTCCTCTGGAGTGCTCTCTTCTCTTCTTGGATATACATGTACGCTGTGTAGCACCGAGGCTTTTTTCTGCGGTTCTATTTAAAGGTAGAGTGCCAGACTTTGAACATTTTATATATATATATATATATATATATATACTGTACCATGTATAAAATATTTATCCAATATAATATCCAAACTTATGTGTGGTATTATGTAAAGTACCTTACAGTCATCACACAGCGATGAGTAGATGTTTCTCTACAACAGTGAAAAGGGCTGTGCCTGAAGTAATAAATGTAATCCAAGGCATATTTATTGGAGAAGAAAAATCACGTTTCAGCTCACATCGGAGCCTTTATCACGCTCAAATTATTTCTCTACATCTTTTGTTTGCTACAAATTCTTTATAGGAGTTTTTCTATAAAGGCAGGCAAGTAACAGGTAATCTTTTAAACCTCTTCAAGAAAAAAACAAAGGGGAGCTAGATCCCCCTTGGAATGTAATATTACACAAGTGCACATTCTTTGTACTGCCTCTGCTTATCTCCTGTAAGAGGTAGGAATTTGAGCGAATTCCTTTATAAAGGAGGGGTTTGAATCAGAGATAAAACTCTTTAAATCCTTCCAAAGTGAACTGTAATTCCACCATTAGGGCCCCAACACTTACTCATTTATGGACTGGTAAGACTTTTCAGATTCATGGTATGCATACATGTGACACAGAATTCATAATCTATAAGTATGTTTGTGGATAAATATATGGATGGGATATCATGCTGGATAATTATTTGAATACACAGCAAATTTGTAGTGCATGATAAATTCTACATTCTCTCACCATACGTCAGGTTCACCGTGTCGTCTTCCGATAAGTCACCATTTTATAAGACAAACTCAATCAACCTGAGTGCTCCCATATTTTCCAATTAAAAGAGAAGCATGCAATACAATTTGATTTATTTTAAATTTAAACTTGCAATGTGCCTTGCCAAGAATGGACCTTGGATGTAACTTGAGTTGCCTTCAATCCTGTTTTCATTTTCAGTTATTTCCATCTCATGGCTATTCTTATCCTACCTACAACCTTTTGTGTTTGCATTTCATCTATGTATTGGAAGGAACACTCAACACACTAAAGCTAGAACATACAACTGTCGTAGTTATGGTGCCAGAAGTGTCCTGGTGCCAACCTAAGGTAAGTAGTCAAATCATTTTAGTATGGATCCTGCTGGGTTCCAGTCTTCTCCTATAAGGAGAAGCCACATGTCTTCATAGATTAAAACACGGTCAAAACCGGTTCAATGCCTGACAGTTCTCAGTTGACATTCTCAACCAGTGAGCAAGGTCCCGCATAGTTGGATATATGGTGGGTGGCTATATGTTGGAGAAACCACCCACGAGGTCTGATGAAAGATCAACTGACATAAGGCCAATACATTTTAAAATTGATTCCGCCAGTCCAAGCACACTTTAAAGAGGCAGACCACCATATACACTAAGTTAGTTAAAATTTCAACTAATTGACACAGCACCAATACCCAGAAGAAAGGAGTACTACCTTTCAATGCTGAAAAGCAGACAAACGATGTGGAAAATACACTTGATTGTGTCTCACATGCTTTCCTTATGTTTTAATGCTATAAATGTGCAGAGTATATACTTTCTTGAGGTCTGGTGGTCCATGCCCTTTCCTTATAAATTGTATAAACTGTACCCGTACCTCTAATCTTATTTATACACTGGACTCTAGCCCCAATCCCACGTCTTCCCTTAACCCAACCTCTAACCTTATCCCTTTCCTTAAAGGACCACTCTAGTGCCAGGAAAGCATACTCGTTTTCCTGGCACTAGAGTGCCCTGAGGGTGCCCCCACCCTCAGGGACCCCCTCCCGCCCGGCTCTGGAAAGGGGAAAGGGGTTAAATCTTACCTTTTTCCAGCGCTGGGCGGAGAGATCTCCTCCTGCTCTCCTCCTCCGATCCTCCTCTTCTCCTCCCCGTCGGCTGAATGCGCACGCGCGGCAAGAGCTGCGCGCGCATTCAGCCGGTCACATAGGAAAGCATTCACAATGCTTTCCTATGGACGCTGGCGTGCTCTCACTGTGAAAATCACAGTGAGAAGCACGCAAGCGCCTCTAGCGGCTGTCAATGAGACAGCCACTAGAGGACATAGGGGGAAGGCTTAACCCATTCATAAACATAGCAGTTTCTCTGAAACTGCTATGTTTATGAAAAAATGGGTTAACCCTAGAAGGACCTGGCACCCAGACCACCTCATTAAGCTGAAGTGGTCTGGGTGCCTAGAGTGGTCCTTTAACTCTACCTCTTATCACATAGCCTTAACCTCAGCCCTAACCTAACCATATCCTTAAACCTATCCCATTTGCAATGAGCAAAAGCACAGTCAGGACACCATAGTGTGTCCTCCAGTTAGCACTATGTCTATCTTCAAATTATGACATACGAAGGGTCCTATGTGTCTATATTCACATACCTGTAGAATCAAATCCAAGTACTACTGCAGTGATGGGGTATCTCTGCACTGCTACAAGTATACCAAAGAGTGAAGAAAGAATAATCAAATTCTGCATATTTGCATCACAGCCAATAGTTGTCATTGCAGAGAAGGGGAGTTTTGGGGGTGCTTTTCCCTACACACAGAATATTTTTCAACTCTGCAAATATGAGTGGTTAAAAAACCCAAATGTAAATGTTATCTTGATGGTATTTAAAGTAAGCTTTGCCCGCTACATAAGAATAATATGTACGTCACTCAGAGGGTTAACACAAACAAGGTATTATGGGGATTGTCCTTCACAAACATCTGTACTGTCAAGGTTAGCATTTAGAGTTATGGCATACTATCAGTTTATGATCCAGTTATGGAATGACAGTTAAAATGATTTCCATAGGTTTAATTTCCCTGTAAGACCACAGTGTGATCTTCATTAAAATGTATACATTTACAGTTTGACGAGGTCAGGACAATGAAGTTCCAGTAAACTGTTATTAGCTCAAAGTATTTTCTCTTTCAGAAGATGGGGTAATTTGCATGTTACATAAGAGTAAGAATGAATGCAGATGGAAATGCAAATGAGCCGAATATTTACATTTCTGACAATTTTCCATTTTGGAGCTGATAACGAAGAATAGAGATATTTTTGTACGGTTTACTCCAATTAAGCAGGCTATGACATGGTAAGGTAACATAACTGTGGCACTGAAAGGGTAACAAAGTGTTACTATTCTATTTTCTACAGTTCATTATGCTGTAATATCAATCATTCGACAACGATATCCTGCAAAGCAAGGGTAATAGAATTGCCTTTACTAAAATTTCTCTCTGCACTGAACTGCTTCTATCAAAACCGCTCTTGAAAGTCTTTGTTTGCAATGATCTAAGCCTTTAAATGGCCTTAATTACCATTAAGCACAGCAGGTCGTTCACTTTCCCTAACAATCCTCCTTGAACACATAATATCAGCATGTAACATATTATTTATAATAAACGTGTGCTGTATTCTGTCTAACTTTGCATTTACTGGTAAAATGAACAACTTACAATACTATAATTATATATACAAAAAAATTCATGCAGCACTGGGAATAATCAAACAAGTCACATATGTGCAATTCTGCATCATGTTGAACCTCAATGTTGTAATGCAAATAAATAATCAGTGGAATTTGTGCTCAAATAGTTAAAAACAAAAAAAACACTCCAAAGTCCATAACTACAATGTCCCACTTCAGCGATAATTGTGCCAGGAGTGCTCTGTTGCTGTCCCAGTGTAATCGGTCAAATAGTTTTACTACAGTCTGACACGTACCTGTCCACGTGCCCGTTCTGCTTAGGGCCTTCTCTGGACTAGAGATGATGGATATCAGTTTTGTTAAATAAAATAATTTGTTCAACTCATACATTGTCTGGCAGAGCTCACCTGAGTGAACGCCTATATCGTCACCCAGTCCTGGAATTGTGCCAGAGTAGTGCTGGTACCATGACCACAAGAAGAGGCATTTTGGTTATGGTGCTTGGAGTGCTACATTACGAAAACATAGCCCTAACAGCCACAGCTTCATTTAGTACAATGTGTTATTTGGTTATTCTATGCAAACTGCAGGATATGGCTGTTCTTCTAACTGTTTCTGTGTTAAACCATTTATAAAGAGTATATGACCCAGGGGTGACCAGTCAATAATCCCTCAGTTTTTGGAGAACGGTATATCATACAATGTTTTGCCAGCTGGGAACTTTAAATCCCATGAAGTCTTACAATTATTATTGGTAAAAAAAAAAAATAATATTAAAGTCTATTGTGCACGTATAAAATGGGAAAAATAAGAAAATAAAAAATATCTTTCTCAGTTTGACATCACACCAATTACACATGCACACTCAAAATTATTTCCCCCTGAAATCAATCACTCTTTGATTGAGGTTGTCTGATGCCTTTAACAAACTGAAGATATAATATAATCCCTGTTACTTTTGTATCACTCCCATTACCCCCTTTAGATTGTAAGCTCATAAATCCTTGCATACTGCACTTCCCATAAAATTGTCACGTTTGTACAATTTTAGACCCACTGACATGACTAACTGTTTTTGTACTTTATGCTACTATATTTTGTGCTGTATTTTTCTCCTACCTTTTGTTTAATAACAGAGAATACCTGTTTAGAATTTCAAAGCATATAAGTAGCTAACGATTTGAGGAAAACTAACCCACAAAAAGAAACTCAGTAGCATAGCCCTACAATTCATGATACTTTCATGCAAATAACAATTTTTTGCAAATACCAAACCAGGAACCGCACTCTTCCAAATCCATAAACTTAGATGCAACTAAGCCAGGGCCCAGCACCACTTTCAAAAAGCTATGATCAGTCCCCCAGCCTGTGTGTTACTGTATTGTTTTCTTATCTTAATGTGAAACTCTGATGCTAAATGGTGGCTGTGAGCTAAAAGGCCCATAAGATATATACAGGGTGGCCTCATAAATCGCTACCCATCCCTATATCTTATGTATCCAGTGTATCTGTGTGCTGGAAGGGTAGGGACTTATGGGCCACCCTGTACATTCAGTTGTCAGTTTACCCTTTAAGTAATTCTGTAGAGTCAGATTCCCACATGACACTACGCACTGTTGTGCGCGATAGGCTATTAAAGTTTTTTATTCTATACCTTTATTGGGTCTGCATGATTGGCTCCTCTGGTCAGCAGACATTGTCAAAGGAGAAGAAAACACTCAAATATAATATTGTTAAAATGTCTTTCCAAACATATGTCAGCTTTCATGGCATCCCCTCTGGGAGATGTTCCACTTTCACAACATCAAAATCTCTGTTCAGTTGGAACACAATTATTTTAACCCTTTTAAAATCATTCTCATGATTTGAAGGCTGTTTCACAAAAAAATCTATTTATTTTATGCAATACATAAATCATACACATAATTAAAGTCAACACTTTAAAAAAGGCAAAATCATGTATTTTTACTCCTTCTAAAGAAACATTTAATTATAGGTTCAGTAACATCGATGTACAGTCTAATTTGTTATTTAGGAGAAAAAAAAGGAACACAACCCTTCTCGGTATGAATATAACACCGTGTTCCGAGCTAAACATCCATAATGCAAAGAAGAAATGGCTCTAATTTCCATTTTAAGGTTCAGGTGAGTATTTCTTTTCACTTTTATATTTCCCAATAAAACATTTAGAAATGCAAGGGAATAATATTATTACTTTAACATGGACAGTGAGTCAGATCAAAAACCATCCAACTACCAGTAAAATACTGAATATTATAATATTAATATTATCATTTTCTAAAATTAAGAGCCTGACAAATATTTACGATGACCCTGATGTTTGACTGTGTACCTGTCTATTCATATGTGTGCCTCTAGTGATAATGTCACTGCCTTAGAGCTTGGAAACTATGATTTGAAAAGCAGTCTGACAACCTCACCAGTAAGTGTCCCTGGGCAAGACATTTAAGGATATGTAAAAATAATAATAATAATAATAATAATAACTAGTATTTATATAGCGCCTTTCTCCCAGTGGGACTTTTCAGCGCACGCTCTCGGAATTAATCAAATCAGCAGCTGAATAGTAACATTAAATTCCTCATAGTGTCGCGGCTCCCTGTTCATCTGCCGGTGTGGCCTCACATAAACTAAGCGGCCACGCCGACATAGATATTGTATACTTACCTTGGTCGCGGCAGAAACTCTGGAGTGTACTGGAGCAGGGCCGGATTAACATAGGGGCTGATGGAGCTGCAGCTCCAGGCCCAGGCCCATGGAATAGGCCCATTTAAAAAAAAAAAAAAAAAACATTTTTTTTTTTTTTTTTTACACATTACTCTTGCCATCCAGGTTTGCCATCTGACTGGTATTTTACTGGTTTGCCACCTGACTGGTATTTGAGGCTGCCTGGCCGTGCCAGTATTGCAGTAATACCGGCAATACAAATGCAGGTATTTTTCTCCGAATAAATGGAGATTACTCTACAATACCAGCACCGGCCAGTAGGGGTCACTGTGTGTGGAGAGAGGCAGGGATAGGAAGTTACAGCATATCCCTGCCTCTCTCTACTACTTACTGATCCGTGGGGGAGCAGCAATACAGCACAGAGTCCAGACAGCAGCTCTACAGCTCAGGTAAGAGAGGGATGGGGGAAAGGCAGCAGGGACACATGGGGACACTGAGACACTAGGGGACACTGAGGCACTAGGGGACATATGGGGACACTGAGACACGAGGGGAAACAGACACTAGGGGACAAATGTAGACACAGACACTAGGGGACACTGAGACACTAGGACACATGGGGACACAGACACTGGGAGACCTGGAAACACTGAGACACTTGGGGACACTGGAAAACATGGGGACACTGAGACACTAGGGGACACTGGGACACATGGGGATGCTGAGACACATGGGGATGCTGTGAAACATAGGGACATTGGGAGAAACTGAGAAATTGAGACACAGAGACACTATGTCCCCATTTCTCCCAGTGTCCCCATGTCCCCCATCCAGTGTCGCTAGTGTCTCAGTGTCCCCAAGTCTCCCAGTGTCTGTGTCCCATGTCTCTCAGTGTGCCTAGTGTCCCTATGTGTCCCAGTGTCCCTATATGTCCCAGTGTTCCCATGTCTATGTCCACAACTGTCCCCATGTCTCCCAGTGTCCCCAAGTGCCTGTCTCCCAGCCAGTGTCCCATAGTCTCCCGGTGTCCCCATGTCTCTGTGTCCCTAGTGTCTTAGTGTCCCCAAATGTTCCAGTGTCCCTATGTCTCCCAGTTTCTGTGTTCCTAGTGTCTCAGTGTGCCTAGTGTCCCCATGTCTCCCAGTGTCCCTATATGTCCCAGTGTCCCCATGTCTATGTCCACAACTGCCCCCATGTCTCCCAGTGTCTCCAAGTGTCTGTCTCCCAGCAAGTGTCCCCAGTGTCCCCTAGTCTCCCAGTTTCCCCTAGTCTCTAAGTGTCTGTGCTCCCATGTCTCTGTGTCCCTAGTGTCTTAGTGTCCACAAATGTTTCAGTGTCCCCATGTCTCCCTAGTGTCTCAGTGTCCCCATTTCTCCCAGTTTCCCTAAATGTCTCAGTGTCCCCATGTCTCTGTGTCCCCCGGTCTCTCAGTGTCCCCGGGTCTCTCAGTGTCCCCATGTCTCACTGTGTCCCCAGTATCCTAGTGACATGGGGACACACTGAGACATTGGAACACTGGGAGAAATGGGTTACACTGAGACACTGAGAGACTAGGGGACTGGGCGACATGGGGACACTGACACTGTGATACATAGGGACACTGAGACACTGGGTGACTTGCAAGACTGAGACACTGGGAGCAATCCATCTATACAGCAGAATCAAACTGTGAGTAGTCTGTTGGTGATTTTACAGAATTTTCTCTGATGTCACTCCTTGTGATTATACAAATGATTAAGGCTGGTATTTTTTTCCAAGAAAGGTGGCAACCCTAACTACTCTTCACATACTCTTGTTTAAAGGAGCACTATATGGTCAGGAACACAATCATGTATTTCTGACCCTATTATGTTAAAACCACCACCCTGGCCCCTTCTTGCCTCCCTAAGTATAGTAAAATATAACTTGTATTCAAGTTTGCAGCTGCTGGCTCTGCCTCTGAACTGACTGTCTGCTGACATCATCAGAAGTGGTGGTCTGAGCAAATTACAAAACTTCCCCATAGGATTGGCTGAGACTGTCAACTATGCAGATCAGGGGCAAAGCCAGTACAAGTCCAACATAGCCCTGGCCAATCAGCATCTCCTCATAAAGATAAATTGAATCAATGCATCTGTATGAGGAAAGTTCAGTGTCTGCATGCCGAGGGTGGAGACACTGAATGGCAGTGCTGCACACTAGGCAGTACTGCCCCAGGAAGCACCTCTAGCAGCCATCTAAGGAGTGACCAGTGGAGTTATTTTCTCTGAAAAGACAGTGTTTATTGCAAAGGGCCTGAATGGAATGATTCTACTTACCAGAACAAATACAATAAGCTGTAGTTGTTATGGTGACTATAGTGTCCCTTTAAGTTTGGAAGCTTAAGAGGGATGTATGGGAACAAAACTTGTGTGGACTGGCTGACAATAAAATTAGTTTGGGTAATGCAGACGCTGGTCTCTCTAACACTGTGGCATGTCCCCTTTCTTCTACACTCACTACATACACCTTTTCTCTGTCTCAGACTATATACCAGGAACTTCTGCCTGCTAGTAAGAAGGTAAGGAGACAAGTGGACATGTGAGTGCTAGGGGACCGTCCTTAGAAAGCATGGACTGAGCGCATTTTAGGATGCATTTATGTCAAGCTCAGGGTGCTGCCTGCATAGTATGCCCTTAGTTGGACAGCCTGCAGGATTGGCTGGCAGCCTGACATGCATTTATGCCAGGCTGTCCTTCAAATTCTTTAGACAGACATGCCCCCTTTTTGGGAGGCATGACTGTTTTAGTGTTTTTGGTCAATAAGATCCCGTAATTAGGCCCATAATAATTGTCAGCACCAGGCCCAGTGTGCTCTTAATCCGGCCCTGTACTGGAGACAATCTGTGACCCCATAATTAGACCAATGATTCTACCAAATGGAGGAACAGTTTTCCAAGGAGGAACTAATTTTTAGTGCAAGTGTACACAGAGATTTTTACACAATGCCTGGTATCCTCAAAATCCAAAGGCTTTTGGACGTTGCTGAACTGAAAGCCCGTGGCTTCCCATAACTCTTGGATGGTGTACGCCCCCTGGGTGACAAGCGGATATACCTTTTTAGGCTTAGGTAGGTAACCCACACCACACTTGGACTCTTTACAGGCAGAACTGCCATGAAGTGACTCTCATCCCCATTGCTGGACATGACACCCCTGGGTAGATAACCACCCCTTTTTATCACTCTATAATTTGAACTGTCATTGAAATTATATTTATCTTCATACTTGTTGGACTTATGTATGCCATGCTTGACATTACATATGTCTGTACTAAATAAGATCCTGATTTGTAAGAAAACAAATAAATATTGATTAACAAAAAGAAATGTTGGCATCTCCTGACTTTCTGGGCATTTTGATATTTGAGCTCCCTTCTGTTCAATCAAATGTATACAATTTGTGTGTGTCCCTCTAAAAGCAAACTTCTAGGACTATAAAATTACCAATACTACCACCTAAAGCAGACCAATGATTTCCATTATACCTCTAAATGCAGTTAAAGCCAATAATTATATATAAAACTACTACATATTGTAACAGCATTTGAGAACCCATCAAGGTTTCCAAAAAACTAAAAGTGCAAAGGGGCAAGTCACATTTGCATACTGCTTCCCATAATTCCTACCTGAAGTGTACGCACTTTATGATAAGGCAATCTACGGGTAAAAAACATCTGCTAACCTGTGCTCAGCAATTCTTTTCAAACCTAAATGTATTTTTGTGGAGAAGAATTCACATCCTGCCAGGCATTTGGAGATATCATAATTATATGCTGAAAGAACAAAACAGCACCCACTCCGAGCTGTCACAATGGGACGGCACTACATTTTCAGCGTTACGTTACATAAATGTTTCTAATAAGCTCTTTGGCACTAGAGTAAAACACAAAAGTAATGTAAGATAAATAAAATTAATTAAATGCAATACACTTTGCCCAGAACAGGTTTAATTATGAAATTGTACTGCAATGGTATTATTCTGTATTATTATAAGTAAATGTAGGCTGCAGACTTGGCTTTGGCTTCATATAATATATGCATACGTAAGTATGCACGCATGCATCTTTTTTTTATATTGCATTAACATGTATATAATGTGTCATATACACATAACAAATAGATTGCCTGATCCCGTAGAGCTTACTAATGGTTGTTGTCATGGCTTTCATTACAATTGCATAAAGTACTACTGGTATTCATATGCTGACTTATAACTAAGACATTGAACATATATGAAAGGACCTTTCAAAGTAAACTAGTCCCATTAAATTTGTTTTCTGACTGTAATTATACAGATTGGCTGCGTAATTTTACTAAATCGAGCATACTTTCATATGTGACATGCCTCATTGAATCTAATGTTCTGTTGCATAACAATAAGACGTGATGGTTCTGAAATGAAATTAGTGATACATATAGCATAAAAAAATAATTTCAGCATAATGTGTAGAGTTTAAATGTCCTCCCATATATCACTAACTTTGTAATTAGTCATTTTGAGGAATAAACTATATTTGAACATTGCAAAAGATTGAATATTCTTCATATGAAAAGGATAAAACCAATCTCCATCTTTCTTCAAAGCATAGATTCTGGGATTTTGGCTACAACAGGCTCAATGTTACAGCTGGCTGCAATCGGAAAAACCTCCATCAATATCTATGATTTAGTGGGAGCTGCTCACGCAAAACACATAAATTGAACACATACAATTGAAACACACATAGATACATGGTGCTCTGCATATCATTAATAGGCAAGGGGTGTGCATTGATAATAATAACTCTATTTGCACCTCAGTATACATGATTGCAAATATAGCACAAATATAAACATAAAAAACATGAATAAATGCATGTCTGGAGTGAAAGGACTCAGTCTTAATGCCAGACCCAAGACAAATGCTGTAAACAGAGTCTATGGATCGGAAAAAATTAAATAAAAATGAGTTCAAATCTTCACGATTTTCCATAGACAAGTCCAGTCTCCGTACAATGCCCATTGGTGGAGGAACGTGTGCGGTCACTTGAACATCCAGGTGGCATAGACTATAAACTGCAAAAAATGTAGGGAGAGAAAATAGGTGCAGAAGTCCCCATTAAGCTCACCCTTAATTCCTTGAGCGTTACAGCAAATCTCGTAAAGAGATGTTGGTAAAATGTACAGGAAGGCAACGGCCCACCGCGCTGGTAATCATCCAAGGGCTCCCAGAATCAGTATAAGAGTAATGTTAATCTCAAATAAAGGTGAGTGCAAATGGAATGCTCCCAAACTAACAAAGTACAGAGACACTGTACAAATTGCACAATAACAATTTCAGCGGAGTAGCATGAAAGCTACTCTTGTTAAAAGACAATAACAGACCCAATGTAATATTTTGGATAAACTTTTAAAATTATTGGTTTCAAAGTATTAAATATAAAACAGTATTTTATATATAAAACCTATACCAATATGTCAAAAGTATCAACACATTAAAATATTGTTCAGACTATTAAATAATTTGTAAAGCTTATCCAAAAATATAAAATCAATGGCAACGTCAGAATTGAAAAACAGAATTAATAAATTAGAAGCCACTGGGACAAAAAGTAAATACCTTCAAAATGAAAAGAAATAAAATTAAAATGAAAAACTCTTATCCGCAAATTCATTGCGTTACACAATAACCATAGCAATCTTCTGAAAAAATTAAACATTGAAACTATTAATACATTGTTTTAAAGTATGTGTTACATTGTAAAATAATTCTTAAAAGGTTGGTTTTGTTCAATTAAAGTTTAATTTTTTTTTTATTTTTTTTTACCAGTTATTTTTAGAATGTAATGAGATTATGCAAGGTTAACTAAATAATAATTAATCAGGCAGATGCAAACTTCAATGCACTGTTGTCTTTTTTTGAAATGTCCTTGACTCCAATGACAGATTTATATTGGTAAATCTAAATCCCACATCCTTTATATTGAAGTGCTAATAAGTGCCATGTCACAGCATAGCAGTCAATAAGTCCCTGTCACTATATTTAAACAACATGCTCTATATTTACTGTATGTGCTGGAAGACTAAAGTCGCAGACTGGAGTATTGCAAGGTAGAGAGTAGCTGAAAAGTTACATGTTCTTAATATAAATGCATAACGTTTTTTTCTCAAAAGTCGTTTAAGCCCCGAGATATGTTTAGAGGTACAGTAAGGTTTTGAAAGGTAGTACTTCTCATAAAACCATCCCCTTTAGGGGCAACGTATGACCGACATTCTTATTCACTATAAACTCTACCCACACTTGACCGGAAATTGCAATTTGGGTATTCACTAGATTTACAGCAAATGTATCATTCGGCTCAGAGCAATTCAGAATTCAGAACTTTATTATCTTGCAGGGGGGAAATCATAGCTCTCTGGCCTCAATGTACATATTCCACCAGAGCTTCAGCTTCCTAAATTTCTCAAGTCTCCCCTCTTCAATGCATAATACGTTTCTTGGAAGGCCAAGTGAGATAAAGCTGGACACCTGGCTCTCCAGCCATAAGTCAAGGTATGTACGTTTCCAAGAACGTTTTCTCAATGGGAAGATAGTGACAAGCTGAGAGTTAACACTTTTTGCCTTCTATAAGACTGTTATTTAAGTAGAATTTTATATACTCCTTATTTTGTTTATCGGAAGCTTTGTAGAATCTGTGTATGTATTGTATTTACACGAAAAGATGTATTGGGGAAGTATGTTTGTTTTTACCTTAGTGGATGTTTATAGCACTGTGCGCACCCTATAGGTTTTTTTATTTGTATATTTATTATTTTATTTTAGCTCAGCACTTTACTCCTGTCATTGCTATCCATGTTGGATGGAATCCCACATAAGGAAGCATGGACTCCATATCAGTGCAGCTACCAATGGAGAAGGCATTAATCAACATAATAGTACCCAGTGACATCATCAAAGGTTAAATTGATTTGATATAATTGTGTGTTTGCTTTTTGGCAACATATTTATATAGGGTTATTTACTAATGTGAGAATTTAAAGTAAATTTCGAATTTAAGACCTGAATTTAAGAAATGAAAGCCTAGCTGACTATTTATCCCATTCAGCTATTTTTTAATCTTAAAATTTCATATTCACCTGGAATTGTCTTGAATTCTCGTTTAAGTGAATAATCCTGATACTATGTACACATGATACTATGTGCATTTTTGGTTTTAGCCCAGAAGAATATATAGATATAATTATTTTATTGCAATAAAGTTTTTGATCAAGAAAGTAATTAGCTCCTCACAGACTTATTTTATTCAACAAGCGAACTAAACGTGTCCTCAAACAATAAAAGATTTAGACAATAAAACATTTTGAATGGTACATGGTATACTCTGACGAGTAATTGGATATTGTTTTTAAAATAACATAGTTAAGCATGTAAAAAAAAAAAACTAATCTCTCCATTTAAAGCTTTTCAGTTATTGTTATTTGTTGATACAGATAAAAGATCAGAAATGTTTGTCTCAAAAGTAAAAGCAAACACACATCTGAATGTCCGAGTAGATTAGTATTCTCTCAGGGTAATTTCATTGCCTATTTATAATTTAATAAAAAGAATAGAAGAAAAAAAAAACAAAAAAACAGCAATATAATGAGGATCAAATAATTCTTATATATTTCCTGAAAGTATTTTCTATTGCCAATTTTTGTTAGCAAGCATTAAACCATAACCACTATAGCTCCTTGCATAGTGTGGTTTACAGAGATTCCAATCCCACCCTCTCTTAATCCTTATCATAACAGCTGCAAAGATCTGCAAATATGATCCAAACTGTATAGCACCCTCTCTGTGTCAGCATAGGTTTCCCTACACCCACAAGACTTTGTAAATAAAAGGATGACATACATTAAGTCTGGTTGATCACAAAAAAAAAAATAAACATTCAGGCCTTTATAAGTTAGTGCAAGAAATATTAAATAAGGAATAAAATTACATATCTGCTTCATTTTTTTGTGCACACCAGGGCCCCAAGTGTATACACTGTTTCTCCCATGGCTTTATGCAAGAATAAACATGTTTTAGTGCTACAGTCTCTAGTAGTTATTGTTAACCTCAGCACAGCAGATGTTTGCGTACTTTATTTCCCATAATTCTTTGCCTCTCTAAAGGCATTGAGAGAAATGCTCTTTAGAAACACCTGCCATTCAATTGCAAGCCATCACCGGGCTATAAAGTATTAGGCTACACCCCATATGGCATGATGTAAAGTTGTCTCCTTCACAGAGCCACTTTTGCATATCTTTCTATTTATTTCTTAAAGGATCACTATAGGGTCAGGAACATGTATTCCTGACCCTATAGTGTTAAAACCACCATCTAGCCCCCCTGGCCCACTCATGCCTCCATAAATATAGCACAATCTTACTGTATTCAAGCTTGAAGCTGCTGCCTCAAGCTCTGCCCTGTCTGCCTCAGAATAATCAAGCAGTCTGCTGACATCATCAGAAGTGGTAGACTGATCCAATCACACTGCTTCCCCATAGGATTGGCTGAGACTGACAAAGAGGCAGATCAGGGGCAGAGCCAGTATGATTCAAACACAGCCCTGGCCAATCAGCATCTCCTCATAGAGAGTAATTGAATCAATTAATCTCTATGAGGAAAGTTCAGTGTCTGCATGCAGAGGGAGGAGATACTGGATGTGTGTATGCATTTTAGGCAGCCATGACCCAGGAAGGATCTCTAACAGCTATCTGAGGAGTGGCCAGTGAAGTTATCACTAGGCTGTAATGTAAACACTGCATTTTCTCTGAAAAGACAGTGTTTACAGCAAAAAGCCTGAAGGTAATGATTCTACTCACCAGAACAAATTCAATAAGCTGTAGTTGTTCTGGTGACTATAGTGTTCCTTTAATTGAAAGCAAGTATGACAGTTAAAAAAATAATAGTATGTTGTATTACAGAATGGAATTCATAAAAAATATAAAAACATTCTCAACCACAGAATAATAGAGATGAGGTTTAAGCCTTCTATGGAGATGTTGCAATGCAGATGTTCAACACGTGTCTAGGATGCACAACACGTGTCTTCACTATACATTTAAACTCTAATAATTGTCACCTTTTGAAAGACTGATAATGAACTTTAATTGTGGAATAACATTGCCTGTCTGTAATGATTTTTTTTTTTTTAACTCTTTTTTTTTCATTGACAAGCATTACAGGATTAGGCATTTAACTGGAAGCTGGCACAGAAGCTCAGTGCACATTGTTGCATTGAAATTTGCACAGTACAATACATCTGCAGACATTTATAGAGTTGTGGGGTAGTGAATCCAGTGCCATGTCTCAGCTCTAAGGACCAAATGCATGCTGTGAACATTTATTGTGAACAATACATGAACAAATAAATAAACAAAACAATGAGAATAGACAAAAGACTTTGGTATATGCTCCATTTGGACTGGCAATGTGCTGGATACCCTGCTGCAGCTACATTAATGGTCAGGGCATGAGGAGCGGCAGGACAAGCCTAGGGGTGGAGTCAGCAGCAAGGGCCCAACCAGCCGCCCGGCCCGACAGACCTAATGAAATTTTTTTAAATAAATGAAAAAGGTTAATGAGAAAAAAATATATATACAGTTCATTATCGCTATGCTTTCTCTATTTGGTCAGGTTGTAATTATTGCCAACACTAAAACATATGACTGACAAGCTGAGCAAATTATCATTAGGAAACTAAATGTGATATCAAAAGCATGGCAGTAATGAAATAATAATATTATGTCAAGATTCTTTAAACGGACACTATAGTCACCAAAACAACTTTAGCTTAATGAAGCAGTTTTGGTGTATAGAACATGCCCCTTCAGTCTCACTGCTCAATTCTCTTCCATTTAGGAGTTAAATCACCTATGTTTATGAACCCTAGTCACACCTCCCTGCATGTGACTTGCACAGCCTTCCTAAACACTTCCTGTAAAGAGTCGTCTAAAGTTTATCCTTTCTTTATTGCAAGTTCTGTTTAATTTAGATTTTCTTATCCCCTGCTATGTTAATAACTTACTAGACCCTGCAAGAGCCTCCTGTATGTAATTAAAGGTCAATTTACAGAGCAGGAGATAAAATTGTTTAAGGTAAATCACATCTGATTGAAATTGAAACCAGTTTTTTTTTGCATGTAGGCTGTGTCAATCATAGCCAGGGGAGGTGTGGCAAGGGCTGCATAAAAATAAATAAAGTGATTTAACTCCTAAATGGCACTGAATAGAGCAGTAAAACCTGAGAGGCATGATCTATACACTAAAACTGCTTTATTAAGCTAAAGTTGTTTAGGTGACTATAGTGTTCCTTTAAGGAAAAAATAGGCATCTTAAAACACTTGACTGTGGAAACACTTTTCTAAACCAGTACCTTGTCCTAAAAATCTAACCAATACGTTTAGCCTACACTAAAAACACAGGTCACCTAAATTCCTCTGTTCATTAGAAAACCAATAAGTTTTGCTTGACCATAAAGCTTGGAGGATGTTGATATGCATACCACATATTCATGCATCCAACTGTTTATGTTGTTGTCATTTTAAGTATAACATTTGTAATTAATACCAAGGAATTATGATGTGAGTTTATCATGAAAAAGTCTCACATTAGTTGCCTAAAAACATTAGTGATACACTAATTTCTGGCTTCAGTGATATGCCCCTTTATTAGCCAGTCTCCAACCCCCCAATCTGTTTCAAGGCTTCCAAATCAGGTTTGTAATTGCATGTGTGCAGCGTTGGCACTTGCTTTCAGGTGCATGTGTCTTAATTCATACAAAGATATATATTGCAAATGCGTGCCACCCACTTATTAAGCAGGTCATGTCAGCAAGAGTAATTGTATCTTAGAGTAATTAGGTATTCATTGGAAAGGGAAATTACTGACTCCCATGATTGCTCTTCCTTGAGTAGAATCTGTTCAACCCTTGGGTTGCAGGTTCAAATCCCAGCAGGGTCGACTCAGCCCTTCATCCTTCCGAGCTAGATAGTAACAACCCCTGGATGTTGGGCTAAGGTAACATCCCCAGGACTTACTTGAAAACCGGAGTAATCTAATCTGAATGTACCTTTCCTGGTTAAATACTTTGTTGTTATTACTATTATTATTATTATTATTATTATATCAGCTATAAGCTGATTGTTACTGTTTGTTGCTGTCTCAGGGCACTATTAGTACTCTGCAGACCAAAATTATGTTCCCACTATGACAACATCCATGTAATCTCAGTCTCTTGCTGATAAGTTCTTGCATACCTCCTGCAAGATATGAAATGGATTGATACCACAATGGGCACCTCATTTGACAGTTAGTGTGCCCCTGAAGTATGTATATAGACTGTTTAAGATATGAAATAAAGAAACAGTCTAACTTTGAAAATAAATGTACATGTGGGGGAGGGGGTGGTAGAGCTGACAACAAAGAGAAGCAGACACACATGCTTATAGGTCATGAGATATTCTCTGTTCAAGTATATTTAGCTGCAAAAAAAGTGATATAAATTGCTATAACATTTCTGGATATTATAGAAAGAAAAACTAAACATCATCGGAGTGAAACTGCTACCTCCTCTAAAGATGTTGGTGTTCTGCTCTGTTAGATGCCACAACTGCAGCCTGACAAGATGATGCCCGTGGCGATGCTCTCAGACTACACATCAGAGGAAAGTGATCCCAATGACTCAATAGCCCCTACTATGCAGATCGGCAGGCAGTAACTAAAGCAGGTATCCGGAACTTCCTCAAAAAACTTAAAGCTCTTTTTGTGGCTAATACTGCACTTGTCCAGGGGGCAATGGTAGTTATGTGTGCACAGCTGCAGGCACTGGAGGATGACAATGATACCATAAGAGGGAGGTATGTTGATTTGAACCTAAATGTGGACAAGTTCAAGCAATTCAACCTACATGTGGAAGGCAAAATGGCAGAACATAAAGACACTAAGAGACAGTGTAACCTCCGAATTAGAGGTTTCTCGGAAGATATACCTGATAATAAAGTTCCTCATTACCTTTGATGTCACCTTCTAAAACAAAATATTTATTACTGAGTACCCCTTTAGGGTACCCCGCTAAGTCAAGAGCCCGAGCTAGAGTCCCTAGTCTGCTGCACATCAATCACCCACTGACCACTTTGAGAACTCAGAGCTCTACTTCTATAATGATCTATCTCAATCTACCATAATATGGAGACAGGCTCTGTGACCTGTCACACAGTAGCTGAGGGACAATGAGATCCAGTACTAATGGGGTCCGAGTCATATGTTGACTGCTATACATAGGGAGAAGCCAGTTTAGCTTAGTTAATTTCGGCTCTTGGTCTATCCCTTCGGGCTACCTCAGACCACTCTCTCTACTCAGAACACACAGTGAATCCTGTGACTTCAACTGGCATTTAAGCCCTATCTGTAGAATTTGTGGTTTTCTACACCTACTTATTGCCCAATCATTTCTTATGATGGTTTCAGTTGTATAATTATCTCATTTGTTTCTAAATGTTCCTATATGCTACTACCCTTTATATGATAGTCAACTTGGTATTCATTCCTGGTATCTATGTCTTACTGTTGCGATCTACCCTCCCATTCTGACATGACTGTCCGCACATGCTAGTTTTTTTTGCTGAAGTTACTTTATACTAGAGCAAACTTTATCCAGCAATATTTTAGGTGACATTTTTATTTATGTCTGATTATGTGTTTTACCTACTACTACTATTTAAAGGGATACTGTAGTGCCAGGAATATAAAACTGTATTCCTGACTCTACCGATCTATCTGCCTCCCCCCTCCCTCGCACCCACCCTCCCCAGTAAATAAAGGGTTAAAAACCCTGTATTTACTTACCTTATCCCAGCGCCGATGTCCCTCGGCCCTAAGTCGAAGCTCTGCCTCCAACTCTGTCCTGCGATGAGTGGTGTTTAATGCGCATGCGAGGCAAATTAATCAATGCTTTCCTATGGGGAAAAAGTTGACGCTGGAGGTCTTCATGCAGAGCGTGAGGACTTCCAGCGTCAGATAACAGACCAAAAGTCCGTTACGATTCCGGAAGCGCCCCCCAGTGGCTGTCTGGTAGACCGCCACTGAGGGCAGACTTAGTGCTGCAATGTAAACATTCTCTGGAACTGCAATGTTTACCATTGCAGCACTAAGTGCAAAAGAGACACAGCACCCAGACCACTTCAGTGTGCTGAAGTGAGCTGGGTGCCTACCGTGTCCCTTTAATAAACCCAAAATGTAGCAAGATGTGCTTTTAATTTATTGTATGGTCCTTTTGAGCTACAATAAATAAATATATATTAAAAAATATATATAAATATATATTTAGACATTAAATGTGTTCCTTTTTTAATACAGATTATGGACTAAAAAATTTCAGTTAAAGGAATTTAAATGATCTGTAATCCAGCAGTGACACACACTCCTTGCTGAAGCCTGATCAACCTAGAGAACCTAGAATGGCCAAGCAGCAATTGCCAGTATCCACCAATCTAATGATTCTCTATGAGTAGTAGCTGCTGAATTTTGTGTCATTATGTTGTGCATAATGATGGAGAATGTGAAGGTTTTGAAAAATGTAGTGATTTGAAAGAAGAGCCTGTAGTGGCTCTCTGTCTATCAGTCACTACATGAGTGTTTTTGGATAAATGGATAAATGCAAATATCCCGTTGATCAGCTACTTCATTGTTTTACATTGTCCAAAAAAAGGGACAGCGCCTATGCAACACAACTTTTTAATCAAGATGAAGTGGTTTTGGTGCTTACAGTGTCCCTTTAATCGAGCTCCTTTTGTCAAGTGCATGCTTAAAAAAGAGAGCAGATTACACAACTAGCGAATCCACATACTGCGTACATGCAACGACACATGTATCACATGATTGCACACACAATAAGCATTAACAAATTATTTTAATTCAGATTGATTTATAAATGTAAATATTCTTTGTAATTTTACTTTAGTATAACAGCCTTTGATATTGTCAGCCCCATACCGCTTACCTGGCTCTCCCTCACCACATCCATCCTGCTGCCTAGCAGGGCACCGGAGATTCGAATGAAGACCAGCTTGGCAAATTCTTGTCACTAGTCCCCTGTGTAGCAATCTTCCATTCACCAGTAGTCAGGGCCGTCTTTAACAAGGGGCAAACTGGGCAGCTGCCCCGGGCCCTGTTGCTCCTGGGGGGCCCAAAGCAGCTGCCCTGTGGGCCCCCTGCCCGCAGCCAGGTCTGAACAGCCCACGGGATACTAAGAAATAGTGGGCTGCTGCAGGTGAGGTAATCAAGGGCCCCCAGCCCTTTAAGAGAGCTCCAGACCGGGCCTCTGTCTTCCTGCCTGCTGGGAGGAAGTGTTGTGAGGTCACTTCCTCCCAATTAACTGAGTGCCGCTGGGGAGGAGGAGGCATACAGGGAGAGAAGGTGACCAAGAGAGAAGGTACAGACCAAGAAGAAGAAGACTCCCATCAATCTCAGCCATCCAGCTCCCACTGGACTCCAGGGAAGCCACACTTCTGTAAAGGTAAGGAGGGTGGCTAAACTATGTAAATTGATATGTGTGTATGTGTGTGTGTGTGTGTGTATCTGACAGTGTGTGTATCTGACTGTATGTATGTGTGTGTGTGTGTGTGTATCTGACAGTGTGTGTATCTGACTGTATGTATGTGTGTGTGTGTGTGTGTGTGTGTGTGTATCTGACTGTGTGTGTGTGTGTGTGTGTGTGTGTGTATCTGACTGTATGTGTGTATGTGTATCTGACTGTGTGTGTGTGTGTGTGTGTGTGTATCTGACTCTGTGTGTGTGTGTATCTGACTCTGTGTGTATCTGACTGTATGTGTGTGTGTGAGTATCTGACTGTATATGTGTATATCTGACTGTGTGTGTATATCTGAGTGTGTGTGTGTGTATCTGACTGTATGTTTGTATATCTGACTGTGTGTGTGTGTTCTGACTGTGTGTGTGTATATTTGACTGTATGTGTGTATATTTGACGGTATGTGTGTGTCTAAATGTGTGTGTCTGACTGTGTATATCTGTGTGTGTGTATATCTAACTATGTGTGTGTGTGTGTCTCACTGTGTGTGTATGTATCTCAGTGTTTGTGTATCTCACTGTGTGTGTGTATCTGACTGTGTGTGTATGTGTGTATGTGTATATCTGACTGTGTGTGTCTGACTGTTTGTGTGTCTGACTGTGTGTGTGTGTGTGTATCTCACTGTGTGTGTGTGTGTCTCACTGTGTGTGTGTGTGTGGGGGGGTGTGTATCTCACTGTGGGTGTGTGTATCTCACTGTGTTTGTGTCAGTGTTTGTGTGTATATGCGTGTGGAAATGCATACATCCCATCTAACATTGCACACAAATACATTCCGGGGGAGGGGGGAGGCGGGGGGGGCAGGAAAGGGGGGGTGGCGGGGGGGAGGGCAGGATCCAGGGGGCCCAAGCAAATGCATGCCCAGGGTCCAATCAATGTTAAAGACGGCCCTGCCAGTAGTGAACATGCGGCATCTATAGAGAGCTCGCGTTTCGTGAATCGACCTAAATGCTGCTACCTTTGAGCTGTAAATTTCAATAGCAAATTCTAGTTACAGTCTGCCTCCCTAAGGTTGCCCTCCACATATCGGTGCTTTTAACCCCTTAAGGACCAAACTTCTGGAATAAAAGGGAATCATGACATGTCAGACATGTCATGTGTCCTTAAGGGGTTAAAGGGAAAGGAGGCTGGATGTGTTGGAGGAGTGGCAGGGACATGGGGGGGTGCCAACCTTTGTCCCAATATATTTGCCAGTCGCCCAGTCCGCTGTGCTCAGTTGTACTGTGCTCTCTTAAGAGCTTCCTTGTGTTGCTGTTAGTTCCACTTGTTGTCTGAACTCTTGCTTGAATTCCCTCTAATGAACCTGTGCTGCTGTCTGGACAGACCATATTACTATTCTGACCTCGTATATGCTTTACCCTTTTGGTTTAGAAAGAGATTGCCTCATTCTGAGCTCCTGCCATATTAAAACCTGACCGCTATAATCACATCATAATTCTAAATCGTGCTTGTTGTACCAAGAACCAAGATATACATTATGTTCCATTAGGTTTTTCTCATTGCTTAAAAAAAAATCACACACACAAAAAAAAAAAAAACTTGTGCACCTTATTCATAAGCACCTGTATATTTCCCATTAAAATAAATATTTATTACACTACATTATTTTTATAAAACAGAGTCCAATTATGGCATAATACCCTCTGGTTTTAATCGAAGGACTTTCAAGCATATTGCTAGCGCCGAGTGTCCAATTCAGTTCTACCAAATGAGTATTTAGAAAGGAAATCCATTCTCATTTTAGAGTACCATGAAAAGCCTTCTAAGAGAGGTAACAAAAGGCAATGGACCAAAATGTTTGTGACATGTTGAGTAATCTGTGAACCATAAAAGGTGTCTGGACTAACAAAGTTATTAAGTCTAAAAGCATGGGGTGTAAAATCACAGCGATCAAAAGATTCTCCTTTATCTAAGGTGAGAGTTAAAACTTTGTTCCTTAATTCTTATAATTTTACTGTCATTATAAGATTTTTTTTTTTCTTTTAATTAAATAAACCTATTGTTCTAAATATACAACAAATGTTGAGTCCTAGTCATGAAACAGAAATCAGGACTTTTCCCCCTATATACTATATCTCTAAAATGCGGTTTGGTTACTGGTTGTCTATATAAAAACTCATACTTTTTCTCCAATTAAAGATGTTGATCTGAGAAACAAAACTATCAAAAAATAAATTAGTTGCATCTCTCCATAAATAGCAATGTATAAAAAGGTATGCAATATTACATCAGTATTCCTAACTATACATGAATTCAGTTCAATAAATATTGCTAAATTTAAAAAAGATGTGGAATAAATCCATTGTACAACGCTACGGAATTTGCGGGTGCTATATAAATAAGAAAATAATATTAATAATAATAAATAATCATATAAGATTGGGACTGTTGCAAAATGTTGACGTAATAGGAGGACTAAATTCTGCATATTATCATCCTTTAATCTGTTAATTGAGAATTACATTTGATATAGCTCATATTTATGAGTATAAAATGATGACTATATGGTACAGGAAAAAACAAAAGTCCCAAACTGAGACTGTCCAATCAGATCAGGAACAGAGGGGACATTGCAAGCAGTGTAACTCAATGAGTGACTCATAAAATGCAGTTATCGAAAGAAATTATAATAATTTGCATTAAATTTGAAGACACATACATTGGGCAGTTGGAAATCAAACTGGTATGGATTCCTTATCTGTAGCTTCTTTTAAACTTGATTCAGACATATAAAATCAGATTTAGTATTCTAGTATTTCCTACAAAGCCTTAAAAATGTCAAATATAAGTACGGAAGGTTCTAAAATCAGAAGAACCACAATTGTTACCTTTGCATAGAAGTAATCTCCAGAAAAGACATTCCATATCTGTTAGAAATGCTTCATATTTAAATAACAAAAACAAAAGGAGGCTGTGATCAATAAAACATATAGCAATCACTGTGGAAATCAGTAAAATATATTTACTCATTAAACCACTTTTACAATTTAGAATGAATCTACAAAACCCAGTAAAAATTGCAAAATCCATCAATTTTGCTCACAAAATAGTAATACATTTGTGTCTGAACAGAAGTGAAAAACAATATTGTATATTATATAGTGTATCAGATCTTCTAGATGTGCAATTGCTTCCATTAATATGATCCAAATACCTTGTTAAGAAAATCTTTACAAGATATATAAAACATGGAATTCAATAGTACAATAAAGTGGATTATTTTCTTACAAGCAGACAATGGTCTACTATAAATATCTTACGTTGAACCAGTCTGTATTAAATCTTTCACAGAAATTACTGCCTCAAGTAGCTTCTATATAAAAGTTATGGTGATAGACTGTGTGGTGGAAAACCAACACCAGTCAGCAGGTGGAGCACTTGAAAGTGACACGCACATGACTCACCTCCCCCCTCTCTTGGGTATGTCTGTAATAACCTAGAGGTGGGAATTGAGATAAAGAATACAATCGTGTGATATGTTAAACAACAGCGGGGTGGTGATCAAGATATATAGACCCACTCACATGGTACTGAGCCTTAGCAGGACAGGCTCAGATCACTTGGGCAGGCGTGTATTTAGGGGTAACACGAAACCAACAGTTGGTAATATTCATACTGTTCCTTTAAAAGTAAAAAAGACCAGACATGGTGTAGTATATGGGTGAATTGCAATTTAGATGGTAAAATACACAGAACTGCTCACCTTGTTCAGAGCCTGTAACCCTGGCTCTGAGTATAATGATGTATGTGCCAACAACGGGGCACAAACCCTATAGATGGATGTCAGGAACAGTACTTACGTCCACAGGCAGGAGTTGAAGAAAGTAAAATGTATTTCAAATTTAAAAGCTAACACAAAATAAAATGGCTGTATTAAAACAGTAATATAAGTGAATCTTCAATCCTCCTGGACGTCTATATAAGTATATCATTACATTCTGCTACTGTATGACAGAGTATGTTTAATATTAACATTAACACAATTACGTTTTCATGACCTTGGGTTGTAAACATTCACTATAAAGTAATAAAGTGATGTGCATATTTGTTATGCAACTGTCAACGATCCATCCTTAAAGGGATCCTATAGTGCCAGGAAAACAAACTCGTTTTCCTGGCAATATAGGCTCTTGGGGTGCCCCCCTGCCTCGGGGCTGAAGGGGTTAAAACCCGTTCAGCCACTTTCCTTAATCCAGCTCCAGGCTCCTTCGGTCCTGGTGAGCTCTCCTCCCCCACCAATGTAAGCCAAATGTGATGCCGAATGCAAGTGGAACCGAATGCGTGGCCAGAGGCGTGCGCACATTCAAACCCGCCCATTGGAAAGCATTACTCAATGCTTTCCTATGGGGATCTTATTTGATCCTGGACTCTGTGAGGACGTTCAGCTTCAAATACGTGCGATTTACTCTGTGTAAATCACGGAAGCGGACTCTAGTGGCTGTCAGGGAGACAGCCACTAGAGGCTGGATTAACCCTGCAGTGTAAACATAGCAGTTTCTCTGAAACTGCTATGTTTTCCAATGCAGTGTTAAAACTAGGGGGACCTGGCACCCAGACCAATTAATTGAGCTGAAGTGGTCTGGGTGCCTATAGTGGTCCTTTAGCATTGTTCCTAAAACGCATTATTTTTAAGTTTTATCTATTCATATAAAGGAGCCAATAAGCAAACTGAAGTAGAGAGTGATGTACAGTGCAATTAAAAGTGCTGAATGAGACTAATATTGACCAACGGTATTATATTGTCCTCCTATTTTTCATTAAATTTGCATTAAATTTGCATTAGAATTAGATTTTTTTTAATGTATAGGATAACATTTTGATATACATATTAGTCCCAAAGGACCCAATAGTCTGTACACTTTAATCATTGTATGCAGAGTTGCAGCTATACATTCCTTAAGATTTCTCAAGATTTATATAGGGCAATATTTATTTATGCTGAAACAGCAGCAGTTTCAAAAACAGCTTTATAAAACTATCAGCGAAATGTAAAAATAATGTACATACATAAGTATAATGCCCACTTACAGTAAGTACTATAACTACACCAATCATGTGTATCATACACAGAAATTCTGGCCGGTTTTTCATTTAGCAAAAAATAGTGCGTAGGTTATTTAGTGTGTTTGGTGCTGCACTTTCTAATTCCTTGGTCCTAGAATGCATTCGGAATATTTCCCTACAAAGTTTTTTGTATTTGAATGAATAGGGGGAGCCTGCCACATACAGTTTCAGTTTTTCCGCGTTCAGTTTTTCTGCAGAAATGCAGAGTAACAAAGTGGAGTGATGGCAGAAAAACATGCTCATCTGCACAGTGAAATCGGTGCTGGACCAAAATGTTAATGGGGCTTTATTGGCTTAATTTAATAGGAATTAAATGGTAAAACAACTGTGTGCACATTGGTAGAAGAGAATGGATTAAAATACATTGAAACTGATTGACTGAATTGTAGAGATTTAAGCTTTTAAACTCTTATTTTAGCTATCACTAAAGTATAATATTGCCTAATTCACAGAAATGAAGTGATCACAAAGTTCAGAATGTTATTATATACTGGGTTTAGTATTTCTTCTTTTTTCTTATTTTACATAAGTAGGATTTTGTTTTTAATAATGCAAACAAAACATCACCAAGTAATCATCGGTTTAGTATTCATGTTAATTATCCCACAACAGATCACCAAGTGCTGATCAGATGGATTATTTCTTTAAAAAAAAAATAATTAAAAATGGTTCAAATTTCTATTAAAGAGGCATTGATTTGCTTGCAGATAATTATAGGGAATTTTAGTACAATGATTGATTGAAGCAACTTTAAATAAAAAATGTTAATTGTAAAATGTTAAATTTATAAGTTATAAATAACATAACAAGTGGACATGCATGTGGCGTAATGTTCTCTATCTAATCTCAGACTAACTGAGATACTGTAATAAATTAAAATTCATTGATTGGTTAGGCATCATTTAAGATACAATATATCAGAGATTGTGAACCATATCATTCAAAGGGCAACTATTGAACTGGATTTTAAGGATATACATTCTCCAGTACTGTTGATTTAATTAGTGGTCAGTGAATTCAATTAGCATGGCTTCACTCAAAATTGGATATATTACAAGGGACTCTGTGGAGAATAACATGATAAAATAGGTTTTATTATAGTATATGCAGGGGCTTGATTCACTCCAATTGTTTAACAGTCTGGTGGTGCATTTTAACCCCTTTCCTCCTAACCGTGTGTTGATTTGATTTCTGGATTTTTATTTTTTTATTCTATCTCTCACTGTTAAAATACACCTACCATTAAAACTATAGACTGATCATTTCTTTGTCAGTGGGAAAACGTTCAAAATCAGAAGGGGATCAAATACATTTTTTTTCCCTCACTGTACTTGACTTGATAATCCAGAAAAAAAAACAAAAAAAAAACTGTTCGGCGTGATTGATAGTGCTCAGTGTTTACGATTTCTAGAAAAGGACTCCTTTAACCCCTTAACGCCGTAACGGCTTGCAGCCCCAGGAGCAGAGGTGTACTCACCTCCGCCGCGATCCTCTTCTGGGGGGCTGTCTGAGAGCCCAGGCAGCCCCCCTCCGGCAAATGAGGCCCCCGGGGGCCATGTGATCGCTCTAAAATATTAGACAGTCCCCCTGCTGGTAGGTAGTGTAAAAAAAATATATAAACATTTTATAAAATAAATTAAATGCCTTTTTATATATATATATATTATATATATGTAACGTCATACGTAATGTATTTTAATATTAATATTAGTATATATATTAGTATTAAAATACACTTAGAATGACGTTACATATATATAATATGTATATATTATATATATAATAGATCTACATATATATATTATATATATATATATATACGCATAATTACAATAATAAATAAATTAAATAATTAAATAAATAAATAAAATATTGAAACGAAATATAAAATAAATTATATATTCATATGTAATTTCATTCTAACTGTATTTTGTTATTAATATATATATATTGGAAACAGAATACACTTAGAATGACATTCTATATATATATATATATATCTATATATAAAATACAAATAACCGCAAATATATATATAGAGATAAATACATATAATTACATAAAAGATTACATTAGTATACACGTAGAATTTATATACCTATAAATGCATATATATTAAAATTCTACGTGTATACTTAAGTAATTTTTTTACATAATTATGTCATTTGATTAATTAAAATTTGATTGGCATGCCTGACAACACAGGGAGAAAGTGCAGAGAATTTAATTCGCAAGCACTATATTAGACCCTGTAACTCTCCAAGACACCATAAAACCTGTACATAGGGGGTACTGTTTTACTCGGGAGACTTTGCTGAACTCAAATATTAGTGTTTAAAACTAGTAAATTGTATTACAACGATGATATTTTAAGTAAAAGTGAAGTTTTTTGCATTTTTTACAAGCAAACGGCACTTTTATGGACTATATTATTGTTGTAATATGTTTTACTGTTTTAAAACACTAATATTTGTGTTTAGTGAAATCTCCCGAGAATAACAGTACCCCACATGTACAGGTTTTATGGTGTTTTGGAAAGTTAGAGAGTCACATATAAGGCTTGCATCTCATTTTTTTGACATTGAAATTTGCCAGATTAGTTATGTTGCCTTGAGACCGTATGGTAGCCCAGGAATAAGAATTACCCCCATGATGGCATACCATTTGCAAAAGTAGACAACCCAAGGTATTGCAAATGGGGTATGTCCAGTCATTTTTAGTAGCCACTTAGTCACAAACACTGGCCAAATATTGGTTTTTCGCTTTTTTCACACAAAAACAAATATGAACGCTAACTTTGGCCAGTGTTTGTGACTAAGTGGCTACTAAAAAAAAACTAAACATACCCCACGTTCAATACCTTGGGTTGTCTACTTTTTCAAATGGTATGCCATTATGGGGGTAATTCTCATTCCTGGGCTACCACACCGTCTCAAAGGTAACATTACTAATCTGGCAAATTTCAATTTGAAAATGGAACGTTCTATATTTGACCCTGTAACTTTCCAAAACACCATAAAACCTGTTAATGGGGGGTACTGTTGTACTCGTGAGACATCGCTGATTACAAATATGTGCATTTTGTTGCCGTGAAACCTAACAGTATTATGACATTTACAGCTAAAATGTGAGGCGGAACTACAAATTAAAAAAAAAAATTAAAATTTCTCAGTTTTTTTTTATTTTATTCATAATAAATTGTTTCATATACAAATATTTTATATGAAATGAAAGCCCTGTTTCTCCTGAACAAAATGATATATAATAAGTGTGGGTGCATTTAATATGAAAGAGGGGAACTACGGGTGAACAGACATAGCGCAAATTCCAGTTTTTGTTTACGTTTTGTTTTGATCAGAACGTGTACTATTGACTCCGTCCTGAAGGGGTTAAAATTCATATGATTTAGATTTAGTTTTTTGGAGGCAGAACATTGTGCACTTGTGGTCCATGCCTTAACCATGAGAAAACCAAGATATTTTTTTTTTATCTGGGTGGAGGAATACAGAGCAGCTTTACCAGCCTAGAGTTAGTGTAAGAACTGAGCTAATTCTTAGTGCCATTCATTATGTTTCTACTTCCAGTCTCTAGAGAAACAGGATCTGGAGGGGACGGACATCTTAAACAATAGCAAATAGTAGCTGGATCCCACTCTTTGATGCTACCTGTACAAGATAACTATGATTAAAATACACAATTCCCTGCTGTGCAAACTTTCAGGGTTGAAATATTAAAAAAACAGAGCAAGATGTGTATATTTGCATTTATTTTGCTATTAGTACAAGTGCAGGGAAGGGAAAATTGCATTGTGAAAAGTAATGAAAAAAAATAAAAAAACATATGGTTACATTTTTCATGGAGTTTACAAAGTGTGTAAAATCCTTCTAAACTTAAAGTAACACTATAGGGTCAGGAACACAAACATGTATTCCTGACCTTATAGAGTTAAAACCACCATTTAGGTGGCTTGCCCCCCTTAACCACCTTAAAAGGTAAGAAAACTTACCTTATTTCCAGCACCGTACGGTTCCACCGGTACTGATCCTCCCACCGATCCACCTCCTTGCTGACATGATCAGAAGTTAAGATTTCAGCCAATCCAATGCTTTCCCATAGCGAAAGCATTGGATTGGCTGAAATCGACATCGGTTTGGCCAATCAGCACCTTCTTATAGAGATGCAATAAATCATACTGTGCAGCACTGCCGCAGGAAACTCCTCCAGTGGCCATCTGAGGATTGGCCACTGAAGGTATCCCTAGGGGGCAATGTAAACACTGCTTTTTCTCTGAAAAGGCAGTGTTTGCATGAGAATGACTGCAGGTAATTATTATACTCACCAGAACAACTACATTAAGCTGTAGTTGTTCTGGTCTCTATAGGGTCCCTTTAGATACAGATTTTCACTTGGAAGACAATTTTTTTTGTTTTTGTTTTTTTTGTGGAATCTGAGAATTGTGATATGTTCTAAAAGCTTAATAGGTCAACATTCCAAAGCAAATGCACTAGTTCTTCCCCTGAATTCCAAGGCATTTATACCTGTATGCCAGGATGTAACCAGCATTCTATATATGGGCAGCCCTGCTTGGACAATTTGTTGGGAATCCTGTTGATGGTACCTTCCCCTTTATGGCTAAGCATGTTATTGTAGACACTCTCTGCATCAATAGCATGCCCCAACACCAACAAATGCCAGCCATTTACTTCCTGTGCCAATCCATTACTGAAAAGTTTCCAACTATGTATAGGAAATTTATTTTGTCTGCTCACACTTTTATTAGCAAAAAAGAATGTTTTGTTTTTTGTTTGTTTGTTTTTTTCAAATCTGGTAGTGGCCGTGTTGATGCACTTTTTATTTTTTGCACTTGTGTAGCAATTTTAATTGCATTAATGTTTCAATTGTACTAAAGAATAAATTGTCACAAACATATCCACTTAATTTGTCAATGCAAAATTAAACACCTTGTTTGGGGTGTAAATGCTATGAATATTTATTTTAAAAAAAAATCACAATCCACACTAACACATCCATTTGTATTTTAAGTGTAAAGTAATACCAGAATATATTCATTAAAGACCAAGATGCTATGGCTTGTGAAATATCCATCTTGGTGAAAAATTCCCAACTCACATTCAGTATATTCATCCGATAGAAACATAGAATGTGATGGCAGATAAGAACCATTCGGCCCATTTAGTCTGCCCAATTTTCTAAATACTGTCATTAGTCCTTGGCCTTATCTTATAGTTAGGATAGCCTTATGCCTATCCCACGCATGCTTAAACTCCCTCACTGTGTTAACCTCTACCACTTCAGCTGGAAGGCTGGAATGGCTCAAAAGTCACAGCATAAGAAAATTAGTAATATTAATAAAATGTTTGTAATATTAACTTACATGCAGCCAACTGTCTCACTGCCTCACACTGATCACTGCTTGCATATTTTTGAATGAGACATTCGAAGCCCCATAAGCACTATAGCTTCTCATTATAGAGCACTGGACAAATAAATAGTGGTTTTGGTGCATTAAAGCTTTAGCTGCATTCTCTCTGGTTTTGTCAAGCAATTTTAAAATGGTTTGATAAAAGCCTCTGACATTTCTAACACCCATATCCAACTCTTTTACCTTCTAATGCCCTCTTGGGGACATTTCAAGTTCTTACTTTCCATCCATACTATGTGAGCACTCACTGGATGCTCATGTCTTGCCGATTAGTGGCTCAGAAACCAGGGGAAGAGGGGAAGAGGGCAATGGGCACCAAACTAATGCAATTTCTTTTGACCTTCCAGTAGAGCTGAATCAACCTAAACCCCAGTCATTTAAGCTGGTCACTGTATTGAATGAGCACTTGTAATAGTATCCATAAACCATGTTCATTTTGTTTACTATTTAGCAATTTACTTATTTATTCCTACACCACATGGGACATCTGATCACTAAACCAAGGTACTACAATGAGGGAAGAGAAAATGAAGACATCAGTGATATCACAAAAAATCATCTAAGCAGTTTTTTATAAAGAGCCTAAAACCATATATATATATATATATTTAGCATTTTAGCAGAGTTTTTAATCTAACTCATGAATTGCAATATCAATTCTTTTTTCGTTTTGGCACAAGATAGTTTTGTTTTTTTGTTTCTTTTTTTACAGGTTTTTTTTAATGAATACCCTTGTGTAGGTTCTCTGTATTTAAAGCAGTAGGAAATATTGCTGCTTGTTTACTGTTATATAAAGCTTTATACAATATCAGCGAGACAGCATTGCATGTTTTTAAGGAATACTTTATTTTTATTTTTTTTGCTGTTGTATGTATTTGTGTTTGCAGTTCTAGTTGTTGCTCAGTGTCACACTGTAGGGACACTTAACAAGGCAAACTGTTTAGAGAGAATCTTTTAATTTACTGCAGTTGAAAATGCACAAGACCATTCTGAGTCGCTTCAATAAACAATAAATAAAATCCTCTGAAACGTACTGATGTAGCCCCTTGATGGCACTGGCTACCCCAGGAATTGCACAGGAACGTTTTAGGAAATCACCATATTAACATGAGACATTATGACATAGAAATGTTGATAAAAGTGTATATACATCTCACAGTTATAAGTAAGAGTTACCTAAAGCAAGGATGAGACCGCCTAAATGAAAATGATAATAGCACTTTGAATGATGCATATATCTAGCAGTGAGAGACAGACCAAAGGCTATCCAAAGCTGAGCTAGATTAAAAGGGACACTGTAGGCACCCAAACCACTTGAGCTCATTGAAGTGGTTTGGGAGCAATGTCCCATGTCCTTAACCCTACAGTGGTAATTATTGCAGTTTCTGAGAAACTGCAATAATTACCTCAGAGGGTTAACTTCTCTGTCTGTGACAGCCACTAGAGGGACTTCCGGAATCGAAACTGATCTTTGGTCCATTATCTGACGCTGGACGTCCTCACGCTCTGCATGAGGACCTCCAGCATCAGATTTAATAATGCGTTACTATGGGGAAATCCTAACGGGAGTGGAGTTGTTGCGGTGCATGTGCATTAGGTCTCATCCACCGGGTGACGTCGGTGGGGGAAGAGCGTGTGCGGAGCGCTGGATTCAGGTAAGTCACTGAAGGAGTTTTAACTCCAAAAGACACAGGATGTTAAAAAATTGCCACTTTGGCATTATTGTAGCATCATCAACCAATAAAAATGATTTGTGCAGTGGATAAAAGATCCTAAAGGTTGCATTATCATTGTGCAGTGTGGAAATCTATCCATTGCCCATTTGTGGTGTAAAGAATCATAGCCACAAAACAAACTCTAACATTTTACCCTGTACTTTATGAATTCAGCATAGTCCCCAAATGGTGACATGCCGCTTTAACTAGCGTGAGAATTTCCAGAAATTAAAAGATACCTCCATATTAAAGGCCAAAATGCCCAAACTGAAAAAATAATTGAACTGGAGTATTTTTTACCTACATTTTGAAGTGGCAACTCTTTCCTGACTAAAAAGTTTTACAAATAGTGACAGTTACTTATTGGCTACTGCTACTAAAAGCCAGTCACTGAGAAGCAACTAACAGCTCCCAATATTCTATATTGGAGCTGCTAACTGCTAATTACTAATTATTGACTGGTTTCCAACCGCGTTGCTACTGATTACTGACTGCCATTAACCCAAAAAACATAACACCTGCCTCTGGCATGGTGGAAATAGGTTAACGGCAGTTAAATGCCTATATATCCTATTGAAACTAAAAGTCTTGTTACAACCATGTTAATAAGTTTTATCGACCAGTCGTTACTTGCCTGTTGCTTAAAGCCACACAGGTTGAAGTGTGCATGCTCAGGGGTGTGTTTCTGTGCTTTACCAGCAAGCCACCAATATGCGATTGGTTGGAAACTGTAGTGATATCTGTTATTGGTGATAGAGAACACAAACTTAGCAATAATGTTGTAAACCTGGTAGTAATTTGTAGCCATTACAAGCTACAAACTGTTGTTAGCAACATCAGCTTATACCAGCTGTTACTCAACAAGGTTGTATGTAGACCCTATGTTTCAGCTCCAAACATTTAATTGGAAATTATTTAATATATATTGTGAAATCATCACAATAAGATATCTATATCAGGGGTTCCCAACCCAGTCCTCAAGTACCCTGTAACAGTCCAGGATTTAGGGATTACCCTGTTGTGTCTAAAGTGTTTTTTCTTTTTCTAAAAACACCTTAGACACAATAGGGTAATCCCTAAATTCTGGACTGGTAGGAGATACTTGAGGACTGGTTTGGGAACCACTGATCTATATAACTGTTTTGTATGTGGCTCATCAATTAACTGCAATCTTTAAGTTTGGATTCCAATATAATTGAATGGGTTAGGCCAGTGATGGCGAACCTGTGGCACGCCGGGCCCTCTCTGTGGGTACGCGGCCACAGGTCCGCCATCACTGCAGAGTAGGCACCTGCCTGCCCGAAACGGCAGGCGCCTACTCTGCTTCCGTGTCGGGAGGCAGGGGGAGGGATCTGTGATGCTGATCCCCTGTCCTCCCGCGCGATGCTGTGTGGAGCGTTGCCGAGCGTTACCATGGCAACGCTCCACACAGCATCGCGCGGGAGGACAGGGGATCAGCATCACAGATCCCTCCCACTGCCTCCCGACACGGAAGCACTGCCTGCCACCACCGGACCACCAGGGATGGCTGTGTCCCCCCCCCCCCACACTTCATTAAAGGTAAGAAGGAGGGAGGGGGAGGATACTGACACACAGCACCCCTACCCCTCCAGAAGTACCCTTACCCCCCCAGCACCACCCCTACCTCCCCAGCACCACCCCTACCCCCCAGCATCACCCCACCCCTATCTCCTCAGCACCACCCCTACCCCCCACAGCATCACCCCACCCCTCCAGCATCACCCCACCCCTATCTCCTCAGCACCACCCCTACCCCCCACAGCACCACCCCACCCCCCCCAGCACCACCCCACCCCCACCCCAGAAGTACCCTTACCCCCCACAGCACCACCCAATCTCCCCAGCAGCACCCTACCCCCCCAGAAGTACCCTTACCCCCCACAGCACCACCCCTATCTCCCCAGCACCACCCCTACCCCCCAGCACCCCTACCCCCCCAGCACCCCTACCCCCTTTCAGCAGTACCCCTACCACCCCCACACACAGTACCCCTACCCCCCCACACACAGCACCCCTACCCCCCCACACACAGCACCCCACCCCCCCAGAAATACCCTTACCCCCACAGCACCACCCCCATCTCCCCAGCACCACCCCACCCCCCCAGCAGCACCCTACCCCCCCAGAAGTACCCTTACCCCCACAGCACCACCCCTATCTCCCCAGCACCACCCCTACTCCCCCAGCAGCACCACCCCATCTCCCCAGCACCACCCCTACTCCCCACAGCACCACCCCACCCCCCCCAGCAGCACCCTTACCCCCCACAGCAGCACCCTTACCCCCCACAGCACCACCCCTATCTCCCCAGCACCACCCCTACCCCCCCAGCACCCCTACCACCCCCAGCACCCCTACCACCCCCAGCAGTACCCCTACCCCCCCACACACAGTACCCCTACCCCCCCCACACACAGCACCCCTACCCCCCACAGCACCACCCCACCCCCCCAGCAGTACCCTTACCCCCACAGCACCACCCCTATCTCCCCAGCACCACCCCTACCCCCCCAGCACCACCCCTACCCCCCCCAGCACCCCTACCTCAGGAATCTGTACTTGGACCCATTTTCTTTGATATTTTTATTAGTGATATTACAGAAGGATTTGGTGGTAAAGTGTGTCTTTTTGCTGATGATACTAAAATTTGCAACATGGTTGATGTTCCAGGGGGAATAAGCCAATTAGAAAAATTGTCAAAGCTGTGGCAACTGACATTTAATGTGGATAAGTGCAAGATAATGCATCTTGGACGTAAAAACCCAAGGGCAGCGTATAGAATATTTGATAGAGTCCCAACCTCAACATGTGAGGAAAGAGATTTAGGGGTACTTATTTCAGATGACTTATAGGTAGGCAGACAATGTAATAGAGCAGCAGGAAATACTAGCAGAATGCTTGGTTGTATAGGGAGAGGCATTAGCAGTAGAAAGAGAGAAGTGCTCATGCCATTGTACAGAACACTGGTGAGACCTCACTTGGAGTATTGTACGCAGCACTGGAGACCGTATCTTCAGAAGGATATTAATAATTTGGGAAAAGTTCAGAGAAGGGCTACTAAACTGGTTCATGGATTGTAGGATAAAACTTACAAGGAAAGGTTAAAGGATTTTAACATGTATAGCATGGAGGAAAGACAAGACAGGGGAGATATGATAGAAACATTTAAATACATAAAGGGAATCAACACAGTAAAGGAGGAGACTATATTTAAAAGAAGAAAAACTACCACAACAAGAGCACATAGTCTTAAATTAGAGAGGCAAAGGTTTATAAATAAGTATTACTTTACAGAGAGGGTAGTGAACGCATGCAATAATCTTCCAGCTGAAGAGGTTAACACAGTGAGGGAGTTTAAGCATGTGTGGGATAGGTATATGGCTATCCTAGACTTAAGATAAGGCCAGGGACTAATTCAAGTATTTCTGGGCAGACTAGATGGGCTGAATGGTTCTTATCTGCCGTCACATTCTATGTTTCTATGTGATGTTGAAAAAAATATATGGCAAAAAGTAAAATTTCAGACAAAGACTTTTGTAAATTAGGTTCGAATTAATAACTACCAACAAAATGCTTAGCAACTCTTTGGTTGAATGATTTGATTCCAGTGCATTGAGTAATTTTGACCTCGGCAGTAATTATAAACTATGCTGTACTTGAAAAAAAAACTAAATATATATAAAATGACACAAGTTCAGATGTAGCCGTTGTAAGAGATTTGCAGTACTGTACAGGTCATGCAGTGACTTGTGAATATATAAACAACCATTTTTTATTTCAATTACCTTTCAAAAATACAGATTTGACTTGTAACAAAGGCTTGACTAAATTAAATAGTCTCATGACAGCGAGACACAAAGTATTGTTTTCAGGTCCACAACAAGATTATTTAAGTCAAACTCTCCAGATGTATATTTTCTGTACATCAAGCACCTTCTCAATGTGCCATGGGGGTATTCTGTCAACATTATCAGCACTCACGGCAACAAATCATGATAGAGATTGCCAAACTCAAAGTCTTTATTAGTGTGGCTTATTTTAGCCGGCTCTTGCAGGTTGTAAACCACAGCTCTGCTATCGAGCTAAGATGTTTAATAGCCACTGAGTGCTGTGAACACTCAATATGTTAATGTGACCAATTAAACAACAAGCTGTCAATTGTACCAGCATGTCCATCACTTGTACTATACATTACATTTTAACTGCAATTGCTTTGAGAACCAAGTATCTTACATTTTGGATTTATGATGAAAGCATGGTGGTTGAAAAGTCAACTTTTCCATCTGACAGACACACCAGGATAGTTTAAGATGGGTATAGCTTGAAAATCATAGCATTTCACCACATGATGGTCTATGCCGCCATCCAGTGACGGCATGGACCGTTATGCAGTATAGATACCAGCAGGTGTTAAATCCCTGCTGGTACCAACAACCCCCAGGTATCACACAGTTAATACTTAAAGTGAGCACTGCTCATAGCCCTTTAAATATCTTGGCTGAGCAATCCTCCTCAGTCAAAGTATTTCTGAGTCTGCCCCCAATCTCCAATGTTAAAAAAAGGCATCCCCAAGTACTTTTGATTTACAATTGGTGGCCCCAGACTGTCAGGAGAGCTATAAGCAGTGCTCATAATGAGCTGCAACTTGCCTTTTACCACATTGTGCCAGTCCCACCACTTGTTCTCTCATGGCGCAGCCAACTTTGTGTTCCTAAGATGGTGGTTCCGGAAATTCCCCCATTTTGCCCTTCCTTGAGCATGTGTGTCAAATTACAAGCACGCAAGGACTTCATTGGATTTGTGTTGCACAAGAGTCAACAAAAAGTGCCAGTGAGTCACCACTCCCGGATGTGACACGATGCTGGAAGGAAGTGCGCACAGACAATGACAATGTTGACAAAGGCAGTGGGAGCTTGACTAAAGCGCCACCTTTTGTCAATGTTTGTCAACTTTAGGATTATACATAAGGAAAAGTAGTTCCTACTTTTCCTTATGTATAACTAAAAAATGTGTAATTTTGAAAACAAAACAAAAAAACAGGATAACGAAGGGGGTTGGTACATACATACATAAAAAAAAGTGACAGATCTGCTTTAAGGTTTTTTTTTTTTTTTTTAAGCTGCTCAATTCAGCACATTTTTACCCTACAATTAAATATAACTGAATAATATATCTATAGGACAGCTTCAAGCAGCCATTTTGAATCAGCTTAAAATGGCTTTTTCAATTGACTTTACTTTAAAAAGCCCTCTGTCTCCATTCTCAGTATTATCTAGAGCATATACATAAACAGTGCATTTCAACTGTTTGTTCTGAGCTCGATGGATGATTAATGCATTAGTTTATAATTACGCTGATGGATATCTTTATGGATGAGTATAACATAGCTTTACGAATGCTTTTATAGCTACCTCTGGTATTGTAAATGCTGATATACTGATTATTTTCTTTTATATTAGGTTTGTTTACCTCACAGTGTTTTGTGACGTGAATTGGCTGCAAGGATTATTATACACCTGATCTTACACTGTCCAATATACCAGTCAGGTTGGCTATTATGTAGCAATTTCTTCAGAAACAACTATAATGGGACATGACTCTTAATAAGGCATTTTTTCCTTCTAGCTATTGTCAGATATTGGATTTGTTCCAGAGTCATGTGAAGTAGTGCACTATTATTAGAAGTGTTTGCCAAGTGATACGTAATTCTACCTTGGGCTTCACTGTTTTTTTTAACCTTATAGCACCAACTGTGCAAATCAGGAAAACAGAGCAAGTGAGAATGTTGACTAAAAGCCTGCAAAAAAAATAATAATAAAAAAAAAATTCAAAAGAATTGTTAGCATAATGACACCTAGCAATGAGGCATTATCAAGAAGAAAAATCCCTAGCTGCCAAACTGAAATCACCATGTATTGCTATGTTTAATGTATGGAAAACGGTGCAACTGTTTCATTAAAGCATTTGACCTGATTTATGTCATCCACTTAATGAGAAACATTAAGAACTATTGACGTCATTAACAGAACATGCTATTGAAACATGCATAAATTAATTTTCCGGCCATGAATTTGTTTACAGGAATTTAATAATATTACAAGCAAATTATTTAACCCCTTCAGGACAGAGTCAATAGTGCACGTTCTGTTCAAAACAAAACGTAAACAAAAACTGAAATTTGCGCTATATGTCTGTTCACCCGTAGTTCCCCTCTTTCATATTATATGCACCCACACTTATTATATATCATTTTGTTCAGGAGAAACAGGGCTTTGATTTATCATTAACTATTCATATATGGAACATAATTCATTATGAATAAAATTAAAAAAATATGTGAGAAAATAAGATTTTATTTTTAAATTTGTATTTCCGTCTGACATTTTAGCTGTGAATGTCATAATACTGTTAGGTTTTACTGCACAAAAATGCACATATTTGTAATCAGCGATGTCTCACGAGTACAACAGTATCCCCCATTAACAGGTTTTATGGTGTTTTGGAAAGTTACAGGGTCAAATATAGAACGTTCCATTTTCAAATAGAAATTTGCCAGATTGGTAATGTTACCTTTGAGACGGTGTGGTAGCCCAGCAATGAGAATTACCCCCATAATGGCATACCATTTGAAAAAGTAGACAACCAAAGGTATTGAAAATGGGGTATGTTTATTCTTTTTTAGTAGCCACTTAGTCACAAACACTGGCCAAAGTTAGCGTTCATATTTGTTTTTGTGTTAAAAAAGCAAAAAACAAATATTTGGCCAGTGTTTGTGACTAAGTGGCTACTAAGAAAGACTGGACATACCCCACTTGCAATACCTTGGGTTGTCTACTTTTGCAAATGGTATGCCATCATGGGGGTAATTCTCATTCCTGAGCTACCATACCAGATCCACAGCCAGCTATAAGGGGCCATGTGATCGCTCTTTGAGAGCGATCACATGCCCCCGGGGGCCTGATTTGCCGTGGGGAGGCTGCCTGGGCTGTGAGGCAGTCCTCCCGAAGCGGAGCGCCGGGAAGGTAAGTATCCCGGGCGCTCCAGGGCTCAAAGCCGTTACGGCGTTCTATGCCGTCACAACGGCTTTAAAGCCCACTTAAAGCGTGACGGCATAGAACGTCGTAACAGCGTTAAGGGGTTAAAGGAACAGTCCAACAGCATAATCGCTACATCCTACTGTTGTGGTTATATTGCCAGAAGTGCCCTATTGCCCTCCCAGAGTAAGTAGTAAAACCGTTTGCGAATTGTTTTACAACTTACCGGCCACCGGTCGTAGCTTCTTGTGGAGCTGGGAGTTACTTCGTTAATATTACATGAGCTGCAGTGAGCATGCACGTCTGGCTAATTGGCTGAGGGAATCCTTTTTAGTGGTAATAGTGCTTGAAGTGTTCCTACAAGCAGGAATGATACATTGTTTCGCTATATACCGTAACTCATACGACCTGGAGTATCAATGTTTTTATTTACCCAACTCAATGGTATTAATTTTAGGAAACTCAGAAGGAATATATCCTGCTACCGCATGATTTGAACAGATACTAGAAACACTGTGACTGGTGTACTAACCACTGAACTATAACTTTTAACAAGAAAATACAAATTCCAAATACATTTTGTCTCAAAAAAACAAAGTTCACTTTATAGTACAAAGCAGTGTTTACTGGACTGTTTTAGTTCACAAAAAAGATACTAGTGTAGCGTAACTTACCCAGTCCTCGATCCAGCCGGGGGCCTCTGTTTCAGCTCGTGCATGGAAGGAACACAGACTGGACCTCGCCTTAAAGGGGTAAATTCCATTCCAGTCACGTTTTTAAGGGGGAAATGGATGCATCTGGACCCTAATTGGTCCACGTCAGACCAGCACCCCCATTTATGTATATTTTGGCGTTGCAGGCATGTTGTGAACCAATCACAGAGTACCACTTAATATTGAAACCCATCTGACCCTATTTACTTTTCCCTATTGTGGTTTCTGTGCCCAGTACCCTTTAGTGCGTTACTTCATTCCTTGTGTAATAGTCGGATATTGATCTTGGCTTTGTTATTGACCCTGCGCTTGTTAACCCTTTCCTGTGTTGTTTGACTGATTACCGTGTACCTGACTGTGGCTAGTTTTAGTTTTCGCTGTCTTTCCGTTACCCTGACCTCGGCGTGTATCCTGACCACGCTTTTATCTCTGTCTAATGTTAAGTCACATGACCCAGATTGGCTGGATTTCCTGCAGTTCTCAAAAACAAAAAACAAAACAAAAACCTAGAATTTGAGCAATATGTCTGTTCAACCATAATTTACCTCTTTCGTATTAAGGGCACCCACACTTATTATATATCATTTTGTTCAGGAGAAATATGGCTTTTGTTATACATCGAATATTTATATATATAAACATAATTTATTATGAATAAAATCTAAAAAAGTGTGAGAAATTAAGATATTCTGTTATTTTCCAAGCTCTGCATGGCATTTTAACTGCGAATGTCATAATACTATTAGCTTTTACTGCAATAAAAAAAAAAACATATTTGTATGCTGTGATACATTTGTATGCTGTGATGATCCCCATGAACAGGTTTCATGGTGTTTTGGGAAGTTACATGTCAAATATAGAGTTTGCTTATTTCAGTTTTTACACATTGGAATTTGCCAGATTGCCTATTCTGCCTTTGAGACTATATGGCAGCTCCATTGTGGCATATCATTTGCAAAAGTAGGCACACAGGGTATTTAAAATGGGGTATTCCAGTCTTTTTTTTTAGTAGCCACTTAGTCACAAAGACTTCAAGGGACACTTCAGGCACCCAGACCACTTCTGCCCATTGGAGTGGTCTGGGTGCCAACTCCCACTACCCTTAACCCTGCAAGTGTAATTATTGCAGTTTTCTTAAACTGCAATAATTACATTGCAGGGTTAACTCTTCCTCTAGTGGCTGTCTACTAGACAGCCACTTCCGGGATTCTAGCACAGCTTTTCTGTGCTAGAGCGTCGCTGGACGTCCTCATGCTATCTCTAAAATCCCCATAGGAAAGCATTGAAAGCATTTTCAATGCTTTCCTAAGGAGAGGTCTAATGCGTGTGCGCGCCAATGCTGCGCATGCGCATTAGGTCTCCCCCGCCGGTGGGCGTGATCGGTCTCCCCCGCCGGATGACTTGGTGACGGGGAGGAGCGCGGACATCGGCGCTGCCTCAGGTAAATCACTGAAGGGGTTGGGAGGTGGGAGGGAGAGGGGACCTGCAGTGCCAGGAAAACGATTTATCTTCCTGGCACTGGAGAGTCCCTTTAAATGTAAAATGTATATTTTTATAAATATAATTAGCTTATTTTATTAATTATAAGTTGAGGGATCTGCCTTACAACACAGACAGTCCCCCTGCAGTGAATTTGTCAATCATCATGATCTGAGTCATGTAATTGCAGTGGCATCACGATCACATGAATTGGATGAGAGGGATTGGCTGCCCTGGTTGTAAGGCAGTCGCCCCGATCACGATCGCCACGAAGGGTGGGCCTGATTGTAAGGCCATGCCTTACAATGTCGTTAAAGCCCTCCTTTTGTAGGATGGCATAGCATGACCTCCATAGCATGAAAGGAGTTAAAGGGTTGATATGCAGGCATTATAAAGCCATAACATATTTTTGTAATAATACCACTATGCAATATGTCAAACTGCAATCTTGCAACATTGTATCAGTCCCTTAAGATTAAGCTAGTGTTGATTGTAGATAGTGTACATTGTTATTAGTAGTACTGCAGTAGTTGTAGTAATACTAATAAGTATTACTTTTATTATTATTATTACCTAACATTTTTATCATCTAGACACAAATGCTGAAATAAAAAATTACCGGAGTGGCAACTTTGGCAGACAGGTCTAAGGCCCAAAATACTCTAGGCCAGTGAACACCAGAACATTTTATGGTGGAAGAACCTCCATATTATATAAGAAGACTCCTCACTACTCTATCTCCTAAGAAGGCTAAACTAATGGCTATGAGCTTTGGAGGGATGCCTATGACTCGCAAAAGCAGCTAAAGCCCCACTGGAGGCAACCAGAGAAGTTTTATTAAAGTTTCAGAAAGAAACTTCAAATAAAGTTCCACCCTTGGGAGCAGACCACAGCTTGCCTTCCTTTACTTTTGAAAAGTTCCAATTGTATTTTTTTCTAGACTTATTCCCCCACGAATGGCAATGAAGGCAAACATGCCAATCTATCACCAATATCCTGCTGATAAGGAGATTTCATACAAATGAGGACCTCACTGTTTACAATCAAGATGATGGTCAATCACAATTAATCACTTGTCAGTGACCCCTACCTGCTCAAAATCATTGGGCCTACCCACTGATTCTCCGATGCACCAGTGGAACACACTGACCCTACCTCCACTTGTCCCATGGGCCACATCTTTGAAGTCTCCCACTCATTCTACCTGAGAAGGCCTCCTATTGTCTCGGTCTGTACATTTATCAACAACAGAAGAGTCCTGGAAGTACAGAATCGCTTACTTTGAGCATACTATTTTCATTTTCTTTTTTAAATGTTATGTCTTTCGTTTGATATTTGAAGTTTTGTGCAGTATTTATTCAATTTAAACATGTTGAGAGGCAGTGTTCTGCCAGATTTCCCCCCACTGTACGACCAAGCAACTTAATGCGTACTGTTTCAGCAGACATTATTTCAATTGTAGCAGTTACACTATATTGACGTTTGGCAGGTTTTACTTTTGATATTCCACTTTTCTCACATTGTATAGGGGCTACTTAACACATAATTCCTATTCGTTGTCATTCAGTATATCTGCCAGATGTTCTGTGTTTTGAATTGTAACTAAGATAAAGAATGAAAAAATATACCTTTAATCACAAATTGCTGATTTCTCTTCCTGCTGAATTTTAGATGGCATTACTATTTTAAAGATTTGATCATTTATATTCAGAAGCACTTCAACAAATGATGTGCCTTTAAAGCTTATGGTGGTTCCTATCTATTTACAACATTACTGTTTATCCGCTAAATGTTGATGACAAGATAACGGATGTTGACAAGCATTTAGCTTTAAACAGACAAATTGTTTTACACATAAAAGTTTAAATGACCTAATTATACAATTTCTCCATTTTAACTGGTCCAGTGAGCTTCATTCACCTTCCAGAGATAATAAATGGAGATAAGTTTATTTTGCCTTTTATAATCAATTTCCCTTTATCTAGTCATACATCTAAAATTAGATCACTTGTATCCATATGTATAAATTGGTACATGGAAAACAATTTTCAGAAGATTTAGTACACACTGATAATGTGATCACCCACGAGGAATATCTGTATTCAAACTCAGTACTCAGTAATCATTTTATATCAGGAGACTTTTGAGCAAAAGATGTGTGGTTATAAATTATTATATACATAAACCAATATAGTGTTTAACTAACACACATACACAGATAGACACAAACTGGTTTGTATTGGGTGCATTAATAGAACGCAAGACCATCTTTATCAAGACAAACAGGTGCTATTCTAGGGCAAAGTGTTAAATATTGCTAGACATTCCGTAGGTTTCCATGGTGATTGCCTCTTATTTACCACTTTGTTCCCCTACGATATGGACAGTTTTTATTTGTATTCCATATAGGATCCTTTTGAAAGTCTAAATCAATATGGAAGACACAGTATTAAGTAGGATGTGTGTTTGTCTAAGGTATTGAAATTTGAAACAGCTTTGCTCAGTGAAGGCATCAAGGTAAGTGAAACTTTTTTTTCAGTTTTTACTAAAAATTGAGGGGTGGGGAGAACTTTCCCATAATTCCCAGTAGGGCATATTATGCCAGTAAACTCCCCCCCCTCTCTTAAAAGAGAGTTATAGTAACCATTCAATGAATTAATAACATCCTTCATCCCTTATTTTGAGCATAGAGTCACACAGATGCCAAACTTAAATAATAAATACAGTTTATAAGATTAGGAGACCATAGATTTACATGAGTGTTCTCTATATGCAATGTAAGCCACTTAATATAACACACACATATATTCGTTCACACATACACAGACACGTGCGCGCGCACACACACACACACACAATATATATATATATATATATATATATATATATATATATATATATATATATATATAGGAAACATGGGGGGATGGTTGCACTCACCTAAACATGCTTAAATGGGGTGCTGCTGGGGGCCATATTATACAATAAATACACAAGATCCAGCGCACTCTCCTATCTACTAAACAGCAACTTCAATGTTGACAGATTTTATTAGTTTGTAAAAATATATATACATATTTGGTCTAATAACATATAATAGACACATATATAGAACAGTAGAACATGATCTTGGAGGACTCAGCATGTTTTAAGCCAGAATGAATATGTGAAAAGATCTGTTTGTATATAATTTAATAGACAGGGATAAACTCAATATCTTTAAATAAACTGAATATGGCACTGCAGGCTAAACGCATATAACCGTTCCCTAGTCAGTTTGTGGTTATTTCTCCTCACCTGAGGGTTTAGCAGTCTAAAAATAACAAAATACGTAACACTGTGGATTCAAAACTGACATCAGACTTCATCTGAATCCTGCAAGTAATTTTCAACTACAACTGTAAGTGATAAGAAAGCTGAGAGTCAGTAGGTTACCGTGAAACACCAATACAGCGTGATAAGACCACCAACTGCTATACACATAACTAAAGGGATTATTCACTAAGCACTGATTTGAAATTGTATAACCTGCAAAAACTAGGATAACATTTCCTAAATTGGAACATTTTGAAACGTGGCAAATTTGGCCTACACTTTGCACTTTGGCTCGCAATTTTACACATTTTACTGTTTAGTACATAAACCTTTTTTTTTTTTTTAATTTCACGTTGTAAACTTTGTAAGAAAGACATAGAGGATAAAAGCAAGTAAACATATAAAACATAACACAACAGTACTAAAATCAGCAACGAAAAACACTATTCACTGTTGGTCTATGGATATCAGATTTTACAGTAAGTCAGAATTGTGATTTTATGTTCTGCCTTCCAACACAGAGTGTGTAATATGAGAGCAAATCCAGACCTTTTAAGTGAACATATAAGTACGTTTAGTCATTCTTTAACTTGATTTTCTCTTGTATAATGAAGGTGCCAGTGTATAGCTGCACATAAAACATTTTGCAAGGTCCACCTCAACTGAAACTGTTGGTAGCACAATCCATTCATTGATAATTCTGAATCATTCTAAAGCCAAAGTTTGCATCAATGTAATAATATATATTCATCAATTCACCATTTGAAGCATTTTCCAAGAGCACAAACACTGCTTTCCATAGCAAACAGTGATAACAGCACACACCTGATAAGGCTATTTCAATATAAAATTAGATTTTCATTATTACAGGAGCAAGGCAAGGGCTCATCTGAAGGAGCACTGCATCCCATTATCCATTTGTCATCATAAATACAAAAAGTCAATATTGTCTGTAAAACCAACAACACAAAGAATGTTTATATCAGGGGAGGAAAAGGCAGATCCCCAGCTGTTTTAGAACTGCTGATAGTTTTCCAACAGCTGGGGATCTATGTCTCTGCCATCCCTGTGTTAAGTTGGAATTGTCCAAATGTTTTTATCTGTTATTTTTTTTCTCTTAATTATTAGCCAGTATTACCAAAACACCAACACCCCTTTAACCAAGGAATACTCACATTTACTTAATTTGAAGGCACCAGAAAGCCAGTTTTTTTTGTTCACCCTAAACTTCTCTTTTTTTTCCTGCTGTGTATTTTAGCAAAGAGTAGCATGAAATATCACTGTTCCTTAAACCAGGGCTTGTATCAGGTGCATATGTGCAAAATACATTGTTTCACACTGCATGAACTGAAAGGCCCAGCAAACAAGACCATCTGTCCCATTAAGATTGAGGCAAAGAGTCCTGCACACACATGGCAGGGGCTGCTGGAAGATGTGAGAGGCAGAGTTGGTGGGATGTGTAGAATAAACAGCTCCCATTTTCTATTAAATGCCACAAACACTGACAAGCTGTAATGGTAGCACTGTGAATTAGTATATACAAAAAAAAAACAAAAACAAACACAGAAAGATTCCATTAGAATGTTAGCAGGGGGACTGACAGCAGAGCAAGTGAAAGGATGGGGAGACTGGAGAGGAGGACAGGGCTAGCTCACCCAGAGATACTGCATCCCCCCTTTATCCATACATCGCTGGCTGCTCTCTTATATCCCCCCACATGGTGCACAGCTGCTGGAAATATGAATGAATCTCATTGTAAGAGAGACAGCACATACCATCAGTGCAGGAAAGGGATCCTGTATGTCCTGGGCAATCACTGCAGAGGTCGACACAAACAGGCGGAGGGAAGCAGGTCTGTGTGTTATCCACAGGCAAAGACAAGAGATGATGCTTGCAGCTGCAAGAGACACAGATAAGCAGTGTAAGGGGCCTCCCAGGCTGAAGCTGGCTTCTGTGCTGACAAGCCCAGCCTCTAATGCAATCAACACGCCCAGAGCCAGGCTTCAGCATTTCGAAGGAGAAAGTGAAGCCTAGCAAGCCACTGCCCCAGATGTCACTAGCCCCTCCTGTTTCTAAAAAAAAAATGTGCTGGTCTGCAGCTCTGGCTCGCTGAGGTTTAGAGGTGGCTAAGGCTATGGGAAGGATGATGAAGATAAAGAAGAGCTTGATACCATTGGGAGGAAGGAAAAACGATTTCCACTTATCTTGTTTCATTATTATTATTATTATTATTATTATTATTATTATTATTATTATTATTATTATTATTATTAGTGATATTGTTATATTATTACTATTACCTGCATATTCACTGTGTGCAGATCCAATACATTGTGACAGACGATGGTTAGGTGAACACAACCATGACCCTGTAAAGTAAATGTGTCAATACCTCAAGCATTTTCTTAATTGTAAAATTCCTAAATAGGATCCAGACATTTTTGGTCTTTGTATAAAAATTAAAAAAAACTATAAATAGGATCCAGACATTTTTGGTCTTTGTATATAAAAAAAAACCTATGGATTTTTAAAGTGGAATTGTCGCTTTTCTGAGTGATAGTTTTTAATTTACTCATACAAATAAATAGATACCACTAAAGTTATACTGGGGTGGGCGGCACAGAAAATAAATGCCCCCGCAGTATTTTGGAGCCCTGGTGTCAACCGCTTGCTGTGAAGTGCTGGATGTGCTCATGGGCACTTACACATCTTCTTAGAAAGCGCAGTACAAACGCACAAATTGGCGTGAATTCCTTCCATAGCACTGTATGTATGACTAACGACATGACACCTTAAAGGTTCAAAGTCTTTTGCCTCCTCTGACCTGACTGTGTCAAGTAGACTTGTCAAGTCTCATAATGTCCTTGTGTGATTGAATATACATTGTACACGACATGTTAGAAGGCCAATTTACTAATTCATATATTTTTTAGTTAGTTGGCCCAACAGTATACAGCCCTTCACACCAGTTAAGTTACGTTATTTCGGGAGGACAGTTCCACGTCCTACTATCTTGAATATTAAAAGCCACTATCTTGGAGGAAGCGTTCATCATTTAAGAATATTTATTTCATCTATCTATATGCATGTTATTTTGACCTCCCAATGTATCGTAATAAGTGCATATTTGCTCCTTTTTATGCATGACAGGTCTGATTTAATAGGATAGAAATTCTGGCTGAAGTGTTTTACGTGTGAAGAGTGTGTACTCTTTTATTAATTTACAAAAAGTGCAGATTTGAATAAAAGTATTTTAGTTTAGTGGAGCTACCATCAGAACACAGCAATTGCCCAGAGCACCTGCCTTGCAAAGACCTCATTGTGCTGCATTAAGAAGCCTGTGATTGGACAGCTACAGAAAGTCTGGGTGGGGCTAGAAGGGGAGGTCTTGCAAAGGCTTCAGGCAAGAGATCTACAGGTTTTGTAAACTGGTTTTAGAGATATCCCCAGTGACAAAATGCTTAGTTAAATGCATGCATTTGTCATTCTGGGTATATTTGCTAAATTGTTTTAAAAAACAAACTTTTTTTTTCATTAATGAATCTCGTTGTTTTTTTATTCCTGGGAATAAAATTGTATTTTATAACAGAATGTAGAATTTCAGGTCACTGACCATAGTATGAATTGAGCTGTGTTGTGAATGGGTCAAAACACCAAAAGAACCAATCAGTATACAGTCTGATTTGTTTTTCTTGTTTTTGTTTTTTGTAATTGTTTTGAGTAACAGCTAGAATGGCATGAGTCTTCTTGGGTACATATCACTTCATCCCGCTGATGGGCAGCATTTGAAATATGGTGTCCAGCAATATGTGACATCCATATTCTGCAGAATGTGAATCAATAAATGAATCACGGTCGCCCTATGGAAGTCCTTTTTTGACTAACAAATACATTTCCTTTTGCAACACAAGAATTGTACTTACCTAAAGGCAAAGTTTTTTCATGAACTCACCACCAGCATATATGAGTGATGAACATCCAGAAAAATATACAGATTGGACATTTCTACCTATGACACAAAGCTACCATTCAATACCACATACAAAGCTTTGTGTACTTGTGTATTTGTCATGTCACAACTCTAACAATCCTAATTATGCTTGCATTTTCTAAATATACCTAAAAGCATTTTATGCAAAGCTCTATGGATTCACCTGGTCACATACTTCTGAAAAAAAAAATTAATATATCTCTAAAGTATACTTCCTGGCACTGAACTTCAATAAATTGTGTTATAAAGAAAGGTTTTCGACTTACACTTACATTTTATTTGTTGTAGGTATCACGATCATAGGCATTATAGGGGGCGATGCTTTGGAGACTGGAGCCCTGGATGTGGTCTATTAGCTGTGAATCTCTACAGGTAGAGTAGGGTATAGAGGGAAATTAGTGTTAGTGTAAGGGTTACCACATTTTGTTTTGGCCTGAAGCCCACATTGTTCCTGGAACCTAGCAACACACCAAGTCACAATACTACCAAGCTCAATATGCAGAGATTAATCATGCCTAGCTAAGGTAGAACATAGAAATAGACAGAGGTGTTCTTAGAGTTGGCTGGACTTAATGCTTGGATAAATAAGGTATCCTGAGGAACAAGCAAAAGAAAAGTCTGAAAAAAGGTCTACCACAACAGAAGGTAAGAAATAGGAAAGGATGAGCCAGTGTCAAGGAGCACGGAACGTAGCATGGTCAAATAGAAGACAAAGTCAGAATAACAGTAAAATCTAATGAATATAAATGTGTTCTTGCATCACCACAAGGGAAAGTCATGACATAAAACAGAGAGGGCTTAAATTGACCTAAGAATTCAGTGAATGGTCAGCATCATTTGTGCAAGACCAGATAGTGTGAGGGCATTGTTTCCTAAATAACGCGAGCATGAGTGCGTCAGAAACAATGCATTGAGCTTGTGCGTCATGTAAGAATGCAGGCTTGCACCAACCAGCATATAATGCTGAAAAAGCATGGAAGAATGACGCACAGCCAGGAGAGTCCTCACAGGTACCGTGACATTAGGATAAATTATTTGATGACCAAAGGCTATATATTAATTAGGAAAAATCTGTGCATATTATATCCTGCTAAATACATTATGGCAACAAGATATATATTTTTCAAATTACCAGTCAATTTGTTCATAAATGGTGAAACATCTTTATGTGTGTAGTGCTCTGTTAAATGAGCGTTTCTTGATTGACCTTGATTAGTAAAGCTATTTGCTACAAATTTGCCCTAATTATTTTTGTATACAAAAATGAGCTTAGAAACTGCTGTGAATGACAGAAATGTCAAGCAATGCTAATGAATGTATCTAAAACAACACTCAGAAGTAAAGGTGCAAAACTAAAGGGGTCAGATATCAGGCTGCAATTTAATTATAATGGTGTGTTTCAGTGAGTAACCCACAGATGATGCAACAATGTTTAACTAGCTAGCTTTTCATACTCATCATGTTGCAAAGAGTTAGACTGCCAATATGGCAGATCCCTAGATGTTGTTAAAAGTAATTATGTTAATTGCCTCTAATCATAAGCAAATGGACTATGCCATGCACACTGTCAGCACTATGTACAAATCCTCTTATTTTTCATGTATGTGTTATTGAAGCTGAACATGTACCTTTATATATAAAAGCAGAGTAATCTAAAGATATATTATAACATTTTATTACCAGTTTCATCTTTGCGTGCATCAGGTATTTGTCTGTGAGATCTTTACGATATATACCAATGGTAAAATATCAACAGACAGATTGTAAAGGATACTGGGTTAAGTGCATAAACACATTTCAATGTTGCAATACTGCGTGGCAGTAACTAAAAACAGTGTATGTTTAAATATATTACTGAAGTGCTCATCATTTGCTACTGGTTTCGATAGGCTGATATAGCAGTGAAAACCAGTGTTTAAAGGGGACTCTATCCAATTATGTATGACTACAGGCTACCTATTGGTACATAAAGACACAGGGTCCTGATCTTGGAAGGTTACAGTGAATCAGAAAGTAAGGGCTTGTGTGGGAGGGGATATAAGACTGTGAAGGACAATACATGAAAGGAAGGTGGAGAATATAGATACTTAATGATTTTAGGTATTTGTATCAGAAATCAGAAGAGTTGTCACTGTGTCAGGGCCGCTACCTGCTAGTGAATTGCTGTGTGACAGTCCCCTTTTTTTCCACTATATTGTGTGTATTCTTATGTTTTACCCATCGCCTCCCGTACGGGGACCACCTCGATACCCCATTTAGAATGTTTGTTTGGAACGTTCAAACCTCGTTAGAATGCACCTAGTCAATGAGGTGTGAAAACCACAAACTGCAAGGGAAGCCTCGGCGCGTGCCGACGCTGGGTGGCGGCCTGTTCGTTAGATGAATGCCATCCAGGGGGAGCACTCGCAGATTGCTTTCCATCTTGTTTGGCTCCTGAACAAGGACCTCCCCAGTGCCCCTTGGAATGTTCACACCAATCAATTAGAACGTTGGCAACTTGCAACACAGGTGTGAAACCGCAAGGGAAGTAATTAATTAATGCCGCCGTTCATGTAGACGGACAGCTGCCAGGGGGAGCATTCACATCCCGAGCCTAGTTTTATCCATGGATTCCACGAACGGATGCAGGTACCGTTCGGGGGGATCCTGAGATTGGTGAGGACACTCTCTTGGGGAGAATGGCGGTTTGGCGGGCTTTCTGTGCCTGGGAGTCACAGAGGCGGGAAGCTTTCCCGCGATTGGACTCCCAGGTACAGAGGACAATGGGAAGAAGACCCCTGTCACGGGAAGTGGGAAACCCTGTAGTTGAGTGGCTGGAACAGGGGACAAAGGGATTCACGTTTCCAGTTCCGTTGTGCGACCCCTGGAGGGGTAGGACCCGGGGAGGGGACATTGTCTTTGTGTGTGTGCCACCCCTTGCATGTGGAAAGTATAAAGCCGAGTGTGGCCAATAAAGTGTTGTAGTACCCCTGGAACTGTGTGCCGTCCAGTTACTTGGGAAAAGGTGTGTCTTTCTTCCTTACTAGCGGGGGTAACCAGCCGGGTTACCTAAGGCCCGCTACAGTCACATTTATTAAGTTTTGTATTTAAATAAATGTATGTGAAACCATGAAATTATCAGAGGTTGAAGAATCACCTAAGTCATTTTTTTTCCAAAAGACAAGATGGAGTTATTAACAAAGGGATTATCTAATATTTAAATAGAATGGGTATACCAGAAATCTAGATCTTAAGAAAATCTCAGTATAGAGGGACATAGCCCTAGACCAATTGGAAGATGGTTTAACAATTTGAAACAACATGTCCCAGAGAGTTTAGTAGTGGGAAACATTTTTTACATTTTTGACCACTTAGAAGTATTTTTTTTTACTTGGATAGGGAATAAAGTTTGCCTGTTTCCATTTCTAGCCATTTCATCTGATTTCTGTCTAGATTATTTTTTATGGCAGAGACTGCATTTATTGCATAATAAAAGTTTTTAAAATCTGGGACTCCGAGACCTCAATTACCCTTAAGCTTTTGAAAAACTGACAGCTTTATTCTTCTTGATTTGTATCTCCACATAAAATTAACCAATCATCAATAAATATTTTTTTTAAATGATTAAACAATAGTTAAAGGATTAGTTCTTATAAAATAAAGTATCTTTGGAAGGATGGTCATCTTAATTGAAGCCAACCTTCCTAACCAAGACTGTATTATCTTTTGATTTCTTTACTATTATTTGGTATTTTTTTTGTTATAAGCATGCATTTTGACACATTTTACTCAAGTATGATATGTAAGCATCTATGCAATCGAAATGCAATTCACTTTTCAAATCATCCAGCTCACATCATGGAATATTTAAATGTAATGCTTGAGTTTTGTGGGAGTTGAGTATGTAATAAGAAACCTCTCCAAATTGTTGCAGGATAGAATTGAGTGGTTTAATATGTTCAATTGGATTTTTTAAATGATAATATCATGCCATCTACAAAAAGATCTATTTTATGAATCCTTTCTTTAACTGATATACCTTCTATTTCAAGAGATTTTCTAATAAGTTCAACTAAAGGTTCCATTGCCAAAACAAATACAAGTGGATACAATGGACATCCTTATCTAGTTCTGTTTGTTAAAATAAAACTTTCAGAAAGATAAGCTGTTGCAGATACTTTGGCTGTTAGTTTACAATATAGTTCAAAAACCACATTGATAAAATATAATAGTATGTTCATTTTGATCATCATCTCTTTTAGATAACTTCTGTGTCAAATGCCTTCTCCGCATCTAAAGACAGGAGCGAAGAAGGTGTCCAACATAACCGTATATATCCTGGATTAGGTTAATAAAACTTAATAAATTGGACAACACTCAAGATTAAAAATATATATATATATATATATTTATTTAATACTAATCAAAACCATACCATCTATTTATGTTAGTCCTATATTACATCAAAGCCCAACTCAAACTTAGATTGTATGCTAGCGTGGGAGAAAGATTTGAATGAATAATATGAATTGGATGATTAGTTTTGAATTTTTGTTGCTTTTAAGGAAGTGATAAAGTGCTCCAATCATTTAGAAAACAATTATAAAATTGTCTACAGATGATATTTTACTCCCTGTAGGTTACAATAACATGAATACAAATATTTCTGATTAATGTTAGAGAGGATGCGGAAATATAGGTTCTTTAGCAAACATTTGGTTGCATTTCCCCAAAATTAATACATTCTGGAAAGAAATCCATTTAATGGTTAAAAACTATTAAAGTTTATTCCCTAAAATATGAACAAAACAAACATAAAATAGGTAATATATTAATAGCTGCTACATCAGTAATACCTAGATATTTTAAATCCCATTAAAGTAGCCTTATACCTAGCGTTATATAACAAAAGATAAGAAATGGCTCTAAGATAACCATCTAGTTTAATTGATCAGTTAAAATATTATTGGGACATATGGAAAGACAATATCAAAAAGTTGTATTCTGTATAATTATGACCTGTGGCCTGTATAGAACTTAAACATATTTGTGACAAAAAGAGACTTTAATGTGTCACATGGCACAAGATGCAGAGCCTCCCCCCATGCTGAGATATCTGCCTGGATATCTGCCGACAGGGCAGAGACAGGAGAAGTTGGACCACAGGGAGGAGAAGTCTGCCTTCATTACTCTTTTCAGGCTTCACCAGTTTTCTGTAATGCCATTCGGAAGGCAAGAATGCCTTTTTCCAGCTGAAAGAGAGTTTAAGTATCCACCTGGTGTTGGCCGCCTTGGATTACAATAAGCGATTTATTATGCATTATGATGCTTCTACATATGGCATCGGGGCAGTCTTAAGTCAAATGGATGATCAGGGGAATGAGCATCCAGTAGCTTTTCTCAGTAGAAAGCTGCTGGATAGAGAGGTCAGCTATGCGGCCATAGAGAAAGATTGCCTTGTTGTAGTCTGGGCTCTCAAGAGGCTACTATCCTGTCTCCATGGAAAGGAGTTCACGGTGGTAACAGACCACAATCGTCTCTGCTGGCTAAACCAAGTGGCAGGTGACAATGGGCAACTGCTGAGGTGGAGCTTGGCACTTCAGCAGTACAATTTTACCATCCAATATCGCAAAGCCCCACGGGCGTACCTAGAGCATATGGCACCTGGGGCGGGTCCTAGTTTTGGCACTTTAAAATGTACAAAACACCCACAATTTTTTTAATGTATGTATCATTGAGCAGTGCTTGCATGTTTCAATGAAAGCATGCTTTTGTATGGAGTAAGTGTGAGTGAATGAATGGGTGTGTTTGTATGTAGTGTTGGCATTTTAAGGCAGGCATGCTTTTGTGTGTAGTGTTGGCGAGATGCAGTGGTGTGGTTATATATAATGGTGATGTTTTAATACAGAGGTGTGTTTGTATGTAGTGTTTGCACTGGAATGCAGGGATGTGTTTGTGTGTAGTGTTGGCAAGATGCTGAGATGTATGCAGATATATACACACACTGACACACATGCAGATACAGACACACATTTACACACATGCAACTACACAGACTCAATGCCATCCTCCTGTTTAGTACCTGCTGGCTGAGGCTGTTGGGAGTTGGGCTCTAGTTCTCTCCCAATCAGTGCCGCCCTCCATCCTGCATGTCTCAGTGTTAGCTGGGAGGAAGTGACTGAATTTCACTTCCCCCAGGGCTGCCATTATATTATTACAGAAGCCTGGTCGCACCATTAAAGCACCACAACTGGGCCCCTGAAGCAGTGGTGACTCTAGGAACAATATATAGGGGAGGCACATAAACAGTGGGGGCTGGAAGCATTAATAATTTTCACTAGGTAATGGGGTAATGTGCTGCCATTGGCTGTCTGACGACAGCATGTTGTGCATGCTGGCATCAGACAACACATTTGCATGGAATTCACATTAGCCACCTAGATTTCTGGGATGGCTGACACCTCTTAACTTTGATCTTTGTTTAGCGGATAACTCCCATATTTCTTATCCTTATGTGGGATTGCCATATTTAAGGACACCAAATAAGGGAGCTATCTGCTAAACAGCACCCTAATTTGGTATCTTTACATATGGAATCTCACATAAGGGCACCAATTTAGGGAATTCTCTACTAAACAGCTAAAAGACCAAAATTTAAAAAGCCTTTTTCTTAATTTTAATCTTTAGGTTGTTTAGTAGATAACTCACTTATTTGTTATCCTTATGTGGGATTGACATATTTAAGGACACCAAATTAGGGAGCTATCTACTAAACATATACACAACCACAGATATACACACGCATTTAGTTATTAAGAGGTCTAACCAACCTCCCTACCTTACTCTGGGAGTGACAAGCGGTTGCTGCTGGGCTAGGATCTCTGTGCTCTTCCTTCACAGCTCACTTGCACGACCAGTAGTGATGCCGATGCCAGGATGACGTCATACCCCGGCTGCCGGCTTACTGCAGGGCGTACACAAACTCCTATATGGTCCATAAAAATATATAATCTCACTGCCTTCCAGTATATATCTGTCCTATCTGTCTGGGGGAATGTGACAACGTGGATGTATATGTAAGTGGGTGAGTATTACTATCAGGAGAAAGGTATATGGCAGGGTGGGACAGTGTGGTGGATACTATGACAGTGTGTGCCATTGCACACAGTGGATTGAAGGAGGTGACTGCAGGTGAGGTGGTGAGTATATGGTGTTTTATGTCACGGGTGGGAACAATGGGATTGGGTGTTATATGGAAGAGAGGATATTATGTCAAGGCAGGGCCAGGGTGTATGGCAGGGTGTGTATTATGATACAGTGGAGGTATATAGCAGGGGGGGGGATTATGGCAGTGTGGGTATTATATGACATGTTAAAGGGGTATATGCCAGGGTGGGAATTATGACCAGGTAGCGGGTTTATAGCAGGGAGGATATTATGACAAGGCAGGGGTGTATATGGCGGGGGTGTATATGGCAGAGAGGGCAGCGTTGTTGAAATTTTAAAAAAAAAAACTACTTGTCTAGGGACTAAAGTGTTTGCCCAATCTACGTGTCTGCCGTGACAATCTACTTGTCCTGATACAAATCTTTATTGATAGTAATTAAGGAGACAGACTTGGTGTAGGGGTTAAAGGGATGTAGTATGGGTAAGACACATAGTGTGGGGGTGGGATAGGGATGTAGTGTGTGTAGGGCATTGTAAGGCACATAGTGTGCTGTGGGATAGGGATGGCAGGAGGGGACAGGTGGCAGAGCGTAGGAGGGAGGGGCTGACAGAGCGTGGGAGGGAGTGACAGGTAGCAGAGTGAGGGAAAGAGGGAGTGACAGGTGGCAGAGTGAGGGGGTGGCAGAGTGAGTGAGGGGATGACAGGTGGCAGAGTGAGGTGATGACAGGTCGCAGAGTGAGGGGGTGGTTAGTGACAGAGTGACTGAGGGAGGGCGTGACAGGGTGACTGAGTGACTGAGGGAGGGGGTGACAGGGTGACTGATGGAGGGGGTGACGGACAGATTGACTGAGGGGGGTGACTGGTGACTGAGGGAGGGGGTGACTAATGGCAGAGTGAGGGGGTGACTGGTGGCAGAGTGAGGGGGTAACAGAGTGACTGAGGGAGGGGGTGACTGGGTGACAGGGTGACTGAGGGAGGGGGTGACTGGTGACAGAGTGACTGAGGGAGGGGGTGACAGGGTGACTGAGGGAGGGGTTGACTGGTGACTGAGGAAGAGGGTGACAGGGTGACTGAGGGAGGGGTTGACTGGTGACTGAGGGAGAGGGTGACAGGGTGACTGAGGGAGGGGGTGACTGGTGACAGAGTGACTGAGGGGGGTGACTGAGGGAGGGGGTGACTGGTGACAGGGGGGGTGACTGGGGGGGTGACTGGTGACAGAGTGACGGGGTGACAGGGTGACTGAGGGAGGGGGTGACTGGTGACAAGGTGACTGGGGAGGGGGTGACAGGGTTACTGAGGGAGGGGGTGACTGGTGACAGAGTGACGGGGTGACAGGGTGACTGAGGGGGTGACAGGGTGACTCAGGGGGTGACAGGGTGACTGAGTGGCTGAGGGGGGATGACAGGGTGACTGAAGGAGGAGGTGACAGAGTGACTGGGGGGGGGTGACTGGTGATAGAGTGACTGAGGGGGGGGTGACAGGGTGACTGAGGGGGTGACAGGGTGACTGGGGAGGTGACTGGTGACAAGGTGACTGGGGGGGGTGACAGGGTGACTGGTGACAGGGTGACTGGGGGGTGACTGGTGACAGGGTGACTGAGGGGGTGACAGGGTGACTGGGGGGTGACAGGGTGACTGGGGGGGTGACTGGTGACAGGGTGACTGAGGGGGGTGACAGAGTGACTGAGGGAGGGGGTGACAGGGTGACTGAGGGGGGTGACTGGTGACAGGGTGACGGAGGGGGGTGACAGGGTGACTGAGGGGAGTGACAGGGTGACTGAGGGAGGGGGTGAGAGGGTGACTGAGGAGGGGTGACAGGGTGACTGAGTGGGGGGGTGACAGGGTGACTGAGTGGGGGGGTGAAAGGGTAAATGAGGGAGGGGGTGAAAGGGTGACTGGGGGGGTGACAGGGTGACTGAGTGGGGGGGTGACTGAGGAAGGGGAAGACTGATGGCAGAGTTAGGGGGTGACTGGTGGCAGAGTGAGGGGGTAACAGAGTGACTGAGGGAGGGGGTGAGTGGGTGACAGGGTGACTGAGGGAGGGGGTGACTGGTGACAGAGTGACTGAGGGAGGGGGTGACAGGGTGACTGAGGGAGGGGTTGACTGGTGACTGAGGAAGGGGGTGACAGGGTGACTGAGGGAGGGGTTGACTGGTGACTGAGGGAGAGGGTGACAGGGTGACTGAGGGAGGGGGTGACTGGTGACAGAGTGACTGAGGGGGGGTTGACTGAGGGAAGGGGTGACTGGTGACAGGGGGGTGACTGGGTGGGTGACTGGTGACAGAGTGACGGGGTGACAGGGTGACTGAGGGAGGGGGTGACGGGTGACAGGGTTACTGAGGGAGGGGGTGACTGGTGACAGAGTGACTGAGGGGGGTGACAGGGCGACTGAGGGGTGACAAGGTGACTTAGGGGGTGACAGGGTGACTGAGTGGCTGAGGGGGGATGACAGGGTGACTGAGGGAGGAGGTGACAGAGTGACTGGGGGGTGACTGGTGATAGAGTGACAGAGGGGGGTGACAGGGTGACTGAGGGGGTGACAGGGTGACTGGGGAGGCGACTGGTGACAGGGTGACTGAGGGGGGGTGACAGGGTGACTGGTGACAGGGTGACTGGGGGGGTGACTGGTGACAGGGTGACTGAGGGGGGTGACAGGGTGACTGAATGGGGGGTTGACAGGGTGACTGAGTGGGGGGGGTGACAGGGTAAATGAGGGAGGGGGTGAGAGGGTGACTGAGGGGGGGTGACAGGGTGACTGAGTAGGGGGGGGAGACTGAGGGAGGGGGTGACTGATGGCAGAGTGAGGGGGTGACTGGTGGCAGAGTGAGGGGGTAACAGAGTGACTGAGGGAGGGGGTGACTGGGTGACAGGGTGACTGAGGGAGGGGGTGACTGGTGACAGAGTGACTGAGGGAGGGGGTGACAGGGTGACTGAGGGAGGGGTTGACTGGTGACTGAGGAAGGGGGTGACAGGGTGACTGAGGGAGGGGTTGACTGGTGACTGAGGGAGAGGGTGACAGGATGACTGAGGGAGGGGGTGACTGGTGACAGAGTGACTGAGGGGGGGTGACTGAGGGAGGGGGTGACTGGTGACGGGGGGGGTGACTGGGGGGTGACTGGTGACAGAGTGACGGGGTGACAGGGTGACTGAGGGAGGGGGTGACTGGTGACAGGGTGACTGGGGAGGGGGTGACAGGGTTACTGAGGGAGGGGGTGACTGAGGGAGGGGGTGACTGGTGACAGGGTGACTGAGGGGGGTGACAGGGTGACTGAGGGGTGACAGGGTGACATAGGGGGTGACAGGGTGACTGAGTGGCTGAGGGGGGATGACAGGGTGACTGAGGGAGGAGGTGACAGAGTGACTGGGGGGTGACTGGTGATAAAGTGACTGAGGGGGGTGACAGGGTGACTGAGGGGGTGACAGGGTGACTGGGGAGGTGACTGGTGACAGGGTGACTGAGGGGGGGTGACAGGGTGACTGGTGACAGGGTGACTGGGGGTGACTGTGACAGGGTGACTGAGGGGGTGACAGGGTGACTGGGGGTGACAGGGTGACTGGGAGGGGTGACTGGTGACAGGGTGACTGAGGGGGGTGACAGAGTGACTGAGGGAGGGGGTGACAGGGTGAATGAGGGGGGTGACAGAGTGACTGAGGGAGGGGGTGACAGGGTGACTGAGGGGGGTGACTGGTGACAGGGTGACTGAGGGGGGTGACAGTGTGACTGAGGGGAGTGACAGGGTGACTGAGGGAGGGGGTGAGAGGGTGACTGAGGAGGGGTGACAGGGTGACTGAGTGGGGGGGGGTGACAGGGTGACTGAGTGGGGGGGTGAAAGGGTAAATGAGGGAGGGGGTGAGAGGGTGACTGGGGGGGTGACAGGGTGACTGAGTGGGGGGGTGACTGAGGAAGGGGGTGACTGATGGCAGAGTGAGGGGGTGACTGGTGGCAGAGTGAGGGGGTAACAGAGTGACTGAAGGAGGGGGTGACTGGGTGACAGGGTGACTGAGGGAGGGGGTGACTGGTGACAGAGTGACTGAGGGAGGGGGTGACAGGGTGACTGAGGGAGGGGTTGACTGGTGACTGAGGAAGGGGGTGACAGGGTGACTGAGGGAGTGGTTGACTGGAGACTGAGGGAGAGGGTGACAGGGTGACTTAGGGAGGGGATGACTGGTGACAGAGTGACTGAGGGGGGGGTGACTGAGGGAGGGGGTGACTGGTGACAGGGGGGTGACTGGGTGGGTGACTGGTGACAGAGTGACGGGGTGACAGGGTGACTGAGGGAGGGGGTGACGGGTGACAGGGTGACTGGGGAGGGGGTGACAGGGTTACTGAGGGAGGGGGTGACTGGTGACAGAGTGACTGAGGAGGGTGACAGGGTGACTGAGGGGGTGACAAGGTGACTTAGGGGGTGACAGGGTGACTGAGTGGCTGAGGGGGGATGACAGGGTGACTGAGGGAGGAGGTGACAGAGTGACTGGGGGGTGACTGGTGATAGAGTGACTGAGGGGGGGTGACAGGGTGACTGAGGGGGTGACAGGGTGACTGGGGAGGTGACTGGTGACAGGGTGACTGAGGGGGGGTGACAGGGTGACTGGTGACAGGGTGACTGGGGGGTGACCGGTGACAGGGTGACTGAGGGGGGTGACAGGGTGACTGAGTGGGGGGGTGACAGGGTGACTGAGTGGGGGGGTGACAGGGTAAATGAGGGAGTGGGTGAGAGGGTGTCTGAGGGGGGGTGACAGGGTGACTGAGTGGGGGGGGACTGAGGGAGGGGGTGACTGATGGCAGAGTGAGGGTGTGACTGGTGGCAGAGTGAGGGGGTAACAGAGTGACTGAGGGAGGGGGTGACTGGGTGACAGGGTGACTGAGGGAGGGGGTGACTGGTGACAGAGTGACTGAGGGAGGGGGTGACAGGGTGACTGAGGGAGGGGTTGACTGGTGACTGAGGAAGGGGGTGACAGGGTGACTGAGGGAGGCGTTGACTGGTGACTGAGGGAGAGGGTGACAGGATGACTGAGGGAGGGGGTGACTGGTGACAGGGTGACTGGGGAGGGGGTGACAGGGTTACTGAGGGAGGGGGTGACAGGGTTACTGAGGGAGGGGGTGACTGGTGACAGAGTGACTGAGGGGGTGACAGGGTGACTGAGGGGGTGACAGGGTGACTTAGGGGGTGACAGGGTGACTGAGTGGCTGAGGGGGGATGACAGGGTGACTGAGGGAGGAGGTGAAAGAGTGACTGGGGGTTTACTGGTGATAGAGTGACTGAGGGGGGGGTGACAGGGTGACTGAGGGGGTGACAGGGTGACTGGGGAGGTGACTGGTGACAGGGTTACTGAGGGGGGGTGACAGGGTGACTGGTGACAGGGTGACTGGGGGTGACTGGTGACAGGGTGACTGAGGGGGTTGACAGGGGAACTGGGGGGGTGACAGGGTGACTGGGGGGGGGTGACTGGTGACAGGGTGACTGAGGGGGGTGACAGGGTGAGGGGGGGTGACAGGGTGACTGAGGGGGGTGACAGAGTGACTGAGGGAGGGGGTGACATGGTGACTGAGGTGGGTGACTGGTGACAGGGTGACTGAGGGGGGTGACAGGGTGACTGAGGGAGGGGGTGAGAGGGTGACTGAGGAGGGGTGACAGGGTGACTGAGTGGGGGGGTGACAGGGTGACTGAGTGGGGGGGTGACAGGGTAAATGAGGGAGGGGGTGAGAGGGTGACTGAGGGGGGGTGACAGGGTGACTGAGTGGGGGGGTGACTGAGTGGGGGGGGTGACTGAGGGGGTGGGTGAGGGTGAATTTACAATAATATTATCTTACCATGATTCAGGGGCTGTCTCTCTCCATCCCAGCCCAGGCAGTGCAGGAGGTGCAGGCAGAGTGGCTGCAGGGGAGAAACCTGGCAGAATGAATGCTCTGTGCCCCCTGCTGGCACACTCCATAACAACCTCCCGGGTGCTCAGTGATGACTCAGAACACAGGCTGGGAATCCCCTCCCTGTGCTCTGACTCACTCACTGAGTGCTGAAGCTGCGAGGGAGAGGATTGTTATTGCGACCAGCAGTAGGTACAGAGTGTGGCACCCCCCTACTGGATGGCACCCGGGGCGGACCGCCCCCCCTCCCCCCCTTAGTACACCACTGCAAAAGCCAGTCACATGGCAGTGCTGATGGACTGTCTAGGAGAATAGAGGGGAAGCCTGTCCTCCTGCAGCATGTGACCCGGGCAGTAGGATCCCAGCCTGGCAGCAGGACTTTCTTTGGGGGGGAGAAATGTGACAAAAAGAGACTTTAATGTGTCACCTGGCACAAGATGCAGAGCCTCCCCCCATGCTGAGATATATGCCTGGCCAGTTTAGGTATTCTTTTGTAGTCAAGGTGGACTTGCAGATGGGGATGGGAAATGTAGTTTGTATATACTGATGTGAAGTGAAAATAAAGGCAGTTGCTGTTTGTACCAAGAAAGAAGCTGGTCTTTGGTCGTCTTGCATGAACCACACATTTGAGATCTACCCAGAGTAACTTGATTATATTAAGGTCAGGAGACTGTGATGGCCACTCCAGAACCTTCACCTTTTTCTGCTATAACCACTGGACTGTCAACTTGGCCTAGTGCTTAGGGTCATTGTCATGCTGGAAAGTCCAAGAGTGTCCAATGAGCAGACTTCGTGCAGAAGAATGTGAATTGTCTGCCAGTATTTTCTGATAACATTCTGCATTCATCTTGCCCTCAAAAAAAAAATCATTGGCCCTATTCCAGGAGCATGGGCCTGGAGCTTCAGCTCTATTAACCCCTATGTAGCACTGGCTACAGTACTTGTCATTGACACATTACCCCTTTTATGCTGCCTTTATCACATATCTTATGCAATTCCCTGTACAGAAATATATAACAAGAAAACATCTAAGTCTAAGTAATATTAATCATTCCAACATATAAATAAACTCAAAGACCTACACAGAAGTAGCTATACCTGCAAAGAATGTAACTTGTAAATAGCCCAAAGCAAAATAAAAATATTGATGTACAATTGTTTAAAAGTATCAGTTGTATTGCATGAAAAACAAAGGATGTTCCTATTGGAAAATTTCCTCTGCTACATATTTAGTTGGCAACTCCACTTGGTTTGTAATTGTTGTAAAAATGTATTCCCAAATGAAGAGAGAGTCCAGGCAAACACATTCCATCATACTGCAGACTTTTTATTGGAATAAGCACAACATGACAACTAGTGATGTACCGAAGTGTCCGCCGGCGAACAGTTCCCGGTGAACTTAGCGTGTTCGCGTTCGCCGCCGCGGGCGAACACATGGGCGGCTCGATCCGCCCCCTATTCGTCATGATTGGGCAAACTTTGACCCTGTGCCTCTCGGTCAGCAGACACATTCCAGCCAATCAGCAGCACTCCCTTCCACACCCTCCAACCTTCCTCCCAGCATCCATTTTCGATTCATTCTGAAGCTGCATGCTTAGTGAGAGGAGGGAAAGTTTAGCTGCTGCTGATTAGATAGGGAAATTGATAGCTAGGCTAGGGTATTCAGTGTCCACTACAATCCTGAAGGACTCATCTGATCTCTGCTGTAAGGACAGCACCCCAAAAAGCCCTTTTTAGGGCTAGAACATCAGGCTGCTTTTTTTTTTTTTTTCTGTGTAATGTAATTGCAGGTGCCTGCCTGCCAGCTTCTGTGTGAGGTTCACAGTGGATACTGTGTCCTCTTGCCCAGTGCCACCACTCATATCTGTTTTTACAATAGCTTAAGCTTTAGATTTAAAATAAAGAATTTGTTTTCACTGTAATAGAAGAGCAGTTGCCTGCCTGCCATCTTCTGTGTCAGGCTGGATGCCTTGCCCATTTGCACAGTCAGTGCCACCACTCATATCTGTTGTGACAATAACTTAAGCTTTAGATTAAAAATAAATATTTTTTTTTCACTGTAATAGAAGAGCAGTTGTCTGCCTGCCAGCTTCTGTGTCAGGCTGGATGCCTTGCCCATTTGCACAGTGCCACCACTCATATCTGTTTTTACAATAGCTTAAGCTTTAGATTTAAAATAAATAAAAAAAATTCACTGTAATAGAAGAGCAGTTGCCTGCCTGCCAGCTTCTGTGTGAGGTTCACATTGGATACTGTGCCCACTTGCCCAGTGCCACCACTCATATCTGTTTTTACAATAGGTTAAGCTTTAGATTTAAAAGAAATATATTTTTTTCACTGTAATAGAAGAGCAGTTGCCTGCCTGCCAGCTTCTGTGTCAGGTTGGATGCCTTGCCCATTTGCACAGTCAGTGCCACCACTCATATCTGTTTTTACAATAGGTTAAGCTTTAGATTTAAAAGAAATAATTTTTTTTCACTGTAATAGAAGAGCAGTTAGTTGTCTGCAAGCGTCTGGGTGTCAGGCCTACTTCAGCGTGTGCTCTGCAGACCTGTGCCAGCGTGTTTTGACAGTTGCCAATCATATCTGGTGTCTCTTTAGCGTGCTTTTACAAAGAAAAAAGGTTTCCAGTGTAAGCTAATAGCAGCCAGTCAGTGTCCTTCAAGCGGCTCTGTCAGGCCTTCCTTCAGCGTGTGCCCTGCACAACCCTTCCAGCGTACTTTGACAGTTGCCACTCATATCTGGTGTCTCTATAGCGTGCTTTTAAAACCAAAATTTGTTTTTCACTGTTATAGATTGAATAGCAGTTACTTGTCTTCAAGCGGGTGTGTCAGGCCTACAGTGTGTGCTCTGCAGAACTGTTCAAGTGCACATTGCCAATCATATCTGGTGTCTCTATAGCGTGCTTTTACAAAGAAAAAAGGTTTCTAGTGTAAGCTAATAGCAGCCAGTCAGTGTCCTTCAAGCGGCTCTGTCAGTCCTTCCTTCAGCGTGTGCACTCCAGAACTGTTCCAGTGCACATTGCCAATCATATCTGGTGTCTCTATAGCGTGCTTTTAAAACCAAAATTTGTTTTTCACTGTTATAGATTGAATAGCAGTTACTTGTCTTCAAGCGGGTGTGTCAGGCCTACAGTGTGTGCTCTGCAGAACTGTTCAAGTGCACATTGCCAATCATATCTGGTGTCTCTATAGCGTGCTTTTACAAAGAAAAAAGGTTTCTAGTGTAAGCTAATAGCAGCCAGTCAGTGTCCTTCAAGCGGCTCTGTCAGTCCTTCCTTCAGCGTGTGCTCTCATGAACTGTTCCAGTGCACATTGCCAATCATATCTGGTGTCTCTATTGCGTGCTTTTAAAAACAATTTTTTTTTTCACTGTTATAGATTGAGTAGCCGTTACTTGTCTTCAAGCGGGTGTGTCAGGCCTACAGTGTGTGCTCTGCAGAACTGTTCAAGTGCACATTGCCAATCATATCTGGTGTCTCTATAGCGTGCTTTTAAAAACACATTTTTTTTTCACTGTTATAGATTGAGTAGCAGTTACTTGTCTTCAAGCGGGTGTGTCAGGCCTACAGTGTGTGCTCTGCAGAACTGTTCCAGTGCACATTGCCAATCATATCTGGTGTCTCTATAGCGTGCTTTTAAAAACAAAATTTTTTTTTCACTGTTATAGATTGAGTAGCCGTTACTTGTCTTCAAGCGGGTGTGTCAGGCCTACAGTGTGTGCCCTGCAGAACTGTTCAAGTGCACATTGCCAATCATATCTGGTGTCTCTATAGCATGCTTTTAAAAACAATTTTTTTTTTCACTGTTATAGATTGAGTAGCAGTTACTGTAATGTGACTTTAATCTTCCTGATATAAATTGGAAAACAAAAATAGCTACTTGTGCCAGGAGCACACATATTCTAAACTCCCTACTGGGATTGTCTCTAAAACAAGTCGTTGAGGAGCCAACTCGTAAAGAGGCCATACTAGATTTAGTGTTAACAAATGGAGATTTGGTATCAGATATTACTGTAGGTGAAAGTTTAGGATCCAGTGATCATCAGTCAGTGTGGTTTAATATAAGAACAGTGACTGAGTCACACCACACAAAAACAAAAGTTTTAGACTTTAGAAAAACAGACTTTTCCAAAATTAGAATATGTGTAAAGGAGTCATTATCAGACTGGAGCAATTTAAATGGAGTCCAAAAGAAATGGGATTATTTAAAAGTTGCACTACTGAAGGCAACAGAAAATTGCATTAGGCTTGTCAGTAAAAGCAAAAAATTCAAGAAACCACTGTGGTACTCCACAGATGTAGCCAAAATAGTAAAAAACAAAAAGTTAGCATTTAGTAATTATAAAAAAACCCAGAGTGAGGAAGACAGAATGACCTATAAGATTAGGCAGAAAGAGGCTAAGCAAGTTATAAGAGCTTCCAAATCACACACAGAAGAGAAAATAGCACAGTCAGTAAAACAGGGGGACAAAACCTTTTTTAGATACATAAATGAGAAAAGAAAAGTAAAACAAGGATTAGTTAGATTAAAAACAAAAGAAGGAAGGTATGTAGATGAGGATAAAGGTCTAGCTGACTGCCTCAATGAATATTTTTGTTCGGTATTTACAGATGAAAATGAAGGAAAGGGACCTCAGTTAAGAAAAAGGATAAATGAGTCATTTATTACACGTGAGTTTACAGAGGAAGAGGTTCTATTTCAACTGTCAAAAGTAAAGACAAATAAGTCAATGGGACCTGATGGAATACACCCAAAGCTATTAAAAGAGCTTAGTGGTGTACTAGCAAAACCATTAACAGATTTATTTAACCAATCATTGATAACAGGAGTAGTCCCAGAAGATTGGAAGTTAGCGAATGTTGTGCCCATTCACAAGAAAGGTAATAGGGAGGAGTCGGGCAACTATAGGCCAGTAAGCCTAACTTCAGTAGTGGGGAAAGTGATGGAAACCATGTTAAAGGATAGGATTGTTGAACATCTAAAAACACATGGATTTCAAGATCAGAGACAACATGGGTTTACTTCAGGGAGATCATGCCAAACTAATCTTATTGATTTTTTTGATTGGGTAACTAAAATTATAGATCAGGGTGGTGCAGTAGACATTGCTTACCTCGATTTCAGTAAGGCTTTTGACACTGTTGCACATAGAAGGCTTATCAACAAACTACAATCTTTGAGTTTGGATTCCAATATTGTTGAATGGGTAAGGCAGTGGCTGAGTGACAGGCAACAGAGGGTTGTAGTCAATGGAGTATATTCGAAGCTTGGGCTTGTCACCAGTGGGGTACCTCAGGGATCTGTACTTGGACCCATTCTCTTTAATATTTTTATTAGTGATATTGCAGAAGGTCTTGATGGTAAGGTGTGTCTTTTTGCGGATGATACTAAGATATGTAACAGGGTTGATGTTCCAGGAGGGATAAGCCAAATGGAAAATGATTTAGGTAGACTAGAAAAATGGTCAGAGTTGTGGCAACTGACATTTAATGTGGATAAGTGCAAGATAATGCATCTTGGACGTAAAAACCCAAGGGCAGAGTACAGAATATTTGATAGAGTCCTAACCTCAACATCTGAGGAAAGGGATTTAGGGGTGATTATTTCTGATGACTTAAAGGTAGGCAGACAATGTAATAGAGCAGCAGGAAATGCTAGCAGAATGCTTGGTTGTATAGGGAGAGGTATTAGCAGTAGAAAGAGGGAAGTGCTCATGCCATTGTACAGAACACTGGTGAGACCTCACTTACCAGGATAGGTTAAAGCATTTTAACATGTATAGCATGGAGGAAAGACGAGACAGGGGGGATATGATAGAAACATTCAAATACATAAAGGGAATCAACACAGTAAAGGAGGAGACTATATTTAAAAGAAGAAAAACTACCACAACAAGAGGACATAGTCTTAAATTAGAGGGACAAAGGTTTAAAAATAATATCAGGAAGTATTACTTTACTGAGAGGGTAGTGGATGCATGGAATAGCCTTCCAGCTGAAGTGGTAGAGGTTAACACAGTAAAGGAGTTTAAGCATGCGTGGGATAGGCATAAGGCTATCCTAACTATAAGATAAGGCCAGGGACTAATGAAAGTATTTAGAAAACTGGGCAGACTAGATGGGCCGAATGGTTCTTATCTGCCGTCACATTCTATGTTTCTATGTTTCTATGTTTCTATGTTACTTGTCTTCAAGCGGGTGTGTCAGGCCTACAGTGTGTGCTCTGCAGAACTGTTCAAGTGCACATTGCCAATCATATCTGGTGTCTCTATAGCGTGCTTTTACAAAGAAAAAAGGGTTCTAGTGTAAGCTAATAGCAGCCAGTCAGTGTCCTTCAAGCGGCTCTGTCAGTCCTTCCTTCAGCGTGTGCTCTCCAGAACTGTTCCAGTGCACATTGCCAATCATATCTGGTGTCTCTATAGCGTGCTTTTAAAAACAATTTTTTTTTTTCACTGTTATAGATTGAGTAGCCGTTACTTGTCTTCAAGCGGGTGTGTCAGGCCTACAGTATGTGCTCTGCAGAACTGTTCAAGTGCACATTGCCAATCATATCTGGTGTCTCTATAGCGTGCTTTTACAAAGAAAAAAGGGTTCTAGTGTAAGCTAATAGCAGCCAGTCAGTGTCCTTCAAGCGGCTCTGTCAGTCCTTCCTTCAGCGTGTGCTCTCCAGAACTGTTCCAGTGCACATTGCCAATCATATCTGGTGTCTCTATAGCGTGCTTTTAAAAACAAATTTTTTTTTTCACTGTTATAGATTGAGTAGCAGTTACTTGTCTTCAAGCGGGTGTGTCAGGCCTACAGTGTGTGCTCTGCAGAACTGTTCCAGTGCACATTGCCAATCATATCTGGTGTCTCTATAGCGTGCTTTTAAAAACAAATTTTTTTTTTCACTGTTATAGATTGAGTAGCCGTTACTTGTCTTCAAGCGGGTGTGTCAGGCCTACAGTGTGTGCTCTGCAGAACTGTTCAAGTGCACATTGCCAATCATATCTGGTGTCTCTATAGCATGCTTTTAAAAACAATTTTTTTTTTCACTGTTATAGATTGAGTAGCAGTTACTTGTCTTCAAGCGGGTGTGTCAGGCCTACAGTGTGTGCTCTGCAGAACTGTTCAAGTGCACATTGCCAATCATATCTGGTGTCTCTATAGCGTGCTTTTAAAAACAAAATTTTTTTTTCACTGTTATAGATTGAGTAGCAGTTACTTGTCTTCAAGCGGGTGTGTCAGGCCTACAGTGTGTGCTCTGCAGAACTGTTCAAGTGCACATTGCCAATCATATCTGGTGTCTCTATAGCGTGCTTTTACAAAGAAAAAAGGTTTCCAATGTAAGCTAATAGCAGCCAGTCACTGTCCTTCAAGCGGCTCTGTCAGTCCTTCCTTTAGCGTGTGCTCTCCAGAACTGTTCCAGTGCACATTGCCAATCATATCTGGTGTCTCTATAGCGTGCTTTTACAAAGAAAAAAGGTTTCTAGTGTAAGCTAATAGTAGCCAGACAGTGTCCTTCAAGCGGCTCTGTCAGTCCTTCCTTCAGCGTGTGCTCTCCAGAACTGTTCCAGTGCACATTGCCAATCATATCTGGTGTCTCTATAGCGTGCTTTTAAAACCAAAATTTGTTTTTCACTGTTATAGATTGAATAGCAGTTACTTGTCTTCAAGCGGGTGTGTCAGGCCTACAGTGTGTGCTCTGCAGAACTGTTCCAGTGCACATTGCCAATCATATCTGGTGTCTCTATAGCGTGCTTTTAAAAACAAAATTTTTTTTCACTGTTATAGATTGAGTAGCAGTTATTTGTCTTCAAGCGGGTGTGTCAGGCCTACAGTGTGTGCTCTGCAGAACTGTTCAAGTGCACATTGCCAATCATATCTGGTGTCTCTATAGCGTGCTTTTAAAACCAAAAATTTTTTTTCACTGTTATAGATTGAATAGCAGTTACTTGTCTTCAAGCGGGTGTGTCAGGCCTACAGTGTGTGCTCTGCAGAACTGTTACAGTTCACATTGCCAATCATATCTGGTCTCACAGTAGCTTGCACGCATAGTACCACTAATCCCCAAAAAAATGACAGGCAGAGGCAGGCCACCCCGCAGGGGGCGTCGTGGTCGTGGTGCTGTGATTCCCTTTTGCCCTAGAATAATGCCCAGTTTTCAGAAGCCACGTACCCTGAACTTGAAAAGTTCTGAGGACATAGTTGACTGGCTAACACAGGACACCCAATCTTGTACAGCCTCCGCTCGGAACCTTGACGCACCATCCTCCTCCAGCTTAGCTTCAGGCACCTCTCAAGATACCACTCACCCGCCTGCCGCCACCACCAAAACTAGCACCGAAGCCGCTTTACTTGGTATGTCAGAGGAGTTATTCACACACCCGTTTGAAGAAATGAGTGATGCGCAACCATTATTGCTAGAGTATGTAGATAACAGGGATATGTCTCAGGCAGGCAGCATTAAACACATGGAGGTACGGTGTGATGATGATGATGATGATGTTGTACCCGCTGCTGCTTCCTTTTCTGAGTTGTCAGATACAAGCGAAGCGGTTGATGATGACGATGCGTCCATGGATGTCACGTGGGTGCCCGCTCGGCAAGAAGAAGAACAGGGTGAAAGTTCAGATGGGGAGACAGAGAGGAGGAGGAGGAGACGAGTTGGAAGCAGGGGGGGGGTCGTCGCAAGGAGCTAGTGGCACAGTCAGACAGCATGCATCGGTACCCGGGGTCAGCCCGACAGCACGCCAATCAACGCATGCTGTGTCCACCACCAGAATGCCATCATTGCAGAGCTCAGCAGTGTGGCATTTTTTTTGTGTGTCTGCCTCTGACAACAGCGATGCCATTTGCAACCTGTGCCAAAGGAAACTGAGTCGTGGGAGGTCCAACACCCACCTAGGTACAACTGCTTTGCGTAGGCACATGATCTCACATCACAAACGCCTATGGGATCAACACATGAGTACAAGCAGCACGCCTACTCTAAGCCGCCATCCTCCTCCTGGTCCAGCATCTTCAGCCACGTCAACCACTGCTGTCCTCCTTGCCCCCTCTCAACCATCCGCCACTCCGTCTCCTGCCTTGAGCAGTTCCCGCTCATCTGCCCACAGTCATGTGTCTGTTAAGGACATGTTTGAGCGTAAGAAGCCAATGTCACCAAGTCACCCCCTTGCCCAGCGTCTGACAGCTGGCTTGTCCGAACTATTAGCCCGCCAGGTTTTACCATACAATCTGGTTGAGTCTGAGGCGTTCAAAAAATTTGTAGCTATTGGGACACCGCAGTGGAAGGTACCCGGCCGGAATTTCTTTTCACAAAAGGCAATCCCCAAATTGTACTCGATTGTGCAAAAGGAAGTCATGGCATGTCTGGCACACAGTGTTGGGGCAAGGGTCCATCTGACCACTGATACCTGGTCTGCAAAGCATGGTCAGGGCAGGTATATCACCTACACTGTGCATTGGGTAAACCTGCTGACAGCTGACAATCAAGGAATGCGTGGCATTGCAGAGGAGTTGGTGACACCGCCACGAATTGCAGGCAGTCCTGCTGCCACCTCCTCTACTCCTCCTACCCCATCCTCTTCCATAACCTCCTCGGCTGAGTCCTCTTGTGCTGCTGCGTCTTGCTCCACATCACCGGCACCCCCCCAGCTCCCCAGGTACTATTCCACATCCCGGATACGGCAGTGTCACGCAGTGTCACTTGCTTGAAAGCAGAGAGTCACACCGGACAAGCACTCCTGTCCGCCCTGAACGCACAGGTGGAAAAGTGGCTGACTCCGCAGCAACTGGATATCGGCAAAGTGGTGTGTGACAACGGAAAAAATTTGATAGCGGCATTGAAGTTGGGCAAGTTGACACATGTGCCGTGCATGGCACATGTGTGTAATCTGATCGTACAACGCTTTGTGCATAAGTACACAGGCTTACAGGACGTCCTGAAGCAGGCCAGGAAGGTGTGTGGCCATTTCAGGCGTTCCTACACGGCCATGGCTCACTTTGCCGATATCCAGCGGCGAAACAACATGCCAGTGAGGCGCTTGATTTGCGACAGCCCTACACGTTGGAATTCAACACTCCTAATGTTCGACCGCCTGCTCCAACAAGAAAAAGCTGTTAATGAATATTTGTATGACCGGGGTGCTAGGACAGCCTCTGGGGAGCTGGGAATTTTTTTCCACGTTACTGGACGCTCATGCGCAATGCCTGTCGGCTCATGCGTCCTTTTGAGGAGGTGACAAACCTAGTCAGTCGCAACGAAGGCACCATCAGCGACATCATACCATTTGTTTTCTTCCTGGAGCGTGCCCTGTGAAGAGTGCTGGATCAGGCCGTAGATGAGCGTGAAGAGGAAGAGGAAGAGTTGTGGTCACCATCACCACCAGAAACAGCCTTATCAGCATCGCTTGCTGGACCTGCGGCAACGCTGGAAGAGGATTGTGAGGAAGAGGAGTCAGAGGAGGAATGTAGCTTTGAGGAGGAGGAGGAGGAGGAGCAAGACCAAACACAACAGGCATCCCAGGGTGCTCGTTGTCACCTATCTGGTACCCGTGGTGTTGTACGTGGCTGGGGGGAAGAACATACCTTCAAAGACATCAGTGAGGAGGAGGAACGGGAAATGAGTAGCTCGGCATCCAACCTTGTGCAAATGGGGTCTTTCATGCTGTCCTGCCTGTTGAGGGACCCTCGTATAAAAAGGCTGAAGGAGAACGACCTGTACTGGGTGTCCACGCTACTAGACACCCGGTATAGGCAGAAAGTGGCGGAAATGTTACCGAATTACAACAAGTCGGAAAGGATGCAGCATTTGCAAAATAAATTAAAAAGTATGCTTTACACAGCGTATAAGGGTGATGTCACAGCACAACGGGAATCTAACAGGGGGAGAGGTGGAAGTCATCCTCCTCCTCCTCCTCCCACGGCCATGCCGGCAAGGACAGGACGCTTTAAAGACGTGTTGTTGATGGAGGACATGCGGACCTTTTTAAGTCCTATGCATCGCCACAGCCCTTCGGGACCCACCCTCAGAGAGCGACTCGACCGACAGGTAGCAGACTACCTCGCCTTAACTGCAGATATCGACACTCTGAGGAGCGATGAACCCCTTGATTACTGGGTGTGCAGGCTTGACCTGTGGCCTGAGCTATCCCAATTTGCGATAGAACTTCTGGCCTGCCCCGCTTCAAGTGTCCTGTCAGAAAGGACCTTCAGTGCAGCAGGAGGTATTGTCACTGAGAAGAGAAGTCGCCTAGGTAAAAAAAGTCTAGATTACCTCACCTTTATTAAGATGAATGAGGGATGGATCCCGAAGGGACTGACACTGGGCGATACATTCGATTAAAAAAGGCCTGATGAGATGAGCTGCCTTGGGCTAAAAATGGTCCACACGCTGCTGTATTTTTTTTTTCATTCTTTATTTTTGCGGTGCTTTGCATGACAGTAAAACAGTACATTGCAAGTCATAATTTCCAGTATATAGCATCAACATATTTATCTTGCATCTTGTGAGACTGCACCAATTATATAATTTTATAAAATACAAGCAATAACTTGGATCCGGGTCATTAACCGCTTAACCTATGTTATTTTTGTGTTTGAGTCGTATATTCGGTGCTGGTATCCGCGTTCCGTGTGTGAAGTAGTTATGGAGTATGTGGTGCCTCCATGGTTATGACAGTTGGGTGTGCCTGTATGTGTCGGTATGGTGTCCCGTGGGCATATTGATGGGTGTGTACTAGTGAGTGACTTCTGAAGCGTGTGGGCTGTCCAGTGCAGCCTCCTGCCGTGAGTGTGGTCTCTGCCTCACGTGATCGAAACTCCTAACCTAGGGAGTAGCGGGGGGGGGGGGGTGGTCGTGGTAAGAGTGTAGCAGTAACTCCATTAAGCGTTTGTGGTATGTCCCCGTCTTAGGTGTACCAGTCGTGCAAGAGTGGGTCCCGTTGAGCCTGTGGTGTCAGTCAAGTACGGTCCATGTCAGGGTTAGGCCTGTCGATTGTTGTACGTGTGTCAGTCTTCTAGTAGGGATCACAACAACATAAGCAATAAACCGTTTAAACGTCCTTTTGTAACTCAGGTATGGTGTGAAGTTAGATAGGTTTCTCCTGACCTATGCTTTTGTATGCAATTCTTGACTCGTTTTAGACTTCACAAACCCTCGAGCTTAAAGCTCTACACCCACTAAGAGTGCAGGACAAACCCTAATCTTTGCAGAATAATGTACGTTGCCATATGGACACTTTGACGGTAGGTAATGGGTCGTATACAACCTGTACCTTTACTATGCTGCCCTCTTAAAGGCCGGCTACTGTTCAGTATTCTAGATTAGTCATCTATATAAGGTCAGCATTTAATGGGCTTTAGCAATATATACATTTTGTCAGACCATTTAATCTTGCTTTTGTAGCTTGAAAGTAGTGAGGTGCGTTTATTAAATTTTAGTGCCCCTATTCAGCCTTAGGAGGGTAATGTCCCCTAGTCATTTGATACTTAGCTTGGCTTTAACCTCTATCAGATGTTTGGAGACCTTACAAACTGACAGCCACCGGCTCAAAAACAGGGTTCAGGAGAAAGAACAAGGTAATAAACAATTGTGATTTTCGCATTGAGTGTACGAACTGTAGGAATTATGGGCTCACAAAAAAAAAAAAATATATATATATATATTGTTGCCCCCAAGAACAATGGGGTACTATAAGAAATGTTAAACGTTCAATGAAAATAACTTTGCAGTCTTTAGACCTGAGGTAAAGGTGAGCGCTGGGAAGGTGTCCCTACTGTGCCTCATTGTCAGCCAGTCCCTTGAGGCTGTCTTGGGTCCGAGGACCGATGGCTTCTGTTCCGCGGTACAAACGTTGCGGTGCGCTCTGGGTCCCAATTGGTAGTAGAGGGTCTTGAGGGTGAGTTGGCGGTCGGTGGGTCCAGTCCCAAGGCCTGTATTATTGTGGGTGCCTCTTCCATGGAGGCAAGTGTGAGTTGGGATCCGTTCTGTGGTATCACCAGGGATCCGTGTGCCCCCCATCGATAGGTGATGTCTGCTGCCCTCAGTCTGTTGATGAGGGAGCTGAAGGTTTTGCGCCACATGAGGGTAGACTTTGTAAGATCCTGGAAAAAGGTTAGGCTAGCGCCCTCAAATATCAGGGGTGTTTTACCTTTTAATGCAGACATGACCTGAATCTTGTCGTGTACATTTGGGCACCTGAGTATCACATCTCTGGGTGTGTTTGAGCGTACCTTTGAGGACGTAGGCAGGCGGTAGATCTCCTCAGTGACCATCTTCTTGACTGTGGTGTGAGGCAGAATAGTGGCCAGAAGGCGCCTTGTGTAGTGCGGTAGTTCATCTGGCAAGATGGCTGCCGGGATGCCTCTAATTTTTATATTAGTGCGCCGATGGCCATGGTTGTCTGCTGTGCCATTATGGCTCTTTGTTGCACCTGAAGGTGGTGCATTAATTCTTGCAGCTCAGCTAGGTGAGTTTGCATGTCTGTAATGTGTTTTTCATTAGTGTGTACCCTGTTTATAGTGGCAGTGATGTCCTTTTTGATGGGGGCCAGTTCTGCCGCAAGGATTTTATGGAAGTCCGAAAATAGGATTTTTAAATCATGCCTGGATGTTGGGGTCATGTCTGCTGGAGGGTCTAGTTGGTGTTGTGGCCCTATGTGGGCTTCTGAGGTTGTTTCTGCCTCCGGTTGATCCGTGTGTTGGTAGTGGGGCGCCGTACGCGGCGTGTCCGCGGGAGTAGTTTTAGCCGGAGCAGGCCTTTGAAGCATGGTCCCTATGTCCCGGTTTTGTTCTATGGCTTGTGGGCGCTGTGAGCGGCGGCCCATGGCTGGTGTGTGTGCCGGATGGTCTGACCTTTGGAGGGAGGCTTCGTCCCGCGCTTGTCGCGCTCCATAGCCGCCGAGTAGTTTCTCCAGGTCTGGGATTGTGAGCGTGGGGTAGGCCCCAACCTTCCGTCTCCGCTTCTGCTGGGTGGAAGCTGCAAAGAAGGGCATCGATCGGCTCGGGAGTAGGTAGGGAGTCCAGCTGGGGGCTGGAGGAGGTTGTATCAGCTGAGGGTGTTGGGATTTTTAATGGATTGTGCCCGATTACTGGGGAGCTTGTCGAGATGGCGTCCGTTTAGCTTGCTGGTTAAGCTCCGCCCCCCACGCTGCTGTATTTTAGCTCTGAATGACGTTTGACTTGCGTGACTTATCCGCCACCAACTAGGGTTCAAGCCGCCATGTTTTAGGGCACTTTCTGTCTGTGAAACAAGCATCAATTTTTCTGGCCGCTGCTACAGCAGCGGCTGCAACAATACCAAATTTTTCAGACATGTGTACATGCCTAATTTTTAGGCCCACTGGTGCAGCACTGTGGCTTCAAAAACCAAACCAAAAAAAAATCCTCCAAGATGGCACCAATATACCAGTGGTCTAAGCATCTTCCCACCTTGGCCTAAAAAGGGGAGGTGATTCCACAATTAAAAATCGCTGCCATTTACACGTCCACTGATAGGAGAAGCGGAAGGTATTAAACTGATCAGAACAATACTAAACTCACCACTCCTATCTGGTGGAACATTAGCTTGCCCGCGCAGTGCCCCAAATTTCAAGTAAGAGGACCGACCAAGCATCTTCTTCCATCTCCCTGTTACATAAATCAATGCCATATCCATAGAAATTGTACATAATATCCAGGAGAGTTTTACAGGGCCAAATCTTGTCGCCTGTTGAAGAGGTGACCTTGCTCGGGTCCCAGGTGTGCGGTTCCTAAAATGGCTGCCATATACACGTCCACTGATAGGAGACGCGGAAGGTATTAAACTGATATGAACATTTACTAAACTCACCACTCCGAGTGCTGTTATTTATTTAATTTTTTGTGGTGAGGCTTTACAGGACTGAGTGCTTCTCCACGGGACATGTTAACTCACGGGCAGCTGGCTCATCAAGGAACCAGAGCAGCTTGAACGAGGTGAACTTGCTCGGGTCCCAGGTGTGCGGTTCCTAAAATGGCTGCCATATTGTCAGGATCGGGACAGGGATCCAACACGCAGAGTACAAACAGTAGCCAGATACGTATACCGGACCTTAGAATGGCCGGACTAACGTAAGTAGCACAGTATAGAATGGTCAAAGACAAGCCGAGGTCGAGGGTAACAGAAGACAGGTAAGCGAGAGACAAGCCGAATCAAAGGTAACAGAGATAAGCAGAGTAAGGTAAACAAGCCGGGTCAAAACCAAAAGGGATAATAGAATACACAAGCACTGAGTGACTAGAACAAGCTAGAACCACGACAGGGCAATGAGCTAATGAAAGAAGCTCTGTTAAATACCCTGTTCAGAGCAGTAACCACGCCTCCGAGGCGCCTTGATTGGTCCTGCAGTAATTGACTGACAGGTCGTTCCGGGGGAGTGTCCTGATGACTACTTCCTGCCTAGATGCTGTAAAAGGCAGTCACTCCTTCGCGGCCGGCCTAGCATGACCGGATAGACCGCGGGGAAGGGTGCCATCAGACCGTCTGGATGGAGGAACAGCTAAGTCTCTACCTCTTTCGGAGGTAGAGACCACAGGTACCCTGACAGTACCCCCCCTCTCAGATACGCCCACCGGGCGGAATGAACCGGGACGAGATGGGAAGCGAGAGTGATACGCCCTGCGGAGACGGGGAGCATGAACATCCTCCTGAGGTACCCAACTCCTCTCCTCAGGACCATATCCCTTCCAATCAACCAGATATTGTACTCTCCCCCGGGAGATTCGAGAATCAATAATAGAGTTAACCTCATACTCCTCCTGATCCTCCACCTGAACGGAGCGAGGAGGGGCTATTGTGGAGGAAAATCTGTTACATATGAGTGGTTTCAGCAATGAAACGTGAAACGAGTTCGGGATGCGTAAGGTATTAGGAAGAGCTAAACGATACGCAACTGGATTGATACGAGTCAGCACCCTGTAGGGTCCAATATAACGAGGAGCGAACTTCATGGATGGCACTTTTAAACGGATGTTCCTCGTGCTCAGCCATACCCTATCACCTGGAACAAAGACCGGAGCCGCCCTTCTACGTTTATCAGCGTGTTTCTTAACCAACATAGAGTTGTGCACAAGGATTTGTCGAGTTTGATCCCACAACTTCCTCAAATTGGCAACATGAACATCAACCGACGGCACCCCCTGGGAAGGAGAATCCGAAGGAAGAATAGACGGATGAAAACCATAATTCATGAAGAAGGGGCTTGAATGAGTAGAATCGCAAACGAGATTGTTGTGTGCAAACTCCGCCCAAGGAATCAAACCGACCCAATCGTCCTGGTGTTCTGAAACGAAACAACGTAGATATTGTTCAACTTTTTGGTTAGTGCGTTCAGCAGCTCCATTGGACTGAGGATGATAGGCAGAGGAGAAATTCAATTTGATGCCTAGTTGGGAGCAGAATGATCTCCAAAAACGTGAAACAAATTGGGAGCCTCTGTCAGAGACAATTTGGGAAGGTATCCCATGCAACCGGAAAATCTCCCTGGCGAATATCTCCGCTAATTCGGGCGAAGATGGGAGTTTAGGTAAGGGAATGAAGTGAGCCATTTTAGTAAATCTGTCTACCACAGTGAGGATGACAGTCTGCTTTTTAGAGATAGGCAAATCAACAATGAAGTCCATTGGCAGACAGGACCAAGGCTTTTCAGGAACCTCTAAAGGGTGCAGAAATCCGCATGGAAGCGAATGGGGTAGCTTGGTCTTTGTACAAACTTCACATGCCCCGATGAATTCTTTAATATCCTTGCGTAAGTCAGGCCACCAAAAATCTTTAGAGACCAGCGCATAAGTCTTGCGGATACCAGGATGCCCAGCCACCTTGCTGTTATGGAGACAGCGTAGCACCTCCAGTTGGAGAGCGGCAGGAACGAAGTGTCGATCCCCAGGAGTCTGTTTGGGTGCCAAATGCTGAAACTTCATGATCTCAGAAAGCAATGGAGAGTGAATCCTGAGATTCGTGTTCGCGATGATATTCCCCTTAGGAACTATGGATGACAGAAGTGGTTCAGTTATAGTGGATGGTTCATATTGACGAGACAAAGCATCGGCTTTAGAGTTCTTAGAACCAGGTCTATACGTAAGTACATAATTAAAGTGAGTGAGGAACAAAGCCCAGCGAGCCTGCCTGGCGGACAAGCGCTTAGCCTCCCCAATATAAGACAAGTTCTTATGATCCGTTAGGATAGTAACAGGGTGTAGTGTCCCTTCCAGTAAATGTCTCCACTCCTTTAAAGCCTTAATGACCGCTAACAGTTCCCTCTCCCCGATGTCATATCTGCTCTCAGGCCCAGAAATTTTTTTAGAGAAGAAACCACAAGGGTGTAACGGTTTATCCACCCCTAACCTTTGAGACAGAACAGCCCCAACTCCTGTCTCAGAAGCATCGACCTCGAGCCGGAAAGGCAGAGTCGTATCAGGATGAACTAGAATGGGAGCTGAGGCAAAAAGTTCCTTGAGAGTCTTAAAAGCACCAAGAGCTTCCTCAGACCAGAACTTAGTATCAGCCCCTTGTTTCGTCATATTGGTAATAGGCGCAATGATAGAGGAGTAACCCTTAATGAAGCGCCTATAGTAGTTGGAAAAACCAATAAACCTTTGGATAGCCTTGAGTCCTTTGGGCAAAGGCCAGTCTAAAATAGATTGGAGTTTACCAGGATCCATTTTAAAACCTTCCCCAGAAATCACGTACCCAAGAAAGTCTACCTGAGACTGATCAAAACTGCACTTCTCCAATTTGCAGTATAGACCATGTTGCAGAAGTTTGTGTAACACCTTTCTGACCTGTCTATGGTGAGTCTCAATCTCCTTAGAGTGTATTAGTATGTCGTCCAGGTAAACAATAACACAATCATGCTGAAACTCCCTAAGTACCTCATTAATCAACTCTTGAAATACTGCAGGAGCATTGCATAGTCCAAATGGCATAACAGTGTACTCGTAATGGCCATACCGGGTATTGAATGCCGTCATCCACTCGTGATCTTGCTGGATTCTCACCAAATTGTAAGCCCCTCTGAGATCTAACTTGGTGAAGATTTTGGAGCCCTTAAGACGATCAAATAACTCGGTAATCAGTGGGATGGGATAGGCATTTCTGACAGTTATTTTATTTAAGCCTCGGTAATCGATACAAGGTCTCAGCGTGCCATCTTTCTTTTTAATGAAAAAGAACCCCGCCCCGGCCGGAGAAGAAGACCTCCTGATGAATCCCTTTTCTAAATTCTCCTGAATATACTCCTCTAGAACCGAATTCTCCTGAACAGACAAAGGATATACATGGCCCCTCGGAGGCATAGTCCCGGGTAGAAGCTTAATTTTACAGTCAAATGACCTGTGTGGCGGCAAAGAATCGGCATTCTTCTTGTCAAACACTGCCCTTAAGTCTAGGTAAAGGTCTGGTATTTGTCTTTCTGTGGACTGAGTAGGATTCTCCTGTATGTTAATATTAGCTAATGGAGAAACCTTGCACAAACACTGATCCTGGCAGCCCTGGCCCCACGAGAGTATCTCCCCTAACTCCCAATCAATAATAGGGTTTTGCTCCTTCAACCATGGGTACCCCAGAACTATGGGAACGGAAGGAGACGAAATGAGCAGAAGAGATAATTTCTCCACGTGTAGGATGCCAACATTTAACTCAATGGGTATGGTCTCACGAAAGATAACAGGGTCTAGTAGTGGTCTACCATCTATGGCCTCAACGGCCAAGGGTGTCTCCCTTAGCTGGGATGGGAAATTGTTTTTACTGGCAAAGGCTTGGTCGATAAAATTCTCAGCAGCACCGGAATCTATCAAAGCCATAGCCCTTACTACTTCCCTCCCGCAAGTTAAGGAAACTGGTAGCAGAAGCCTGTGATCTTTATACTTAGGATTAGAGGACAAAATAGAAACACCCAAGGCCTGTCCTCTAGAGAGACTTAGGTGCGAGCGTTTCCCGGGCGGTTAGAACAGTTTGAGAGTAAATGACCCTTAGCTCCACAATACATACACAAACCCTCTCTTCTCCTGTACTGTCTTTCTTCCTCAGAGAGGCGGGTATACCCTATCTGCATAGGTTCAGGAAGCAAAGATACCGTGGAGTCAGGACTTGGAAAAGCGGGGGCTAACCTAATAGAAGGTCTCCGGTTCTTCTCTCGAGTGTTCTGTCTCTCTCTTAAACGTTCATCTATACGAGAGATGAACGAAATTAAATCCTCTAAATTCTCAGGGAGTTCTCTGGTAGCAACCTCATCAAGGATTACTTCAGATAAGCCATTCAAAAATACATCCATATACGCCTGCTCATTCCACTTGACCTCTGATGCCAGAGACCTGAACTCTAGTGCATAATCCACCAGTGTTCGGTTCTCCTGTCTCAGACGCAACAGTAGTCTGGCTGCATTAACCTTTCTACCTGGATGGTCAAATGTTCTTCTAAAAGCAGCTAACAAGGCGTTATAGTTATAAACTAATGGGTTATCGTTCTCCCATAATGGGTTGGACCATCTCAGAGCTTTCTCAATAAGTAGGGTGATAATAAATCCTACCTTTGCCCTATCTGTAGGATAAGAGCGAGGCTGCAATTCAAAATGGATACTAATTTGGTTTAAGAAACCACGACACTTCTCAGGAGCCCCACCATAGCGTACTGGGGGGGTAATGTGAGAAGAAGCACCCACTGTGGCTACCTCTAGACCTGAACCGGCAGGAGAAACAGGGGTATTACGTATCTCCTCTGGTGGGTTATTGGCACGAGATAATAGAGCCTGTAGCGCAAGCGCCATCTGATCCATTCTGTGATCCATGGCTTCAAACCTAGGATCCAGAGAGGCAAGCTGACTGTTTGTACTCACAGGATCCATTGGCCCTGTCGTAATGTCAGGATCGGGACAGGGATCCAACACGCAGAGTACAAACAGTAGCCAGATACGTATACCGGACCTTAGAATGGCCGGACTAACGTAAGTAGCACAGTATAGAATGGTCAAAGACAAGCCGAGGTCGAGGGTAACAGAAGACAGGTAAGCGAGAGACAAGCCGAATCAAGGGTAACAGAGATAAGCAGAGTAAGGTAAACAAGCCGGGTCAAAACCAAAAGGGATAATAGAATACACAAGCACTGAGTGACTAGAACAAGCTAGAACCACGACAGGGCAATGAGCTAATGAAAGAAGCTCTGTTAAATACCCTGTTCAGAGCAGTAACCATGCCTCCGAGGCGTCTTGATTGGTCCTGCAGTAATTGACTGACAGGTCGTTCCGGGGGAGTGTCCTGATGACTACTTCCTGCCTAGATGCTGTAAAAGGCAGTCACTCCTTCGCGGCCGGCATAGCATGACCGGATAGACCGCGGGGAAGGGTGCCATCAGACCGTCTGGATGGAGGAACAGCTAAGTCTCTACCTCTTTCGGAGGTAGAGACCACAGGTACCCTGACACATATACACGTCCACTGATAGGAGACGCGGAAGGTATTAAACTGATATGAACATTTACTAAACTCACCACTCCGAGTGCTGTTATTTATTTAATTTTTTTGTGGTGAGGCTTTACAGGACAGAGTGCTTCTCCACGGGACATGTTAACTCACGGGCAGCTGGCTCATCAAGGAACCAGAGCAGCTTGAACGAGGTGACCTTGCTCGGGTCCCAGGTGTGCGGTTCCTAAAATGGCTGCCATATACACGTCCACTGATAGGAGACGCGGAAGGTATTAAACTGATATGAACAATACTCCACTCCTATCAGTAGGTCCGTCCCATTGTGATTTATGCCCCCCACCCACCGCGCAGGGATGGGGGCCGGGGGGGGAGGAAAGTAGGCCCCCCCATTGTGATTTATGGCCCCCACCAACCGCGCAGGGGTGGGGGCCGAGGGGGGGAGGACAGTAGGTCCCCCCATTGTGATTTATGGCCCCCATCCACCGCGCAGGGGTTGGGGAGGACAGTAGCTCCACCCAGTGTGTATCATGGGCTTTGAGGACAGGTGTCAATCCATACCTGCCAAGTGACCCTATGTAGGGGGAACAGTCCCTATTCTGCTCTGTGTAAGTGTGTATCATGGTCTCTGTGGACAGGGAACAGTCTCTATTCTGCTCTGTGTCAGTGTGTAACAGGGGTTTTGAGGACAGGTGTCAATCCATATCTGCCAAGTGACCCTATGTAGGAGGAACAGTCCCTATTCTGCTCTGTGTCAGTGTGTATCAGGGATTTGACTATCTTTATTCAGATTCAAAAATTACAATTCCAGGAAAAATTTAACAAACATTTACAAGAACATGTTATGCACATCATAGAAACAACGTGAACCTCTTTAAAGCCACAAACTCAAGACAAAAAATACGTACACACAATGTGTAAGGGTTTGAAAGAATATTCTGAATCCTTACATGTTTACTTTATCGTTTGTTTGATTTTTGTGAACCATATATAAACTACAAGCAGCGTGAAAACTATACAAACTCAAGTGGCCATGCTGATCAAATTAAATAGTATGCTTTACACAGCGTATAAGGGTGATGTCACAGCACAACGGGAATCTAACAGGGGAAGAGGTGAAAGTCATCCTCCCCCTCCCACGACCCCGCCATATCTGCCAAGTGACCCTATGTAGGGGTAACAGTCTCTATTCTGCTCTGTGTCAGTGTGTATCATGGTCTCTGAGGACGGGAACAGTCTCTATTCTGCTCTGTGTCAGTGTGTATCAGGGGCTTTGAGGACAGGTGTCAATGTTAGGTGATTTCTGCCCTTTATGGATTAAAAGCAGACTCTGCATCAACTGTGTAATTTTCCATGGGAGTTTTGCCATGGATTCCCCTCCGGCATGCCACAGTCCACGTGTTAGTCCCCTTGAAACAACTTTTCCATCACTTTTGTGGCCAGAAAGAGTCCCTGTTGGTTTTAAAATTCGCCTGCCCATTGAAGTCAATGGCGGTTCGCCCGGTTCGCCGGTTCGCGAACATTTGAGGAAGTTCGCGTTCGCCGTTCGCGAACCGAAAATTTCGGGTTCGCGACAACACTAATGACAACGTTGTCATAATCCAAAATCTGTGTTCCTGGATTCTCTCTGCATTTGGAAATATTAAGGTGGTTTGCCATCCTCTGAGCCTGGAGCACCATTATAATTATTGGTTTAATTACCTCGAAGGATGTGTGCATCCACCCTACTGGAAACATATTTGGTAAAAATCTATTCCATCAATTCAAGCAATTATTTAACACATTTATGGCTACATCTTGCAACATTCTCTTCATGTATAATGTCACATACAAGGTATAATATCACAGCCATGTATATTGACAAACACACACAGTTATTTAAGTGAAAATTCAAAGAATTCAAGAATTTTTCTGGTTCAGCAATTTTGACCTTAAATTTGAAATTCACTTTAAATTCTCAATTTCATAACTAACCCTATCCGAGAGCATCTGCTGATCTTGAAAATTGTGCAGAGTGTTTGGTGGTCTACAAAGCACAGTATGTATCAGCAGCCACCTTGTGCGTGACATCCAGTATCTCTACATGCTTCAGAAAATTGTTGATAGAACGACTGGGGTCATACTCTACAGATTCAGCCCAAGTTCAGCAAAAAAGACCAACAATGTGAAATAGCTGACATCAGCATTAGCTACTGATCAAGCAGGAAAATGCTGGCCTTCTCATAATGATATGTGTGGCTTCAGTAAATTACACAGGAGCATCATTTCTCAGTCAGAACCGTGTGTGTGTGTGTGTGTGTGTGTGCTAAAAAACTGGCATACAGTACTTGAATGATGAATAGAAGGACAGAGTGCAAACTATACATTAAGCCATCCTTAGTGCACATGATATATCACAGAACATAATGGACATACATCTATTATTAAGTGAAAGGTGTGATCAAATGTGACTTCCAGTACTGTACAAGTCATCTTATATTGTGCTCCGACAGTGCACAGCATAGAAGGACAGATGAATGCATTTGTCAGTGTTAAGGTATTGTGTGCAGATTTGCAATGCATTTCTTGTAATTCCCTATAGCTGTGCAGAGGAGATAAGGGGTTCTATACGACTCAACATAAATGAATGTCTAATTTGTAAGACGGTTTTTATTCTTACCACAAAACCTCAACACTAAACATTATTCTCAAATGTACATAACATTGATATTTGAGGTAAACTTGTTAGACAGTATAGAGTTTTAAAAATTAAATTGCTATGTTGAGTAAACCAAAAAATTAAGTGCTAGCTTTCAAATTAGCAATGAGATGGTCATTTCTTCATTTTGTGAGATCAAAAGTGAATTTTTACTTATTAAATATATTTATAATGCTGGTTATGATTGCTTATGTTTATCTGCCTAACTCTTTTTCTCAAAATTAAATCACTCTATGACTCTCTTAAATCTGGCTTCTGTTCCATCCCCTCTACTGATACTGCCCTTACCATACTGATTTTATCTCTGCTAAATCTAAAGGACATTATTCTCTCATAGTTCTCCTCAACCTCTATGCTGCTTTTGATAATGTTTACCATGCTCTTTTTCTTTAAATCCTCCTTCGCCCCATTTCCTGTCTCAGGCAGCATTCCCTAGAGCTCGGTTCTTGGTCCTCTTCTCTTCTCCATCTATATTGTCTCTCTCAGTAACATTGTTTACTCCTTTGAACACTTTACAAATGATCTTTCATCTATTCCTTACTGCATGTCTTCCTGTTATCTAAAATGTAATCTTTCTAAAACTGAATTCCTAATTTTTCCCCCATCAAATAGTCCTCTTCCTCTTCTATCTCCCTGCATGTCAATGGGACACCTATTACACTATGTCCTCAAGCTCGCTGATTTGGAGATACTTTTGATTCAGTTTTTACCTTTTCTCCTCAGATCCAGTCTGCCTCCAAACACTGTAACTTCACCTTAAAAATATTGCTTGCATTCGCCCTTTTCTTACTCAAGATATTAACACCTGTTAATGCACTCATTTACCAACTTGACTACTGCAAATCACTATTCATTGGCCTTCCAAATAACCGTGTTAACCTTTCTTCCGTCTCCTTCTGATGCCAGGCTTAACTTCCGGACAACTCGCTACTTCAAGATCTCACCCATTTGCCAATCATTACATTGACTTCTACTAACCTTCAAAATTCCAGTCTGACTACTAACATCTACCTACAAAGCCCTCAAAAATTCCACTCTTCACTATATTTTTTCTTTACTAACAAATACACTCCTTCTCATTCCCTTCGCTCTGCGAGCAACCTTGTTTTTTCATCTGCTTGTTCCTGCAAGTTGTCTTATCCATCAGACCCTCCTCCTCTCTGACATTCTGTTATATCTCTTCTGTGTCTTTGTCTTTACCCCTTTGTCAAAGACTGTAAGCAGGCTGAAATATATAATTCTTCCAGTACTGATGACAGGTGGAAAAACGACAAGGAGACCCATTCACCACTGGATAACATATAAGTTTCTTTTTATGACAGTAGGGGGGAGGAGGTTTAAAAAAATCAAACTAACTACTAAATTCTCTGCAAGACTTCCTTCTTGAAGCTTTATAAATAAACCAAGATACATGTTATCTTCCATTTAGCATTAATCTCAATAATACTGAAGGACAAGTATTCAAGCAATAAAGTTTCATGGGTAGACAGCAGATCAAAACCAGTGTTATAGCATTAAGTTATTCATAAGCACACTACAGTGAGAAAGTTAATTTGAGTTAGTTGCCAAGAATAAACAGTGTATGTTTGTGTTTTTGTTATCAGTGTATGCAGTTTTAGTACCACAAGTTCCATAGATTATGAGATTATTAATATATATTTTCTCTTTTTTAAAATGCCATTTATAGCTGATCATCTTTGAAGATCATAAATACAGTAGCATGTCCCTAATCATGTGCAGAACTTGTCATTAAGATGTGAATATTTATTTAGAGAAAAAAGAATATGCTTACTATATAATACACTGGAATAACACACCCCTCACAAGTGTACCTCACACACACTATACAAAGTAAACACAAGGACGTATATATAAACCCAAAGGCGATATATACAAAATAGAGGGTGGTTAGGAACAATACAACCTGAATATGGCTGGTAATAAACGTGGAATCTACAAAATAGTAAAATACAAAATATGGTGAAGTAAATAGGGCAAAGATGAATATTGCACGTGGTAGAGAACTTACAAGAGAGACATAGTCATCGCGCCTGTCACCCCAAAGATCCCAAAATGGAGATACACAAAATAATAAAAAAATATAAAGATAAAAATAACAAATGGACTATAATAATAACGTACTGATAATGAGCATAAAAAGTCCAAGGTAGTATCCAACGCGTTTCGTCACTATGGTGACTTCCTCAGGGATATAGATGTGTTGTAATCTACATGGTTTATATACCATGCCAAATTTTCAAATTCGCGGGGAAATTTTGCGATCACGTGTTACTTCCGGTTTTCGGCCATTCGGCTTCCTGCGTTCCACCTTGGAACGCATAATGTCACTTCCGGTTTCTGGTCTAATCCAATTGAGAGGGCTTTTTGCGTTCCACCTTGGAACTCATGACGTAATTTCGGTTTCTGATCTAATCCACCCTCTATTTTGTATATATCACCTTTGGGTTTATATATACGTCCTTGTGTTTACTGTGAATATTTATTGGTTACTTAATCAAATCTCAAAGAACATTTATATTCTTCGTCAAATGAAATTATATTTCAAATGGTAACAGCTACATTTTAAACCATAAATAGAATGTTATAAAATTAACCAAAACATAGAAAAAAACAAATGTAAGAATAAACAATAACTCTAATAGTTTGTCCTTCGATGAGTCCGCGCCCAGGTCTCAAGATAGTTTTTGTTCACTTATACCATTGCAGGGAGAAGCTATACAATTACATATCAGACTGACCCCACCCACGTGAGCAGTCGGAATTTGAAATCCCGACATGCTTCTGTTGCACAGGAAATGTTGCAATCCCAGATAATTATTTCTACCCTGGTGGGCATCATTAGCTATGTGTCGTGGACAACCCTCTAGGTAGAGTGAACAAGTGGTCTATGCTAGTTTAAACTTTTATCTTACAAAAGCCTAGTTATATGAAAATAAATCAAAACAGAGCGTAAGAAAGCACAGAAAACAGACAACATCTCTGTGCACACATAGAAGCTGCAGCTGTAACAACAAAAACAAAATGACATAAAAATAGATAAACTAAAGAGGTATGAGTGGAGACAACTAATGCTATAGTTTGGCTGATCCTGAGACAAAATAAGTAGGTCTCATTCACCTGTCTTCTAAAATGCAATATTGTCAAAATCAGTGTGTACATTTACTAGCTTGGCTTAAAAGTTATTTATCATGTCAAATGCGCATATGGCATCTTGTTTTTTTTTTCATTATTATTCTAGGTATGTCCACAGCATGACGGTGTATAAAAGAAGAGGATTTATGATGAGTGTGTGAATGCAGGTAGATATTTGTGTGGATGGTGTGTATGTAAATGCAGAGTTATATATTAAAGAGTGTCTAAGTGTCAGTTATCAAATCATTCCTTCCAGTTAACCTGTGGATTCATATGCTGGTTGGCCTGGTTCAGTGTCCATTCAACCCTATTGGTCTACAAAATCTGTTTACCCAACTGGTTGTGACCGAAACCATTAAAGCAGTTTTGGTGTGGATCACTATCACTTTGCACCCAGTATCTCGGGGAAATCAGGTATCGGGGGCTGTTAATGCTTCAATCTAATGTTATATTGTTGCAGATGTGCCTGTGTTCTGCTTTTTATGCACACCTGGAGATCACCACTGTGGTACCACCATGATTCCCACACTTCCTGTTATCATAACATATTTATATTCTGCTCCGTCCTCAGCTGCCTGCCTACATTACATTGTATTATCGTAATTGTCTCTTTTTTTTCGCAACAGTCATAATGCATCAACTATATACATATTCTTTTACACTCCAGCATTCACACATTTTTTAAACACACTTTTTTTTAACTGTGTATTTTATTTGCCTCTAAACATTGCCCCCTTCTGAATGTACATTCTATATTAACATTCTACATTCACTGGAAATCATAAATCAACTAGGGCTGTCTTATATTTGCTACGGCTTTCTAAAACAAATGACAAGATATAACATTTGTGGTTATAGACTATGAATCCTGTGATTCCGTTTGCTATGATACCTTTTCTGTTCCATCCAAATGCCTTGTATGAGTTTTGACTGTGAAAATGAATTACTGCTGAGTAAAGGAATGTCACACCTTGTCCCAGGAGATTAGTGACGTCAATACATCCCTATAATAAGAAGCGTATGTGAAGATATATATATGTCTATTGCACAACATGAATATATTATAACAGCAATGGCTTATAATTCTTCACACTTCATCATTTTAAAACAACGATTTTTATCTGAAACACATAGTTGATATTGTGATTACTGGGTTCAAGAGAACCCAAAATTTAATCAATAATTGCAATATGGTAGTTTGTAACACAAAACCATAAAAGCATTTAGATAAGTGAGGCAGGACATGGATTATTCACTAGGTTACTAACATGCACCTGAGCTGCATAATACTGAAACACATGTTTGAATTAAATGTAGGAAAAAGAGAGATTCCTGGCGCTTGTTTTGTGTGTTTGTTGCAGCTAGAATTTCCCAAACCAGAGTCTTTTCATTCTGGTCATATGTGAATACGGATAGGGGAATTCAGGGAATCAGCTCTTTCAATTAAAGTCCTCAGTTCTAGGACTTTAATATGGAAAATAAGAGGACAAGTACCGAAATATATGGAAAATAAGAGGACAAGTACCCAAATATAGTGTAGTATTTAGGGTATTGGTATGGTAAATAAAATAAATTGCACTTACAATTTTCTGGAGCTTAGTATTAGCTCCAGATATATGCTCCTGGATGGTATAATCCCCATCTGCGGATATCTTGTTGATACTGGTCCTGTAGTGGTGTCTTTGGGCTGGTAATCAGTGCTTAACCCCTTAAGGACACATGACATGTGTGACATGTCATGATTCCCTTTTATTCCAGAAGTTTGGTCCTTAAGGGGTTAATAGTCAGCAGTAATAAGGGTGCTCACATGAAGTGAACTAGTTTATTTTTAAAGAGAGATAAACAGAGATAAAATATTAGCTCCAACTTTATTTAAATTTTTTAAAGTTTTGATTTCCAGCTTCACTATAATGCTGGTCGACGGCAGCTATGTTAGTACCCCCATATTGTATGCCGCTTGGGACTCTTAAAGATACAAATTCATTTTACTAATTTCTTTTTTCAAGCTATATTAAATAACCTTGATTTAAGTATATTTAACACTATATAATTAAGACTTTAATACCTTTTCTTTGCTCTCTATTTTAATGTGTTTTATTTCTATATTTTAATGTCAATTGATTTTGGGTAACATGACTGACGACAGTATCTGACTGTTTAGTTTTTTTTTTTCATTTTAAGGTTATTTGAACAGTGAAGGTCCATAGTACTGTAACTCTTTGAAAAAGCCTTTATGTGGGTGAAATGCATTAGTGTTTTACTAGTGTTTTATGTTATACTTTTGGATTTTGGACCTTCCAATCTGTATCCTTGATGATTTTATCTGGAGGACTCTGCATCTCACATTCCTTGGTGGGGAACATACCACCTAAGCTGTTTAGGATTGAGTAATACCTACTTGCTCTCCCTTTCACTATTTACCAGCATGCACGGTTTGTGAACACCCTTATTACTGCTGACACCGCTACAGGACTAGGACCAACAACATTTCCGAAGATAGGGATTGTACCATCCAGGCACATATATCTGGAGCTGATCTTAAGCTCCCGAAAATTGTAAGTGCAATTTCTTTTATTTACCATACCTATACCCTAAATACTACACTATATTTGGGTTCTTGTCCTCTTATTTTCCATATTGCTCCACTGTGATCTGGAACTGAGGACCTCAATTAAAAGTCCTGCATTCCCTATACATTTTTAAATTAGCCTCGAGTACACAATGGTCACTGAAAACGCATCCCTGATATATCACATACCTGTCAAATACCCCATTGATCCTGTTATTCCCCCGAATTTGTCCATTTGGTGGCACATCCAGTTTGTTTGCTTACTTTTTGCAGTCAGTGTGAAAGATGTAAAGATTAGCAATCAATATACATCATTCATGGATATTGTGGTCGTTTCTTTCAATTTGAAGCCAATTTAGATGATGTGAAATCTTGAAAATGTTAGTATAAATTACCCTTACTGATCTATAATGCTACTATTTAAACTAGATATAAACCAATAAAAAAAAAAATATTTTCAAATGCAAAATTCACTCTTACCAACTACCTTTCCAGCGAATGATCAATTTAGAACATAAAATAATTCATCCTGGAATTGGGTGGAATCATGTTAGATTGTGGTGATTGTCAACTGTGGTAGCACAGTTAGAGAACCTATCAGTCACTGCCACATGACAGTAAGTGACCTGCTGTTGCAAAAAAACAACCAATAAAGTCAGTAGGCACTGAGACACTAGGCAAATGGTCAACAATGTATTGTGAATGACACATGGTAAATATACACAGGAGTTTCTTTCATATGATGTCAAGCGTTTTGTTGCTTTGCATTGCAATTTGTGAAAATTCTGCTATTAACTTTTGTTGCCATATTTTGTTTGTTCATTTTGTGAATATTAGAGACGTACTGGATACCGCACTCACCAAATAACCCAGGTTCTCTGAAGCCAGGGCTGGTCAGGCCTCCCTTCCAAGATAGGCAGAATAATTAACGGTTCAAGCACTCCGGGATAACAAAATTAGCAGTTTTATTGGGGCAAAAGCAGCAACGTTTCTCTAGCTTGATAAAGACCCAGTAGGATAAAACATTGCTGCTTTTGCCCCAATAAAGCTGTTATTTTTGTTATCCTGGAGTGCTTAAACCGTCATTTATTTGACATTTTGGAAAATAGAGCAGCCTCTGTTTCATGATGACACCATGACACGTTGCTGTGAATGCAAAAGAAAAATAATACAAAATGGATAAACTGAAAAAAATGCAACACAAGAAGGTCAGCATATATTCTTTAATAATGTCTGCACTAATAATTTGTCTGCCCTTTGACTTTAAAGGGGATTATTTACAAAGTGTAGTTTTAGATCAAGGTTGTAAATTTGAGCAATAAGCATGGATATTCATTTGTTTCCATAGTGACCATTCCCCTTTATGCTCAATAATTACTCTATACATACTTAACTCTCATAGAGTATCATATTAAATCTTTTCCTTAGTTTTATCCAGCATTTTTAGTACAAGCTATAGTCTAAAGCTCAGTCAGCAGAAAATATAATTTCAAAACCAATTTTTTTTATTGTGCATGAAAAGTACAAGTGGCATGTCATGCATGGTAGCAATTTTAATGAGTCAGACGGAATATCATAACAATAAGAGAGTGCATATAAAAACATTTGACATTCACATTTTTGTGTTTAATAGTATAACAAAGAAAAAAAAAAAAGAAAATGGCATGCGTAATGCGCGGTCTGTATGGCCACAACAGGTTATCATAGAATGTCAAACAACCCACTAAGCATTGAAAGTAAGTCGTGTTCCATTGTAACTATCTTGGGAGAAATAGGACATATCGGTTATAGAACAGCAAAAGAAAAGTTGAACCATTAATGACCAAGTGTGACATCACTCACCAAGAAACCAAAGGAAACTAGGAAAGCACCTAAAAAGAATGGGTATGTCTCCGATGTACCAAATGTAAGGTGCAAGCTTATAGCTCCTAAGACACCTGAAGAGCATGTTGTAAGAGTGGTTGTTGTAGACAAGGGCCAGGCAAGGTAATGGCATAACCTGCGGTGGGTACATGAGCACCACAGAGGCCACTGACCGAAGGTACGTCACCACAACCTGGATCGTATATGAATAAGTATGTCCTGTTACAATAAAAAGGTATATTAGCATGTCCTGGGGTAAAGAGGGGCATGAAGTGTTGGGAATTTCTACATCAATGAGTAAGTGAGAGAGCAAACTAATCAACACTGATTACCCCAGGGTAAAATATAATTTCATCATTTATTCCCTTAGTTTGTCTTACGTCAAGGAATTTTAATTCCTCATACATTAACCAATACTAGCGATCATTTTCACAATGGCTGCATAGTATTTAACATTAAGCTTTAATGTTACAAATAAGTTTAAAAGATTCATTAGCTTTTTACATTTGCCATTTTGTGCCATGAAATTCCTCCGAGTTATACAAAGCATCTACTAGTAAAAAAAAGAGAAAGTAGAAAGTATCAAACAAATGCAGCACAGACATAAAATTAAGGAGTCAAGTAAAAAAAAAAAAAAAAAAACAGAAAAAGGTTTGCACAAAGCAGAAAAAAAATCAGATCAGCCTAAAATATACATTGCCACATGGATAACAGCAAAACCCAGGTAGAATGCGGTCACTAATTGGTCTTCAGGCCAAGCAGCTGTACAACTTATGCAAACCATCTCCGTGTTTATTTAGGTGCTACTGAGTATGAATGGAACAGGTGGTTCCAGCTAGAGAAGTTAAGCCAAGATATAGGTATGAAAAGTATAGTAGAGATATAGGTTAAAAAAAAAAAATTGAATACAAGATATTAGTTTAGGATTCAGTATCAAAAATCCAGAAATTCCCAAAGTGAACCAGTCCTAGGATAATAGAAAAAAAGTTAGGTGTTACCCATAACATTCATTTTATAGAGGGACAGGTTCTATGGGGGATAGTTAGGAATGTTTGCGTGTATTTATCAAATGTCAAAATTAGATGAGGACCCACCAATACTGGGGTATTTTTGCACAGTGATGGGCTTAACATGGTATGCCTTAAGGCATGACCAAATCACCTTATGTTTCCATAAGATTGGTATTGATAAATAGCTGGGAAATATGAACATAGAAATTCTAACTACAGATAGTGTGGCATGTTCTTCCTCAGCCTAAACATATGACATTAAAATGTTATTAAAATTTTATTAAAATGTAGAGAAATGTATTGTATTAACCCAAGAAATGCAAAATAGCAAGATTATTATTAGTAATTTTTTTTTTTTTATTGCCATTTGATTTAAAACATACATAGCCGTTTGATTCCTAACTCGATTTTGAGTAGTGCAAATATTTAATCTTCAAATAAATCCTGATAATCTAGTAAACAAACAAAGTATAATTTTGTAATGTGATGCATCAAAGTGTACTTCTTTTAGAATGGGATTTTAAAAAACTATTTATTTTACACATTATTAAATGGTATGTTGACAGGCATCGTACCATATTAAATAGCATAACAGATATAAATATGAAAAGTTTTCACAATGTATCCATAACACTGATACACCAGGATATATCAGGTTTTAGAAAATTACATTTCTTTAGATGTCAGTCTTTAGCGAGCTTGTTCACACCGGGTGTATAGAGACTTTCAATTTCATGCATTTGAGCATTTTACATATATTTGATGTGCATTTTGGGTTTCCAGGCTGTGTGTATAAGACTGATAACATGTTTGTTTGGAAGAGTTAATTGTTTTCCATTGCATGGTTTCTAATGAGAAAAAGGAGAAATTATATCATTGATAAATTCTTTAATTTTCAGCACCATTTACAGAAACAGGTATTATAGAATTCCAGTACAGACTCTCTGGTTACAAGACAAATTAGAAGTTTCATTACAATCTAGTTCACAGATGTTTAACTAGTATACCCGGCCTATGGAGTATATCTATGGTGCTCTGTGGGTATTTCAGTAAACGTTTACGCTTCAAATATAATTGTGTGTAATCTGAAAAGTTAATGCTAATGGTAATTGTTGGCTGAAAAGTTAACATTAAGGGCACTTATTGAAGAACTCTGTAGCTATATGTGTGATTTCCATAATTACAGTGGGAATGCATGACTACCAATGGTCAAAGACGCCACAAACGTTAGGAGTGCATTATCCGAGCAGGGATGTGCGGCTGAGGGCAAATAGCAAATAGATAGTCTGTATCCTGAAGACCAAAACTCCACCCCTCAGCCACACACCCACTTACTAAAGCCCTTCCCACAACATTTAAAAATTTATAGATGTGAACATCCTACTTCCCATAGTTGATATTACCCTTCCACTGCTTCTCAAGTCTGTTTGCCAAAGAACAACTTCCCCCCGCTGATACCACCTGCCTTTATTTCAGTTTATAGAACCCTTTCCACTGCCCACACTTGATAAATAGACTGTAGCTTCCGTATATTCCCAATGCAGTCACCATCACAACTTAATACTGTTCTTAATTATAACTCCTCCTTATGAATTTTCTACCATTGCCATTAATCTCAATGTCCCACTCTCTCCTTGTTCTCTTGATTCAATGCTCTCAACCATATCCTCTCAGTTCATTGCTCCCAAGTCATACTCCTTCAATTTATTGCTCCTAAACTTTAGTCTCTGAATTTATCTTCCCAAGCAATACATTCCCTCGAATCATATCCAGTCCAGTTCATCAATTGTAGGCTAAATTCCATCAGTTCTTTGCCCACATACTATATTCACGTGAACGCATTATTATCAAGCCATATTGATTCCATTCACAATGTAATTTTTTCTAATTTTACATCAACACAGCACTTTCCCCAATTTCAGTTTCCTTTAATCTGGTAATTGTCCCATATTCCCGCAACCTACCATTAACTCCATTCTGTGCCATTATCAATTGACCCTTGTCTCAATTATAAAATGTTTCTCTTATTTTCACTCAACCTAGTTATACTGAATAAATTGTTAATTTATTTGACTCATTAACAGGTTCTTGCAGTGTGTTTTGGAAACAAGCACTCTACTGATTGTAACAACAGTGGGTCCAGTCCCTGAGTGGGGATTATTCAATGTCACTGAGGTTGTGCCAGACACAACTGGGTAATCCCTAAATCCTGGATTGGTAGGGGTGTCTTAAGGACTGGTTTGAGTACCACTGGCATAATATTTATAAGAGTGGTTATATCAATGTATTGGATTAAAACCTTTTTAATGTGAGTGCCTGCCTATACATATATATATTATTCTTTTCTTGTATGCTGGGTATATTTCTTTAGTTTCTTTTACTTTTTGTGTGTGATTTTTCTCTTCTTATAAGGTTTGATTTTTTAAGAGAAATATGCAAATGATTCACTGCGTGCTTTGTATATTTCTCTTTCATTTATATTTTATGCAGTTGCTTTCTTTTCATATTGGATTTTTTCCCTTAAATGAATGTATTATTCTTTGCCTGCATTCGGTATGAGTTTTTCCTTTTATTTGTATTCTTGAGTAGTTTAGTTTTCTCTTAGTACGGAATTTGTTTCTTAAATCAGATATCTGCAGCAAGTGACTTTTATGTATTTATAAAACTTCTCTTCCCTTTTACCAGTAACGATAAATCAGAATTCTAAGTTTATATTTGAACAGGTTTTTAACATAAAATAAAAGTTATATAAGGGTTTATCTAGCAGACATCGTTGTACTACAAGTTCAGTCCATCTTCACTTGGTAAAATAAGAGAGCACGGTATCAAATTAACTCTGTTAATGAACAAGTATTTGTCCACTAAGCATTCTCTAGGCAGCATGACCATCTGCTTGACTTTACGACCATGAACCATTCAGTAAATGTATTTCACATCCTTTTACTGCTCTCAGGTTACACTAATTTGTAAGAATTCTTTGATTTGCCGAATCTCAAGCATAGATCCTGGTAAGTTTGTGTCCATTTAGAAACAGAAACTATAGCCATTGTAATAAAAGTCTTTTAATGGAAGTGGTGTTTCACATTTAACTATAGTTGATTCTTTTTAACTAGTGATGTCCTTCTTTTTAGCTTTTCATGAAGATAGATTATTTTTGAAAAGTTCTCGTTGACTGTTTTGAAGCTATGTGAAATTCAAGCGTATACAAAATATATACACGAGACAAAACAAAGACTACTCTGAGTGCTATAATAATAGCAATTCCAGGCAGGTTAAGTTACTAGGTGCTGAAGAAGGATGATGGTAGAAAAGAGGGTGAACTTCCCAACTCGTCCCTTTAAAACTATACAAGCTGACATGTCAGCTTAAAGGGATATTTGCAAAAAATGTATAGACCCTACAAGTGACAGTGCCTCTTTTATTTCAACTAATCTGAACCAAAAATAAGAAAACTTGCGCTCAATGTAAAGTTTGTTAAAGAGCATCTTTATGCGGTTGTTAATTTGTGTTTGTTTGTGCTATGTTTGTTTTGTTTGTGCTAATAATGCACAATGCCATAGAACGAGCAGGCAAAATTCTCTTAGTTAAAACTCGGTTGCTATTTACTGTTATGGAAATATAAAACAGTTCAAAAAGACATGGGTCCAAATGATGGTTAACATTTCAAGCAAGATAAAGGCAAAATGTATGGCATCCCACAGGGTTGACTCAGCCCTTCATCCTTCCGAGGTAGATAAAATAAGTACAATTCAATTTGGTTATAGTAAGTGCTGGGGTAAAATTATTTAAACCTTAGGAAAGGTCACTACAAGTATAACAGTGAAAGAACATGATATCAAACTTGTATTAAGTTGGTATTGGAGGCAGTGAAGCTGAGACAAATATATCCGTCACAATTCTCTGTGCTTCCGAGGTTGTGTGTACGCCTGATGGTGGTGTGGTATTACATATATATATATATATATATATATATATATTTTTTTTTTAATATATATATATATATGTGTGTGTGATTAGACTTACTGCTAGACTACATGATTTACTGAAAAGAAAAAAAAAGAATTATTTGCAATATTCTGGGGCCCTCTAGAACATTTATATTGGTGGTATTGATGAAAATATTGGGACAACTCCATATTTCACCCGAATGGGTCCATAAGCCCTTAGCCACCTTCCCAGAAATGTCCCTGCCATCCTCACACTAATATTAGTAAGGGGAAATAAATCTAAACTATTAATTTTTTTTGTACATTTACATTTAAAAATGTGACTATTATTTAATATATTTCAGTAGGTAAACCACTTAGAAAGTTTTCCCAAAAATATTGAATCATAACGAAAGCTTATTAAATCAAGGGCATATTTGGAAGAAATCAGAAACTTTTCATGCAGTTTCTATGTAATATAACAAACACCTCTAAGAATATCTGATTTTTTTTATTCACAAATGGCTGACTTAGATATTTCCATATTGAATATTTCTGTATTTTTAAGAAAATATGAGTGAGAATACCAGTGACATATTGTTTAGTTTAGTAGACACCGTGATTTGAGCTCCTGGCATATGCTTCATCTGGAAACATGCATAATAGAAGTATATTTTTATCATAGTGACAAACACAGATAAATCACATAGATGTGTAGCTCGTCTTGCCAATAAATTTTGTTCAGAGACTAGAGAAGTAGAATTTCCAGATCTTATGAAATAATGCAACGTTTTTGCATTGCAACTGGTGTTACTTAAATGAGATCCTTGCAGAATATGGTAAACAAATGCTTTATATGAATTGGTCACACAAATCCTTCAGATTGAATTGCAGAACAAGCAACTGAAAAATTGCACTTTTCTGAAATATTAAAATGTAGTTGTTCCTTGTACTTATTGTTGTTTTGAGAACTTTTAAGGATGGTTTGATTTTGTAAAGAATTCTCATAATGTCTTCGTACGAACATGCGTTACGATGTTTGTGAACATTCTTTTTTGTAATATTAATCAACATGTACTAGGTGGTAAATGGAATATGTAATAAATGTAGTGTTTAGTAATTTTCACATATCAAGCATCAGTCAATTACTCACCAGTTCCAAATCTTGCATGATCCTCTATCAGGCATAGGCAACCTTCGGCACTCCAGATGTTTTGGACTACACATCCCATGATGCTTTGTCAGCATAGTGGGTGTAAGAGCATTATGGGGGATGGGGGATGTTCACTTTTACTAAAACTGTTACAAATGGATTGATTACCTTCATGTATATATTTGTCTCCTTGATATGTTCAAGGCTGCTCACGTTAAACCCTACCCCCCAAAAAAAAAAACATTGTACGTGATTTCTTTAAAGCTCATTGAGCAGGGCCCTCAACCCCTCTGTTCCTGTGTGTCCAACGTGTCTGGTTACAACTACATGTCTGTTGGTCCCCCCATTGTAAAGTGCTGCTGAATTTGTTGGCACTATATAAATAATACATTATAATAATAATAATTTATTATTTATCAATTCACAGTGCATTCTAAATGCATAATTTTACTCTTTAATGTATTATTTTAAACATTAGGTAATTCTTCCAGTTTTCAAATGTCATTGGTGGATTGTCAATGTCAAAATATTCACTTGCCTTTATGATGTAAACACATTCCCATAATTTAACCCCTCCTTTCTATGTTTTGTTCCAATAATACTGCAGTAGAGGAGATCATGACTTTAGTTTCTTTCGGTTGTTAGATTTGTACACTAGAACATGTCTCAGAAACCCTTTGATATGCTTATTAATCAGGCTAGGATACACTCAACTGTGCTATAGAAAGTGAGCATGATGGCTTGTTGAGTCACTTTCTGATCAAAGCAGAACCCACTGGAGAAGATGCAAAGCATCATAATGTCCAAAAATCTCAGAAAGTTATATAAAGTATTCTTAAAACAGATTATTAACCCACAATGTCGCATAAAAAGGTGCAATTAAATCTGGTATGGAAAAAAAATATTTGTAAACAAATATACCAAAGCGGCATTATCGGGCCATACTTCCAATTCAATAACGCTTTACAGAAACATTTTAAAATATGCCTTCCTTTAATTTACTTAAAATAGCAAGAGTCAGAAAAAAGTAAGATGGACAATCTGTTAGGTGTAATTATAAAATACTGATGTTATATAAAAATGCTATTTTGTTTTGATTTTTTTTTATAGGTTAAATTACGAAACAATGAACTGAAAACCACATTGGAAAGTTAAGCCAAATAGTTTATTTGTAAAAATGTTTAAAATCCGTATTTTCCAATATTTTATATTTTGGCAGACATTTTTCAATCTGTTTGATAATTTAAAGGGACACTATAGTCACATGAACAACTACAGCTTATTGCATTTGTTCTGGTGAGCATAATCATTCCCTTCAGGCTTTTTGCAATAAACACTGTCTTTTCAGAAAAAATGCAGTGTTTACATTACAGCCTAGGGATACCTCCACTGGCCACTCCTGTGATGGCAACTAGAGGTGCTTCCTGAGGCACAGTGTGCAGTGAAATAAAATTGAGGAATTGAAACACTTAGCTTTCCTCATAGAGATACATTGATTCAATGCATCACTATGAGGAGCTGCTGATTGGCCAGCACTGTGTTTGGCTTGGGCTGGCTCTGTGTCCGGGTTTCTTTGCTGATTTAAACAGCAACCCTTCCTTTCTCTGTGTCTGAGCTTTCAGCTGATTTTTGATGATCAGCTCCTTTATTAATGTTGCCATGGTTACGCAGTGCAGCCTATTTAAGCAGCAAGTCCCAGTATCTCCCGGTATCTCCTGGCCCTTGTGTAATAGTAGGGACCAGGAACCAGACAGAGACAGAACGTAGATGCAAAACACCTATTAATAAGTAGCAAAAATTAAATAAACCAAAAACAAAGTTCAGGAGGCAAGCAGGGATCAGGCACCAAAGCGGGTAGTCAGACGAGCCGCAATCAGGAGAACGGAGAGTCAGGAACAAGGCCAGAAATCAGGAAATCACAGGAAACAGGGAGTCTTCTGGGAAACGGGAAACTACGCAAGGGCAAGGAGGTACTGGGACGTGCTGCTTAAATAGGCTGCACTGATTAGCAGCAGGGCTGGTTATTAACAATCAGATGAGTAACCATGGCAACATTAATGAAGCAGTTGATCGTTAAAAATCAGCTGAAAGCTCAGACACAGAGAAAGGAAGGGTTGCTGTTGCCGTGAAAGCATTGCAAGTTGCTTAGAACACAACCTCTGGTGATGTCAGCCAAGCAGGCAGATCAGGGCAAGGCAGCAACTACAGACTTAAATACAAGTAAGACTTTTCTATAGTTAGGATGTCAAGGAGGGAGGTGGGGGGGGGGGCGGTGGGCTAGATGGTGGTTTTAACACTATAGGGTCATGAATACATGTTTGTGTTCCTGACCCTATAATGGTCCTTTAATACTAAATTCTGAAGTTTCTCAAAAAAGCCTTAACTATTTGAAAATATTAGATGGAATAACTTATAAGATTTTTTATTGTCTTGAAAACTTAAAGCTTAAGAAGGAAAAGAAAAGTAACCAAAAGCAGAGAACAACGATAAAGTAAAAAAAAAAAAAAAAGAATAAGCCATTTGCTGTTATTTGAATACTTTTTGGAATACTAAAAATCTTCTGTTTTATTTAGCACTCTGACTTAATGTGATGGTTGTTTTAATAGTGTTTTCCATATTCAGTAATGACATACATAAACCTGAAAATATGTAAATACTGACTTTTTACTCATCTCTTTGGTGCTAAAATGCTCTTTACGATACCTAATAAAATCAAAGACCTGGCAAAACGCATTTTAGTAATATTTAGAGCAGTTGGACAGAAGAAAATAAATCTTATCTCAGATTTTTGCAGCTTTTATAGACAGAAAAATTTAATTTAAATATATGTAGTGCAATTCTTCCCATGCATTTTTAAGAAAATGGTTAAAAAACCGGAATAACCTATAACATAAGTTGGTTGCTTTAAAGGCAAACTGTCACACCAACGGTGATATTCTTTTGTTCCCTCAATAAGTGTTCCCATTTGAAGTGCTCCTGAGGCACTGTGCTTTGGTTCTATTAAGTAAGTAATGCACGCATGAGATAATGGCCGATGTTATCACAATGTGAGCATTCTCCCACACAAAGCAGAGGGAACTCTTTGGTCAGGTAAGTGCTTCTCTTGACAAAGGATCACTTAACGTGACTAGTTTTCCTTTAATTAGTGTCTTAGAAAGCTGTAGAGTTATATTTTCTACACGGCTACATGTTATTATTTACCTAGTGGGATAGGCAACCTTCGGCACTCTATTTGTTTTGAACTACACCTCCCCCAATGCTTTGCCAGCATTATGGCTGTAAGAGAATTATGGGGGATGTAGCCCACAACATGTGGAGTGCCGAAGGTTGCCTACCCCTGAGTCCTAGTATAATGTTTATTTTCGTTTTTGAAAGTTATTTATTAGTATTAGTATTTGCATATCCTGAAATATTAGCAAGACTACACTTAAGCTTCAAAGTAGCCCCTAATTTGTGTGTCTCTGGTTTTAATCAAAATGTCTGAAGTTCCACCAGATGTCCTCTGGATCACATCCATAATCAAACTCAGGGCAAAACCGAAAAGGAATTTCTCAGCAATGGTGCTGCCATCAAGACCTTAATTTATACAAAATACAGATTAAGTAACAGTGCAGTGCACACATAACAATACAGTTTTGAATTTTATAAGGCTAGTTAAAATCATCTATCTCAGCAAGTACATGTGGGAATTCAGTTCCATTATATGGTCATATCCTATTAAGCCCACCACAATGCCACAGTACCCCAATATCGGTGAGTCCTACACTAATTTTAACATAGGAGACAGTGCTGGTACTAAATTAACTTACGTGTATTTAACTCATCTGTTGTGACAGCATTGTGAATACATATCATGCAAAATTAATGTGATAAAAACATTATAAATACAGTGTAATAACTAAATTAATAAAGTGATAGTGCTTTGATATATATGCTCACAACGCATATCATATATCTACTCTATATCAAATAAAAATGATTATTAAAGTGGCATTGCTATCCAAAACCTCCTCAAATTTATACTTTCCTCTGGTCACCTCCAAAGGGGCATCTGAAGCAGATTGCCGGTGTGGGGCGCACAACCTTAGTGAAGGAACCACCTTTATTGGGGTACTGTGACATAGTGGTGGGCTTAACTTAATATGGCCATTTGATGGAACTGAATCCCCGTATTTGTTTGCTAAGACAGGTGAATTTAAGTAGCCTTGTAAGATTAAAAACTGTATTTTTGTGTTTGCTGTTCTGTAATCTTAATTCTACTAAAATAGGGACTGTCCAGCCAAAATCAGGAAAGATGGGAGGCATGTGTTGATGGGCCAGGTTTGAATTTCCCTCTTTTTCTAATTGTGATCTGTGGTATGATATAATAAAGTTTTTGTTTTTTTTACTGACTTACAAATAACTAATTGTCTGAGTGGCACTGGTTTATGCTCTGACTACTACATTGAGTTCAATAGTTTACCTTTTGATGGTAACTCTCATTTGTTGAAAAGATTTTGTGGAAACATTCTTGTTTCTACATAGAGACAGAAATTTTAATTAATAATAAGCAATTCACTGCACTTACTGGGAAGAATTATTTTACACTGTCTGAAAATCGTGTTAACATTGTACTACCATGCAAAATGAATGGAATATGATTTCCATATTCTTTTTTTTATACAAGAGAACAAAGTGCCAAACATATTAAATAACGTTAAGACTGTTAAAGGAACACTATAGGGTCAGGAACGCAAACATGTATTCCTGACCCTAGTGTTAAACTAACTATGTACCTCCTTAAAGCTAGTAAAAACTCACCTTATTTCCAACGACACAACGGTAATTTCCTGCGCCTCTGACTCCTTGGCTGAGATCATCAGAATTGACAATCTCAGCCAATACAATGCTTTCCCATAAGAAAACATTAGATTGGATTGGATGAGATTGTCAATTCTGATGATCTCAGCTAAGGAGGAAGGCCAGGGGGCAGAGTCAAATGCCACGCTGGCCAATCAGCATCTCCTCGTAGAAATTCATTAAACAAATTCATCTCTATGGGGAAAGTTCAGTGTCTCCATGCAGAGAGTGAACGTCATGCAGCACTGATCCAGAATGCACCACCAGTGACACCAGACACTTAAACAGTAAGCTGAGGTAAGGTGGGTGCATCTGAATATTTTACATTGAATACATCATGTATATATGTGATACATGATGTATTCAATGCATTTGGGGGTGATTTACATTAAAATTAATATGTCATGAGAGTTTCACTTGGAAACACTGCAAATCATCTATAACTTGTGTTAACCATTTTTGATGTGATGCTTCATTTTTTTTCTTCATATGTGTATTTAATATTTAGAAATTAACATCAAAATCTAGTTCAATCCATTTCAGTCTTGGCATAGCCAGGGCATACATTATTATATTATAGGAGTAAAAACTGCAACAATGTTTAATCTTTTCCACTATATTCAGTGACAGAATTGGACAGAGGTTATAACACTGATTGACAGTGAGTTAAATGGACACTATAGTCACCAGAACAACTACAGCTTATTGTATTTGTTCTGGTGAGTATATTGGAATGCAGTGTTTACATTACAGCCTAGTGATATATCCACTCAGAGGCGTACCTAAGGTCTCTAGTGCCCTTGACGAGAAGCTGTATTGGGTTGCCTCTCCCCCGCCCCCCATGAAAAGTAAACATTTCAGGTGTTTTTTGATTTTTTTTAGATCAATTCCAGTTATTTTTTTATTGTCTGCATTTCCATAGTGAGCATGGTACTTGTATTTGAGCATAGTACCCAAATGAGATTTAGGCTAAACATGCTGTATCACATTCAAAAGAAATATAAAAGAAATATAAAAACCTGCCAATCACCCAAAGCATAGTTGCCAACTGTCCCGTTTTAGCCGGGACAGTCCCGGCAAGTTGGAAACTGTCCGGGTAATTTACTCTCCCGGGACAGTCCTGCCCCCCCTCCCCCACAATGTATGCTGGCCGCCAGTGTCTATCAAGCTGCAGGAGACACCCCCCTCACTAACAGCCATCCCCCATCCCCATCACTAACAAACACCCCCCTCTCCTCCATCACAAGCAACCATCCACTTTCTCCCCATCACTAACAACCACCCCCTCTCCTCCATCACAAGCAACCATCCCCCACTACCCCATCACTAACAGCCATCCCCCATCACTAACAGCGACCCTCCTCTCCCCCATCACCAACAGCCACCCCCTCTCCCCATCACTAACAGCCACCCCCCATTACTAACAGCCACTCCCCCATCACTAACAGCCATCCCCTCTTCCCATCACTAACAGACAGCCTCCCTTCCCATCACTAACAGCCATCCTCCACTCCCCATCACTAAAAGCCACACCCCCATCACTAACAACCACCCCCTCCCTATCACTCACAGCCATCTCCCTCTGTTACATCCATCCCCCTCTCCTCGTCACTAACAGACATACTCCTCTCCCCATCACTAACAGCCACCCCCCTCTGTTACTAGCATCCATTCCCTCTCCCCCATCACTCACAGCCATCCCCCTCTCCCCATCACTAACAGCCATCCCTTCTCTCCCCCTTCATCTCTCTCCCCCATGTCTCCCTCCCTTCCATCTCTCTCCCCATGTATGTCTCCCTTCCATCTCTCCCCTATGTCTCCCTCCCTTCCATCTCTCCCCCATGTCTGTCTCCCTTCCATATCTCTTCCCCATGTCTCCCTCCCTTCCATATCTCTCCCCCATCCATATCTCTCTCCCATGTCTGTCTCCCTTCCATATCTCTCCCCCATGTCTCCCTCCCTTCCATATCTCTCCCCATCCATATCTCTCCACCATGTCTCCCTCTCTTCCATATTTCTCCCCCATCCATATCTCTCCTCCCATGTGTGTCTCCCTCCCTTCCATCTCTCTCCACCCATGTCTGTCTCCCTCCCTTCCATCTCTCTCCCCACCATGTCTGTCTACCTCCATCCCTTCCATCTCTTTCCCTATGTCTGTCTCCCTTTCCACCTCTCTCCCCCATGTCTGTCGCCCTTCCATCTCTCTCCCCCATGTCTGTCTCCCTCCCTTCCATCTCTCTCCCCCATGTCTGTCTCCCTCCCTTCCATCTCTTTCCCCATATCTGTCTCCCTTCCATATCTCTCCTCATGTCTGTCTCCCTCCCAAATCTCTCCCCATGTCTGTCTCACTTCCATCTCTCTCCCCATGTCTGTCTCCCTTCCATCTCTCTTCCCCATGTCTGTCTCCCTTCCATATCTCTCCTCCCATGTCTGTCTCCCTTCCATCTCTCTCCCCCCATGTCTGTCTCCCTTCCATCTCTCTCCCCCATGTCTGTCTCCCCATGTCTCCCTCCTTTCCATATCTCTCATATCCATCTCTCTCACTCTTTTTCATCTCTCCCCCACATCTTCTTCCCTTCCATATGTCTCTACCCTTTACATCTATGCCTCCCCCCATGTCTCACTACCCCTTACATTTATGACCTCTCTCTCATGCCCTCCCTCCTCCCTCTTCATCCATATTTCTCTCCCTCCTTCCCTAAGGCAGACATCTTTTAGACTAACAGAGACTGCTCTATCCTATACATTGTTGGACCCCCTCCCAGCCGTTTTACCTCACATAGCAGGCGAGGGGGACCTCAGGACGTCCAAACACGGTGGCGCGCTGATTCATACTGAGCGCTGGGTGGTCACGTGACACCCTGCACTCCTACGCAGAGCAGTGTACGGTGTGTGTGGTTCAATTATGGCACCACACGCAGCCTGGGGGTGCAAAAATCACTTGTCACATTGACAAGTGATTTTTGCGCCCTCTCCCCTCCCCTCCTCCCCCCCCCCCTTCCCGGGTTGCGCCCCTGGTGGTCGCTGGTTTCATCAACCCCACAGCATGCCCCTGACTCCACTGGCCACTCCTCAGAAGGCTAACGGTGCTTTCTGGGGCAGTGCTGCACAGTGTGCAGTGAAATAATATCGAGGAATATATTTTATATAGTATAAGCAAATGTCAACATGGATTACATGTTAAAAACGAAATAATGGCTGTCTAGCTATGCTGTATTAGTCAGTTGTTTGTGTTAAGAAACAGAATAAGCACTTTTATAATTTTGCAATATCTAAACATTAAAATGGCTGCCCAGTACTTAACAAAATGTAGAGCAAGACACTGTGGTTCAAATTATATAGTTTCATTTTAAAATCGTTATACACAGATATGTATTATTATTTTTTTCTTTGGTTGGAAGCATCTTGAGGTGACATAGATTACAGTTCTTCATTCCTAAAAAAAATTAAATATGTCTGCTTTTTTCCACTTATGTATTTGTTGTGTACTTTTATTAGTTCACATGAAGAATGATTCATTTATTTGATGCACTGACTGACACAATACATTTAGGATACATTAAATCAAAAAGCAATGCTTTTTCTTGTTGTGGGTGTTCTGACATTATGCCAAAAGCTGATGGATTCCTGGACACTATCTGCTTTGCATATGGTGTTGAGTTATGTCATTCTCACACAGGATTGCCAGCAACCCAGGGAAACTCTCTCAGCTCTAGAGGCCATTGACATGAAACAAATCATAACCTACATACAGACTAGATCGTGCAAACACAATCCTCTTTAAAAACTTGGTGAATAGTGACTCAGTGTTACAAATCTCTACAGATCTCAACTTCTCACAACCATGTCTCTCAATCAAGCCCCATCATTCTTGAATAGATGGATCATTACAATTGACTGGATCTGTCCTGATTTAGAGAGGCAGAAAACTTCCTTTACTTTTACTTTTACATCACTGCTCTATTCCGTTTAAACATCACTAACCGAAGTATAAGCTGATTAGCATTTAGTTGGTACTGGGCACCGATGAAAAAAGCATAGTGTTATCCAGAGGCCCATATGCTGGAGAGGCCGTGATTAACTTCATATTGGGTGGAATTGACTCTTTTCAGTTTATCTCCTCTGCAAGCTTGTTTTGGTGCAGAGGAAGTAAACTGAAAGGGGAGGTAGGAGCTAGGTGAATACTTTAGTTAATCCCGTACACTGGAAATCTGCTCATGTACCTTCTTTTAAGGAATGGGTGCCCCGCATGAAGGATGTCTTGAGGAGCTTAACGCAGTCTCTAAGAACAGTATGTCTAGGTTCACGGACACATGGACACATTGGATACTATATACTTCCTCTGAAGTGTTTCTCGTTCTGTGTAGAATTAGATATTCTTTTCTGTCTTGCTCTTTTACTCTATTCCACCTTTACTTCTGTTTTATTTTTCCTATTCCTCTCTCCCTTTCATTCCTCCCAATCTCCCCCATATTTTTTCCATCTTTTCTATTTGTCTGTTGAATGGCGGGTGATTCCACATTGCAGTTAGTACTCTGCTGTATAGACTGGTTTAAAGATGCCAGGTGGTTCCGCATTCATATTTGCCTGTTATTTGTGTTTTAGCTTTCCAAAGACTTTTGTTTACTCTATATTCTTTGTCAACATTGTAGTTACATTGTACAGACTTTTTCTCAAATTTGCCTAAAGTTTAGAAATAAAGACAGCCTTAGACTTGCATCATTAGTTTTCACTAGCTTAGTTGGAAGCATCAGAATTCAAGAATGTCTTAGTTGACTTATTTGTATGTATTTGTTCATGAAAACAGTTATTTTTTATTTCCAAGTTCTTTTTTGTTAAACAGTCAATGCTGATATTTGTCTTAGTGTTTCTCTAAACATCCTTAACGTCTTTTGTGAATCTTTCTACAGGATCCTTCTTATATCTCCACTGAAGCAAGAATCTAATCACGTCACCAAATGATCCCTACCACCAGCAAAAGAGAACCCACTTTTCCAATACTTTAGTTTATGAAACGTGATTCTTCATTACATATTATTCATCAAAATTCTCCCTATTTACTTACTCCAATGCCCAAATACTAAAATAGTATAAAGAATCACTAGTAGAAATACCTCAAATGAAAACCTGCCGATCTCTTGTTTGCTGTTTTTGCAAACCCTCCTCTTCTCACCCCACCCAGACTTTCTGAAGCTGTCCAATCACAGACTTTCTAGTGCAGCTGAATGAGAAGTCTTTGCAAGGCAGGTGCCATGAGCAATTGCTGCCTCTTGAGTTTAGCTCCACTGAGCTAACCAAACCAGGAAGTAACATGACATGTTGTCCGGTTGACAGCCAGGGGGTGTAACCAGGTTAATTTATAAAAGTGTCAATTTCTATTGAAATCTGCACTGTTTGCAAAATGAAAAAAGATGACACACTATTTACACATAATGCTGTTCAGCAAGCTAAGTGATTTAGGACATAGACTTTACTTTTCACCCTGTAGGAGTGACTATGGTACCAGTAAATTATCGGCCAATCAAATTCTCACCTATTAACTTTTGTCTCATTAAACATTATCTCTTTCAAAGCTCTAATATTCACTTTCTAAAGATTTTTAGGGCTATTTACTAAATTGAGAATATAATGCAAATTTCAACTTTAAGGCCAGAGTAGATAAACTGAAAGCTGAACTGGCTTAGAGAATATTTCCAGTTCTGGTAATTTGACCTTAAATTTTACATTTTCTCTGAATTCACCTTGAATTCTCACTTTATGAAATAACCCTGTAAGTATAAAAAATACTGAACATACAGATGTGTAAGATTCTGTTCTCTACTGATTGCTATGAGAGCTTCAGGATTCCGTTGAGCTCCCTGCCATTCATTATATTTTTACCAATCTACTAAAAGTCTGATGCAAATCTGGAGGGTTTGTAAAATGCTAGTGATATAAATTTTATGTTATTATTTAGTTTGAAAAGTAAGTAATATCTCGATTGCTGAGATACTTTAGGGAGAATATATAATTTGTGAGTGCCTCGTGTGAGTGTTGACAAAACTTTCATTGACGGACAGATGGACAGACAGATGTATGGACTCGACTTGCAAAAGATACACAAAAACAAATCAGATGACCTGAAAGGGTACAAAAAGGGACCGATCAGTGTACTGCAAAATATGTACATATTATCAATGTAAATATTATGAATATATTTTGGGCTACATTGATTCATTGGGGCATTTTACCTCCATTTTATTCACAAATCAAAGTGAGAAAAAAGTAACCAATTGAGTGAAAAAGAAGAGGAGCACTAATACACCTTTATTTATATATATTTTACTGTTCCCACTTTTTCCCCCTCAGTTGGTGTATACATAAAATCATCATTTAGTGTCTGTCACATAGACATCATTCATCTTTTTTATAATCAATCATCTCTTTTTTTATTTGGCATTATGGGTGTACGCTCAATCACACGGCAAGTTAACATTCTTGTCCATTCTGCAACTCATTGTGATTAGTCTATACGACGGTTTGTAAATCAGAAATTTGTATGTTTACCCAATTGGTCCAAATTCCTATGAATTGCAGTCTGTAATGAAATTAATATCCAAGTCTGGTTGCTAAGGCAATGAGTACACTGATGGGGGGAGAAAAATAAATAAAAAGGAGAAAATATTGTGGTCACATAGCTGGGCTGAGAAATACTCGTGAAGATGAAATTGACAGTAGTTATTCCATAAAGAATATATGCATTGCTTACTATGTTTTATACCTTTATAAAAATGTATTAAAGGTGCACTATAGGGTCAGGAACACAAACATGTATGTCAAACACAGCCCTGGCCAATCAGCATTCAGCATCACCTCGTAGAGATGAATTGAATCAATGCATCTCTATGAGGAAGGTTCAGTGTCTGCATGCAGAGGGTGAAGGCACTGAATGGCAGTGCTGCTTACTCTGCAACTCTGCCCCAGGAAGCACCTCTAGCAGCCATCTGAGGAGTGGCCAGTGGAGTCATCACTAGGCTGTAATGTAAACACTGTGTATTTTCTCTGAAAAGACTGTGCTACTGCAAAAAGCCTGAAGGGGATGATTATACTCACCGGAACAAATGCAATAAGCTGTAGTTGTTCTGGTGACGATAGTGTCCATTTAAATATATAGAAAATACACACATTTATTTTCTTTACTGCACCTCATTTTCCCTCTATTGATCAATTCTTACTTGATCTGTTGATAAAATCAACATTTAGTGAGTGTCCCCAAGTCATTGACAAACTTTTTCCCATCAATCAACTCTTTTTTTGGTGCCACCAGTGGAAATCAGAATCACAAATCAAAACTAACATGCTGGTCCGTTGCACATTTTGTTTGTTTTGTGATTCGTCTATATTTCGGCCTGGAATTCGGGAATTCAAACAATCACCCTATCTAAGTCTAGCACGGACAGAGAGATTACATTTGTAGATTACATGTATCAGGAATGCACATTGTATGACATGCACCTGCAAATTCCTTCAGGACCAAATGGAGGTTAAATCCAATGCAGCTTGCAAAATTAATATCCCTTATAAACAAGGACAAAGTTAAAAGATGTGGAAAGTTATATGCCATCGTAGTTAATAGAAATTCATGCAGAGAACATAAGTCATGTGTTATTGAGTAATTCGGGCTGTGTTTAGGCACAATTTAAAGAATAATACTGTTACAAAATTCTGCAGCACCAACAAATTAGCATAGATCAATACAGAGTTAACAAGAGCAGCGGCGAGAGCCAGGAAATATTATTTTGCATCAATATTTCTCTAAAGGATAAAACCACTGAAGTATTTTAAAGTGGAGCATGTTATCGAGATGATAAAGGATAAGTCAATTGCAAAATACAAATGTTTTGATCTACAAATGGAACATTGTGTTACATTTACTTTGCCATTTAGGAGCACAATTATGCACAGGACAAAATTTAACAGCCTTAGGCTTACACGTTTAGCATCTCTTGATCAGAACTGATACTAATAATGAATTATGTCTTTATCTTCAGAGTTACGGAGTTACGGGAAGCTTTTTATCACCTGCTAGTTCTCCTGTTCTGATTTAGATTTCTGGTAGTCTTTAACACTTATGCACAATGTTTATTGTCATCATTTAGGGACATGCTCACCTTATTTATTGTATGCTTTTCCTCTCTCTTGGTGTTAATTTTTTAATTATTACACATATTTATTGACCTTTTAGGTATTACCACTGATCAGTTCACTTAATACTACATTTCCTGATCAGATTAAGGTATTGACCTGTTGCTAAGCAACCCCTTCTATTACTTTTTTAATAGACCAAATACTATAAAACTTCTCAGAGTACAAATACAAGAAAATATTCTTATGCAACACCTGCATATCCCAAGTTGGACTTTGAAAACTACTCCTTGAACATGGAAACTAGAGAAATCATGTATCTACAACAACTATTCCAGAGTTTTCTGCTTGACATGCAACTGGGCACACACAAGCATTGTGTTTCAGAATTCAGACTGTATTTCTGCACATGCCCTTAGCAATGGACACTGTGTTAAACACAGGTTTTTTTTTTGTTTGTTTGTTTTAAAAGCCAAAGCATGGGCTATAATCCAAAAGGATCAGACACCAGAAGCCAGCAATGGACTGTAGATTACACATTGTAGGTCTCATCAGCATGCAGTAGGAAGTCTGAAACACAATGTCTGTCTGCAAAAAGATCTGAGTGACTTTGACAAGGGCCAAATAGTGATGTCTAGATGACCACATTCAGCATCTCGAAAACTGCTAAAATTGCTAAAAAAAACAACCTGTGGCAAACCTAGCCACTTCTGGACTATAGTTACTAAAGGTTGTCCGTAGGCTGAATGTATACTGTGTATGTTAAACTGTGTATGTGATGTATTATGGCCATTCGCATGCTGGCAGCCGTACGCTGCCAGCATACAAAACCTGTCGTTCGACGAAACACGGCTATCCGGGCCGTTCACCATACGAATGCGGGCTCCCCAGGTAGACCACCCACTCACAAGTCGTGTGGCACCAATTAACCGATTGCAACAATGTTGCAATCGGTAATTAAGGGCTCTCCTAGGTGGCCGTCGTTCGGCTACTGACCATGCGGCGGTCGGCCATCTTGGATCCTTTGTCTCTGCAGCGGTGTTCGGTCATCGAGAGCCTGGAACTGAAAACGGCTACTCAATGATCCGAACACCGCTGGACTTCCAGAGCGTTCTGGAGTTCCGCGTTCGGCCCATTCTGTTCCCCATCGATGTTCGGTACTTTTAAACCGAACTCGATGGTTTAATGTATTTAGTGCGGTGTTCGGTTAGTTTAGCTGGGATCGGAGCGGTATTCTCACTAAATGTGCCCGCCGACCCCAGCTATCTACCGAACGGTCATTCGTCTAAAAGCGAGTAAAATTGTGTAAAATATAGATTTCTGTATAAATTGCCAGTTTTGCTGCACGAGGTGATAATCCACTTAATCGTCCATTTTAGTGGGAGTATCCCTCTCGTGCAGCAATGCCTGTTGGGATAATCCTGTTGCCTGATGGGAGAAATCCCCTGTATTATCTGTAAGGAAACCCCTTGCAAGGGGAACTGCATAAATATGGAAGTCTGTGAATAAAGCAAGTTAGTTGACTCCCAGACTGTGTTTCGTCCGGTTATTGGGAGGATTGGGGAACTTGTCTTACTTTTCAGCGCTGACTGTGGATGTACCTGTGTAACCAGCGGATATCGGGGATTTTACTATTGCCCTCCGCTACAATTGGTGGCAAGCGACGGGATCCGAACTTACAGCCGAAAGCGCAATTCGTGCAAATTGCAACCGCCGAATGAGAAAAGGGAATGGCAAGCAGAATCCAACGAAAGAACCGACTGCCGAAGTGAATGGAGACGGAGTACTCTAAACTAAAGAAACAGACATTAAAGGAACTACTGGAAGCCAGGGGTAAAGTAGCCAGCAGCAAAACCAAGGTGGTACTAATTGCCGAGCTGATGGAGGGAGACCAAGCCCGCAGCGCTACACCCCCAGCAGTCATGGAAGAAACGCTCTATGAAAGAGAGATGAGGACCAGGCTAGCATTTCTGCCGCAGCCTATATCGGAGGCCATGATGCATATGGTGATGGCAAATGTGCAGGAATACGTAATGGCACACAGCCCGCAGCACACCCTGACTCGAACCGAGTCCAACCCAGGGTCCCTCTACAACCCGGTAAAGCCCAAGATCCCGTACCAGGCCTTCAAAGCATTTTGCGAGGAAAAAGATGAGATCGATGGGTACTTGCAGGACTTTGAGAGACTGTGTGATCTACATGAGTTAGAGCGGACAGTATGGGTGCAACTGCTAGCAAGCAAGCTAGCAGGTCGGGCAGCCGAAGCTTACCGTGCTGTGCCCAGTGAGGACAGCAAAGATTATGAAAAGGTGAAACGAGCAATCTTGGAGAGGTATGCCATTACTCCAGAGGCGTACCGGCGCAAGTTCAGACACTTGCGCAAACCAGAGCGAGATTCGCACGCAGAATGGGCACACAAACTAGATCAAGCCTCCCAAGGGTGGATACAGGCCAGCAAAGCCACCACCATGGAGGAATTGCGCCAGCTGATGTTGCTGGAGCAGTTTTTTAATGGACTATCCCCGGAGACACAAGAATGGGTGAGAGACAGGAAACACATAACCAAGAAGTGGAAACCACCCAGAGTACGTCAGAATATATATAAAAATAGAATGACCTGTATAAAAGCGGGTCCTCCAAAAATGTGTTCTGTATAAATAAATTAAATGGCTAACATAGCGTGAAAAAGTTTAAATAGGAAATATAAATAAATGTGATATGAGTGCACTCACAAACAGACGAGGAAATCAAGCCTTTCACCCACTCAGGGGTACTATGATGAGTATGGGATGCAAGATGTAATTTTCTTCCAACCAGATATGTATAAAAAATAAAGGAATCAAATATAGTGAAAGTACGTTGTAAAAAAGGTATAATACATTTATTGGTCGCACTTACACTTTAAGAAGTAAAAAACAGCATGTCTCCAGATAATATGGACCTTTTGTAGTGTTCCAGAGTAGTAGTACTGGGAGTCCAAGGCAGTTATAAAATATAACACAATATAAAACAATATCAAATAAAAAGTTCACAAGAACAAGTATCCAACGCGTTTCGTCCGTGAAATATTGGACTTCATCAGGGATTTCTAGATGTTCTTCCTTGTGAGTCTTTTATAGCCGATGAAATCTTCAATTCTTCCGCACAGCTGAAATTCCGGCGTGCGTTTCATAGGTGGAACGCACAAAGCGCGCCGAGTGTCCGGAATGCTGGACTAGTGTTTCCGGGTATGAGGGCGCATGCGCGCAAAACGTGCATGCGTGAGACCAATGAGGACCGCAACCTACGAGGGACATAAAACATAAGACATAAGGCAAATTTTTACATATTGCTTGATTAAACCAATGTATTATGTGCCCGGTATGTATGTTTGGTCCAATATGTGGTTGTATGTGAAAATAAATATATATAGGTACTTGATGGGTCACAGTAGAACACATATGCCAATTGGAACTATTGCCACAGTGTAAATATACATGTAGAGATACTTATTTAAATTGCAGTCATTAACTTTTTATACTTTATATATTTATATGCTTAATCCATTTGCTCTCTATGCTCCCTTTGCCATATAGTTGGTTCTAGTGTGACCACATTAAATAATTCCACTTTCTGTACCAGTCTCCCAGGCGATTTTCGCCTTATGTTTTATGTCCCTCGTAGGTTGTGGTCCTCATTGGTCTCACGCATGCGCGTTTTGCGCGCATGCGCCCTCATACCCGGAAACACTAGTCCAGCATTCCGGACACTCGGCGCGCTTTGTGCGTTCCACCTATGAAACGCACGCCGGAATTTCAGCTGTGCGGAAGAATTGAAGATTTCATCGGCTATAAAAGACTCACAAGGAAGAACATCTAGAAATCCCTGCTGAAGTCCAATATTTCACGGACGAAACGCGTTGGATACTTGTTCTTGTGAACTTTTTATTTGATATTGTTTTATATTGTGTTATATTTTATAACTGCCTTGGACTCCCAGTACTACTACTCTGGAACACTACAAAAGGTCCATATTATCTGGAGACATGCTGTTTTTTACTTCTTAAAGTGTAAGTGCGACCAATAAATGTATTATACCTTTTTTACAACGTACTTTCACTATATTTGATTCCTTTATTTTTTATACATATCTGGTTGGAAGAAAATTACATCTTGCATCCCATACTCATCATAGTACCCCTGAGTGGGTGAAAGGCTTGATTTCCTCGTCTGTTTGTGAGTGCACTCATATCACATTTATTTATATTTCCTATTTAAACTTTTTTACGCTATGTTAGCCATTTAATTTATTTATACAGAACACATTTTTGGAGGACCCGCTTTTATACAGGTCATTCTATTTTTATATATATTCTGACGTACTCTGGGTGGTTTCCACTTCTTGGTTATGTGTATATTCTCTTAGGTGGCTGTGAAGTACACCTGGGATCACTTCCAGTTATACGTCTTTCACCTTTAGTGTATATACTTTCTTTTGTCTTTTTACACGAGAGACAGGAAACCCCTTACCCTAACTGAAGCGGCTAGATTGGCCGACCAACACTTCGATGCACGGAGGCACCAGGGACCTATAGCCAAAAGCTACTCCCGACCCACAGGACTACCTAGCGCTACACCACCTCCAGCGCCCACCGCCGCCCCGTTCCGTCCTTTACAAGGGAATGTACCTCCACCTTCCAGATACAACGGGCGGGCCAACATCCAATGCCACTCCTGTAAACAATGGGGGCATATGGCCCGAGAATGTACCCAAAATCGTGGCAAGCCCACCTGGAATCAGGGGCGTCCAAACCCAATGCCCAGGGCGGCTGCTCACCATTACCAGAGGGAACCAGCCACTCAGGAGTTGTGGAGTGTTCATGCGGAGGAACCCCTGGGCATATTGCATGAGGTAATGTCGGTCCGAGCCACCGATAACCGGCAGCATCACCGGCAGCTGGTAACCCTTGAGGGGAACGAGGTTCAGGGACTGCGGGATTCGGGAGCTACCTTAACCCTGATAGCACCCCATTTGGTATCTGAGGGCACGCATACTGGCGGATCTGTGGCCGTTCGGGTAGCCGGGGGAGCTGTATACCGACTACCCACGGCGCAAGTACATTTGAACTGGGGTGCGGGAGAGGGGACAGTAGAAGTGGGACTAATGCAGAACTTACCGGCAGATGTTGTTCTAGGGAATGATTTGGGCCAGATGACCTCTGCCTTTGTTCCACAGGCTCCCTACCAGGAAGCCCATCCAGTAACTACACGGCAGCAGGCTCGCACCACGGCTACCCCGATACACTCTGAGGCTCAGGTAAGAGACCATGACCCCCACCCGACTCACATGTCTTGGGATACCCCGACTACCTTTGTGACTGAAGTACAGACAGACCCTACCTTACAAGTATATAGGGACCGGGCACGCACTGACCAGGCAGGGCTAGAGGGGGAGCGATACACGTGGGAGAAAGGGTTATTATACCGTGGCACGGCAAAAGACGTGGGGGGTCTGTCACCTTGACCAATAAACAGTTAGTGGTACCGCAGAAATATAGGCAGGAGCTGCTTAGAATCGCTCATGATATTCCCTTGTCAGGACACCTAGGGATGACCCGCACCCGTATTGCACCTCCTGCGACGTCTGCCAGCGAGTAGGTAAATAAGGGGATCGCCACAAGGCCAAGCTATGTCCCCTACCCATTATTGCCGAGCCCTTCAGCAGGGTAGCTGTAGACATAGTAGGGCCCCTGCCAAAACCCAGTCCCTCTGGCAAAAAGTACATTTTAACCATAGTGGACTACGCCACCAGGTACCCCGAGGCTGTGGCCCTCCCTAACATTCATGCTGAGACCGTAGCTGAAGCCTTGATGAAAGTGTTTTCCAGGGTAGGGTTTCCCCAAGAAATAATATCGGACCGGGGCACCCAATTTACTGCCGAGGTCCCCCAACATATGTGGAAGGTATGTGGCATTAAGCCAATAGTTAATTCTGCCTACCATCCCCAGTCCAATGGACTATGTGAAATGTTCAACGGGATGCTGAAGCAGATGCTTCGGACGTTCGGGGAAACCCACAAAGACTGGGAGAGGTTCCTGCCTCACCTACTCTTTGCGTATAGAGAGGTCCCTCAGGAGTCGACCGGATTCTCCCCGTTTGAACTACTGTTTGGAAGGAGAGTGCGAGGACCCATGAACTTGATTAGGGAACACTGGGAGGGAGAGAGTACTACTAACGAAACCCCTATCATATCATACGTACTGGAGTTCAGAGACCGTCTGGAGGCGCTAACTCAGGCTGTACACACCAACCTCCAGGCGGCACAGCAACGCCAGCGACGCTGGTACGATAGAGGAGCCAGAGACCGCAGCTTTCAGGTGGGACAGAAGGTTTTAATTTTAAAACCCGTCCGCACAGACAAGCTGCAGGCCATCTGGCAAGGCCCATACCAGGTAGTAGAGCAGCGATGCGACACTACCTATGTGATTGGCCCCTGCTCAGGGGTAGGGAAGAGACGCATGCTCCACGTGAACATGGTCAAACCCTACCATGAGAGGATAGAGGATGTGACGGCGATCTGTGCCTCCGCCTTAGAAGATCAGGAGAATCTACCCCTACCTGACTTGCTAGAACCGGAGGAACCGATAGAGCCCTCCCGGGGAGTTCAGCTGGGGGAGCGGCTAAGCCCTCACGAGCGTACCCAGGTACAAGCGCTGATTGTAGCTAAAGGGGCTACCTTCTTCAATTTACCTGGGTACACTCCACTAGCCACCCACCGAGTCGAAACCCCGGGACAGCTACCTATGCGACAGGCTCCATATAGGGTTCCGGAATCAGTCCGGACCCATATGAAGGCAGAATTAGACGAAATGTTACAGCTAGGGGTTATCGAACCCTCAGATAGCCCCTGGGCATCGCCGGTAGTCCTGGTGCCTAAAAAGGACGGCACCACCCGATTCTGCGTTGACTAACGGAGGCTAAATGACAAAACGGTGTCTGATGCCTACCCGATGCCTCGGATAGACGAGCTGCTAGATAAGATGGCACGGGGTCAGTATCTCACTACCATTGACTTGTGTAAGGGATACTGGCAAATTCCTCTAGCCGATGACGCCATCCCCAAGTCGGCGTTTGTCACTCCGTTTGGCCTGTACCAGTTCAAGGTCATGCCCTTCGGAATGAAAAACGCTCCGGCTACCTTTCAGCGGATGGTAGATCGGCTACTGGACGGCTTTCAGGAGTATGCCTGTGCCTACTTAGATGACATAGCCATCTTTAGCCAGACCTGGGAAGACCACCTACGCCATATAGGGGCGATCTTAGACCGTATTGGGGAAGCCGGGTTAACGTTAAAACCTAGTAAGTGCCACATAGGTATGGCCGAGGTGCAGTATCTGGGACACCGAGTAGGGTGTGGGCAGCAGAGACCCGAGTCAGCCAAGATTGAGGCCGTAGCTAAGTGGCCTACCCCAAGGACTAAAACTCAAGTGCTAGCGTTCCTAGGGACTGCCGGATATTATAGAAAATTTGTTCCCGACTACAGCACCCTGGCCAAACCCCTGACGGACCTGACCAAAAAGAACCTTCCCCGACTGGTTGTCTGGGACCCAGAGTGTGAACAGGCATTCCAACAACTCAAGACAGCTCTGACTAATGCTCCCGTATTAACTGCTCCTGATCCAACTAAAAGATTTCTTGTCCACACAGACGCTTCAATGTTTGGATTGGGGGCAGTGCTGAGCCAAGTGGGAGCCGATGGCGGAGAGCATCCCGTAGCCTACTTAAGCCGAAAGTTGTTGCCCCGTGAAGTGAGCTACGCCGCCATTGAGAAAGAATGCCTGGCCGTGGTGTGGGCCCTTAAAAAGTTACAGCCGTATTTGTATGGACAACCTTTTTCCTTACTCACAGATCACAACCCGTTGGTGTGGCTGAACCGTGTGTCTGGGGACAATGCCAGGCTGCTGCGCTGGAGTTTGGCGCTGCAGCCCTTTGACTTCACCATCCATTACCGCCCAGGAAAACAAAACGGTAACGCCGACGGGTTATCCAGACAGACTGAACTCGAGAAGTGATCTGTGAGTACTCTCCCGGACATCCCCAAGCCGATCCGTTGGGATCAGACTGTGTATGCCGGCTTGGTTCTGGGGGAGCATTGTGGCAAACCTAGCCACTTCTGGACTATAGTTACTAAAGGTTGTCCGTAGGCTGAATGTGTACTGTGTATGTTAAACTGTGTATGTGATGTATTATGGCCGTTCGCATGCTGGCAGCCGTACGCTGCCAGCATACAAAACCTGTCGTTCGACGAAACACGGCTATCCGGGCCGTTCACCATACGAATGCGGGCTTCCCAGGTAGACCACCCACTCACAAGTCGTGTGGCACCAATTAACCGATTGCAACAATGTTGCAATCGGTAATTAAGGGCTCTCCTAGGTGGCCGTCGTTCGGCTACCGACCATGCGGCGGTCGGCCATCTTGGATCCTTTGTCTCTGCAGCGGTGTTCGGTCATCGAGAGCCTGGAGCTACTCAATGATCCGAACACCGCTGGACTTCCAGAGCGTTCGGGAGTTCCGCGTTCGGCCCATTCTGTTCCCCATCGATGTTCAGTACTTTTAAACCGAACTCGATGGTTTAATGTATTTAGTGCGGCGTTCAGTTAGTTTAGCTGGGATCGGAGCGGTATTCTCACTAAATGTGCCCGCCGACCCCAGCTATCTACCGAACGGTCATTCGTCTAAAAGCGAGTAAAATTGTGTAAAATATAGATTTCTGTATAAATTGCCAGTTTTGCTGCACGAGGGGATAATCCACTTAATCGTCCATTTTAGTGGGAGTATCCCTCTCGTGCAGCAATGCCTGTTGGGATAATCCTGTTGCCTGATGGGAGAAATCCCCTGTATTATCTGTAAGGAAACCCCTTGCAAGGGGAACTGCATAAATATGGAAGTCTGTGAATAAAGCAAGTTAGTTGACTCCCAGACTGTGTTTCGTCCGGTTATTGGGAGGATTGGGGAACTTGTCTTACTTTTCAGCGCTGACTGTGGATGTACCTGTGTAACCAGCGGATATCGGGGATTTTACTATTGCCCTCCGCTACACAACCCTTAATGCTAGCCATGATAGAAAGGTTTGAGAACCACAGTGCATTGCAGTTTGCTGTGATTAGCCGCACACCTTCAATAGGAACATGTGCGTCAGAACTGTACTATGGTGCAATGGAAGAAGGTTAGCTCGTCTAATGAATCACATTTTCATTTAGATCAGGTTGATGAACAGTCAGTTCTTTAATTTAATGTGTTGGAAGCAGGAAAAGTGGAGTAGCACATTGATCTGAGTGATGTCTAGATTACTGCGGGTAGCATTCCCAAAACTGCAAGTCTTGTGAAGTGTTTCACGGTATGCAGTGGTTAGTACCTATCAAAAGTGGTGCAGGGAAGGACAACCAGCATCAAGGTCATGGGTGCCCATGGCTCATTAATGCACACAGGGAGCAAATGCTACAGAAGGCATCAGAACTGGACTATGGTGCAATGAAAGAAGTTTGCCTGGTCTGATGACTCACATTTTCTTTTAGATCAGGCTGATGGTTGAGTGCATGTGTGTTGTTTACCTGGGGAAGAGATGGCAGTAGAATGCACTATGGGAAGAAGGTGGAGGCAGTGTTTTGCTCTGTGCAATGTTCTGTTTGGAAACCTTGTGTCCAGGCAGTCATGTGGATGATTCGTTGACACGTACTGCCTGCCTAGAGATTGTAGCAGACCACGTGCACCCCTTTATGGCAATAATGTCCTATTTCAGCAGGATAATACACCTGCCACACCATAAACATTTTCAGGAATGATTTGAGGAACATGACAAAGAGTTCAATGTGTTGCATTGGCCTCCAAATTTCCCAGATCTCAATCCGATTGGACATCTGTGGGATGTGCTGGAACAACAAATCCAATCCATGGAGGTTCCACCTCGCAACTTGCAGGACTTAATGAATCTGCTGCTAATGTATTTGTGCCAGATACGACAAGACACATTTAGAGGTTTTGGGGTGTCCATGCCACGGCGCATCAAAGCTGTTTTTGCAGAACAGTGGGACCTACACAGTATAAGGCAGGTGGTTTTAATGTTGTGGCTGATCAGTGTATCATCAAAGTTTTATTATCTTTCCCCATGCTTAATCTATGCAGAATTAACTGGATTGTAATATTTATTGTTTGCATTGCTGAGCTTTATTTATTTAGGAAATGTAAAATGCCTCTGGTTTGCAAGTATCTCCTGGGAATTGTCAAACAATTTAAATAGGTCTGGATGCTTTTATTTGAAAACACTGTTTACTCATGTCTATAATAATTAATATGCACAGCATTAATAGCGTGCTCCAAATCTGACTGCCACTTTAGAGTGACAAGGGAATTGTGTTTGCTTTTGTACCACAAGTGAAAATTGCAGTAAGTTTTTTTTCTTTTACTTTCGAAACAACAGCTGAAACATAAATGTGTGAAAGGTTGTTCTTCATGTACTTGGCATTTTTAAATTTTTAACTAATTACCAAATGCTAAGAGGTTAAAAATAGAAGTGGTAAGGAAACACTGCTACTTCTTACTGTTATCCCATGGATTTTGGGGGTGAGAGTGTAGTAATAATTTGACGGGAACAGAGCAAATTTCCGACCGCTGAGCCGGACGGTCGCAGGCAACAGAGGCTCCTGCTACACAGAACGAAATATAATGAAAAAAAACGATACCTTCTTCGAAAAGCTGACCGAAAACCACACTGCCCAAAGCAGAGGATCTGCTGGTGCCAGGGTGAGGCTGGCTTTTCAGGCTACAGTCCCCTGGAGGAGGAGGCTCTGTCCCGACTGGGGCTTTCTCCAGCGGTGAGCGGGGCGGACGGCCGCCGCACCGCTCTCCTGCCACACAGCACCCATACTGGGGCCCGAGCTTGAGCGGACCCAGCCCTGTCCCCCCCCCTATGGACCGGGGGGTGATCCCGGTCCTCGCCCGAGGGCATGTCAGCTGAAACACCAAGGCGCCGCCGACACACTCGAGCGCCTAACAGCACTGCATAAGATGGCGGCTGCCACGTGCGCCGCAGACAGCAGAGAGGAGCGCATAACAGTGAAGCACAGAACACACAGCACATCCAGCGACACGACCAGATTCAGGCCCGAGGGGCCAGAGGAGTTGGCGGCTCCACTACATCGATGCTCATCAAGTGATCCCCTACCTGTGACGGCAACCTGCCAAGAGAGAGGCGGGCAACAATGGAGGCCTACCAGACCCAAAGCGGCAGTTGCACCAGTGCGCACCACACTCACGACCCTGCCACCGGGCGAAGAGGGCCACATAGGGACACGCTGGAATCGATATTGCTATCGGAGAACACCCTCCCCTTGGTCCCCAACAGAGACTAGCCCAAGAGTCACCCATTGAGAGACGTCGCTAGCACCTCAGCCTAAAAGAACGCTTGCACCGAATAATGCCGACAAGCTGAAGCAGGCATTGGCCGACCGTCTGTCCTCTACCACACACGAAGCATCGGACCCACCAAGACGGCGATTTCTGAAAGCGTATGCAGACTTATGAACTTTTGATCAGTCCGGGTGACAGTATTTGTACCTGTAGATCGCAGCCTGGCCTTAACACGATTGAGTTTGTACACTGAGCGCATATCTAACCGGAAAGTTATAATCCATTATGTTAACCATGTGTGTGCCCACTGTAACGGGTGTCCTGCCTTCCCGGGCAAGCAACCTGGGAGTAATCCCAGATAAGCGACGCCATCACACAAATATAGCACATGACCTAGCTACCTTTTTTTGCATAACACTATTAATTGAGATGCTTAGGGCAATAGTGATGTTTATTAGCTAAGAGGAAACTACTGTTAAGCTATGTGTATTAACCTGTATAACATAAAATGTATAGCCTGGCTGGCTGTCTCAATGCATGGTTGTCGCAACTAGCTAAACTCTCAAAGCGAATAAACATATGTGGTTACTTGTCAACCGGCTACAAACCCCGGGTACCCCCACACACCCAGCCTGTTTAACATGAGACGTTATCTTGTAATACAATACTGTTACTCGTTTATGCTAGAACATGTGCTTGAAGCTCATTAGTTATACTAAGCCTGTTTTAAAAAACAAAATCGATGCAAAAAGATGTGCACCTACTAATGCCACTGTTTAACCTGTCTAATTCTATATACACTGTTGTAGCATTGGACCCTAATGTGTTATCTTACAAAACAAAAAATGTGCTGTATACTCATATGCCACGCTATGTTATAACTGTTTGTTACATTACTGCTTGGGACTGCTATTGTGGCTGACCAAGCCTATTGTTATACCACGCACAACAAAAATAAAGAATTAAAAAAAAAAAAAAAAGTGCTGCATGCTGTCAGCTAATGTATGTAATCACTGTGATTGGTTCCCAGAGTGATCGCACAGCCTGAGAGCCAACTGACATCATTGTTGGACTGCCTCACTAGTGACGAAATAAAGTAAAAGTTCTAAACAAGCCAACTGGCATGTTTCAGGACTTCCATTACCGTAACATAAAATATTTAATATAAAATGTATTGTAATATACACTGAACAAAATTATAAACCCAACACTTTGTTTTTGCCCCCATTTTTTATGAGCTGAACTCAAAGATCTAAAAAAAAATTCTATCTACACAAAAGGCCTATTTCTCTCAAATATTGTTCACAAATCTGTCTCAATCTGTGTTAGTGAGCACTTCTCATTTGCTGAGATAATCCATCCACCTCACAGGTGTAGAATATCAAGATGCTGATTAAACAGCATGATTATTGCACAGTTGTGCCTTAAGCTGACCACAATAAAATGCCACTCTAAAATTTTTACTGTATTAGGGGAATCTGGGAGGTCCGAAAACCAGTCAGTATTTGGTGTGACCACCATTTGCCTCACACAGTGCAACACATCTCCTTCGCATAGAGTTGATCAAGTTGTTAATTGTGGCCTGTGTAATATTGATCCACTCCTCTTTAATGGCTGTGTGAAGTTGGTGGATATTGGCAGGACCTGGAACACGCTGTCGTATACGCCAATCCAGAGCACCCCAAACATGCTCAATGGGTGACATGTCCGGTGAGTATGCTGGCCATGCAATAACTTGGTTTTCAGTAGACATGTGCAATTAATTTCGTTCCGAATGTCAATAGCTGAATTGCAGAAATGCCGAATTTCCGAAATGTCGAAGTTGTGAAGTGCTGAAGTACAGAGGTTGCCTAAGTTCCGAAGTGTTGAAGTTCCAAAGTGCTGAAGTTCCGACGCACAGTATTGCTGAAGTACTAATATACCTACCCAGTGGAAGAATGAAGAATGTTACACTGTATACAATTTTAAATAAAAAGTATACAAGCATAGCCAGGATTCAGCTGTAAGCATTTGCAACACTTACAACAATCAAGTAACATACATTTATATAAAATGTAAGTTACTTAGCCAGGCAATGGAATGACAGGAATGAATAAGTAGATAACTCCCTAATTCCCATGGTATTAGGGAGCTATCTACTAAAAGGCTGAAAGACCTAAATTGGTCTTTCATACAAATTTACTAATACTAAGTAAAGATTACTTAGTATTAGTAAATTATGCCCCTACTCGCTATACTGCGAGTAGGGGAATGTCTACTAAACAGTGAGCAGCCTGTGGGTGGGTCGGGGCCCTAAATTAGAATAAGGGGGTGGACCTATTGTCCTCCCCTCAGCCCTCACCCCTGAGCGGTGGGTGGGGGCCCTAAATTAGAATAATGTATAATTGATGTTAGCACGTACATTAGTGATGAAGATGTACGGGGTACATCCACTATTACAAAGGGGTTAAATCAAATTCCCCGTTCACTCTTAATCCCATCTCTTGTCTTTAAACACCTCTATCCTGTCTAAACATCTCTAGGTAACTATTTTCTTAGGAACATCAGTGATTCATTACTTTAGTAAACACTTTGATATACTCATGAAGCTAGTGTTAAAAATTTCAACAAATGGACTGTGGAATTCTCAGTCATCTGAAAAAGATAAATAAACTTGTAGCCTTGTATGGCCTGCGTGACCTATTTTGGCTTTTAGTCATCTTGTATTTGTGAAGCTATTTCTTGGGTCAAACCATTACATAGCTAAATTTGTCAAATGGCAATCTTAGTCACTGATGGGTAAACTTAATACTTCAAATGCCTTTTAATTATATTTTCAAAAATGTGTTTTATTCACATCTGGTGTCTTTTAACCACTTTTCTCAGGAGGCTTAGCCATTATTATGGCTGACCTTAGCATCATGGGAAATGTGGTTTTGCAAACATCTGAAATGGTTCGACATCACTGTAATAATGGAGGACAACGAGTAAGATATAACTGTATTTTACTTATATTTAATGACTCTTCAGTGCTTTGCAATAGAAATTATTATGTTTCCAGTTATTTATCAGTTGAACAGATGAAAGAATAATCTGATAGGATGAGTAAGAAGGGGGATATAAGGGAGTTCAGAGAGTTTAATGTTTAAAAGAACACTCCCACTTTACATGCTTTCACTGCACACTGTGGCAGTAGAGACTTGCTTTAAAAGGAAAGTAGCAATTTAAGCATTAGCCAGTGACTCCAAGCGCAACTTGAGAACAAGCAAACGGAAGAAAACCTTTGAATCCGTTCTGACAGGGAAGAGATTAAAATAATCACACGTAAGACATATAATCTTTCAAAGTTTCCAAGGCCAGGAAAAGACTAGCTCCTGACACATTGAAACAAACAACATTGTTTTAAATTGTAATTTTATATATAATGAGTCAAACAGCTGTCAGCAGGTGGGGGTGTTCGAAGCAGCAGGCATGGGCAGCGAAGTAAACCAAGAATCAAGTGGAAGTCTACGTTACTGTAGAAACTGTCCTCGTACTCTCTTGGGGCAAATGGATTAAAGCCAAAGGATGTCTGGAGACATTCATAAACCAGTCAACTTCTCATGGTTTACAATGATTTCTGCAGAATTCCTTAATGGCATTATTTCCTGAAATTATACCCAACGCTGTAATGTAAAATATAATTATTACTGGCATTTATATACCACCAACTTGTTCTGCAGCACTTTACAATAACATAAACGGGGAAATTTAACAATAAATGAGACAATTACAAAATGTTACAACAATAGTGATGTGGAGTATATCATTTAAATACATAAATAGAAATTGAATGAATATATTTATGCCTATAATTACTGTCCAGAAACAGAAGAAAATGATGTGATTAAAAACGTTAATTAATTAATAAACAACACAAATAACAACAACTGTTGGTATGTATTTTATAATCAGATTAGTACGTTTTACTTTTACAGAAATATTATTTCAAGTCTAACAATTCCCCTTGATATTATTGCAGTTTATATCTCACACATAGCATCCCTGTACTATTGTGTATTTGCTTTCTAGTTACATTTTTAATCTGAATGCAAGCACATCTTACATTAAACGTCATTGTATTTAAATTAATTTTGCTGTTATATTTTATCAGTATTTAGCATAATATAACAATTATGTTTATAGTTGAATTCAAATGTTCTGCAATAAAAATAATGGGTTTTTTGTTACCGCTGGTGGGTGTTTTCTTTTTATTAAGAATAATCTACTTTAATAGGAAGCTATTACAAGCTCTAGTTATAATCTAGTTACTAACTGTAGAGTAACATGTCCCATTTATCAGAAATTGTGAAATTAATAAGAATGCTTCTAGTTGATACATAGTTATTATATTGTTTTGCACCTGGAGCTTGGAATTGCAAAGCCTAATATTGTGTAGGTCCCCCTTGTGCTGTAAAAACAGCTTTGATGCATCTTCGCATTGACGCCACAAAACCTCTGAATGTGTCTTGCCATATTCGGCAAAAATACATTAGCAACAGATCCTTTAAGTTCTGTAAGCTAGTGCCCTCCATGGATATGATTTGTTGTCTCTGCACATCCCACTGATGCTCAATCAGATTGAGATCTGGGGAATTTGACAACATGTCGAACTTTTTGTCATGTTCCTCAAATTATTCCCGAACAATGTTTGCAGCTATTGCAACAATGTATCCTGCTGAAAAGAGCCCACTGCCATCTGGGAACTCCATTGCCATCAAGGGATGTACTTGGTCTGCAACAATCTCTATGTATGCAGTACATGTCAAAGTGACATTAACATGAATGCCTGGACCCAAGGTTTCCCAGCAGAACATTGTGCAGCTCCTTTGGCCTCCCATAGCGCACCATGCTGCAATCTCTTCACCACTCAAACAGCACATATGCATTGAGCCATCAACCTGATCTAAAATAAATTGGCACCCTTCTTACATTACTCCATGGTACAGTTCTGATGCTCAGATGCCGATTGAGAGCGGTTTCAGCAGTGGACAGGGGTCATCTTGGGCATTGACTGGTCTGCAGCTACACAACCTCATACACAGAAAACTGCAATGCACTGTGTGTTTTCAAAATTTCTATCATAGCCAGCATTATGTTTTTCAGCAATTCGCGCAATAGTAGCTTTACTGTGGGATTGTACTAGAAGAGCTATCCTTTGCTCCAAGCGTGCATCAAGAGGCCTTGGGCACCCATGACCCTGACACCAGTTTACCGGTTTTCCTTCCTTGCACCAGTGGCACCAGCGCCTGCCTATTGTTGCGCCCCCTAACCCATGGAATATTAGCACTCACAGAATTCCTTCTACTAGTCCAGTCTTTCAAATATTTGTAAAGGTGAAAGAATGTAATACGGAGTAGAAAATCTTCTATACACATACTTAAGGTGTAGGGTGGTGTAAACAATTATGCAAAACAACTATCACTGTCCCACACATCACGGAGACAAGGTAGGTGGGGAAAGAAGAGTGAGGATATCTAGCCGCCCATTATCGATGTGGTGGTATGGAACCATTTGATAGGCATTTACATAAGGTCTACTAATAGCATGCCGGCTGTGTCTTCAAACGAGAACTCAAGCTATTAATAGGCGTTATGCAATTCACCGATAAGGATTATATGAGGAGATTATGGTTGTAATTAGCAAGAAAAATACTGCAAAATGTTACTTGGCAAAATGTATTTGCCCAGTTCAGTTGAAAAACCTGTATGCAGTGTTCAAACATTGGGAGGATTTGTACTTTTTTTTATTTATTAAAAAAAAAAATTCTTCTTAAATTTTGGCACATGCACATTAGGTCTCCCCTGCCGGCTGATGTCTCCTAGTGATCTTGTGTAATCTGTGAGGTGTCATGTACCATATATAGAGGAGCTTCCTGTGTGCCTAAATGTGGGTGTAGCATTTTGTCCACTTCGACAACCGGTTAAGCGCCCGAAGCCATGTGGCTTCAGTTATTTTTTCTTCGCAATCTGTCTCCCAGTGATCTTTGCAGAGTAGTGGTTTACCAGGTTGTAGTTCCAATCCAGCTTTGTAGTATAAGGATAACACTTTCAGCTTGGTTGGGGCCGACCAGCACCTTTGTAACACCAGCTGAGAGGGCAGGAGTGGGGGATCAGTTACATTGTGAGAGTTTGGGTATGCGTGGGAGGTCAAGATACTCTTCAATTGTAAATAGAGAAAAGTGTCTCGGTCGGGGATGCACCATAATTTTTGCAATTCAGGGAAGGTTCTCACCCTTCTGTAAGGGAGGATGTTAATGCCATGCATTTTTAAAGATACATGTTGTTTTTCAACTGTCAAGAACCTACCTGCTTCATCAAGAAACATGAAAACATGGTTTCCATTTAAAGAAAGTGCATTTTAAAGAGCTTTGATTGTCATACATCCATCTGAAAGCAATTCAAGTAAATCCTATCCTCCTTCCACCTGCCTTAGAGATGCATGGGAAAGTATATTCTGTTTATTCTTAATAACAATACAAGCTACAATTTTCATAACTAAAATTAAATTTGGAAGAGGCACATTAATAGAGAATTATTCTACGGAATTAATCAACTGCATGTACCCAGGCACTTAAACAATATTTAATCCTCCATTTCCATAATGTCTTCCATATTGTATTTATATCCTTTCGTTTACCATGTGGTCAAATCATATAATATTTCTTTTTTGCTAATTTTATTTCTCACTTATTATCAGACATCTCTTGCTATAAATAATTCCTTATTTTTTATTATGTTTCCCTTGGAATGCAATCTGCATTCTCAATTTCCTTTTCATTCCCATATTTCATCCCAAATTACTTTATTTTATCCCACGTTCACTTCATTGCCTCCTACGAGCCATAATATTGCCCTATTCTATAATTCACTATGTTTATGTCTTATTCAAACTCACAAGGCTTGATGTCCCACCATCACACCTATGAGAATATGCAAATTGTTTTGTGTAAAAAGGTCAAAGATAGAGCACCATATGTTTAGAACCTTCCGAAAAAAAGATGAGATGAGAGAGAGTGAAAGATGAAAGAGCCCGGCTGATTGAATTTGCTTAAGGACCATAGATAGGTGTCTAAGGTAGTCCTCCAATGTGCGGCTCTAGATGGCTATGTCATCTAAATACGCACATGCAAAGTCCTGAAACCCCTCCAAGAGCCTGTCAGCCATCTGTTGAAAGGTAGCCGGGGCATTCTTCATCCTGAAAGGCATAACCCTGAACTGGTATACCCCAAATGGGGTGATAAATATCTCTATCCTCTCGAATAAGGGTTCTAACATGTTCACATGAAAGGATCGTCGTATCCTTACATCTGAACATTTCCTTATAATGTAGGTAGTGCCGCTTATGCACTCCACTACCCAGAAGGGTACCTGCTCCACTACCCGGAAAGGTTCCTCTCCTCCTTGGGATCTTCCATTAGTCCTACAATTTTTAATGGAACCGCCATATGCTCCTCGCTCATAGATTTCTGTACAACACCTTTCCTATAAAACTATCTTTTTGGTGGCCATTACTGCAGCTAAACACATTTCTGAACTTTGGCCAAAAGTGGTTTCTAATTTCCATTTGGGACAAGAGGTAGTAATACCATCCTTCATTCCCAATCCTGAATCTCAAGAAGAAATAAAACTCATGAACTAGATGTTCGAGAATATTTAATCCAGAACCTGGAGAACAGTAAAGAATTTAGGAAATCTGAGAAACTGTTCATACTACCCTCCGGGTCAAGGAAAGGAGAGACAGCCTCCATGTCAACCCTCAGATGCTGGATTACGGCAATCATAGCAGACGCATACCGGAAGAATAACATACCTCCACCAGACAAGATTAGAGCCCATTCTATTAGATATCGATCCATGACTTGGGCAAATTGGACAGAGGTGCCTCCTGATGATATCTGCAGGGCAGCCACATGGTTTTCTCCAATGACGTTTATTAAACATTATAAACTGGATCTGGCCTCCTCGTCAACTTCTTTCGGAAGGGGTGTTTTGGCTGCCATTTACAAGCTCAAATAAAATCTCAAAAATTTGTGTTGCAATCTCAGTTGTAATGGTTGTTGTTTATCCTCCCCTTATTATTTTTGTAAGCTTAGGTATTACCCATAAGTGATGCTGCCATGATTAGCCAGGAATAAGGAAAATGTAAACCATACTTACCATAATTTTGTTTTCCTGGCTATTATTCATGGCAGCATCAGACTCCCTACCGAAATTAGCTTGATAATTGACTGGTGTGTGAAGGGAGCAGGGGCCCTTTATACACTTGGTCTCATTTGAATTCTAGTTCCTGTCCTGTTCTGGTCCTGAGGGCAGAGCTGCCCATAAGTGATGTACCCATGAATAATAGCCATGAAAAGAAAATAACGGTAAATATGGTTTACATTTTCCTTATTGTAAATGATACACAAAAAAAAAACCCCAAAAACTTTGTTCTAGATTTAGACATTTAAAACCTAATATTACAGAAAAGAGGTTGCATGATTTGATTTACAAGTTTGTAAATAATTTAGACTATAAAGATTATTCCTTGGAACAGAACATCACATTTCATTATGATATATAATAAATAATTTTGAATATGTTGTAAATGTTGCTTTATGCAGCATAGCATTATATCTGGTGATATGGGCTGTTATTCCTGTTTGAAAACACAACTTTTGTATCCTGTTTCTTGTGTCATGCTACAGAAAATCCACTAATATGTCTTCAAGATTATATCTGTTTCAATGAAAAAATATACCTTCAATGTTGTCCTGTGGCTTGAATATAATTCTGCAGACAGAGTATCCACACGCAAACCTCCGAGATCAATTTTTAATTTCAAGGCTGTTCTTTTTTTTATTGAATAATTACAACAAAGCTTTGTGAAATTAGTTTTATTGTGCACAACTAACATTTGAATATATTCTCATTGCTTCATGCAAAATACAGTATAATGATATAAGAAATACACACACATCTCACACCATACGGATTACAGTCATTTATGAATTGCTGGCAGTACTGTAAATTACTAAGTGGTGCGAAACCGTACATAGGTAGGCTGAGAGATAACCTTAAGGTTTGGCACAGCTTAGTACACATAGCCCAAATGGCCTGCAAAAATACATCCATCACTTTACTTAATGTTGACATTATATGGGCTATAAGTTATCCTTATGCTTTAGAGAAAGGATTGTTGGTACAGTCGTTATGTGAGCAAATATCACAAATTTAACCTGCAACTTTTTGGGGGAGGAAAAGCAATGTAGGACAATAATACTGAAAGCAACGAGCATTAATACCTAATTTACCTACCAAAACGAAATGCCATGCATTAATCTCAATAACTGTGGCTTTAAACTTGTTTATGGACTATGCTGTTCATCATCCTGACAATTTTTAGGAGCAATGTTAGGGACAATGTTTTGGAAACCCAGACATTTTCTTTTTGCAAACAAGTTTTATGAATAACATAATAGTGAAAAACCTTTGACTATTGAAAACTCAAATATCTTAAGCAAAGAACATTAAGATCAGTTATTTTAGTAAATCTGGATTTGTGTTAAACATGTAAAACAACTCAGAAGATTGCAGTAAGCTTTTCAGCTGCTAGAGGAATGCGACCAAATATATAAATAGCAGTAAACGTTCCGACACTAATTCTTGATAGTGACGATATCCCCTCTATTATACCAACAACAATGATTCAACCAGTATGTGATCTTTATCAAGCAACATATCCCAGTCTGGATTTTGTTGTTTGTTGTAACTAAAAAGATTTCTTCGCTACTAAGGTGTATTGGACCTTTTATTTTTCAAGAAATGTGTAGTTAATTGTGGTGAGACTGAAGACCATATATCTTACACATTTGTAAAATAGACCTTTGATGAGTGCTCACTGTTTCTTTGCACTGCAAATATATGGGCATAATTATTTTGAAATAAAGATGTTTTTGTAGTTTTAGCTTAGTTTTTGAAAGGGCACAGTCAAATGTTTGAACACATCACAATTCATTTGTTGTGCTTATCAAAATTGATCCAAAGTACAATATAGCCAAATAGATGGAAAAAACATTTCAAACAAGATAATTTCGACACATCGTTTAAAAAATGTATAATGCTAGTATTAATTTTTTATAAACCCAATGGCTCCAATAGACAGCTATCTGGAGGAACTAAAAGCTCAGGGGTCTGCAGGAAATGTTGAAGGGGTGCAATTAAATTTTATATGGTCTGGACAGAGACAGAATGCTGCTTAACAAGAGATAATTTATGTGTCTGAACAGTGCCCCTAGTGGATGATGATGTAAATAGTCTAATAACAGTTAAAAAGTCACTAGTTAAGCTGTCTTACTTAAAACTCTTCAAACTTGAAGGATTTTAGTCGTAGGTTCCTGACCCACTTTTGTTTAAAAATAGTTAAATTATCTTATAGTTTAAATATTATCTGATGTTATTAATTTAAGTGAAGAAGGATACTCTAAGCAATGCCATATTGCATTGTAAGCCCTTTCTACACCAGACACTGTACATGTAAAGAATACTGAGTTGTAATCCTTCAGGATATTACATCTTCTTATACAGAAAATACTGGTTTTATAAAAAAAAAACAAAAAAAAAAAAAAAAACTCTCAACATCATTCTCGTGAAACCAATGTACATATTATGTCATAGATTTTAAGAAAAACACATTCAATTATCTTTCAATCTTTTAGGCACACCGGGTGCTTATATAATTTTATCTGAAACTAGAAAATAAAACAGCCGTACTTGATATATCATCAAGAAAGCCGTGTTTTGATACATTTATATTATATAAAACTGAATAAAGACCTGATGATTATTGCATTGTTCTCACCATGAAAAATATAACTGTAGAATTATGTTTCCTAAGCACACTGACTGTGAAATTATAAAATTAATAGGTATACTGTACCAATCGCTGCTTAATATTTCTCTGTGACCTTTATGATTATGCAATTTCCCACAAGGAGTTTACACATTAGTTAAGATAAAGCTTAAATTGCTTTTCTTTAAATTATTTGTTTCCATAAGAGTCATAGAGAGGTCAATTTATATGGGCTAGGAACCTCACATAATCAATTTAATATTTCTCATAGGCGTTATTATTTTTTCTCCAAGTCATGCTCTGCATGGATACCTTTTTACACTGATACCTCTTTTTGTTTTATCATAAATATTTTCATTGTTTTAGACACAACAGCTGATTGTCCGTTTGTGACAATGCCTGCAATAATTTGTTTTAAGTCATGATTTTGTTGAAATATGCTCTAAATCTTAACTGAAAATACATTGTGCAAATAGAGCCTACAGCATCTGGCTCATTGGCACCACGTGTTCTGCGACCATTTTTTGAGTGTAAGATACTGTGATGGCAAATCATGTAAAACAATTATTTAAGCCAAGGTATCAGTGTAAGGAAATATCATGGCATCACTGTTGTCAAAATTCAGAGCTGTCTTTGTAACTTGATCCAAGCTGAATTTTTTTTGTGAGGAATACGGATTATTATCTGTTAAGCTCAACTTTTCCATTGTGTGATACAGTAGTAATTTCCTATTAATTCTTAATAAAAAAAGCCAGTGAACTCTATAAAATAAAGCATTTTTATGTGACCTCAAAATCATGACCATGTTATGTATAATTCTGAATATTTACATTTTTTATTGACATTGTGCATCTGTGTCCCAAATTCAAGAGTGTACATGAATACTACTATACATGTTGTTGTTATAATTATTATTATTATTACTGTTAAAGCATTGCTGATTTTTTTCCTCATTGCCATCAATCTTTGTAACTTTCAGTAAATCATTCACATCTTTATTGTCCAGTTTCCCAAAACTTCCTGTACTCAATCTGCACTCTCTTTTACTCGCATCAAGTTCATTATCCAATGGATGATGTCCACTCACATTTTCATCTTTCTCTAATAAAGAAACTTCCATTGCCTGGTTTTGAACCACATCTGTTTCACTTGAAATATTAGCAAACTTTTCACTTTCTGCTTTGCCTTGTTCACCTCCCTCAGGTGGAGGTCTTTCAGTATCCACTTGTTTCATACGACCTTCTGGTACATCTGTAGTAACGTGTGCAACAGTTATGTCTGCATTTGAACTGTCTGTTGATGGAGGCCATGTTACTTTCAGTTTTCCTCTTTCAGTAGATCTCTTCAAACTGTCTTCTAAATCATCATGGTACATTTCTTTTTCTTTATTTGGCAAATTTTGAGGATCACTCATCATTTGGGCTTCTGCTGTTCTTGTTTTACCTTGATGTGTTTTGCTGGAAGCTGAAGTTTGAGTTTTTGGGTTCCATAACTCTTTGTGGGGTTTATATCCAAAACCTTCATCATAATTTCCTTTTGATTTGAAAAGTTGCTTGAAGTGGGGTTTACAGTATATTTTTCCATGGAGAGATGCGTAATTTCCTAAGCTGCAAATATACAGAAAGAACAAATAAGTATAATACTCAGTGGACATTTTTTTAATACAACGCATCTTAATATAATTGTTTGTAAAGTTTTATCAACACAGTTTGGGACAATATTAAAAAGGTTAAACTGGGCAGTCCCGGGCAAATAGATACCAATAAAATACAGATTGTTCCTAGATGAATTATCTTTAGTCCTGGCCTCTGTCACATAGTGATTGTAAGATGTGATATAACATTGTGTCCATGTTCACTATCTCCAAGATATCACCTGACATGGAATCTTAGTAATAAGCCTGGAGCTTGAGGATAATGCACAGCTAAGGCACTGAGGGCTCCATCCAACTCTTACAAAAAATCGGGTTGGAGTAGATGAAAACAGTTAGATTAACGAGGGGCATTTGGCCACTAGATTCCTTACAGAAGGTGTGATGTTTGAAGCATTAATTCTAGTTGCTGTTTTGTGACTGGACCTCCCAAAGCCTTCAAACTTTGGCCCATGACTCATTTGACTGAGTACAACCTGTTCAACCAAGTTCAACCCTGTAAAGCTTTATCTAATTATAACCAAACCTGCTAAAGGGTGGACTTCAAAACTGTATTAGAGGCTATGTTACAAACAACCATCAGAGTCAAACTGTTAAACTTCAGGTTGTTATAAGTAGTTCTGGTAATGCTCTGTGAAAATCATGATGACCACCCCAGGTCATTAAAAATATCCTTAACCTCAACATGGTATAACCCAGGTAAAATAAAAGTGTGCAGAGAATAATTAAAGATTCTCAATGCATATTAAATTCACCACTACCTTTACCCAAGTATGATCCAAACACACTCCAGCCGTACTTAAACTGCTTTTAATTTTAGGTTTTCTTAAGTACAGCAAAAGTAGAATCCATGAAAAAAGGATATGGTAATTATATGAGGAATACACAGTAATACACAAATGTGAGTGAAAACATTTATCTTAATTTAAGATTGGCAATTTTCGAAGTATTAAAAATTCCATAAATAAGTAAGCGCTTCACATAAGTTTTCTCTCTGTACGCTATCATCAAGTAAGGGTCTGCTAAGTTTAACTATGGCCAGAGTCTATAGTCTTAGAAGAGGTCAGAAGAAATATCACCTGGAGCATTCAGTAAAAGTAGCTCATTCTCACATTGACCTGACATGGAAGTGAACTTTGTAGAGCCTATCAGCAAAGTTTGGTTGAAGTGAAATCTATAAAGTAAGAGTAGTCAAAGTTAGATACCAAGATGCTATGCAGAATTACAACTCTCATGATGCTTTACCTGTACGTAGAATGGCCAAGCATCACAGAAGCTATAGTTCTACAAGATCTTGAAATTTACTTTTTGGGCCATATGTAATTTTTTTAAATATACACCACTTAAATTCCATTAACCCCTTCAGGACGGAGTCAATAGTACATGTTCTGATCAAAACAAAACGTAAACAAAAACTGGAATTTGCGCTATATGTCTGTTCACCCGTAGTTCCCCTCTTTCATATTAAATGCACCCACACTTATTATATATCATTTTGTTCAGGAGAAACGGGGCTTTCATTTCATATAAAATATTTGTATTTGAAACAATTTATTATGAATAAAATAAAAAAAAACTGTGAGAATTTTTTTTTTTTTTTTTTTTAATTTGTAGTTCCGCCTCACATTTTAGCTGTAAATGTCATAATACTGTTAGGTTTTACGGCAACAAAATGCACATATTTGTAATCAGCGATGTCTCACGAGTACAACAGTACCCCCCATTAACAGGTTTTATGGTGTTTTGGAAAGTTACAGGGTCAAATATAGAACGTTCAATTTTCAAATTGAAATTTGCCAGATTAGTAATGTTACCTTTGAGACGGTGTGGTAGCCCAGGAATGAGAATTACCCCCATAATGGCATACCATTTGAAAAAGTAGACAACCCAAGGTATTGAACGTGGGGTATGTTTAGTTTTTTTTAGTAGCCACTTAGTCACAAACACTGGCCAAAGTTAGCGTTCAGATTTGTTTTTGTGTGAAAAAAGCAAAAAACTAATATTTGGCCAGTGTTTGTGACTAAGTGGCTACTAAAAATGACTGGACATACCCCATTTGCAATACCTTGGGTTGTCTACTTTTGAAAATGGTATGCCATCATGGGGGTAATTCTTATTCCTGGGCTACCATACGGTCTCAAAGGCAACATAACTAATCTGGCAAATTTCAATGTCAAAAAAATGAAATGCAAGCCTTATATGTGACTCTCTAACTTTCCAAAACACCATAAAACCTGTACATGTGGGGTACTGTTATTCTCGGGAGATTTCACTAAACACAAATATTAGTGTTTTAAAACAGTAAAACATATTACAACAATAATATAGTCCATAAAAGTGCCGTTTGTTTGTAAAAAATGCAAAAAACTTCACTTTTACTTAAAATATCATCGTTGTAATACAATTTACCAGTTTTAAACACTAATATTTGAGTTCAGCGAAGTCTCCCGAGTAAAACAGTACCCCCTATGTACAGGTTTTATGGTGTCTTGGAGAGTTACAGGGTCTAATATAGTGCTTGTGAATTAAATTCTCTGCACTTTCTCCCTGTGTTGTCAGGCATGTCAATCAAATTTTAATTAATCAAATGACATAATTATGTTAAAAAATTACTTAAATATACACGTAGAATTTTAATATATATGCATTTATAGGTATATAAATTCTACGTGTATACTAATGTAATCTTTTATGTAATTATATGTATTTATCTCTATATATATATTTGCGGTTATTTGTATTTTATATATAGATAGATATATATAGAATGTCATTCTAAGTGTATTCTGTTTCCAATATATATATATTAATAACAAAATACAGTTAGAATGAAATTACATATGAATATATAATTTATTTTATATTTTGTTTCAATATTTTATTTTTTTATTTAATTATTTTATTTATTTATTATTGTAATTATGCGTATATATATATAATATATATATGTAGATCTATTATATATATAATATATATACATATTATATATATGTAACGTCATTCTAAGTGTATTTTAATATTAATATATATACTAATATTAATATTAAAATACATTACGTATGACGTTACATATATATAATATGTATATATATTATATATATAATATATATACATATTATATATATATAAAAAGGCATTTAATTTATTTTATAACATTTTAATATTTTTTTTTTTACACTACCTACCAGCAGGGGGACTGTCTGATATTTCAGACAGTCCCCCTGCTGGCAGATCCACAGCCAGCTATAGGGGGCCATGTGATCGCTCTTTGAGAGCGATCACATGGCCCCCGGGGGCCTCATTTGCCAGAGGGGGGCTGCCTGGGCTCTCAGACAGCCCCCCAGAAGAGGATCGCGGCGGAGGTGAGTACACCTCTGCTCCTGGGGCTGCAAGCCGTTACGGCGTTCTATGCCGCCGCAACGGCTTTAAAGCCCTTTAAAGCCGCGACGGCATAGAACGCCGTAACGGCGTTAAGGGGTTAAGTCTACTTGAGATAAGTACATACACCTCTTGATAAGTGTCCATATTATCTTGCCGTAGATCAGGGTTCTCCAAACTCTGGGCCTTTAGATGTTGCTAAAAAACAACTCCCATGATTATTTCAATTAAATAATTCAGCAACATCTGGAGGGCCAGAGTTCAGAGAACCCTGCTCTAGATGAAGATGCGCTGGTATTAACACTCACTCTTGTACTGACCATCAAGTTACAAAAAAAGTTAGATCCAAAACAAATAAACAAAAACAAAAAAATAGAATTTGTAAAATAAATAAGAAAATGTTAACAGTATAGTTTCAAACATATTACTCTGTGTAATCTATGGTTCAGCTCACCTTAATTTACTGCCACAGTGGCTGCAGCCGAAGCAATTCTTATGAAAGATCTGCTTGTCTGCTGTTAGGGATTCCATTGGATAAACCTTCTTTTGACAAACAATGCAAACTTCCTTTTCCTGATGCAGCATTTTCTAGTGGAAGAAAAAAGCATACTGATGACAATCATAGACTTAATATATTACAGAACATAAAAACATATCAATATATTCATGCAGGACTTGTATGGTGTCATTGAGATCTATAAATTTTTTTGAAACTGCAGCGTTTTCGCATGGGTTTAAATTACTAAGTGAGTAATTCTACAAGCTAGTGAATAATCTATTATACAATATATTAAAAGCAATTTTTCTTTTTTTAGATTTTACTTTTTTTTTTTTAAATGAATGTAACCAGCATCTGTTTACATATGATTAAAATAATGCTGCTGTCTATGCAGGTTGCAAGCGAATAATTATTTCGCATTTAATTTATATCCACAAATCTCTCTAAAAAACAAACGTGCAGAATACAGAAGCGAGTATACTCAGTAGTGGGAAATAAAGAAAGTAAAATAGTTTGATGTACAGAATTAATAAGTTGTATGTTGTAAAAAAGAATAAAATAATGTAGGCATTGTGCCAAATTAAGAAGACTGTTCTTGGAATTATTTGCTATAAAAATAAAAATGTAAAAAATAAATATATATATATATATATATATATATATATATATATACATACACAAAATGTTAGTGAATATAAGGAATACAGAGCTGGTGGTATTTATATATGTCTCTATCACTTTACTATCTTTTAAACCCTAGATAGTAACTTACCTGGAAGGTGAGTCTACAGTGAATGTATTTAAAGGGACACGCCAGAGCCCTAAAGTAATTTAGCTTACTGAAAAGCTATAGTTGTGAATGGTGTGTCACTTTTATAAATTATACTGGTTACATCCCCCTATTTTGTCACGTAGACAACGGGTCCTGTTACTTCCTGGTTTGGTTAGCTTATTTGCACTGAACTCAAAGAGACAGCAATTGCCCAGAGCACCTGCCTTGCAAAGACTTCTCATTGAACTGCATTGGGATTTTTGTGATTAGACAGTCACTCAAAGTCTGGGTGGGGTTAGAAGAGGAGGATTTGCAAAGGTAGCAGGGAAGAGTTCTGCGGATTTGAAAGCAGTTTTTAGATATAACCCCAATGACATTTCTTTTTTTATTAAATGCATGCCAGTTTTCATTTTGGGTATATCTACAAAATAGTTTAAAAAAAAATTTATTTTGTATTTGGGCAGTGGAGTGTCCATTTAAATGTATATAACACACATCCCTGCACTTATATATTACACAGATTCCACTGAACTTATATATTACACAGATTCCACTGAACATGAAACACAATGCAATGCTAATACACATATATAGTCTAAGGTTAGACATGCATATATGAAATCATACACGCACGGGAGCAGTTAAATATATACTTCTTGATACCTAATGTTGTATTTATACTATTTGTATTCACACGGGAGTTGTCAAAGCATCTATTTATTTTATCAGACATATATACATTCTGCATGTTGCTGTCTGCCACATTTAGTGCTTCCCAACAGTATCTAGAATCCATACACTCACAGAATGAAATCAATTAAATATTCTAGAATTCTCGTAGGAACCACTGTAATTATTGAATTGATTTGTTCCTGTGAGCCAATTTATTCAATGGACAACTGGACATAGATGTAATAGTGAGCAGCATGTGAATATTATATATATATATATATATATATATAAATCAATGCCAGATAAATATATATATATATATATATATATATATATATATATATATATATATATATATATATATATATCTATATATATATATATATATATATATATATATATTTATATATATATATATATATATATTTATCTGGCATTGATTTATTTATTTATCATAAGGTAACTTTGCAATGAGCAAGTATTTTGGTGGAAGCAAAGATCCATCCTTTAAAATCAATAAAAAAAAAAAAATCCCACTTAGGTTTAAAAAAAGAAAGAAACATGAATTATTATTATTATGGTATTTACTATGGTATTTAATAATCATATAAGTAAATTAGCATCAATTTTAAATATGAAATATCTTATTATGTACATATTCTTCATCTAAGGCTCCAAGTTTTAATTGGACATTACATACTTTCAGTAGTTTTTCCTGAAATCTACCTTAATAAATAATTTGAAATGTATTGAAATGTTGAGGGAGTACCAACAAGTCTGTTTACTAAGTATCGAGCAGTAGCCAAATGCTATTCAATTGTCAAAATTCAAAACTCAAATTGAACCTATTTAACTATTCACAGAGTCTACAATATACTATAAAGTATATATTAAGAACCTAGAATTAAAACAATGAAAGCACAAATTGTACTTCCTGGCCATTCACAACAAATGTGGAAAATTCTAGTGAATATACATTTTTATGCTATTTACAATATTGTTTTTGGCTTTTTTTTATTAAAAATGTTATACATTTTATTTGCATTCTAATGTTTTTTTTTGTAAAATGCTTAAAATGGTGAGGTGATCAATAGTACTAGAATATGGAGGGTTAGTCAAAGATTAGGATTTTGTTCCTTTAGTAACTAAGGTAAAATAATTTTGCACTAGTCAGTGAGGAAAGAAAAAAAAAAAAACGATTACATATTCTGAAAATATTTATGAGATATACTTAACAATCACTAATTTAGGGGAACTATCATGTTTCTGGAGTTTCTCCTATAACTTGTGCTAACCCTTATTCATGAAATTTTCTGTTTTCCTTTACATTTATATTAAAGATTTAAGAAATGTCATCATAACACGGTTCGAGAAAAACATGCTTTATCTGTTCTGACTTCCAAGTCAAAATGGAGAGCTTAGAAAGATAATGGAGATGGATCTGAGATGGAGGCACCCAGTTGTAGGATAAACCGATTTAAGTTTAATTTTTTACATTTATTTTTGAAACCTCACAAATAAATATCTGTTAAATATAAGGATAAATAACATAATATTGAAGTGACAGTTTCCCTTTAACTATGTATACTCTTTTTCACCCTCTATTCAAAGAAATGCATAAAATTAAATTTTTCACCTGGCTATGTAAATCTCAAGCTTGTTTTGCTTTTTTTTTTTTCATTTCCTTTATAAGTGATTGGGAAAAATTATAATGTTAATTAGAAGCGTGCTATAAATGTCACATTAATAATACATTCTATAGTAGGTACAATAAACTGTATTATTGAAAATATATCATAAACTGTGCAACCAATTTAAAAAAAGTTTAGCACAGCACATATGGACAGTTCCTTAATAATCTATTGATTATTATGTCTATTGTAAAATGAAAGATGACGAGGACATGGAAAGTAATCCTAATTAGAACAGATTATTATGAGCAGTAACAAAAACGAAATGGACATGCTGTAGTGAATTCCAAATCAATGTGGAGGATACTCTATATAATTAATTTTACTTTAATGGCCATTGTAAATTAGGTTTAAACCACCTTATTCTGATATCCCCTCCTCTCCTGGGTAGTAGAAAATGCAGTGAAATACAATCCATCAACAAATGGGGGCAGAAGTGGGATCTTCCAGATTGAAGCTTTGTCAGATTGTATTGTTATTCAATAAAAATCTGCCATTCATTTATTTGTAAATACTTTTATAATAGCAGTGTTCAAAATTTTCACAAAGGTATGCTTTAAAAAAAGTACAAACTAAAAGACCAAAACATATTTTATTCAAAGGGCAAACGCATTCAATCTTTCACAAAAGAATGTGCCACTAAAAAACACGGGTAACTGAAAATGTGATTAATTCTCTTTGTTGGTCTCAGGCCTCACTAGTAGTACAGACATGTATGGAAGGGTCGCCTGTTCTTATTTGATGAATTTATGATTTGTATAAAGGATGATTAACTGTACATATCTGATGAAAATATGATGTATGCATTTAGAATTGTGTGCTCACTTGATGATATTCTCTAAGCTTAATTCTCTAAACGCGCTATGTTGCAGGTAGTACGTTTGTCTTGTTTATTTTATTTTTTTATTTTTCCTTTCCTATATAAACTATATAAACTAATGACAATGACCATGAAGGTGTTTTTTTTTATTGTTTGCCATGAAATTACTGTTTTACACTATTACCTGTCTGCATTGTGGTTGTTGTGAGTGGTTAACCACCAATTGCACCTCTGGTTGATCTGGTTTCCATTTAATTTTCAACCTACCTTTTTTGATTTAAATATTAGGGGTGATCTGTCATCTCAAGACAACTATTTGTTTAATGAGTTGGATGTCATGTGCTGGTTGTATATCATAATATTAATGTTTTTTTTCTAATCAGAAGATACTGATGCTCAGTTTACTTTAAGTTACAGGTGCACCGTCATAGTTGAATGTGGCATGTTGCAAGTAACACTGTCACTAAAGAAGCGATTGTGGCAAATTTGAACTGTGAATTCTAAGAGAATTTCAAATATAAATTAGAAAAATTCCCCAAGTCAACTTTGTCCGTAGTTTCCAAAAACTTAAAACACCCTTAAATATCTTGGAAAAGTACAGTGAGATGAATTGTAATATACAGTTACCCATTTTCACTTTAAATCAGTAGATAAAAAAGGACTCCTCAATATCATTAAAAGCAAGCTACTTACACAAGTATATCTACAGATAAAACACAAAAAAGATGATAGAATAGTACTATGAGAACATCACCAAATTAGAGTAAATTAAATACACTTTAGTTTGGCTACTTTCACTTAAAATTCACCTAACATTATCACGCCAGATAATCCACATTTTAGTGAATAACTTTGAGAACAAAAGTACAGATAGCAGTTATTCTACTCTATGTGTATTCTTAAATTTATTTATTTAACTTATTCTATTCAGTTATTATTTGTTTTAATTTAAACAACATTTTTCTGAGTTGTTTACCTTTATCACAGCCGGTCCAGATCCATGAACAAATTATTTGAAATACAGCCTATTTCAATCAGCCTAATTTACTTTTCCCAAGTCCACTGAGAAATATACGTTGACCCAGAGACATTGGTTGCTTCTAAATGTCACAATGGAAATATCTTTCCATATCTGACCATTGGGTAGGTCTGAAGAGCACAGAGTGAGTCTATCCATAAACTGCCAAGCATACATAGAACATTTATAGTGATTTATTTTTTTACCTTCAGATTACAAGCTGTTTATTTCTTGCACAGCAGTCAATGTTAGTGACAAAACACACACAGCTTATCGTTAAAATAGAAGCCTTTAGAAAAAAGAACAAGGAAAGTAACAGTAATTAGAAAAAAGGTAGATCACCACTCAGGGAAACAGCAGATTAGTTAGTTTTCACCCAGGCATTATATTTTTGAAAAGAAATCCACACATTTCACAGTCTGGCAGTTTTATTTTTAGTTAGTTATCTCTCTCGCAAACTCTGCATGCCTATTTACCAGTAATAAATTCTTCCTGATGGTAGCTACTTCTTATTTCAGCTGTGTCCGAGACAGAATAGCCTAGACTTTTAAAGACCCTTTCACTTTCTTCCCATGTCTTTTGAAAATTCTTTAGTATTTCCTCTGGGGACTCAGTAGCAGAAATGTCTAGCATGTGTTCAGATATAACATCTTCATATGTTGGAGGTGCATGTTTAAACTCAAATCCAGACTCTATACCATCAGCATTGAGTGATGATCTGATTCTGCCTAGATTGCTTTCTACTGTTCCTATACCAGAAACCTTTTCAGTGACAGAGATTGTTTCAGAATGTAACACTGGGTTTAGTATGTGTTCTCTGTGTTCATGTTGCCTATTTACATATATTTGCTGAGAAGCATTTCCTTTAGGGCCTTTTAACTGTTTTATCGGAACAGTTCTGGTTTTTCCTTTCATGTTATCATGCGGAGAAGACTTTACTTCTGAGACGTCGGAAAATGATTTTTGGATTCCTTGATGTACCACTTTCTTCTGCTCAGTTTGAAATGTACCTTTGCTTGTCCTAAATGCACTTTTTCCAGAGCTCATTTCATCTGACTTGTGCAATTTAGCCTTGCTGTCTGTTACTGACTTTTCTTGTAAATTTGCTTCCTCTCTTGAGTGAACATTTGTGTCTTTCCTTTCGAACGCATGACTTGTGGGAACTTCAAATTTCTGTGTGACTGAAATTACATCCAAACTATCCATATCTGTACCTTGCCATTTTGGAATGTGTTTTGGATCTTGCTGTAGGTGCGTTTCATGCAATTCTGATTTTCTAACTTCTTCATGTATTTCTCTTCTGTCCTCTAATGTACTAAATGCAACCTCACTGGCTGGTGTAGGTGTGATGCTTACTGAGCCTTTGGTATGGCTTTCTATTTTGAACTGTCTTCTTAGAGTAGCAGGAGAGTGTATAATTTCACACTTTTTTTCAATTACAATGGGAACTGGGGTGACTGCTCGTGCCTGTGCTGTCCCATGTGATAGCTTTGCAGTTGTGTCTTTCAGCTTTGCCAGTTGTTCAGAACGGTTCTTTTGTGGTGTTGGGGAGGACGATGTTGTTTTAGGTGTCATAGATCTTTTTGGTGGCATAGGTACTGTTACAGAATCTTTCTGTAAAGGAGATTGGGATAAATGCCTTTCTTTCTGGGGTGAGTCTGTTCGTCTCATAGTTGACTCTATTGTTATGTATGTAGGCGATGGAGATCGTGTTTTTAAGGAAGGAGAACATGCCCTATAATCCATTTGTTTGAAATCACTAGAGAATCTCCCAAGATCCTTACTGATCTTTGATTTCTCTTGAAATACTTGATTGGCTTTCTCGACCTTTCTGGAAATAGTGCTGATCTGCTTCTGTGATACAGTATTCTGACCACTCAATTCCAGTCTACTTTTAGCAGTGGTGGAAGACTTCATAGCAGTGTGTATATTATCTTTAAAAGATGAATGCATGTTCATTGCATGATTTTTAATGTAAGATATTTGCTCTGAAATACCACTGGAATCATTGGAGGCAGCCAATTCAGCCATGTCATTCTTTTTGTCTTGGTTAATTAACCAGGTGGGAACAATTTTTAGAAAGGTTGTAAATGTTTGTATATTCAGTGTATGAGGATCTGACTCAAGCTTATTTGCCTTGGATACTGTCTGCTGTAATTCCTCACATTTCCGTATGTACTCAATTACATCCAGGGAATTAAATTCATGTTTGTTTTGTGCTTCTGGTAGTAATGACATTTGCTGTTTCTTTTCAGAAATTTCTTTTTTTGCAGTTGTTTCATTGATTTGCCTTTCTTTTGCAATATTTTGAGAACTCACTTTATTTTCTTGAATCGTCTCTTTCGGAGGAAGAGGAGATGTTTTATATTGAGAACTCACTTTGTTTTCTTGAATTGTCTCTTTTGGAGGAAGAGGAGATGTTTTATTTTGTGCAATGAAGCTCTTTGACTTTTCAGAATGTTCATGAACACCAATACTTTTTTGCTTTTGTACACTATCCATTTTAATCTGTTCTGTTACTTCCTGTTCTTTCTTTAAGATTGGTGGACTTGGAGATTCGGCTCCTTTGAATACTGAGATACCTACATGCTTGATTTGCCCTTTTTGTGTTTCTGTCTCATTGGACAGAGTTTGGCTCTTTCTTGATATACTCAGGTGTTGTTCCGAACTTTGTGAAATTGACTGTGCGTTTACTTTTTGGCTAAACTGCTTTTCACTGAAACGTACTTTGTGTTTTTCTTCAGCATCTCGTTTTTTCTGTACATTTGTACTCTCATTTTGTAAAATATTTCCAGTATGTTGTATCTGTTTCATCTTCATTTCTGACTTGCTTTTATTTTGAATGTGTTTATCAACATGTGTTACTTCAGGTTTAGGCGAAATACTACTGTCCTTGACCAGTTCCAACTCATCAACTTTGTTAGATATTTCTGATTTGCTAAGCTGTTCCTTTGTTTGCTGCACAATATTATATTCCTGAATGATCTTCAAAGTTTGTTCCTGTTTCACTTGTTCTTCTTGTGTTGATGCTGTATTTGAAAGACTACTCAGATCTGATGTTACTGTTAGTGTAGCAGGTTCATGTTTCCTTGTATTAAAATTCTGTTCAAACTCCTTACTGGAAATTGTATTTTCTCTTGCATTTAATTGGGCATTGACATGACCAAAGTCATTTGATGATATTTCTAACATTTTCAATATAGAATTTCCTGATTCCAAATCTTTGGTGACATGATTTGCTTCTGATTTGATGGTAGTTGTTGAAATAACCTGAGATACAACCTTTGCTTTATTATTCTCCATTTCTTCCCTTTGCTGTCTGTACTTTTCTTCTGCAATCATAAGAGGTGTTTTAAATTTTCTAATGTATGTTTTAGGCTTTGCTGTTGGAGTATCAGTTCTAATTGCTGGAGAAATTCTTGGTGGAAAAAACACTTTTCTCTTTGGTTTCAAAGATTCTTCATGAATTCTTTCTAGTTCACGATCGCATGCCAGTTGATCCAAGTCTTGCTCACTTGACTCACTAGCTTTTATATTGTGTGTCTCAATTGACTTAACTATCTCCAAGCTTTGTCTCTTACTTTCATTCACTTGATTGACTGTTTTATTGTCTGTTTTACATTTTGGGGGTGGAGATGTGGACAATTTTTGTGAAAAAACTACTTTTTTCTTGTCTTTTAATGTTTCCTCATTATTTTTTACTAATTCCTGATCACATATGTGCTGATCTATGTCTTCTGCATTTAACTGACTTGTGCTTACTTTTTCATCAACTGACGCCATGACCATTTTACTGGAGGGAAGTAAATATTCACCAGTTTTTGTAATTGCAGGTTTTATTGGCAATGTTCCGATCACTGCTGGTGATAGTTGTGGTGAAAAAACAACCTTTTTCTTGGGTTTCAAACTTTGTTCAATTTTTTCTAATTCTTTGTCACATCTAACCTGATCAATGTCTTGAGCATGTGACTTGTTTGCGCTTACTTGGTCTTCCTTGATTGTAATTGATATTTGTTCATTGATTGAAGGTTTTGATGGAGGGATGTCAGGTTTTGATACTTGAGATATTTGTGGTGAACAAAAAACATTTTTCTTTGATTCCATAGTTCCTTGACTAGTTATCTGTAATCCATGCTGTCGTATATGTTCAGATGTTTCACTGTGTGAGTGACTAGTGCTTTCCTTTCGTAAAATTGTGGACTTTTTTTGGATGTTTTTACTTTCATTTATCTTGGTTTCTGACCGATCTCCAATTTTAGGTTGGAAAATAGGTAGTCTAGATTTCTGTGGCAAAACAGATGTTTGTTTTTCAGAAAATCTACTAATTTGCTCTGTCTTGGAGGCCATTTGGGACACAGAAATCCCTGTTTGGTTTGCAATATTAGAATATGACTGCAGCTGTTCACTTTGTGATGTCCTCTGTTCTAATGGTAGAAAGGTCACTTTTCTATTAGCTACATCTTTATGCTGTATATGTGGTGGAGGTGTTTCTGGTGGTGGTGTAAGCATTTCATTATCTAACTTGTCATCTACTGGTGGAGGTGGTGAAGGAAAATATTCAGGCTCATCATTATACTTAAAGGATCGAACAACTGGTAATGGTGGTGGTGGAGGTGGTGGTGGAGGTGGCAATGGAAGCTGACTGGATGATGTCTGTGGTAATGGTGATGGAGGAAGGAAGAAAATTTCAGGTCTCTCAATCTGTTTTGATATATTTGCAGAATCAATCTGATTCTTTGTTAGATGTTGATGATTTCCCCTGGAGGATACTATTTTGCTTTTTTCCCGAGCCTCTTGAGCAGATTTATTTTTGACAATGTGGACCATCTCTACATTTTCTGTTTCTTTTGCTTTTCTGTGTTTTTGCTTGATGTTCTGCACATCCTCTGCATTTTCAACATTATTATTGAGTGAATCCAAAGATTGAGTTTGTTGAAAATGCGCCTCACCCTTGGCAAAAGTTTTTCTTGACTGCTGGGCATGCTGTGTCTGTTGGCTAGTGACTTGTTTTTGAACATGGTCTGCTGCATGATGACTTCTTTTGTTAATCACATTGATAGGTTGCTTATATGTAGAGGATTTAGACATACTTACACTGGCTGACAATTTTTCCTTTTGCATCACCTTAGTTTGATTGATTAGATCTGTGTGTGTTTTTTCTATATGTCCTTCATTAAATCCTTGAAGTAAACTTATTTTACCTTCAGATATCATTTCTGCGTTTTGAACATCAGATACTGTGTTATGTTCATCCCGTGTTTTGCATGTTTCATGTTTTGCTCTTGGTAATTTTCTTTCTTCCACACTAGAGAATGCATCCGTGTTATGTATATCATAGCTAGATATATCATTCATTTCCAACTTCATGTCATTTTTCAAAGTTGCATTATCAACAAAGATGTTATGTGCTTCAATAACATTTTGCCGTGAAGAATTAATGCTTTGTTGATTTCTGCAATCATTTTTTGCTGCAACAGTTTGGTCACTCTGACCTTCAAATATTATATTCTCACCTGATATTCCATTTTTAATGAACATTTCATTTTCAGATTGGGTTTCTTCAGTAGACTGCAAAAAATGTTTGATTGTGTTCTTAACATTACCTTCCACACTTGCCCTTCGTTGAGTTGTTTGAAATGATGGCTGCAACAAAGTCTTCAAGGTGCCCTTCACATTGCTCACATTTGCTTGATGTTGAGTAGTTTTCTTTTCTGAACATGATTCTAGAAGGTTTTGCACTGCAGCATTTACATCACCTTTAACTAGAGTCTCTTTCTCTGCGTGTTTTATGGTTTGTTGTGATTCTTTTAGAGATTTTAATGTTGCTTCAATGTTGCCACTAATAACATCCTCTCTCACAAACTCCATCTTTGTTTTCACTGCTTTTTCAAGAGACTCAATGGTTCCTTGAATGTCACCAGGAATGACATCTGGCTTTTCACTGTCTCTCACTTGATACTGTGATTCAGTGAGAGACTTCAGAGTTGCAGGGAGATCAGCTTTAATAATTTGTTCTTTCTCGACAAGCACAGCTTGATTTACAGCTTGGTTAAGTGATTGTAAGGTTGCTCTCAAATTACCCTTTACAACTTCTTCTTTATTTACATCAAACAATTTATTCTCAGGCTCTGTCATAAAAACCTTAACTGTATTATATACATCTCCAGGGATGATGTCTGTTTCATCAACAGTGCGCTCCACTGGAGATTGCTGTTTCTTCAGTAATAGCTTTGTACCTTCAACATCACCTCCAATGATTTCTTCACTTTCTCTTTCGATTATATCTTCCGATGACCGCTGTAATTTTTTTAAATAATCTAAGGCTCCAGATTCAATACAAGTTGTGTAAAACTGGACATTTCCTCTTTCTGACTCCCCTATTTTTACTTTTTCTGATCTTTCGTTGTCCATTGCAGAGGATTTCAAGTTATAAATTGTGCGTTTTATGTCACCTCCAAGAACTTCATCACGCTGAAAGTTTGTGTTGTCACTTTGGTTAAGAAGAGAGTAAACTGTCATTTTAATGTCCCCTTTCTCACTTTCCTGAATTAGTATCCCCTGTTTTTTAAAATCATCCCTGTCAAAAAGGTTTTTAATGGCTTCTTGTATATCACCTCCTGTAATATGCTCTCTTTCAATCTGAGCATCAGATGACTGATTTAATAGCTGGGATTTTGTTAAAGTAATGTTGCCTTTTTCTTCCTCATTTAACTGAACCATTCTTTCTGTGGTTGAGTTTTGTGATAGTAAATTCATCATTATGTGTTGAAGATCTCCACTTATAATTTCTTCTTTTTGTATTTCTGGTGTTTCTTTGTTCATGAGGTGGTATTTAGCCATACGCACATCACCAATTTCATCTGCTTCTATTATTATCCCATGGGATTCCACTATGTTTTGGCTATAGAGCTCTTTTAATGTTTCATGGATGCTTTTACCAACAATATCTTCTCTTTCTAGTTTGTGATCATTAAATTCATGCAAAGGTGTTGTTTCAAACAACCATGTTGTTGTTTTAACATCAGCCTGTGGAATTGTTTCTTTTCTTATATTGGTAACATATTCCTCATCATCTCGTATTGAATCCAGATTTTGGCTTTCAAAAAGCCACACTGCTTCTTGGACATCTCCTTTATGGATATCTTCCATTGCTACTGTTTTTAAATTGTGATAATCTTCTGTGTGAATTTCATCAAGGGTATGTGTTTCAAACAGCCAGGTAGAAGTCTTAACATTTCCATGTTTAATTTCACTAATGCTTACCGTTCTCACACACTGGTTTTTGCTCTCTTCATTCTCAAATAGCTCTTTATTGGCTTTTACATTACCACCTTCAACATAATCAACTGTACGGAATTGTGCTTTGACATCATCAGAAATGGCATCCAATGACTGTGTTTCAAATTTCCATCTCACAGAGTTGACATCTCCTTTTTTAATATCCTCTTGGGTGACTGCTTTAATAACAAAAACTTCATCTGATTCATTAAAAGAGTCCAAAGGTTTTGTCTCAAACAGCCATCTTGTTCCACAGACATTTCCGTGAGATACTTCTTCTTTCTTCACTGTTGTAACTTCATGGTAATATCCTTCTTTGTCTTGAATAGCATAAAGAGGCTGAGTTTCAAACATCAATGTGTAATTTTTAACATCCCCTTTCATTATCTCATTTTCACCAACTGTTTTTGTAAGTGAGTCTTCAGTACTTGCATCTCTTATTTGATCTAAGGAAAATGTTTCAAAAATAAAACACCCTTTCCTTACATTTCCTCCTTGCACATCCATGATAGCATAAGATGATTTGTTTTCTTCTAGGTTGCCATTGATTTCATCTATGCAATGATTCTCAAACAGCCATCTGCAATTTAAGACATTTCCATTCTGAAGGTCCTCATGTTTCATGGTTTTTATTTTTTGTAGTACTTCTTCTGAACTTAAGCTAATCTTATCCAAGGGCTGGTTTTCAAATATATATTTCATAGTGGATACATCACCACTTTGGACATCAATTTCAACGATTCTTTTAAAGTCTTTTTTATCTTCTCCTTGTATATCTTCTAAATTTTGTGTCTCAAAAAGAAAGCAAACTGTTTGGACATCGCTTCCTTGAATTCTCTCCTCATTTCTTACGTGTTCGTTCATACTTTTCTCAGAATCATCCTGTATAGAATCTAGTGGCTGGGTTTCAAAAAGCCACGTGCATGTTTTTACATCTCCTTTTTGAATGTCCTCATTGATAGTCTTCTTGACTTCCTTTTCATAAAGATTTTCCATAGGCTGGGTTTCAAATAACCATGTACACGCCTTAACATCTCCTTTAACAATATCACTGTTATTTTCTTTAGTAATTTCTTCATCTTCTACATTACTAAAATATTTGATTGCATCCAGAGGCTGAGTTTCAAAAAGCCATTTTCCAGTTTTTACATCACCAGAAACAATTTCCTGGGAAGAGATTCCTTTGATAATTTGACAGTTTTCAACACTTTCCCTAAATTGATCAATGGGTATTGTTTCAAACATCCATTGGCAACTTCTTACATCACCTCTTACAACCTCTTCTTGACGAATAGTTTGGACTTCATGATAATGTCCAAAACGATCTTCGATAGCATATAAAGGTGTTGTTTCAAAAAGTTTTCTGTTAAGTGTTACAGAGCCCGTATTAACATCTTCAACTTGAATTTTAGAAGAAAATTCTAAATTTTTCCAATCTGCTTTCTCAAAAGCAAGTTTGTGGCTGTTTACATCTCCTTTATGGATTTCATCTAGCTGCACAGTGCGGATATAATCTTTCCTTTCCTCTCTAATATGTTCTAGAGGTTTTGTTTCAAAAATCCATCTTTGATGTTGCACATCTCCTCTTTCCTCTTCTGTGGTAATAACCTGTTTAAGTTTGCCAACAGTAATACTTTCTTTCAACTCATCAATTGGTACAGTTTCAAATAAATTTTTTGTATCACTGACATTCCCACCTATTATCTCCTCACCTTGGAGAGGTCTCTCATTATCTTTATCCTTCAGCAAATCCATTGGAATTGTTTCAAATATCCAACATTTTTGGTATACATCAGCACCAATAATGGCTTCTTTTTCAGTAACAGATGTTTGTTCTTCTTTAATTGAGTCTAAAGGTTGAGATTCAAATAGCCATTTTGCTTTCCCTACACCACCTTTAACACTTTCTTCCATAGATATGCCTCGAACAACCTTAACTTCATCTTGGTTTATTGTGTCCAACGGCTGAGTTTCAAACATCCACCGTGCAGTTTTAACATCTCCTTTTTCAATGTCCTCTTTGCATACAGTTTTAATTTCAAGTACTTTGCCTGAGCTATCTTTCAATACATACTTGGGTTCTGTTTCAAACTGTTTTATGGTTCTTTTAACATCTCCCCTAATTTCTTGTAGTTCTGACCTGAGTCGAAGCATATTCATTTCATCCACAATACCAAAATTGCTATCATTAAACTGAGTTTCAAATAAATACTTTCCAGTTTTTACATCCCCTCCTGTTATTTCTTCTAGAGAATGAAGCATTTCACATGAGTCATTCTCCTTGTAAATCTTATTCAGGGCATCTAATGGTTGTGTTTCAAATAACCAGGTAGCTGTTCGAACATCTCCTCTTGCAAGTTCAGGAACTTTTTCAACACCTTCAGATGAGTCAGAGTTGTCTGCACTCAATGCATGAATTGGTTGTGTCTCAAACATCCATGTTGTATACTTTACATCTCCACCAGCTATAATTTCCTGTTCTCCGATACTTTTAAAATGGCTTTGCTCTTGTGAGTCATCTTTAATTGAATCCAGAGGTTGGTTTTCAAAGACCCACCTCATAGACTGAACTTCCCCTTTCAATATCTCATCCCACTCTAGATATTCTCTTTCAGGACTCATGCATTTCTGTGGACTATCTCTTGAATTTTCAAATGCATACTTAGCTTGTTGCACTTCACTTGATACTATACTTTTTTGATCTCTTTGGCTTGCCACAATGTCAGTTACATCACTTATAAATTCCTTTTGTAAATTCTTTCTAACTTCTGGGTGTATGTGTTTGTACAATCGTTTCAGCTCATACAGGTTTCTTTGCTTCGAGTATACATCTTTTGATGCTGTTGGCACTTGTCGTTCTGTGTTGCTTGCAGGTTCTGGGGACTGGGAAAATTCTGTCATATCTGGTGTCTCTAAAATGTCTGGAGGAGGTGGTGGGAATTCTTCTAAACTTCCAAAATGAAGAGAACCAGCATTAGCAGATGTTGATGTATGTTCTGCTGATGTTGCTGCACTTGTTTCATCAACGACTCTGCTAGTCGAGTTACTGAGGTTGGTATTAACCACTGGCCATTCAAATTCTGGATAGTCATTATAAATCTTTAGGGAATAAAATGTACATATTTTGACTTTTGCAAAACGTAAAATACTGATCTAAACTTTTTGAATTCGGTGATACAGGTACAACTTCATTAATTTATTTATCATATCCTTTTTTCACCGTATGTTTAGATCACTTAGAGCATGATAAAATGCATAATACAGAATATTGTTGCACTAGAGGGATTTTTGAATTTTTTTACTTCTTATTTAGTAATGTAAAGGTTTAAACACAAATCATTGAATAAAAAAAGTGATATGAAAGGAAAAAGAAAAATATTTTAACATTTTGTTATAGATAATCATAGAAAAGAAAAGATCAAGATAAAGTTTTTTTGCTGTTAAATTTAAGGTTGTTTATTAATTTTCTTCATTAGATACTGATTATATTTTTTTACATTTACTTTTTACTACTACTACTTATGGTGTATTGTTTACAACTAAACATATTAAATATTTGCTTAAAAATTGATTTTCTAACATACCTTAGTTTTTTTTCCATGTGCAATGTCCTTTTCCTTGAATGGTCTTTCAAATTGTTCCTTTAGAACCTGTGTAGAGATCTTTGGGATTTCTTTATAATCTGAAATAGGAAGCTATATATAAATAATTCAAACTTGCTACAATATATATATATAACAGTTGGGGTGGTATAACTTAGGACTTTTATGAAAGTGATGATTTCTCTTTAAATTGTCCATTTTATAAAATAAGTCAGAGGTGACCTCCAGTAAATCCGTGACTGGAGTGGACTGGGGTGTTACTTCAAGGAGGCTTTAAATAAACAGTGATGTTTGGCGAATTGATAAGGTGAGGTAAAATGTACCCTTTATATTTGAAATTAATAATGAATAATTCTAGTTTCATGATTAGTCAATGTTGTTATTTAAAAAAAGTTTGAGATCCAAATTCAAAAAAAGATTAAAATAAATAAATATATGACATAATTAGATGCAATGATGGAAAGGGAATAAAAGTGCAAAATATTTGTGCAAGTTTATAAGCAGTAGGAATCTTTGCCTCTAAATAAAATATTTTATATGCCTGTCCCATTAATCCAGCCTGCATGTAGTGATCTATAGAGTTTATTGAACTGAGGGTAGTTTCCTTTGTGGGGCACCTTATTTACTCAAGGACCAAAGATCAATATCAGACTGATATTTACAGCTGTCTTGCAAGACTTCTCGTTTTGGTAAATGAAGCGTGATATATTGCGTGCAGAATAATGGATACTTAACACCTTTCCGTGCAATTGCGTTTCTGACCACCAACATTGTTGCATCACTAGTTTGGCGCTACATCAAGTATGAAAGTGGATATCATATAAGAGTATCACATTTTCTTTTTTATTATTCATAGATTTGTTTTACTCATAAGCAAAGTAACACATTACATTTTAAAGACTTTAATTTGCTACCTCAATGACTTCTGTTTTCTCGCTTTACCAAACAAATTTAAAATATCATTCTTACCTACTCCATCAGCTTCATGATTATAATTAGATGTTCTGCTTTTCTCCTGGGTACTTTGCTCATGAACAGATACCTAGATAAATAAAATTATGAAGCTCAGAAAATAGTGTTATTACTACACTGCAAACATCAATAAGTATAGAAACTAGATTGTAAGAATATGCCATAAATATAGCTTTAGAGCGTACATGATCTACACTATATTATAATTTTTTGAATTGTTATATTAATATACTTATAGTGACCTGTAACTCTTAAACCATTACTGGACTACCATTCCCATGATACATGGCATCAAGGAGGGTTATTCTGGTCCTCCTATAAGCTAGGCGAGCATTGTAGAAACTGTAGTTTGATAACAGATTAGATGCTACAAGTTGAGTGTGTTAGATTCTTTACTTATCACTATCACCTCCAGTGAAATCTGGAAACCGGAGCAACACTCTATGGAACAGTTCATTATTTAACAATCTGTTAATTAAAGGGTTCAATTTTTAGTGCTCCCAGATGATTAAACTAAATATAAGGCATGATTCCAATCACACTTTGATGTACACTGAAGAAATAATTATGTTTCAAGTACTCATGAGCCTCTCAGCAGAGGAAATATAAATATCTAAAGGCTTGGGCTATTGAGTATTATTGCCTCTACCTACTAGAGCCACTTTTCCTAATGTCTACTTACTTCGTGTTAACATATTTACTTAGTGTTTCTGTCCTTAGGCCCTGTACTTCCCTTATTAGTGGCCCACCACTTATGATGCAATATTTCTTTAGTTGAACTCCATACTTCAAAGTGGCCACATTTGTCATTGATGTTGTCCCGTGGTCAACTCTTCGGTCCAATCTAACCAGTCAGATCATATATATTTGTTCATTTTTTTTGTCTGTTTCTATTCTTTGTACGATTTGAGAAGTACTGCAATCTTGACCTCTTACTGCTGATAATTATGTACGCCAATATTTCCCAAACATTTAGCATTAGAACAATCTGGGTTTGCTCTCGAGACCCAGGTTGCGCCAATAGGATACGTGGGTATTTTGGAAACTAAAAACTAGAGGTGGGTTATTTTATCTGACCCATTCTCTGCCTCGCGCTGTTCCTTCCTTTAGATGTGATCAACCATTTTTAATTAGTTCTGTACACTTAAATAGTCAAAATCACTATCTAGCTAACACATAAGAAAATGTAAAGGTTGGTTTATGAGTTGATAGATTTGCCAAAATATACACATTCCCCAGCATTTTCTTTCTGCAGTCATACCTGTTCTGCCCCAGTAGCTAAAAATTGGGAATCACTTTGAGAGACATGTTGTTCAGCAGACTGAGAGCTGCTCATGAATGTAACTTGATTACTTTTCCTTGTTTCCTAAAAAACACACAGAAAAACTGTTAATGAAATATATAGTTTAATTTCAACATACAAAACATAATTTAATAGTCATAGAAAACAAATTATAGCAGATCTAGATGAATATGATCTTTCAAGGTGTATTGGGCTTACCATTCCCACAATACTCTGCAATCTTAAGACAAACAAGTTAACTTTCAGAGTATTATAGTATTGTTAGATCAAGGGACACTGTCGGCTGGAGTTAACCTCCAGTTTGTAATTCATTATATTAATTTTTTTTCATAGGATCCAAATGGTCGACATGAGCATGGTGACACATTCTTCAGTTGTATAATCAGCTTGGTGATCCAGTGCTGCTACATGAAACTACCTATTATGGGTAACTGTCTGGCACCTGATAAATATGATGTGCAAAAAAACAAACAAACAAATACATATCTTTTCCTGCGTTTGCTCCAAACTCTGTTTATATTGCATGCTTAAATGAAAGGGCAGATATTCAATATTGCTGTATGCGTCCCATATATAGTAACCTCACAACTATCTATCACTGCTAATTATGCATGAACACCTATTGCATGTATTATATCGTGGATTTCCTACTTCCAATAGGTAAGTGTCATAATCAAGCCTCTTACATAGTTTGCTACAACCAGCATATTCCTAAAATGTAAAAAGCATTCATGAGACATGTATTAACAATATCAAAACTTTTTCAAACCACACAGCTAACTACATCATATTTAAAGGGATATTGTAGGTAGGCACAGCAATTGCTTAATCTTCTTAAGGTGGCTATAGCGTCTGGAGGCTCGAGGTGTCAGTCTACCATTTGGCCTTGAAACATTTTTTATGTTTTAATGGTAAATAAGAGTCGCCAGCAGCCCATCCCCCCTATTCAGCAATGGTCACTTTCAGCTTATAACATTTGTCCATTGCTTGTATGATCCTTAGCCATACCTCAAGTGGGGGTTGTGATTTGGGTGATAAAGGGCATTTATTTAGTGTTAAACTTCTTCAAAATGGTTTAATACTGAATGAAGGGACAGTGCCAGGGCGCTCTGGTCATTACAACCAATTCAATGAGATGAAATGCTTATAGTGCCTACAGTGTCTCTTTAAGGCACTTTAAAGCTTTTACTTGCACTGAGTAATTAATTCCCCTAGGTAATTTAGCTCTTTTTAAAGTGGTACATACATGTGAGATGAGCATTTATAAATTACGGATGCGTTGATTCAATATTATGATGAAATGGAACAATAATTGGAATTGTATGAGCTGGGGGTGAATATATTTTGTTGTGTTCTGCTGCCTCTTAGATGTTCTATTTGGAAGGTAATCATTTGTGAAAAAGCATTTGAAACTGTGTTCGTAATGGCTAAATATGCCTCGTGATATCCCAGTTAAACCACTCAACATTATTTTTCAGATATAGATGCAAAACAATGGCTTATCATAGCATCACATATCTTAATGGAGTAATAATGTAGAAACAACAAGCTTCCAGGAGTCACTCTCCAATAATTTCTCAGCTGATAAAGGGAGTAACTAAAAAAAAAAAACCTCATTGTTAACAAACACCATTTGTCCAATGAAAATGGACGTAAACTGCCCAAAAGGATTGAAACAGCTATCAGTTATAGGGTATTAGTTTATTAAGATCATAAACTGTTGCTCGGGTGAAAGGTGATCAAAACATTTTTTCAAATAGAATCTATAGCCACATCTTACTATTTCTTGCTAAGGGAACCAATTTAAGGCCACAGTAACTGAAATAGAAAATGTATTCCAGTAATCTACACTTTCCTGTACTATTACTGTGGCCTTAAATATATAATTCCTGACAATTCTCACTTTAGTGAATAACCCTGTGTATTTCTGAGAGATAGATAGATAGATAGATAGATAGATAGATAGAATGATACTGTGTATTATACGGTAAGTAGAATGCCTTATGTAAGCAGAAAATCATTTACTTACTTTTAATGATGCTCTATGTATGTTGCATCAATGCAATAATTCAGAGTTGCTGTGTATGAGGCATTCTACTTACCATATAATACACACTATTTATCTATCTATCTATCTAGCTATCTCACAGAAATACACAAGGATATTGACTAAAGTGAGAATTGTTAGGAATTGAATGTGAATTTCATATTTCAGGCCACCGTAGTAGAACGGGAAACATGTCTTCTGAGATACCTTTTACAGTTAAGTTATTATGGCCTTAAATTCGAAATTCACTTTGAAATCTCAACAATTCTCACTTTAGTGAACAACCGTACAAGCACGATGGTATATATATACACAAACGCAAATGTATAATTAAGCTAATTAAATGGACATGAATCACTTTGAGACACCTGTTTTATTCAAAAGCTTTAGCACCCCTCCCTTTCACAGGTGCCTCACTCAATGGCTCTTTTAACCTTGTACTGCAGAGAGTCCTAGGAGGAAGCATTTTTCCAAGTAAGTGGAAGCAAGGTCTAGAGAAGGACCTGCCAAGAATGGGGTACATTGACGTTGTGGAAGGCTTATGCAATGTATGATCATATACTGTAACTAAACCCCCATAATTGATTTCTTAGGTGAGGTGTATCTAAATAAAACTATTACATTCTGTGAGACTTAAAATTGCAGTTTATTAAATGAACGAGGTGAGGTCTGACCAGAAAAAGTCCTTCCACTGTTAATATACGAGAACGGTTTGCACAACATAGTAAAGTGGACTGAAAGCGCATATGTGAACAATGATGACTTCACTGTACTAGCTAGTAGGAGGCGCTAGATGCTGTTGAGTGAGCATGTGTACTCTGTGGCCGTCACATTCAAAAGACTGAGCAATTATCTGAATTACATTTTTCGTTAAGCTCGAATATTCCTTCGTGGAAACTATTTGGATAATTCAAAAGGCTTTCAGGGTCTATGATGTGAGTGCAACACAAAGCTCTTTATTTTGGGCTTTTCCCAGAAAAATCACCTTTGAAAGGGAAGAGTTTTCAGACTGTCGATGAAATTCAAGTAAATACGATGAAGCAGTAGATAGCGATTTAGCATAGTGTTTTGCCCAGTGGAAGAGTCGCTGGGAGAACCGTGTCCCAAGGTGCTTGCTTTGAAGGGGACTGAGGCGTCATTGTCCTATGTACAATGTTTCTTGTATCTTCTTGTGTGTGTCTCTATTTTTCATATTACATTACTGGATACTTTCCAGACAGACATCGTATATGTCTGTCTGGAAGTTTCTAATTTTAATTGGAATAAAATTTAGGTATAGCTTCTTAAAGAATGTAAAGCTTATAATTTTATATGAACATCTGGTTTGTTTTGGAAAACATGGCAACCAAGATGAATAATAAGAAAAATGTAGGTTAATATTCATTTCCTGATACAACATCTGGACAATCAAAAAGATAATCTCACAGCAGTAAGATAACTTGTGTTCTGTGCTCTGGATTTGATCATAATCATGTAATGAAACAGAAGCATTATTATACTGATCTACTACTATACTTGAATTGCATTATATCTTGTGTTTTGTCGATTTCACATCAATAAAGATTGTGATGGCAGTAAAAGTTCATCTGGCCTATCGACTGTTACAGCATTGAAATCTCACGCATATTTTATTATTTGCACAGCCCCTCTGGGCAAGGGACACACAAAAGCCTTGGTCTGTCTCTTTTTCTCCTTCCCCAGCCCCTATTTGGCTCTCTGCCACCCTCCCAGCCCCTCTGTGTGTCTCTTTCTCCCCACAGCCTCATTTATGTCTTTCTTCCCCCAGCACCTTGTCTCTTTCTCCTCCAACCCCTCTATGTCACTTTGTCCACCCTCAGTCCCTCCATGCATCTCATTTCCCCAGTACCCCATGTGTCTCAATTCCCACAGCCCTCTGATATGTCTCATTCGCTCAACCCCCCCATGTGTCTCATTTCCTGTCCTCCCTCCCGCATGTGTCTTACCCGCCAGTGTTAATTTTGGCAGCAAATTTCAATTTAGTTTTAGTCACAGTCTTTTGACCCGAAAACCATTTTAGTTTTAGTCGTATTTTAGTAATCTGAATTGTTTTAGTTTTAGTCTAATTTTAGTCGACTAAATCTCCAAAATCTCAGTCAACTAAATCTGAGGAAAACTGTTAGTCACTGAAATTAATTAGAGGTCTAGATGCCTACATTTGTATGCCTTGGTTTTACAGTTCTTTCTGTTAATTCTTATGTTCATATGGTACCACTCAGTCTACCAAACTCCAACCTCAAATCGTGCCCACTTGTTTTAAGAATCGTCTTTTTTTTTTTAAAAAAAATTATAATCTCTTGAGTTTTGTGATGCACTGTGTCTTGATGGTTTAATATCAGGTCAGACATTTTTTTCCAATACTATTATGGGATTTATTCTTACTGCTAAATGTCAGGGTTCACAAAACCAAATTTTCAGGTCAGAGACAATCTTTAGAACAGAGTACTTGAAAACATTGCTTTGAATTAGAGGTTGGGCGAATGTGTGTTCTAAACAGTAATATATGAGGAAAAATCAATTAGTTTTTTTTCGCAGAAATCAGGGAAGCATTGATTTGAAAACCATTTTAAGCTGTTTGGGACAAGGATTTTAATCTCAGAGATTTGAATTTTCATATCTACTCTTTTTTCAAAAATCTTAATATCTCTATACACATTTTTTTCTTTGTATAGCAATAAAGAAAATAAACTAAAATTATTAGCAAACACTTGAATGCATGGTTTGACATTAATATATAAAGACTATAGTTAGAGATTGCGATGTATCTGAGATATGAAATTAGCTAGTCTTATGTATTTAAAAACAAATACAACACAGGCAAAGCTGTAGAACACATTTTTAATTTAATTAAGAACCCACAAGTGCTGTCCTAATAGCCGTCATTGTGGCATTACTTATATGTGATTTAAATCGACCTAAGAACATATACAGCTGTTAAAGAGTGGGTGTGCATTAATGAATGTTAAAAGCATTAAAACTTTAAAGTCAAATTTTTATACAAGAAAATACTTTTTCATGTGAGTAAAGTTGTGTGGCACAGAAGAACCGACAAAAATAAAGAAAACGTCCAAACTTTGCATGAAAATGAAAGTAACTCTCTGCAACGTGGACATATGCAAAGCGAAATGATTTAGTTGCCTGTAAAACGGCTCAGATGGGAACAGTTGAAGTTATTAATGCTTTAATATAATGTGGAAAGATAATGTTATTTCTCACGGTATATTTCTTGAGAAAGATGCGTTAATCAGTTAACAAATCAAAAAGAATCATATCACATATAATGGGGCTGTATTTCTAAATTAGAGCATATTTTATTTTTAACATTAGCAAGCTCCACAACGTGAAATAATTATCAATATATTTTACTGGTCACTGATTTTTGTCACTGTGAATTCGAAACTTAGAACTCTACATATGTAGATCATCACTCTGTTGGCTCATAAGAGACATAGACAAAATAGAATGCGGCATTGTTGCTTTTTATCTGTCTAATGTTAGAGGTTTTGAAATCCAGTCATTAATTTGTCAGAGTTATCGGTGTTATCAAGCTGCTATTATAATGTATGTACAATTCATAGTAGGATTCTCAACATTTCGTTCCTGCCTGTTAAAACACATCTCACTAGCTACGCGTATGGTCTTTTCTGCCTATTGTAAATATTGCAGACTTTGGGATCAATTAAATGCTTGTAGATAAAAATTAAACAAAGAGCAGCTAATATCACTATTTGCATTCAGTTTCATTAAAATTAAGCAAATTGTGCAAATGTTGGGCAATTGGCAGTTATAAAGAATCCCATAACTACAAAACCCTATATGTATCAGTAAACAACTGACAAAAAACAGGTAGTGGGTCAACAGTTTTGTTTGTTTTGTTCTTCAGGGTTCCATCCATAGTTCCCAAAAAAATGTATTCATTATGTGAAAAAGATGATTTATGGATAGAGGACAGACACTAAATGTTGATTTTATTCACACATCAAATGACAAGTGACCAATTCCGGAAAAACAAAAGGAAATGTAGAATGAAAATAGGGCCCATGGTGTTCCTTTATTGTCATCAACTTAGTCATAGCCATCATTAAGCTGTACAGTGACAAGTATGCTCATGCAGCGAAACAAGAAGATATGAACTGGAAACAGAGTTTCAAAATTTAGGATAGAATAAATGGATGAGTCAAAATAAATAAAATAAACTCCAACTAAGTCGACATGACTATATTTTTCCATCTTGGCTGGCTTAACCTAATAAATGCAAGATAGTTATGGTACCATAACACATCCGCTTGTAATAAATGAATCCTCAGATTTAGCAGACAATACAAGTTAAGAAATATATAAAAGTAGAAACGCCTTTGTCAAATGAATATTACTAAGTGTGCAGAACAATGTGTGAAAAGACTCATTAGGAAGATACGAACTGTGCAACTTTCAGAAGTACGAATTTATCATCTAAAGTAGAAATTTAACACCGATATCCTTGAAAAATTGCAGTTTTATACTCAATATTATAACCATATTTGAATGGCAGCATTGCTGATATCATGTAAATAAATCAAGACATAATGTTCTTCCACTGAGCTGCCTAACAGAGGATTCGTATTGTTTACCTGTTATAGCAGAAACGTTAAACCATTTTTTGTATAAAATCTCCCAAAATTCTTCAGCAAGGTAGAGGCTTGCAAAGCATTATGGGATTGGCTGCCCAAAGATATCTGGCAGGCTTTTCTACGGAGGGGCCCTCAATTAACTGGATTATACCAATCATCTCAATCACTCTGAATAGCAGAGCAGAGCGGAATCGTAGCAGTCATTTTTCTTCTTGATTGACAAACTTTGGGGAATAATTGACCCATGTTTGACTTTGAATATTTTCTTTTTATAGTTTTATAGAATCTTTAGTCACAATTACAAAGTTTCATAAGTATTTTACAATCCTTCCTTTCCTACATTCAGTTTTCTCATAAATGCATCTCTTTACCGTGCAATTACAATTTTTCATTATGTGCTGTATATACATAGCCTGATGAGCTTTATTATAAGCCTGCTCACATATTCCAAAATCATTATCTCTTGCAACAATTTACTGAGATGTATGATAATGAAGTAATAAGCTCTACAAACCTCTTATCTGAAACATTTGCTAGCTGCATTATGTGTCTTCATATAGCATCTGTGTTCTTCACAGTAATATTTGATCTGTATAAGAATTCTGATGAAAAGCTGCTGGCTCTGAAGGGACTGCACTAAGTGGAGTGAACATATCCTCAGTTCGGTCAGTGTCCTCATGATCAAGTTCCATAACATCGGAATTGCCCTTCGCAACTTTGAATTTATAAATGTGAAAAGAAATGAGGTTGGTATTGACTACAACACTTTCATACTTTTAATTTGGCCTCTTCACTATTAACTTGTATTTATTAAAAATAGAACCATTACATTATTTTGAAACACGGGATGGGTTGGCTAAAACAATGAAATGACGTAAAGATTGCTGTTAAAGGGCCATAATGCAACTTGCAATGCAGGGTGTACAGCGTACTCAGAGCCCACCTTATCGCTCTTTCCCTGGCTATTAGAATGCAGGAGACTTAAAGATTAATTTCATTACGAATTGCAATTTATTCAAATTTGGACCGACTGGGTGATTGGTCTAATTCACAGATTTTGAGCTAGAAAAAAAGATAATTGATGGCTAGGGAACAGTCACTAAATGGTGATTTTATTCACAAATAAAGTGAAAAGTGACCAATAGAGGGAAAAAATGAGGACCAGTAAAAATAATATATATATATTTGCAAGTTATACCGGATATACTCGAGTATAAGCCGACCCGAATATAAGCCGAGGCCCCTAATTTTACCCCAAAAAACTGGGAAAACTTATTGACTCGAGTATAAGACTAGGGTGGGAAATGCAGCAGCTACTGGTAAATTTCTAAATAAAATTAGATCTTAAAATAATTATATTAATTGAATATTTATTTACAGTGTGTGTATATAATGAATGCAGTGTGTGTGTATGAGTGCAGTGTGTGTGTATGAATGCAGTGTGTGTGTGTGTGTATGAATGCAATGTGTGTATAAGTGCAGTGTGTGTGTATGAGTGCAGTGTGTGTGTATGAGTGCAGTGTGTGTATGAGTGCAGTGTGTGTATGAATGCAGTGTGTGTGAGTGCAGTGTGTGTATGAGTACAGTGTGTGTGTGAGTGCAGTGTGTGTGTGAGTGCAGTGTGTATGTGTGTGTATGAGTGCAGTGTGTGTGTGTATGAGTGCAGTGTGTGTATGAGTGCAGTGTGTGTGTATGAGTGCAGTGTGTGTATATGAGTGCAGTGTGTGTGTGTATGAGTGCAGTGTGTGTGTGTGTGTGAATGCAGTGTGTATGAGTGCAGTGTGTGTGTATGAGTGCAGTGTGTGTATGAGTGCAGTGTGTGTGTATGAGTGCAGTTTGTGTATGAGTGCAGTGTGTGTGTGTGTGTGTGTATGAGTGCAGTGTGTGTGTGTGTATGAGTGCAGTGTGTGTGTGTATTAGTGCAGTGTGTGTGTGTGATGCAGAGTGTGATGCAGAGCCTTGGTGGGGGGTGGGCATTTTTATTATTATTTTTTATATTATTATTTTAATATAAATGTTTTATTTGTTTTATTAGTAATATTTTTTATTATTATTATAATGTTTTGTTAGTATTTTATTATTATTATTATTATTATTATTATTATTTTCGTCCTCCTCCCTGCTTGATACATGGCAGGGAGGGGGGCTCTCACTCCCTGGTGGTCCAGTGGCATTGGCAGTTCAGTGGAGGGGTGCTGGCAGGAAGCTCTTACTTACCTCTCCTGCAGCTCCTGTCAGCTCCATTCTCCTCCGCGCCGGTCCGGTCAGCTCCCTTGTCAGCTCCCAGTGTAAGTCTCGCGAGAGCCGCACTATGACCCCGCGGCTCTCGCAAGACTTACACTGTGAGCTGACAGGGGAGCTGACCGGACCGGCGCGGAGGAGGAGGGAGCTGACAGGAGCTGCAGGAGAGGTAAGTAAACGCACACAGCCCCATTGTCTGTATTATGGCAATGTAGATTGCCATAATACAGACATTGACTCGAGTATAAGTCGAGTTGGGGTTTTTCAGCACAAAATTTGTGCTGAAAAACTCGACTTATACTCGAGTACATACGGTATATTTAATTAACACATGATATATAAACATAGATCCGTCAGTTTTTCCTTCTATTGATGACCTTTGCTGACTTGATCTGTGAATCAACTAGCAGAAAATGGCTTCTATCAGTGTACTCAGGGCCAGTAATAAGCCTGTGCAGGCAGGCGTTTTGGGGTGGACTGGCTTGGGGAATGCAAATGTTCGTGACAACACCGACTGGCAGGAGAAGCGTGTCCTGCACTCCCCCTCTTACCAGTCACTTCATGTAGTGTGGCCGATCGGATCACAGTACAGAAGTGGTCACCACTTAAAGCAGTGAACAACTTCCTTTCAGACCGGGTAGAGGATACAGAAGATCCTCTACTGTGGACTTCGTGGCCAGGTTGCATAGCATGAAGTAAACAGGCACATATCGTGGGGGGAGAGACACAAAAGGGCCTGGGAAAGGTTGACACAAACACACAGAGGGGCTAGGAAAGAGAACACAGAGACACTCAGTGTAGCTAGAGAATGAGCCAAAGAGACACTCGGGGACTGGGAAGGGAAAGAAGTGACTCTCGGAGTCTGGAGAAGGGGACAAAGAAACACTCAGAAGGCTTGGGAAAGGGACACAAACACTCAGAGGGACTTGGGAAGAGGAAAAAGAGACACTCATAAGGGCTGGGTGTCATGATATGTATACCCAAATACGCAGGTAAATGAAAGCCCAACAGAAGAAACAAAGTTTGACGTATTACCGGACCTTAGAATGGAAGGGCTTAACCTATAAAACAGAAAGAGTATGTGTATCTGAATGTGTGTATATCTGTGTGGCTATATAAGTGCATGTGTGCATATCTGTGTGTGTATATGCATGTCAGATGTGTGTATGTGTATCTGTATGTGTGTGTATCTGTATGGCAGATATGTGTGCATCTAGAAGTATGACAGTGTATGTGTATTTGTGAATATACCCCTACATTCGAACACTAGCACTACACACAAATACACCTCTGCAATCAAACATTAAAATAACAAATATATACACCTCTTCATACAAAAGCCAGTAGTACACACACATACACACCATTGAAACTCCAGCACTACTGCACACGGATGCAATCCTGCTTTCAACCATTTATACTCCATACAAAAACACATTCAAAACAAACAGACAGTCCACGCAGCTGCAACCATGCAAGTATGGAAAAAATCTAAATCCTCAGCTGGCCAAACATTGTGGTAGTTGTATGGCTGTTGATGATCTATGTTTTTGTTATGCATACTCTATAGGGGAACCCAAATAATCTCTTATTCTGAGTGTTAACCCAGAACTCATGTGCAAGTTGACAAGGAAGATTACTTATTTCACCACTGTTAATGAAATATCCTCGCAGAGCACATAGGCTGTGCTTTTGCAGACATGGTACATGCTCAATAAAAATTAAAGATTGTAAAATAAAGTAAAAAGATTGTAAAATAAAGTTAAATAAAGATTGTTTGTGACCACACACTGAGCACACACAGACCTAGGTGGTCTTGTGAATAGTGGAAACTCAGGTTTCGTTCACATCAGCACATTCTTCACTTACTTCCTAATACACCAACTGACCACAAAGGGATACAAGGTTTGCTGACAGCAAGCTGAGCACATACATAATGGAAGCGTCCAAAACCAAGATACATGTTTTACAAAAATTTTTATTATTCTGCAACAATGAAACTGAATCATTATCTTAATCAACAGAAGATGGCCTTTTAAGCATAGGTTTTACTATGCTGATATTAATCCTAATGAAATTTGAAACAAAAATCTATTTTTACATGGGTAATTATTTTCTTAAAACGTGTTAAAAGAAATAATTAGATAAATCTTGCTAGAAGTAAAGTAATAATACAGGTCATAGATGTATCAAAGTAGAGCCGAAGAAGTGACAACTGACTCGGGTTGAGTTCGTAATAACGTTTACTTTTACTTAGCTCTCAGAAATTCGTTAGCAGTTTACAAATAAACTGTAGTAACTGCACAATAAAATATACAAAAAACATAATATATAATAAAGGAATGACACAATATAATTCCAATGCATTAATAAATGTGTGATTGAAATGTGGTTCTAGCACAGAGAACTCAAACTGTAGCTGTCAAAAAGCAGTGACAGCCCAGGTTTTAAGTCTGAATACAGGTGGTATAATAAGTACCTTTGTCATTTTACCTGACTAGCCTCAACTTAAAAAAAAATCTCATATTTTAGAATTTATTGTGCTGCGTAGACTCAAGGCTTGAGGTTTGATGGCCTCTTCAAGCATTCAATGTCACCTTTATATGAAGAACCCAAGCCCTCAAAAGTTTCAACTGATATAATTGCCTCACCTTCACGGCTTTGTGCTGATACTGATATTGAGTCAAGGTGCTTTGTGAAGACGCTACATCAGACGTTTCAAACTGTTTCTTCATATTCGCCAATCCACCAGGCACCGAACACATTTCCGACTCTTTCAGGACCTTGAAAAAAATAAATCAAATATATAAAATGTCATATGATATTTAATTTATTTAATTTTACACAATATTAACATAGTAATACTTTGATAATTTAAATTATACTATACTATGTGTGACAAAACCAATCTCGCCACTTTGCATTGGAGGAGCCTGGTTGCCTGCCAGCTGCCTTTGGACTATGGACCAGCCTTTAAAATACTTATTTTCCCTGCAGAAAGGCTGATTCGTGCCTTTTCTGCCGGGGTGTTCGGTAGACTTTATCTACCGAACAAACTACCGACTGCACGACCACCTGGGAGCTGGAGTGTGCCGCCAATTGACCACCCTGAAGCTGCGGTTAACCGCAGCTTAATTGACGAAGGCAGGGTGGTCTTTGTTCGTCGACCGAACACGTGGCGGCGGCCATTTTACAAATCCCGTACGGGCAGTGGTATTCGGCACCTAAACTATGGAACTATAAACGGACACTTATTTGCACGAACACCGCTGAGCCGTCCGTCTCCTGGTTCCTATTCGTGGGGATGTAGCCGAACAGCCGTTCATACGGTAGTTATTTTTATGTGAACTGTGGTAACCCAGATAGCTATGCCATGGAGCCTATTCGTGTGATTAAAGACTTTGGCTCCATGGCGATTAAACTGTATTCGTGTGGTCTGGGTGCCATTCACCTAATAATATGCACCCAGACCTGAGCTATCTGGGGATATGTAACATGTCAGTGTGTAATATAATAAAAGTGACTTTATATATTTTAAAGCATAATACTGTATTTAGGTCCCCACATGTGTAATGGAGTTTTGCCTTTGTCCTTGGGAGATAATTGGATTACTTCTCCAATTATCTCCAGGGCAGAAGGGAGGAAGCCAGGATGCATTGTGGGGATGTTTTGCTTCTGTGAGTCTGAAATGTGATATATGTCTGTCTGTGTTACAGTCTTCCATTTGGTCCCCTAGGGGAGTGTCCACCACGTGGGAGACCTGCATAAATACTGGGGCAGGTAGCCCTCAATAAACAGACCACTGCTTGACCCTCAACACGGAGCCTTGTCTCGTTCTTGGGGGGATTCACTGTATGCTGTTGGAGATTGATTGCTAGGAGTGTAAGCTGATGTATGCTTTTCCTGTTCGTCTGCTAGCAGCTATTCGTGAGGTTCCAGTTTGGAGTGCTACCTTATTCCCTTGTATGCAGTTCGGGAGTTTGATGCATTCACCTATATCCAATTCGTGAGTTTTGGTGCTTTTACAGTAGCTGTGCCTGTCTGAAAAAAGGGGATTATCGCCTAAACGTATTTTTACCCTTTTATGCTGAAACGGTCCGTTACACTATGCAATGTCTTAACTAAGGAACAGAACAAAGGGAGAGTATAACATCCCTTGGAATTTACTCTACCTATAATCAAAGGCTACATGTAACGGCACCCCGAGCATAAAAGTGTTAAACCGCCATAAGATCTCCCCCTTCCAGAAATACAGGCACAGCTACTGCAGAACACCAAACTCCCGAACTGAATACAAGAGAATGCTCCAAACTCCCGAACTGCATACAAAATAGCACTCCAAACTCCCGAACTGGAACCTCACGAATAGCTGCTAGCAGACGAACAGGAAAAGCATCCAAGCTGCTTACACTCCTAGCAATCAGTCTCTAACAGCATACAGTAAATCCCCCCAAAGACGAGACAGAGCTCCGTGTTGAGGGTCAAGCAGTGGTCTGTTTCTTGTGGGCTACCTGCCCAGTATTTATGCAGGTCTTCCACCTAGTGGACACTCCCCTAGGGGACCAGATGGAAGACTGGGACACAAATTGTAAAATAACCAATCACAGGCATACAGGGTTAAAACACTCCCACAGTACATTACAATCCCTCCCCTCTATCCCGGAGATAATTGGGAAGTAATCCAATTATCTCCAAGGACAGAGGCAAAACTCCATTAACCACATGGTTACAGTAAAACAATAAAATACAATAAAATACATAATATTACATTTGTCACATAAAATATATCCATGTAACCCAACCCCAGATAGCTGGAATCTGAGCGCACAAAAGTACCGAATAGCGCTCAGATCCTATGCACACAGTCCAATTGCCGTGGAGTTAAAGTGTTCACAAAGTCTGTTCTCCATACGAATAGACTCCACGGGATGGCTATCTGGGGAAATGCTGATCATAAGGTTTAAACTACCTAATGAACAGGCATCCGGTTAAATGACCGACCGTAAAAGCAAGGAGGCTGACGGCTCAGCGGTTTTCGCGCAAATAAGTGTCCGTTTCCAGTTCCATAGTTTGGGCGCTGAACACCGCTGGCCGCTCGGGACTTTAAAATGGCCGCTGCCACGTGTTCGGCAAATGAACAAAGGCAACCCAGTATTCGTCAATTAAGCTGCGGTTAACCGCAGCTTCTGGGAGGTAAATTGCCGACACACTCCAACTCCCAGGTGGTCCAGTCATTCGTGCTCTAGGTCGGTAGAAAGGCACGAACCAGCCTTTTCTGCAGGCGAAAGGAAGACTTTTAAACATGGGGCCATAGTCCAGAGGCAACAAGCGGGCAACAAGGCTCCTCCAATGCAATGTGGTGAGATTGGTCTCGTCACACTACATAAAACACTTTTGCTGTATAGATTATTCTCCTGTAGTCTCACTGCTCAACTCTCTGCCATTTAGAAGTTAAATCACTTTGTTTATGCTACCCTAGTCACACCTCCCTGCATGTGACTTGCACAGTCTTCCTAAACAGTTCCTGCAATGTGAGATCTAATGTTAACACTTTATTTATTAACCCCTTAACCCCTTAAGGACACATGACGTGTATGACATGTCACGATTCCCTTTTATTCCAGAAGTTTGGTCCTTAAGGGGTTAAGGACCAAACTTCTGGAATAAAAGGGAATCATGACGTGTCACACACGTCATGTGTCCTTAAGGGGTTAAACAGTCTGTTTAATGTGATTTCAGTTCTAAATGGCAGATAATTGAGTAGTGAGACATCAGAGGCTTAATCTATAAATGAAAACTGCTTTAATAAGCTGAAGTTGTTTTGGTGACTATAGTTTCCCTTTAAGCTCAAAGCTTAAAGCAAAATCTGTAAAATGTTACACCTGATAGAGCAGAATCGGAATCAGGATTATGTGTGAAAGGAAATAGAGCGGAAGGTTGATGTGATAGAACCTCACTAGGTTTAATTGAACAGCAATGCTTCAGGGTTACATATATTATAACTTTTTTTTCTCTTTTTAAGAATCAATGAAAAACCTCAAACATTTTGCACACACCTTGATAGAGATAATTTTATGAAAATAATTGCAGTAAAAAGAACAACAATATTTCTCAGAGAAAAACAGAAGGCATTTAAAGGGACACACTATCTTGCCTCCTTGCTGGTGTTGAAATAATAAGATGTTTCACTAGTTCCTTATTGTTCATTCCAATTATTGTTTACGGTCCCTTGCTGCTTAGTTTTACCAGCAGCCGCTTCCACTCTGAGTTTAAAAGCTATCTCTGCCTGCTGGAAATCACCTAGAAATCACATTAAACTTCCTGTTAGGAAAACTGAATGACTCACACAGAAATGATTACAACTCACTCCCTATTAATACAATACATTTTTTTTTTTTTAAAGCATGGGATTCCCCTGGACGTAATAATAACAGATAGAGACTAGATTAGTGTCCCCTTATCACTTTTCACTCCTTTAGCAGAATGGTAAAGGATAATAATACATAATGTTGTAAAGCACTGCGGAATTAGTTGGCGCTATATAAATACCATTAATAATAATAATAATAATAATACTAATAGAGATGTCCCTATGATGCCCTTAAACACAGGAGGCATTACTTGCCAGTCAGAGCTCTAAAATTGTTTTAACCCTACCAATCTTATTGTTTTGACTAACTTTCAATGTTTGGGGGCACATATAAGGGATTTTCAGGCCTTGGTTGATCAGTGTGTGGAGCTCTAAAGTAACAATATCCTTCTGGAGATACGGTCTCCAGTACTGCGTACAATACTCCAAGTGAGGTCTCACCAGTGTTCTGTACAATGGCATGAGCACTTCCCTCTTTCTACTGCTAATACCTCTCCCTATACAACCAAGATATATGCTAGCATTTCCTGCTGCTCTATTACATTGTCTGCCTACCTTTAAATCATCAGAAATAATTACCCATAAGTCCCTTTCCTCAGATGTTGAGGTTAGGACTCTATCAAATATTCTATACTCTGCCCTTGGGTTTTTACGTCTAAGATGTATTATCTTGTACTTATCCACATTATGGCCTTTTGATTATCATTCTTTGGGCCAAACATATAAGACTGAACAAAGAGGACTTCAAATGGTAAGATTTTTACATTTATTCGGGCTCGCTCACTATTATTAGTGTGAGTGGGGAAGGAAGTGACATATTTAGAAGATTCTATGGTTTGAAGAGGCTAGGCATCTCCAGGGTACCATTGCAAGGGCATCATATATTAATTGCCCAAGGATCCCATTATTAACCTATACCCCACTGGCAATTAAGTAAAAGATGGGATAGAGGAAACTTACTGGGACCCACCTGGTATTACTGGTTTCTGGGGGGGAGGGGGAAGAGGTGGCTCATCCTTTATTGTGCTGCTCTCCACTGCAGAACTGAATGGGTTAATTTTGTTCTGGGTTGTTGTTACTATGTTAAGTTATTGTTGCATGAACTTTTAAAAATAACATTTTCACAATAAAGATGTGATGATTGTTATGGTTGTGGCAGATGTTAATAACGGTAAGCCACTAAACACAAAGGCCACTAAAAATATTGGAAACCTTTCAGTACTTTTTGTCTGCCAATATCTACCAGCTGTTTTTAATTAAAACAGTTTATGGCAGATATTTACTGGCAACATCGGAAACAAACCCTTGGACGGCAATGACGGAGCTGCAAGACGTGGAGTAAGCTGCCCCTAACTCCCCAAACAACACAAAGCATTTTGACATAAAGATAGGACGCAAATACTAATTGCACCATTAACTCTATAATAAGCTGAAGTGATTATGGTGATGAGAGTGTCCCTTTAAGTATGACACAATCTTTTACTGCATGGCAGTTTTCATATAAAATAATAATGCATGCATTTGATCATTTTTAAGTGAATATAGTTTATTTTTGACAGGTTGTTTTTAAAAGTTCAAACTGCAGAAAACTGCAGGAAAAAAATGCTGATCAACAAAAAAACATTTTACATATTTTTTTACCCATGCTAATGGCGTGACCATGTGATTACTTATGGAAAGACAGCCTGTCGGGCAGGAAGGAAGAGGCAGCAAGATTGACAGTCTTAACATATTAGTTTTGACGGTTCATATGCATCACCTATCACCATATCACACTGACAAGCCATCTACATTTTCTTCATAGCATTTTGATCCAATTTGGTGTGCTTCTTAAAGAAAGCTGTGTGTTCATAAAACAGAGTGGGAGGTAATGAATAAAAAGCCTACAGCTTCACAGTTTTCACATTTCTCATGAAAAAAGACTGACGTATGGGTCTCTGACATATTTTATCATCTCAAATAATAGCATTTTAAAGTACAGCCATTGACCATTGCGTAAGAAAAAGATGGGTTTAGATGGAATGACTTTTAAACTCTGCTAGTTTTAACACTATCAGGTATAGATTAACTCAAAAAAAAAAAAATCAGAACAAACACTTAAAATATGCTCTTGGGTATATTCACTATATAGTTAATTATAGTGAGCTGAATTTTGAAATTGTAAAATTGAGTCTAAATAGCCTGATTATGCCAACTCCGCTACCTTAGCCTTAATATTGCAAATCAGTGTTCAATTCATTACAAATTACTGGGTCATAAATTATTATTATTATTTATAAAGCGCCAACAAATTCCACAGCGCTTTACAATGGGTGGACTAACAGACATTTTTTTGTAATCAAACGAGTTGGACTCACAGGAACAGGGCCCTGCTCAAATTAACTTACATGCTAGAGGGAGTGGATTACAATGACACAAAAGCTAAGGGTAGAGTAGAAAAGTATGCTGGAATAGTATTCACTATAAACACTACAAACAGAGGGTTTAGTGGTTTTTTTGTTTGTTTGTTTTTTAGACCCAATAGCCTTCCTAACAAACACCAATGGTTTTATTCACTGAAGAGAGAATTATGGGAAATGTAAAACCAAGAAGCAAATTGAATGCCACAGTAATTGAATTAAAACATTTATCCTTGACAACTTTAGCATGAATTTTGCAGATTGGTTTTTGGTTCATCACAATTGACCACAATTAAAATCCTGTAAAGTCTTCCACAGCCTAATAAGTATGTATGTAAGTACACCGAGTGATCAATGTTGGATTTAACTTCAGATATTGTTGATGGAGTGGTGTCCTTCACTACTGAATGATCTTCCACTACTTTGATCGTCTTCTGCTAGTGGCCGCAGTCAGGCAAAGGATCTTGGGAAGGCTTATCCCAAACAAATTAGGAGGAATGCACACCAGAGAGCACCATATCCTGTCACTACTGTTAGTATAGTTATGGAGCAGGCTTGCAAGTCTTAGAAGTAAACCCAAGGTTCCAAATGATTAAACACTTAGGAAGTGGTATTTGATATCTGTTAAGTTGCATGTCTCACTCTAGTTAAACACTAATTAAAGGACAACTGTCATAACATGTTCACTTCTTGTTTTTAAAAGTTTTTTTACATTTAATGAAATGTAATTATATTTTTCAACATCGTGTATTGATTTGTTTGAAAAAAGTTCACTTTTTTATCTGGCTAAGCTGCCATGTTTGGTCAGACTCTACTGTTATCTGACCACTTACTGCTCAACATAACTTGCTGCTGCTGTAATTGTTCTGTGTACAACTGCAGCAACGGCCAAGCCAGGTTGAGGAGCTGTTGGTCAGATAAAAGTAGAGTCTATTCTGTGTTTTTTTTTATCTCCTTTTTCTATATGCTACAAATTATTCAAATGACCAACCTACTGTTATTGGAAGAAAAGCCTAACTACCTCTAAAAAGCCTTGTTTCATCCCAAGGATCATCAACACATCCATAGACAGGGATTATACCATCCAGGCGCATATATCTGGAGCTGAATATAAGCTCCCGAAAATTAGCGTGGGAATACCATCACAGGCGCTGCTTTCTGACCCTATTGTTCACACCAATCGTATCACCAGAAAAGAAGAGACTCTGGTTTTTGGGAAGTTCAGCAGCCACACACTACAAAAGTAGGGTCTGACCCAAAATGACTTCTCAGCCCAAAAATGAAATACATCATTTAAAGAATATTATTAAATTTTTATAATGAACTAATTTTAATAATGAAAAGTGAAAAAAGAGAGCAGTTGTATTTTAAGCTCTGTGTCTGAGCATTGTCTAAGGATTTGCATGAGCAAAAAAAAAAAAAAAAACAGGAGTCATATACAAAGGAGCTCACCATGAAACGCCTTTTGGCTAAAAACTCAAATTGGGTTGAAAACAAGAAACAGTGTCTACATCATGATTATAGATCCTTTATTTGCAATAATTGTCTCATTTTCTCTCTAGCCATTTAATCAACCTTACATATAACAGAAAATGAGCATCTGGCTAAAAGTCACATATGTGTCTGTGGGCGTTAATGCTAAAAGTGTTGTTTTGAAATCTATATTTTGCATAAGGTAATCGTTTAGAAATTGCAGCCCATAACTAAAATTAGATTAGCAATAATAGATTGAAAATCTAAGCGCTTGTAAGCAGAGAACGGTCTCAATATGTTTACATTTATCACATCTACTGTCAGTGAGATAGCTCAGTGGGCTAATGCATCATCAGGAGAATCTGTTCAAGCCTTGGGGGTTGCAGGTTCAAATCCTAGCAGGGTTGACTCACTCCTACACCCTTCTGAGGTAGATGAAATGGGTACTGTTAAATTGGGTAATAGTAAAATTGGCAAATGTAACATCCTTAGGATGTACTTGGTAACCAGAGTAATCTGCATCTTTCCTGGTTAAATACTTTGTTGTTATTACTGCATTTTTTCAATTCTGCAATATATACTCAGTAGCTCTACAATTAACAAATAAGATGCATGTAAAATATAAAAAGCTACATAAAATAATAATTAATAAAACATCAAAGTGTGAATTCTCGAAATTGAATCAAAAAAGCCACCCATCATCACAAGTATGTTTTGCATTCTCTTTGCATTTTATATAATTCTACAACATTCTCTTCATCTATCACATCTATCATATTTTCTTTTTTTTTTAAATGCACTGGGTGAAAGGTATGAAAGTACTCTGTCCTAACAAAGTGGAGGAGTAAACAGCGGAATGTTCCTGGTGATGGCTTCCTAGGTGACTGCCTCATTTTAGTACTTTATCATTCATTAGGAATATTTTGATAAAGCTCCCTTTATATATCTTGCATAAGCTGTAAAAGGTTTATGAATTTTGACCATGACACAAATAGCTAAATTAATCTGCGGCATTATACTGTACTGAAAGAATCATAGTGTAATTACTGCTTGATAATATATTGCTAATTAACTATAACTAATTAACGGAAGCGCAGTATGCTTTTATACCGCGTAACAGACTGGAGAGTCTGGACACCTATAAGTGCTGGATAATAACACTGCATGTTTGAGATTCAGGATGAATTCTAAACCAGATTTATTAGAACATTCCATCGGTTTTGAACCTGCCCAGAAAAGAAATCCTATTTATTTACATTTCAGCTGATCATTAAAGGGAGGGAAATTACTTTTATTCATGTGATTTTATTATCTACTGTACATAAAGTTGCCAATTGCACAGCATACCTCTTCTTGCACTAATCATAATTGGTTTAACAGAGTGAGTCATTGCCTGTCTACCTCATTTCTATGTTGATTAGGCTACTCCTAATGGATTTAGTGTGTACTGAAAGAAAGAAAAAAGCAAACGGTACTGCTAGAGAATTAAAATTAGATTTAAAAATGATGCTAACATTCTGTAGCAAATCCAAGACAGATCTATAGCTGTAAAATCTCCTTACAGGGAACCTGTTATGAACAACAGTATTTTTGTTCTTTTTCAAGAGCATCAAATTCCATCTATACGTTGTGGTAACATGCGCTGCGGTTGCTTTGGTAACTCCCTAACCAATGGTTCTAGAGCAGGCTAAGGAATATAGAAATAAAGTGACTGAGAACATCGAGGAGGAGACTTGTCATGCCTGGGGAAGCATCCTGAAGCAGGGCAAATCAGAAACAACTGCGGGATGAGTGAAGGACGACCGAAGGTGGGACAATGAAGTCTGTGACAAGTTTATTTTAAAGGAACACTATAGCATTAGAATTACAAATCTATATTCCTAACACTATAGTGCTCATGTACTTAGTTATACATAGGTTCTACACATGTGTGCTATAAAAATTAAATTTAAAATAGGGTTTACTCACCTTTTTCCAGCACCAAGCTGCGGTACTGCTCACTTCTCTGCAGCATGGCTTCCTACTGTGATGGTCCATTCCAATGGTCCTTATAGAGAAGCATTTGGGACCTGACCTGCTGAATCTGGTCCTATTAGCTGTAGTATCACATTACTTAGTCAGTGCAACATAAGTGCCTCTATTGGCATTAATAGTTAAACCTACAGGACCATTGCGCAAAGACCTCATATGCAGCAGACTGTCGTGTACTGTCTGTTCTGACACCTTTCTATGATGGCCAACATTCATTTTTTCAGTAATTTGAGCAACAGTAGCTCTTCTGTGTGATTAGACAAGATGGGCTGGCTTTCGCTCCCCATGTGCATCAATGAGCCTTGGGCACCCATGACCCTGACGCTGGTACACAGGTTGATCAGTGTAGTCTTAATGATCATATGGAATTGGATTATTATGTTCTATTAAAAGTAAAGGTGTGAAAAAATAATATTACATTCAGAAATTCACACTTTTTACCCAGCATCTAGGCACTTCTATCTTAGCTCCTGTCAACCATAGTTGTAAGCTCTGTAATTTGCACCTGGCAGTCAGCATAGAAAAAGCCCACAGAGAAGAGGAGAAATTAAACAATATTTCCATGTCTCCTCTTCACTTGTATTGTTTGCCCTGGTTTTGCCTTGTCTGAACTGAATTATGATAGAATTAGCTAGATCTTTGACATGTATATAAGAAAACGGATCATCGTCTCATGTAAAAAAAAAAAAAAGGTTAACGCATGTTATAGGTGATTTTCCATTTTTTTATGGCCACTCCGCAGATGTGGCCAAAATAGTAAAAAACAAAAAGTTAGCATTTAGTAATTATAAAAAACCCAGAGTGAGGAAGACAGAATGACCTATAAGATTAGGCAGAAAGAGGCTAAACAAGTTATAAGAGCTTCCAAATCACACACAGAAGAGAAAATAGCACAGTCAGTAAATAGGGGGACAAAACTTTTTTTAGATACATAAATGAGAAAAGAAAAGTAAAACAAGGATTAGTCAGATTAAAAACAAAAGAAGGAAGGTATGTAGATGAGGATAAAGGTCTAGCTGACTGCCTCAATGAATATTTTTGTTTGGTATTTACAGATGAAAATGAAGGAAAGGGACCTCAGTTAAGAAAAAGGATAAATGAGTCATTTATTACACGTGAGTTTACAGAGGAAGAGGTTCTATTTCAACTGTCAAAAGTGAAGACAAATAAGTCAACGTGACCTAATGGAATACACCCAAAGCTATTAAAAGAGCTTAGTGGTGTACTAGCAAAACCATTAACAGATTTATTTAACCAATCATTGATAACAGGAGTAGTCCCAGAAGATTGGAAGTTAGCGAATGTTGTGCACATTCACAAGAAAGGTAATAGGGAGGAGTCGGGCTATAGGCCAGTAAGCCTTACTTCAGTAGTGGGGAAAGTGATGGAAACCATGTTAAAGGATAGGATTGTTGAACATCTAAAAACACATGGATTTCAAGATCAGAGACAACATGGGTTTACTTCAGGGAGATCATGCCAAACTAATCTTATTGATTTTTTTGATTGGGTAACTAAAATTATAGATCAGGGTGGTGCAGTAGACATTGCTTACCTAGATTTCAGTAAGGCTTTCGACACTGTTGCACATAGAAGGCTTATCAATAAACTACAATCTTTGAGTTTGGATTCCAATATTGTTGAATGGGTAAGGCAGTGGCTGAGTGACAGGCAACAGAGGGTTGTAGTCAATGGAGTATTTTCGAAGCTTGGGCTTGTCACCAGTGGGGTACCTCAGGGATCTGTACTTGGACCCATTCTCTTTAATATTTTTATTAGTGATATTGCAGAAGGTCTTGATGGTAAGGTGTGTCTTTTTGCGGGTTGATGTTCCAGGAGGGATAAGCCAAATGGAAAATTAATTAGGTAAACTAGAAAAATGGTCAGAGTTGTGGCAACTGACATTTAATGTGGATAAGTGCAAGATAATGCATCTTGGACGTAAAAACCCAAGGGCAGAGTACAGAATATTTGATAGAGTCCTAACCTCAACATCTGAGGAAAGGGATTTAGGGGTGATTATTTCTGATGACTTAAAGGTAGGCAGATAATGTAATAGAGCAGCAGGAAATGCTAGCAGAATGCTTGGTTGTATAGGGAGAGGTATTAGCAGTAGAAAGAGGGAAGTGCTCATGCCATTGTACAGAACACTGGTGAGACCTCACTTGGAGTACTGTACACAGTACTGGAGACCCTATCTTCAAAAGGATATTGATACCTTAGAGAGAGTTCAAAGAAGGGCTACTAAACTGGTTCATGGATTGCAGGATAAAACTTACCAGGAAAGGTTAAAGGATCTTAACATGTATAGCTTGGAGGAAAGACGAGACAGGGGGGATATGATAGAAACATTTAAATACATAAAGGGAATCAACACAGTAAAGGAGGAGACTATATTTAAAAGAAGAAAAACTACCACAACAAGAGGACATAGTCTTAAATTAGAGGGACAAAGGTTTAAAAATAATATCAGGAAGTATTACTTTACTGAGAGGGTAGTGGATGCATGGAATAGCCTTCCAGCTGAAGTGGTAGAGGTTAACACAGTAAAGGAGTTTAAGCATGCATGGAATAGACATAAGGCTATCCTAACTATAAGATAAGGCCAGGGACTAATGAAAGTATTTAGAAAACTGGGCAGACTAGATGGGCCGAATGGTTCTTATCTGCCGTCACATTCTATGTTTCTATGTTTCTATGTTTCTATGTTTCTATGTTTAAATTCCAGAAAACTGACATGAGTTTACAACATATTAAAGGACCACTCTAGGCACCCAGACGACTTCAGCTTAATGAAGTGGTCTGGGTGCCAGGTCCCTCTAGGATTAACCCTTTTTTTTATAAACATAGCAGTTTCAGAGAAACTGCTATGTTTATAATGAGGGTTAATCCAGCCTCCAAATCCTCTAGTGGCTGTCTCATTGACAGCCGCTAGAGGCGCTTGCGTGCTTCTCACTGTGAAAATCACAGTGAGAGCACGCAAGCGTCCATAGGAAAGCATTGTAAATGCTTTCCTATGCGACCGGCTGAATGCGAGCGCGGCTCCTGCCGCGCATGCGCATTCAGCCGATGACGTCGCGATCAAGATGGAGAGGAGGAGGAAAGCTCCCCGCCCGGCGCTGGAAAAAGAGGTAAGTTTTTTTTTTTATTTTTTTTTTTTTTTTTTTTATTTATTTTTTTTTAAATTCTTTATTTTGGTTGTGCGTAGAGTAACATATAAAGTCACAGTGCCACAACAGCTGTGCGACTTGGAACAGTAAACAATAAACAGTTGGTAACATTGCGTGGCTTGTTATATCATACACATTTTTTTTTTTTTTTTTTTTTTAAAGAGGTCAGTTTAACCCCTTCCTCTCTCCAGAGCCGGGCGGGAGGGGGTCCCTGAGGGTGGGGGCACCCTCAGGGTACTCTAGTGCCAGGAAAACGAGTATGTTTTCCTGGCACTAGAGTGGTCCTTTAACATAATTACTAAAAAAGATTTGCCACCAGTGGTCTCCTACATATGTATTATAGCATTCCACCATCCTATACTGACCCTTCAGCTCCCTAAATCACATGTAAGATATGAAATATGCAATGAAGGTTAATTTACTTATCTGAAATCAATATAAAATTTGAATAAATTTATTAGAATTGATTAAGATATACTTGCGTTAAAATGCTTTGCATAATTTTATTTTGAAAACTATTGTACGTGACAAGGTTATGCATACAACGATCATTGTGTACATTATTTATAAAAAAAAAATGTTAAATATACAAACAAAAATGCTCAGTATACTGTTATCCTGTGAATCTGGAATTGCAGGTAATTTTCCCCTCTTTTTATATTTTGTTAGGCACGTTTGAATCTACACGCGGTATAGATTTCAAGAATGAAACACCCACAGTGAACAGATCCCACAGTGACCCCACAGTGAACAGATCCAGAAGGTCATGGCTATTTTTAGATATACCAATTGGTTCATAGATTACTACATCCATCTTTGGACTTTAAGATTTAGGAGAACAATGAGTAATGAACAATGAAGAATAGGTTTATTTTTTTCTGTTTTGGTCTTTGTGGGGCAATCTAGCCACTATAGTGACTTCATCCCATTGAAGTGGTTATAATGACGTAGCACTTGACAGTCCATTTTGAAATGGTTTAACTCTTAAATGAGGGATTCAATGAACAAGCAACTTGGTCACTTTCTTCTCAGGTGGTTGCTTCCACAATGACTGCTCATGGCCTATCACAGCCTCCGATCACTGTTGTCAAAAACGAAGGGTCCAGGCACTCCAATGTATAAATAGGCAAATTTTATTGGACTCAAGTGTCCTGCTGGACACTAATATCAAAAAAGAAGGGTCCAGGCACTCCAATATATAAATAGGCACATTTATTGGACTCAAGTGTCCTGCTGAACACTTAACTACAATAAATTTGCCTATTTGTTTTAAATACTGATGACATTTAGGGGCTTGGTGCTGACCTCTGGTTCGAATGGAACCTCAGTTTATGGATTTGGAAGAGTGCAGTTACTGGTTTGGTTTTTCCAAACACTGATGTGGTTTGAGAATCTGACATGTATGGCATCTACATGTAATCAATTCATACTGTTAGCGCTCTACTTTATGGGAACTTGTAATAAAATGTTATTCAGATATCTTTCATAGCCTATACTAGTACCACATTTAAAAAACAAGGTTGTTTTTTTCTTATATAATACAACTCGGACATATTTGGAATCTGGACCTTGAGCAATTGACAAAAATTAAAACATTCCAACAACGTACTTGTGCTGTGGAGCTTTGACTTCTGGTTGAAGCTGCTGCTTGGTACATATCCATTCTTTCTTTCAGTGATAATGACTCTTGAAAATCTAAAGGTATAGTTCCACTCCGGGTGGTGTCCTCTTTTGATTGTCCTCTTTCACTTTTAGAGGAACCTAGAGAAGATGAGGTGGTACAATACAAAGAATATGGTCAGTATGAAAGATCCATACATTATCATTGAATGTGTTTAAAATATATTGATTTTGTAAAACATGTACATGCATTTCCTTTATATTATTAATCTTTATTTTCTAGGTAAACAGAAGAAGAATATTATTCAATATTTCATTTCAATTATTTATTTTAACAAGAACAGTAGATACAGTATATGAGCAGAATTTTACAACCAGCCTTCTAGCTTTTTTCCATTTAAAGAAGACAATCTTTAAAACTGCAGTAAACTCCTTACTTAAAGGACAACCGTCACCTCAAAAATATCTTTTACATAAACCTCAGATTAGGTATAAAAAACATGAAAAAATTACCCGTACCTTTAGTATATAGCAGGATCCCTAAGCGATATACATGCACCTCTGGTCATACATTATTTGAAAAGTGACAGTTAGTCTCTATGGTTTTCCCAGCTTCTGTGCATGAAGTGAAGAAGGAAATAGAGACTAACTGTCGCTTTTCACACACTGTCCAAACAAAGGTACATGTATATGGATGATGGATCTTATATTATATAATAAAGGTAGGGATGACTTTTTCTAGTTTTTTTTTTTACATATATTTCATTTAAAAATATATATATTTCCTTTCAATACTTGATGAAAGGATTATCATATCAAACTTACTTTTGAGGTGGCAGTTGTCCTTTAAAGATCATTCTAGTTCCTTTAGTTTGTTGGACTGCTTCGTCTACTGACACATCTTAGATATATATCTGTGAAAGTCACAGTTCCTAGCTGTTTGTCAATGAACTTCTTAGATTTTTTCCATATTATTAAATAGAAAGTCACCTTTATGGTCTGATATGCACATTAGATGTGCCTATAATAATAAAGAATCCCATCGGTTACGTTTGAGCTGATATCTCAATTGGTTAATTGTCAGGTCCTGGATTTATTATTACTATGCACAATCTCTTGTGGCATTTACAGCCAACCTGCAATGCCACCTCTGATAATTCATATATTTCTTTGTATAAGAGCTGACAAAATCTATACGAGACGTCATCAATTAATTTGCATTGTTCTGCAACCTCCTACATATACTCTTCCTATATACAATGATAGGCTACAACATTACAACCACTTGCCTAATGTCGTGTATGTCCTCTTGTGCTGTCAAAACACCTATGATGTGTAGAGGCATGGATTCCACAAGACTTCTAAATGTGTCCTATCATATCTGGCACCAAGACATTAGCAGCAGATACTGCAAGTTGTGAGGTGGGGCCTCCATGGATCGAATTTGTTGTTCCAACACATCCCACAGATGCTCGATCGGATTGAGATCTGAGGAATTTGGAGGCCAAGACAAAACTTTGAACTCTTTGTCATGTACTTCATACCGTTCTTGAACAAATTTTGCAGTGTAGAAGGGTGCAGTATCAGGCTAAAAGGGGCAGATGACAGGGAACACCATTGACATGAAGGGATCTGCAACAATCTCTAGGTAGGTGGCACATGACAAAAAAAATCCACATGAACGCCCATGACCCTGATGCCAGTTCACCAGTTGTCCTTCCTTGCAGCACGTTTGGTAGGTACTAACCACTGCATACAGGGAACAACCCACAAAATTTGCAGTTTTGGAGATGCTCTGACTGAGTCGCTGAGCAATTAGTATTTGGCCCTTGTCAAAGTCATTCAGCTCTTTTTGTTTGCCCATTGTTTCTGCTTCCAACTCATAAAATTCATCAACTGACTATTCGCATGTTGCCTAATATATTCCACTCATTGACAGGTGCCATTGTAATGATAAGATCACTATTATTCACTTCGCTGTCAGTGGTTTTAATGTTGTGACTGATCAGTTATATTCTCCTCTGTTTAACTCCTGAGACGTGAAGCTCTAACATATAGTGTTCCTATTTGTTATTACTCATATCTTAGGATTCCTGACTGCTAAAATACTGATTCATATCCATAATGTGAATATTCCTATATACTCATTTATTTAGTTGAAGTTAGTTCCAATACTTTTAGGGCTGGCATACTTGCATTGCTTAACCCTTGAGAATGAGTGGTGGAAGAAACACAAGATATGAAAGTCAAATATGTAAAATCTAAAGCATGGATGTAAAATGATACTACTAGGGGAGGTAGAGGTTGGAAAACCAATTATAGAAAATAAGAAATAAACTAGCCATTATAAATGAGATGGATTTGGGAGAACATAAAAAATGATGAAAGAAAAAAAAAAGAGGAGTATCAAGAAGGCAGCAGAGAAACCAGAAGAGACTGGTTAAGGCTAAAATAGACAGAAGAAAACAAATAAATAGCAGGAGACTGGCAAAGCGAAGAACTGTGGTGGAGAGAGAATGGGAAAGGAGAGCAATAATACTAGATGATGACATACTATTTACAAATCATTTAATAAGCCCTACAAGCAAGACATTATCTTCTTGTTTAAAGCGGCACTGTCACTATCTGGGGTCTTTGCAGAATTGTCAATGACCCCCGACAATGACATAGTCACTGGGGGTCCAGTGGCTTGGTGGGGAACTAAAAGATAAGTTTTACTTACCTGAACCTGTCCCTTGTGGGTGCCATCATCTTCTCCCAGTGGGTGCTCTTCAACTTGTGGCACTTCAGCGCCATGAGCCGATATCACTGCAATGCTCTTGCGCATGTGCGAGAGCACAGCATTGAGGTTTATGGTGGATCCCGTGAGACTGTGCGATCTTCCATAGACAGAGCCTATTCCATGCAACTAACACTGGTGACTAGTGATGTCGCGAACACAAACTTTTCGGGCGAACCGCCATAGACTTCAATGGGCAGGCGAATTTTAAAACCCACAGGGACTCTTTCTGGCCACAATAGTGATGGAAAAGTTGTTTCAAGGGGACTAACACCTGGACTGTGGCATGCCGGAGGGGGATCCATGGCAAAACTCCCATGGAAAATTACACAGTTGATGCAGAGTCTGGTTTTAATCCATAAAGGGCATAAATCACCTAACATTCCTAAATCACAATGGATATGGATTGACACCTGACATATGACATATTGACACCTTGACATATGGATTGACACCTGTCCTCAGAGACCCTGATACACACTGACACAGAGCAGAATAGGGACTGTTCCCCCTACATAGGGTCACTTGGCAGATACGGATTGACACCTGTCCTCAGGGACCCTGATACACACTGACACAGAGCAGAATAGGGACTGTTCCTCCTACATATGGTCACTTGGCAGGTATGGATTGACACCTGTCCTCAAAGACCCTGATACACACTGACACAGAGCAGAATAGGGACTGTTCCCCCTACATAGGGTCACTTGGCAGATATGGATTGACACCTACCCTAATGATCCCTGATACACACTGACACAGAGCACAATAGGGACTGTTCCCCCTACATAGGGTCACTTGGCAGATATGGATTGACACCTATCCTAATGATCCCTGATACACACTGACACAGAGAGAATAGGGACTGTTCCCCCTACATAGGGTCACTTGGCAGATATGGATTGACACCTATCCTAATGATCCCTGATACACACAGACACAGAGCAGAATAGGGACTGTTCCCCCTACATAGGGTCACTTGGCAGATATGGATTGACACCTGTACTCAGGGACCCTGATACACACTGACACAGAGCAGAATAGGGACTGTTCCTCCTGCATAGGGTCACCCCAAGGCAGCCCAAGGCAGCTCTTCTCATCAGGCCTTTTTTAGTTGAATGTATCGCCCACTGTCAGTCCCTTCGGGATCCATCCCTTATTCATCTTAATAAAGGTGAGGTAATCTAGACTTTTTTGACCTAGGCGACTTCTCTTCTCAGTGACAATACCTCCTGCTGCACTGAAGGTCCTTTCTGACAGGACATTTGAAGCGGGGCAGGCCAGAAGTTCTATTGCAAATTGGGATAGCTCAGGCCACAGGTCAAGCATGCACACCCAGTAGTCAAGGGGTTCATCGCTCCTCAGAGTGTCGATATCTGCAGTTAAGGCGAGGTAGTCTGCTACCTGTCGGTCGAGTCGTTCTCTGAGGGTGGATCCCGAAGGGCTGTGGTGATGCGTAGGACTTAAAAAGCTCCGCATGTCCTCCATCAACAACACGTCTTTAAAGAGTCCTGTCCTTGCCGGCGTGGTCGTGGGAGGAGGAGGATGACTTTCACCTCTTCCCCTGTTAGATTCCCGTTGTGCTGTGACATCACCCTTATACGCTGTGTAAAGCATACTTTTTAATTTATTTTGCAAATGCTGCATCCTTTCCGACTTGTTGTAATTTGGTAACATTTCAGCCACTTTCTGCTTATACCGGGGGTCTAGTAGCGTGGACACCCAGTACAGGTCGTTCTACTTCAGCCTTTTTATACAAGGTTCCCTCAACAAGCACGACAGCATGAAAGACCGCATTTGCACAAGGTTGGATGCCGAGCTACTCATTTCCCGTTCCTCCTCCTCAGTGATCTCAATGAAGGTATGTTCCCCCCAGCCACGTACAACACCACGGGTACCAGATGGGTGACAACGAGCACCCTGGGATTTCTGTTGTGGTCGGTCCTCCTCCTCCTCCTCAAAGCCACATTCCTCCTCTGACTTCTTTTCCTCACAATCCTCTTCCACCGTTGCCTCTGGTCCAGCAAGGGATGCTGATAAGGCTGTTTCTGGTGGTGATGGTGACCACAACTCTTCCTCTTCACGCTCATCTATGGCCTGATCCAGCACTCTTCGCAGGGCACGCTCCAGGAAGAAAACAAATGGTATGATGTCGCTGATGGTGCCTTCGGTGCAACTGACTAGGTTTGTCACCTCCTCAAAAGGACGCATGAGCCTACAGGCATTGCGCATGAGCGTCCAGTAACGTGGCAAAAAAATTTCCAGCTCCCCAGACGCTGTCCTAGCACCCCGGTCATACAAATATTCATGAATGGCTTTTTCTTGTTGGAGCAGGCGGTCGAACATTAGGAGTGTTGAAGTCCAACGTGTCGGGCTGTCGCAAATCAAGCGCCTCACTGGCATGTTGTTTCGCCGCTAGATATCTGCAAAGTGCGCCATGGCCGTGTAGGAACGCCTGAAATGGCCACACACCTTCCTGGCCTTCTTCAGGACATCCTGTAAGCCTGTGTACTTATGCACAAAGCGTTGTACGATCAGATTACACACATGTGTCATGCACGGTGATTGTGCTGCTTCAAGTGTATTTATGCCGTAGGTGATAGAGATGACAATGCCTATATCTCATTTGGAGGTACTTTTCTCAGACCTAATGCTGCTTCTTCAAACCCTAACATTTCCAAATCATTCTAAAAACGGCAAGTTAATAAAAAACATGATGCTGTCAGAATGCAGTTCTGATCATGTGATATATTTGTAATATTAATTTGGAACCCTCAACATTTGCTGTATGCTGAGCTAATTTTTTACAAGTCCTAGCAAAACATTTTCCGTAACTACAGCTGGTAATTTGGACATCAGAAAAATTATTCTTTCGACCGTGCTTTCTTATTAATTTTCTTCAAACTAAAAGCATTAGGAAATATCCCAAAGGAATATTATGATGTGTAAAGATAATTTGTGATAACAAGATATTTTCCTTAGTGGATACTCTTGTAATTTCTCATTTATTCTACAGCTCATCAATAATTTGCATAAATTGCTATTTTGACAGTTCAAAATTCTTCACCTCGGTTTTTAAATTAGTTTAGTGCTCTTGCAATTTTCCTATTGTAGAAGTTTAAGATGATACATAATAGGATACTAATTTCAAAAGAAAACAGTAACTGAGTAGCTACATTCTCATTATTTTTCAGTAATGTACAAAACGTTATTGTATACATGTAAGAAATGCACGTAATATTATAGTTATTAAAATAATTTCAACCGTGTCTTAACCCATTTTATTTTGATACTTTGTTACAAAAGTCGATCTTGGAAAGATAGTTTCAGTAAAAATGTACACATTGGTATATATAGTCAAGGATTTTGAGAAGGAGGATGAACTTTGGGAAACAAGAGCAGGTCTGTGTAAATCAAACTGTAAAGCTATTCCAGTGCACCATATTGTAGATATGTGCAATTCATTTCATTCTGAATGTGAATTCAGATGAATTTCGGGCAATGCAGACATTTGGATGCTTTTGAATGTCTGAAGTGTAAACCTTAGAGTGGCCGGGCTAAGCACACACAGAATAGTCAGGAGACAAGCCGAGTAAGGGGAACCAGAAGACAGGATAACGAGAAACAAGCCGAGGTCAAAGGGTAGGAGAAAGTCACAAAGTCAGATTAACAAGCCAGAGAGTACGTAGCCAGAAACACAAGTTCAGTATCAATACTAGTAAGCGAAGACCACAACAGGGCAGGGAGGAACAGGAAAGGTAAGTATTTAAACCATTAGATCAATTCTGATTGGATAATTTCCAATCAGAAATAGTAATCACATGTGGGAGATATCTAAACCTCCCACTGCGATTGAGGCACTGTGCCTTTAACGCCGGGTCAGGTGGCTGACCGCCGCGTGTACAAGACTGGGCGGTCCCCCAGCGTTCAGCATCATGCATGCTGCCGCTGGGGGACGGAAAGGAGGACGCGGACGGCATCCGAGGCTGAGAGGATGCCGCCCAGCAAGCGTATGCCGGGAAAGGACCCGCGGACGGCTGGAGGGTGAGAGCCGCGAGCGGAGTGCAGCCTCCCCTCGCAGCCGCCCGCGGGATCCTGACACCGAATAGCCGAAGTGCCGAATTGCCGAAGTGCCAAATATTTTTTCTTACCTGAATTTCCAAACCAAACCAAATTTTTTGCCCATGCACATTCCTACCATATTGCATTTCAGGGAAAATCTGAACATGGTTTTGTAGTTCAGTTTAAAGTGTTACCATCATGGTTCTATATTTATTTAGCAAATAGAGAGGACATTCAGTATATACATTGTGCAAGCAGAACTGCTAACAAATGTATAGATCTTTCAGTAAATCTCGAAAAAAAATAACAAGGCGCTAAGATAATAAAGATATTGAATTGAGTGACAAGGAAGAAAAAAAGTACCCTCCCACAGTCTCCTGTGCCCTGCTATAGAAACTAATGTCTCATTATTTCCAACCGAGGGTAGTAAAAGAGTGAAAGACGTAATTCTGTTTTGATTCAGGTGTGCTGGCAATTAACCCATAGTGTTGCCACTAGGCATGGGTTGGTTGTTAAATTAGTGTAAACATGCCTCCCAAGTGTCCCTATTTAGAGCGGACAGTCCTTATTTTGGACCCAAATCCTTCTGTCCCTCTTATCTTTCTCTCATGTCCCTCTTTTCTAGGAGCTCCATATTGTTGGTGTGTCTGAGTGTATACAGGGCTCTACAGCAATACTGCTCACAGTAATGTGTCTCTAAACTACAATAAATTAGTTCAGAGTTCAGTCGTATAAATAATAAGTCTTATTTAAAGTTGCATTTCAGTCCTATAAATTTTTATAAGTAAGTCACTGAACAGTTCTCTATACAGCCCTGCCCATGGCCATAGCCCCAGTCACATCCCTAAAATGAAAGTGTTCCCCTTTGTCCATTTGAAATGCTGGGAGGCATGGTGTAACATCCAAAAAACACAGAATGCGGAGCCAGCTGCAGAGCAGGAGAGGAGGTAAGTAGTGAAATGGAATCTCTTAAAGGATTAAAAGATATAATATATCACCAGATATCATACTTTTTCAATGATAAAAAACAATGATAGAAAGTATGTTAGAGAATATGTTACAAGTAAACATGAACCTGTTATGAATTGTACACTTTAAATCAAAATTTACAGTAGATTGACACTAAACTAGTGATTTTACCAAGGCAGACTGGACACATACAGGAACAAAAGGTTGTGAAGGGTGGTAGATTAAATTAATTGTGAATTTAACAACTACAACCAGATCTGACAATGTTTTCTAAATTGCACCAGTATTAAAATCTTCAGGGGCAATTATTGATAAAAAAAAAATATCATACGCAATTAATCCTACTAGCCAATAAGAGCGGTGGACTGTTTAGCACACTGGTCCAGATACTTATTGTGCTATGAAGTGGGCATAATGGTTTGTATTGCATAACATTATTGAACATTATTGAACATTATTGAATATATATTTATATATATATATATATATATATATATATATACACACACACACACACACACACACACACACACATATATATATAAATAATAATACATTTCTAGTTAACAGAAACTGTTAACAAAGGCAATTTTTGAGCAGCATAGTAATAGTTAAAGGCCACTTAAGGAGAGAATGCTGTTTGGAATTATAAGTAAATATTCCTGTAACTGTAATAAGTTAAACCTTAGTTTCAGTATGAACACTCAGGGAAAGATATGTGACCTTACCCATGCTCTTTCTCAAATGACTGTCAAAAGCATTTTTCTTTCTATGTACTAATGTTCGCTTTGCTCAGAATATACTTAGGAAGTGAAATGAGCAAACGGAAATTAAATAGCTACACTTTCTGAAAATTAATATAATTTAACTTATATCAGCAGTAGGAGGATCACATGAGAAATGCAAAATGTTCTCTTTTCTTTTCAAAGCTGCAGTTGTGTGTTTTATACTATAGTTTTCTGAATAATGTATCAACCATGACACACTGTGAGTTATGATGTAAATAATTACAATAACAATTACACAGAAATACAACAAAAAGCAGTTGGGCATTTGCTTGGTATAGCATATAATGAGAGAATAGTGTGTCGGGAGGAACAGAAGAACGTGTAAGATGTTCCAACTGATAGCAAGCTGCTGGTTAAGTATATTTACTTACAAACCTCTTACAAAGGTTAAGTTTTATAATTTACGAAACAACAGTGATAAGGTGATAAATTACCCTTTTATTGGCTCTGTTTGGCCATAGCAGGGATAGATACTTTTTTATTTTATTTTGTGGAACAAGATTCCTTCCGCATTGGCTTAATGTAGATGTGGGCAATAGACAACTCTAGTGTATTCCATTAATATAAACAAGTCATATCAGTTACATTATAGCCATCATGTAACACAAAGCAATACTAATACAGTCCAAAGGTTCACTTGTTAAAACTAGAGGGTTTAATTGCAGCTACACTCTTCGCCAGTCATATTTTATACATACTAAGTAGCCTGTAGAGTATGCTTCCTGCAATTTCATTACTGCAATGTGGCATTGGTATGCTGAACCTGTCAAAACAGGCAAGTAAATAAAGGTATTGTTGGTATTATTCTGTCAGCTGAAAAGTTTATGTCAATAGAGCCTGAAAAAAAATAAAAATAATCTTACATATATACGAAAATGTGTTGCTGACCAACAACTGCACTTAAATAATGTGTGAATATTTCTATATACCTTTAACTTGAGGTCATCTTTAATATGAAAGGGCAAATGTAGTTATTGCTAGATTTCAAGCTTTGTAGTTGGATTGGATTGCCTCAAACAGATCTCAAACTTGGTTCTAGTTCTTAAAGTGTATGTAATTATATGTAGTCAAATAAATGTACTTGTTTAAAAAGGCCAATGTACACATTGCACACAAAACTGGTATCAGATGTATTAAAAACAATACTATCTTTATGGGTGTAATTCTATTAAGAGTGATCTGCGATGGTCAAATAGTGATGGCTGGAAGGGTGAGTCAGAGCATCTCCAAAACAGCAAGTCTTGTGGGGTGTTCCAAGTATGTAGTGGTTAGTACCTACCAAAAATGGTGCAAAGAAGGACAACTGGTGAACTGACGTCAGGGTCGTGGATGGCCAAGACTCATCGATGAACATGGGGGCCAAAGGCTAACCCATGAAGTCCACTCACATAAAAGAGCTACTGTAGCTCAAATTACTTAAACGTGTACTGCTGACCATGATAGAAAGGTGTCAGAATGCACAGTGCGTTGCATTTTGCTGCGAATTGAGCTGCGTAGCTGCAGACCGGTCAAAGTGGTCATGATGACCCCTGTCCATGATAGTCAGTGCAAGTTGCCTGGTCTGATTAATCAAATTTTTTTTTAAGATTAGGTGGATAGACAGACGCTTGTGCATCGTTTACCTGGGAAAGAGATGGCAGCAGGATGCACTATAGAAAGGAGGCAGGCTTTTCTTCTGGAAAATCATGTGGATGTTACTTTGACATGTGCCACATACCTAGAGATTTTTGTAGACCATGTACACCCCATCATTGTAATGGTGTTCTCTGATCTGCTGATAATGCTTGGTGCCGGGTTACACAGGACACATTACGAGGCCTTGTGGAGTCCAGCATCAGAGCTCTTTTGGTAGCACGAGGGAGACCCACATGATATTAGGCAAATGGTTTTAATGTTGTGACTGAACACTGTATGACCGAGTTTTTAAGGCAGGTGAAGTCCCTCTAGTGGCTGTCAGAAGGCAACCACTAGAATTGGACTTAACTCTGCAATATAAACATTGCAGGGTTAAAATGCCAGGCCACTGAACCCAGGCATATTCATAGAGATATATTGTTTATCTGCATATCAAATGTTAAATTTGTTGGTCTGGTAAATCGTATAAGTTAAGACGAGCTTATCATGACAATTGTTCATTCTCCCAGACTGCATTGTGCATGCAATCAAAATACAGATGAAAAGTGAACTTCATAATCGAATATCAAGTTTTTCAGATATTCAGCTCAAGCAATATATAGATTAATTTAAATTATTCACTGACATGGAACGAGTCACCCACATATGTCTGTACAACAAGCCTACTTAACAGTGTGTGTTAATATTAATCACACTTTCCAGTTTTTATAAATAGTTCTAAACTGAACACAAACTCTTCACAGCCCTTAATATACCTTATATACCACTGCTTGACACCAGTACTTTCAACAATTTTTAAATCTTCTATAACAGAGGGTCAAGTATATGCGTTTTGATTGAGCTCAGTTTGAATATATTTACACTGGTCAAAGTCTCAGTGAGATTTGTTTGTCTGATTTAACCTATTTCTTTAGTCACTAAAACACATTTGAAAATTACCATAATTAGCTTAAAGTTGTATTGATTTAAAATGTAAGAAAAGGGTACTATTCACTATTTTTAAAGTAGATTAAAATGTAAAATATTTCTTAATTAATACCACCTGTAGGCTCAATAAAATAGGGTCCATGACAGCCAAGAGCAGCACACACTGGTATTAAGTCTATATGGCTGATGGTACTCTTATCTACTTGGTCAAAGGAACACAATTAAATATACACTGCCAAAAAGTATTTTTCAAATAGCTTTACTGGAAAAAAAAAAAAAAAAGATCAACAGATCCTCCATTGAGGAAGGAAGCATTTGGGTTACTCTGATAATGAGCAATTCTGGGGTACTTTTTTTTTATTTTTTAAAGGAGCCATCATTATCAAAACCCGTGGAATGTTCCATCCAATTGTTTCACACAGAACATGGTAACTTGCATCACACAGTATACTTCATATTTTTTCACTCCTATTAGACATTTTATAATGTAAGGGAATGGGGCAGGGAGTTTATTGGAAGCACATGGTAATGGCGCTAAGATTCGCACAGGTAATCACACATGTTCAAAACTGCAATACACATGTATCCATTTTTCCAGATACACACATACAGGTACACACTGAGATATATACTATATATGTTGTTATTAACAACCATTATGTTTACCTTTTGTAGACAGGAAGATGAGCACCCTGTGGGCCAGTGGGAGTGGACTGGAACACCTACTGTTCACCTATACCAGTACAAGGGGAGTCACATTTTAATCTGGTAAAGGTCCGTCTGCATGGCAGATTTTCAGAACAGTTAATTTAGGGAGTGAGGCAACATTGTGTTATGTGGACCACGTTGACTCTATTATTTGAGTAGGCTTCTGGCAAGATAAATGCTTGTTTTCCCCTGATGGTGGCCCTAAGACACACTATTATGAGCTTTACTCATGATAGTATATATATGTCAAGGGTGGAATAAGACTATAGAGACATGAGTGGAGTTTGGAGTATATAAGGTTTTGCTGTCGGTTCAAGCCCCTGATACCTTTGGAACCTAGCAACTTTCCTGTTATCATCCTTATTCTGAAGGTTTGAGAGTTGGTATAATTTTGAATCAGAGGAACTATTTGTTGCTCTTGTACTCTTTGGAGGTGAGCATCCTTATGGCATTCTAGTTAAAGGGGCCATGTGATACATTAATGGAAGACATCCTGGCTGTTAAAGGGACAATCTAAGTACCATAACCAATAACTATGTTTGACTGGTTAGCTGCAAAAAACTGGAGCCTAAAGTCTGACAACTCTGTGTCTTGGCTAACGCAGAATTGATTTGACTTTGAACAGCAACAACCAGCACAGAGCACTGGGCTAATGCACCCTCGGTTTTCTCTGCCTATTAACCCAGCTGCTGTCCAAAATGTCTTTATACTTAACTTCACAGCATTGGAGGTGCCAAAGGAGCTTCATGTGTAGTAAATGGGGTAGATTGTTGGAAAAACAGATATTTGATTCTTGATTACACTCATAAACCTCAGGCAACCCAGTACAATCATGTCACTGGAACCGCAGGCAACCTAGTACAATCATGCCACTGGAACCTCAGGCAACCTAGTAGAATCATGTCACTGGAACCTCAGGCAACCTAGTACAATCATGCCACTGGAACCTCAGGCAACCTAGTACAATCATGTCACTGGAATCTCAGGCAACCTAGTACAATCATGCCACTGGAACCTCAGGCAACCTAGTAGAATCATGTCACTGGAACCTCAGGCAACCTAGTACAATCATGTCACTGGAATCTCAGGCAACCTAGTACAATCATGTCACCGTACCTCCCTTCCACCGGCATCCTGATTGTGAGAATATTGGAGTTGGAAGGTATATTAGAGTGATCATTCAAGCTTTCAGTTTAGTAAAATTGTAGAAAGAGACAGAGATATGTAGAGAGATAATGCTTTCTTTTTTGCAATATTTTTTAAGATCAATATAAAATGGTTGTAATGTATTAATCTTTGGTGTGTTTTATTTTAAAATATTTCATAATTTAACGACCTTGCTTATTTTAGTGTAATTTACATATATCAGTATGAGATAGCTTAGCAAGCATTCTAATGGGTGATTATGCAGTGCTTGCAAAACATGCAGCTGTTTTAAGGGAATTAATTAAGTACCCATTGAAATTCTCTCTAAGACACCTGTTAGTCAAAAAAAAAAAAATCATTGTTATGCATTGTTCTTATTTATTTATTTGTAATTACGAGTTTTAATCAGCACCTGTTAAGCTGTGTTTTAATCACTAATTAGTGAAAAATGTATGTATTAAGTAGTACTCGATGGAGCACACTTTAAAGAGAATGCAATTGAGTATTATGAGATATACCCACTAAGGGCCAGATGTATTATCAATGTGCCAATGTATCCATAGCCCACCTGCAAATTAATTTTGGCAGATCTAGATTCGTAGATCCTAGCATGGTCTAAAATCCATAGATTTTACTGGAATCCATAGCAAAATCACTGGAAATGTATTTATATTAAGAAACTGATGAAAACGAATGAAATATGAGCAATGCCCCAAAATATAATATTTCTACATCTATGCTCTTACAGTGGAAGGTAAGTGGCACTAGAGGACTACCTTGATGGGGTTATTCACTTAGGTTAAAATTTTAGTCAATTTAAAAAAAAAAAAAAAAAAAAAGACAAAAAAAAGGGGTTTAAATTAGCAAAGGTGTGACTGTAGGTTTGTTGGGGGAGGTTTGAAATCAGCTACTTAGCTTCATTTTACTTTATTTTTTGGATTTAATTGACTAAATTTCAAAGTTTAGAGAATAAAAGTTTATGAATAACTCTAAAATAGACATTTTAATTCTTCTTCCTAAAAAACAGTGGCAACTCTTTTCCTAAAAATAAAAAGTAATTTATTTGTCAATATCTATACACTACACATTTATTTTATAACTTAAATATAAAGATAAATAAGTAACGTGTCATCTATATCTTCAATAAAATTTGGGTGTAAGCAGCATGATTGGAACAGACAAGGTATGATGTGACCTGGTGTATTCAACTGTCATGATAAAGGAGATTTATAATGTATTTGTCCTTCTACAATTATTAAATTGTAACTATTATTTTCTGGATAAAAGCCCAGAATCTTGCCTTACAGAACTTGCAAAAGTAATGCTTGCCCAAATGCCTTTATGTCATATTCTTTATATCTGTTGTAAGTATGGTTTTCCTGGACAATATTCGGATGGCAATAATATGAAGTTTCTCTGTTTGTCCTTTGAATGACACAGGGGTGAACAAATAATAGAACCAAAAAATCTAGGTAGTACTTGCACACAATCACATAAGGTGCAGGTATCTGGGTAACCATTAAAAATCCAAAATCATATAATACAAAAATACCAAAGGATACCCCACTCTAGTTGCAAGAAAAGATAATTAAATGCAAATGTATTAACACAGCAGAGTACAATTAGACAGTTAGTCTATCCCATACAATGTTACATATACTTTGCAATGCAATGACTTCCCCACCATAGTAAAAGTGCAAAAGAAAACTATGCTAAGTGCTAAAAAAGTGCTAAGTGCCTAATCACCATAAATACAAAAAAATATTATAAGTAACCACAATATAAGATATACAACACACTGCCTGCCAATGATCCTCTGAGAAAAAAATGAAGGGCACACAGAAATAAGTAATCTGGGCAATCAAAGTACATGAAGAGTGATCTACGAGTCTATTAAATTGTCCCAATCTGTAGTATGTAACTGTAGATCCCCAAAAAAATGAACGAAGAAGCAAAAAAAAAAAAGGGAAAAAGAGAAAAAAGAAAAAAAACATGGGAAAAATAAATAAAAAAATATATAATGGAAAAAAAATAAGCAAAATATAAGCAAAAAACTTTTTGTGTTAGGGTCTGGTCAGATCTCACCCATGAAGAATCAAGGAGGCCTCCTGATAAGTTAGAGATGTAATGAGATGTAAATTCTTCAGAGTCTTCAGAAAACGGGAAAGGGACTCCCGGAATGTTTCCACAGTATCTCTTTACTGGTATGTATGATCTTGTCATAGCAGGATGGAGGCAGGCAAATTCAGGGCTGTGCGCTCTATCTAATTTTACTATGCTGTGTTAATACATTTTCATTTAAATCTCTTTTCTTTCTACTATAGTGCGCTATCCTTTGGTATTTTTGAACAAATATTATACATTAACTAGTTAAATTGAGGTCTAAAAATATAGTCAATACAGCCAAGACAATCAGACACACAACATTCCCATCAATTATTATTGTTGCTGTTGTCATATATGAGAAGTGTAATATGAGCCCTAAACACTGCTTAGGGTGAGCACAAATTGGGGCATTCTTGGTAAATATTTAAAAGGAGAATAGGTATAGAAGTGCATAAAAATGGCTGTCTCTAATGAAACCTGATCATTGAGAAAAACAAGCTTAAACTGCGGCAAAAGCAGTACAATAATTTTACAATCATTCTTAATATATAAATACAAATATGTAACTTAAATCTTGTATTTGGAGAATGAGTGATGAAACATGAAGATCCCACATTTCGGCTTCTGCATATGATGTAAATTTGTTGCAGGAAGTTTCTGTTAACCTTTTAACCACTAATGTGCAATGTCAATCAATTTTCCTTTATTATGGCGTAAATTTTATATGCTTTTCAAAAAAATCAATACTCTTAGTAACATTTTCCAAATGATTTATTTACAAAAATGCCCAGAGACTTTAATGGTGACTTCTGTAGATAAATCACTTAGAACACAAATGGTGAGGTTACTAGCGCTTGTTAGATCCATGTAGGGTAGCTGGTACTTCCCAAATCAGAGTCTCTTCTCTCTGGCCGTAAGTAGGAAGAGACTCTGATTTGGGAAGTACCAGCTAGGAAAGGGTACAGTACGTTTTTCTATCAGTATGGAATCATTTGGAAAACTTACTTCATTGAGGCCCAAGTCCGATAAAACAACATCATTGTTCTTACAGTAAAGATGCTTTTTCTCTATATAGGTAAAATCTCTTTTCTTCAACTTTCAATGAATACATAATATGATTTTAAAAAATTAAATATTTCTGTGTTGCCAGTTTTCCAGCTTTTCTGGCACTTTGAGAGAATTTGCATGTTATTCTAGTCTGCAAATACTAAATATATAACACATCCAAAACATGTAATAAAATATGAGGAATATAACTTTTAGACTACACAACAAAACACTTTTGTAAACAAATGTTATTATATTTATATTTACTGTAAGTTCAGCTGTTAAACTTTGCAGTAACATTCCTGGATGTTGCAACTAGCTCAATTAATTATCCAGTTCCAGAGAGGTGCTACGTGACATTGTTATGAGCAAATACTAGCTATTGGTGTAAGATCCCTTCATTGGACACCAAAGAATTCCAAAGTTTTACAGTGTTTTTTTTTATGTTACTATTAAATTTCAGGGGGTAGAATTCACTTACAAAATGTAACTGTATTTCAAGAGCATACAGAAAGGGAAGATGGTGTTAACATTACATAAAAATATAATTATTTTATTTTAATGACTTATGGCAGACAAATCTATAGCCATTTTAATATGTATATTGATTAAACTACTTTAATTTTAATTGTGTGTACTTTCTATGGGTTTTTTTTTCACTGTGTACGATTAATTTCAGAACATGATTACCAGGATACTATTTAATAATCTGTATAATTACAAAATTTGCATATTGTTTAAAATCTAAACAAAATAACAAATACAACATCAATCAAATAATGGTATAAGAGAAGTAATGGTGCACAATTCTCCACATTTTTTTGATTCCTAAATAAAATGATCTGTGCACTTTTAAGGGACAGCTTGAAGAAGTGTTTTACGTGTAAAGAGTGTGTCCACTTTTTTTTTTTTTTTTTTTTTACAAAAAGTGCAGATTTCAATAAAATGTAGCACTTTTATAAATTAATATTTTTCCATCCCCTGTCAGACAACTGGTCCTGTTGCTTCCTGTTTGCTTAGCTCAGTGGAACTAAACTAACTCAAGAGGCAGGCAATAGCTAAGAGCACCTACCTCGCGAAGACTTCACTGAAATTCCAACCCAGTCGAGATATATAGAGACACAGTCAGGGTGGAGTCTAAGTGTCAATCTCTACAGTCGTAACCAGTGACAGTTGAATGGAATTGGTGGTGTAAATGGAGGATCCAACAGTCTTGCAGGGTCCATAGACCTCAATGCTGTAATCCGCCAAAGCGCGAGAGTACAGCAGTGACATTGGAGAAGACCTGTCTGGGACAGATTTTAGGTAGGTAAATCACACACTTACATGTCCCCACCGCCACCAGACCCCCAGTGACGATGTCAACGTCAAGGGTTTTTGCGAATTAAGCAAAGTCCCGAGACATTGACAGTGCTGGTTTAAAGCATAGGTAGATATGGCAAAATGCTATTATGTTTTATATTACCAGGTAACAATCATTGAACAATGTAATAATAATTTCAAACCTACACCAGAAAACAGAGAGACAGAAAACATAACTTTATGAATGTATAAGTATCTTTGTATTAATTTGATCTAAAATAAAAGCTGATAAAAAGGCCAAAGAGAATCTTATTAAAAAGACAATTCACAATACAATTTTAATTTTCATGTCTTCATAGAATAACTTGACCCAATATTCCTTGTTTTTTTTGGACAAAAGAATACAGGAAACCGGACAACACCATTACTTCTAAAGAGTAGCTATTCAAATGAAAACATTTCAAGAACAAACAATATAACACTCCAGGGGCCACAACAGTTCCAGGATAGTAACTAACTACAAGCATATATTTTTATTAAATAATGTCTACATTCAACATCCTTATTTTAAGTCTGTTTAAATATTGAGGCTTTACCCAAAGCATTCAGCCAAGACCCCAAAGCCGTAACAAAGGGTAACAATACATTTTTAAAATACCTGCTAATTACTATTTATATACTAATTATTGTTATTACGAGTATGTAAAAACAGTATGTAAAAACAGGGTTGCCATCAGGGGGTAGAGCCGATATGGCTGTACATGACCCGGTCTGCCCTGGGGGGAGTGGGCCCTACATTCCCAATGGGCATATATATCGCTATATATATCTATGCCCCAGCAGGCCCCCGTCCCACTGACTACATGTATAGTGAAGAGGAGGCCCAGAAAACTCCATCTGCCCCCTCCATCAGGTCCTCTTCAACTCTTATCAGCCTGCATGTCAGAGTGTTGACTCGGGTTACCATGGCAATGCTCCAACGCGGCATGCATACTATGTTCTCTTCACTATACAGCAGCGGGCAGTCTGCACAATTCCACTGGACCATCATAGAATGTAATGCCCCTCCTCCCTGGCCATAGGTAAGAGGCATGTGGGGGAATAAAGTAAACATTTAACAATAAATTTAAAAAAAGCTTTTTGCAGTCCCTATCCTACACCACATATTTACACACACGCACACATGGCATCCACTATACACACATTGCAGCAACTACACAAACACACTTAATCCACTACACACACACTGCACCCACTATAGATGTTTCGGGTTTCCCCTTTGTCAATGCCCAAAATTTCATTTTTAAATTTTTGGCATTGACATAGGGGAAACCCAAAAAACTTGTTTATTTTTGGTCCTTCAAATAAATTGTATGTAGCACTTTTTTTTGCATCTACTTGTCCTTCCTTTATTTCTTTATTTTCTTTCCCTGAGAACACTGCAAAGACCTTTGCTGTGAATCCACCTTTGGCAGAATCATTAGAAAGTCCAGAATGAGAATTATGGTCTGCCTAGTTGATTGGGAAGACTAGATGGGCCAAATGTTTCTTATTTGCCGTCTCATTCTATGTTTCTAATGTGAATTCTCTGCATATTTAGTATTTGTCATCAGTAGCAAAGCACGCTGGCAACAAATAAACAAATGGCGGCATGCCCCCTCACTTTGTGCCACCCAAGTCCTCCGCTCATCCTATTCTCAGAGATATACATACCCATGCAGTAAGGGAGAGTGACATCACCAGAGGAGGACCAGGCTTAAGGGAGAACTTGGCCTCAGCTTGGAATATAAAGGTGACTATATCCTTTCTTTCTTGATTTCTTTCATTAATTAATGTTAATTAATGTCTTATACTCCATTAATGTGCTTTCCTCTTACAGTTAGAATTGGGGTTTCTCTATTCTGCATATGTTAAATGCTTGTCAGGAAAATAGCTTGTCATCTTGTCACTTATTTTGCTACTTTAGATTTTTGACTTGTTTTCTTCTCAAAATCGAGCATATAATAGAACATAATAGGCCATTTTCAACAGCAAAGTTACATAGCAATGCAGAATAGACCCGTTCACTCCCAATCCCATGTAGGCACATTGTTGGTTACAATTTAGAAGGGCTGAAAAAAAGTTGACACCCAGGACTAAAATTTAACACAAAGAGGGTTATGACAAGCAATTACTAGGAAATGGTGATGGGACAAGAGAAAATGACAAATTAAGCTTGACAGATGTAAGACCAGGAATAGGAACAAAAATCTCAAAATATAAAAAAAAACATGCACAGGAAAAAAAAAAAACTGAAGCGACTCATAGGTTTGCCAATCTAATCTATCCTCTCAGTGAATAATGAGAGGTGAATGCACTTTTATTTGCAGGAATGTTGTTGTTGACTGTCACCATTAATGAACAGAATCACCTACAACAACTGCCTAAACAAGTTACAGCATGCCATTTTCTGTAACGAATGGTAGATTACGTTTTATAGGGTAAACTATATAATAATATTAATTTGATAATAACATTTATAACTTGTCCTATCGATCTGCATTAACCCTTTAATGGTCTATAAATAATAAAAATCCCTTTTACTATATGTACGAAGCATTATATAAAAAAAAATTATATACATTCCATGTATTTTTTTCCTGTACTCCATGTTGTGGGACATCACAACACTATATTGTATTGTAGGTCATACCAGGTTTGGTTAGAGCAAGATTGACAGAAGCCACACTATTAGTTATTTACAACTATCATCATTGTATGCACCACCTCCTGTTACTTAAATGCTGAGTGAAAAGTTATGGACAAAGAATGACAAAGTGTGCCTCCCTCCAATTTGTAATTTACAGGGACACAGAGGAAATTTCTTAAAGGAATACTATAGTGCCAGGAATACACAATAGATCCCTCTGCCCTCAAAGTCGCCAAGCATATAAGAAGTACCTCCAGTTGCTGTCTTAACCCTGCAATGTAATTATTGCCGTTTCTCGTAAACTGCAATAATTAACATTGTAGAGTTATGGGGACAGGGACACTGCAACCAAACCGCTTCAATGAGCTGAAGAGTTTTTGAGCTGAAGAGTAGTAGCAGCTAGAAGTGTGATTCCAATTCATCTTGGAAAGAACAGGATATGAATTGTATGTGTGTGTCTGAGTGTGTGTAAAACTGCTTCTGTGTGTCTGAGTGTGTATGTAGGAGTAACTTTGTGAAGTGTATATAATGTAATCACCCTTTAAAATAATTATGCCTATGTAGAGGTTTGGTGCTTCCTGTTTGCTCTTCAGTTGGACTTTCAATGTGGTTTGTGATTCTTAGTTACTTTGTATTGTATCACATTGCTGCTATGTGATATAACTATGTGGAATGGTTAACTGCCCATAATAGAAACCCTCCAGACACAGAGTCTACTGAGGTTACTATAAAAACTGTCACCTGACTGCTGGCTAGAATGTAAACTAGCAACACTGTGCATATTTTATCTGTCACCCTCATACAGTGTTAATTTTGGTGGCAAATTTTTATTTAGTTTTAGTCATAGTCTTTTGACTAAAACGCCATTTTAATTTTAGTCATATTTTAGTCATCTGAATTGTTATAGTTTTAGTCTAATTTTAGTCGACAGGACTAAAATCTAATGAGTTTAGTTGAAGCCTCTATCTGTCTCTTTTGCCCCTTCCCCAGCCCCTTTGTATCTCTTTGTGTCCTCCCAGCCCCTCTAGGTCTCTCGCCCAAATCCTGGTCTGTCTCTTTTGCCCCTTCCACAGGCCCTCTGTTCAGTGTTACATTTTGGTGGCAAATGCCATTTTAGTTTTAGTCGTATTTTAGTCATCTGCATTGTTTTAGTTTTAGTCTAGTTTTAGTTGACTAAATATCAAAGATTTTAGTCAACAAAAATTTGACTACAATTGTTAATCGACAAAATTAACACTGCTTTCGTAACACATTACTGGGTATAATTTGAATAATGCTACCATCACCATAGTGCACAATTATATACATGTTAAATGTTTACTAGATATGAATACTTCATTGCTAAAAGTAGCATCTTGCTTGAAAGGGGAATAAGAAAATACAGAGAATTTAGAGGTTTTTACGCCGTCGACATGGATAAAGCATGATGAATCAATGTGACAAAGGAGCTTATCTTAAATGAAATGGGAAGAGACAGCTGTGTTTAAGAATTTTAAAATGAGAGATTAATTGATAAAGTATTATCAGAGGAGATTTTATTTGTACGGCTTCACAAGAATAAAGATGACAACAAGGTGACACGTGCATTGTACGTGGCTTTTAGTGGTGATAATGGTAAAATATAAGTCATTGTGGTATACGTCAAATGGTGTAAAAGATAAGCAATAATTATTGTTAGAAATTGATGAGCATAAACTATTTAATAATTATTTACTTTGGACTTTTGGTGGAAATATTTGACACATGTTTGACACTAGTTAAATCTGAGTTGGCATACTGATGATCATTTTCTCAACTTAATGTTTTCTGTAAGTATTTGGGTTAGTTACCTACAGAGCAATGTGCAGTACGGAAGAAAGCCCTCTAAGGCGGTGGTTCTTTAAAGGGACACTATAGGCTCCAAAGCAACTTTAGCATAATGAAGCAGTTTTGTTGTAAAGATCATGCCCCTACAGTCTCACTGCTCAATTCTCTGCCATTTAAGAGCTAAATCACGTTTTTTTCTGTTTATGCAGCTCTAGTCACACCTCCCCTGGCTGTAACTCACACAGCCTGCATGAGAAAAATGGTTTCATTTTCAGTCAGATGTTAACTTGTTTTAGACGTTTTTATCTCCTGCTCTTTAATTTAAACTTTAATCACACACATGAGACTACGGCTGCATAAAAAAGTAATTTAACTCCTAAATGGCAGATAATTGAGCAGTGAGACTGCAGAGGTAAGATATATTCACCAAAACCACTCAAAAAAGATATAGTGGTTGGTATATAGTTCATGGGAACTTGTCTCCAGAATTGCTTTGACAATAGTTTTATCTTAGGCTTCGATTTAATTCAATTTTAACTTTCCAAATGATTAAATACTGTTAGAATTTTTTTCCAAATTATTTATTATTGGAAGTCATCATTAACGTATTTGGAAATGTTTTCCAACAGTATTGAATCATTTGGAAAACATATTAAATTGAGGCATTAGACTAAAAGGCACATCGCCAGATCTTATAAAGATTTCCATTTATATTATATCAGTAAAATTAAAAGGACACTATAGTCACCAGTACAACTACAGCTTGTTGTAGTTGTGCTGGTGAGTATAATTATTCCCTTCAGGCTTTTGCAGTAAACACTGTCTTTTCAGATATAATGCAGTGTTTACATTACAACCTAGGGATACCTCCACTTGCCACTCTGCTGATTGCTTGCAACTGTGTGTGTGTGACTGTGTGCGAGTGATTATATGCCTGGGACTGTGTCCATGTGGCTGTATTTGACAATATATGTATACAGTGGCGTACTAAGAGTGGGGCGGAGGAGGGCGGTCCATCCAAGGTGTCACTAACTAGGGTGGTACCATGAGTGCCTGTGCTATGATCCATCTATTATTATACCGCGAGCCTCAAGGGCTGCAGCCAGGCAGCACTATTTAGAGGAGCAATGGGAGGAATTTGGAGGCGCGCAATGTCACACCAACGTGACGTTGATGTGCACCACTTGTCTGTCTTCACGGAGTTCCAGCAGTAGCAAAAAGGAGGGTGCAGGGGTTTTGTAAAACAGGGGCAGTAGAGGGGTTTTGTAAAACAGGGTCTGGAGAGGGGTTATACAAAGTTTCCAATGAAATGAAAACATTTTAAAAATGTTGCTTTTTAAATGAGAGATGTGGAGAGATGGGGGGAGGGAATGACAAACACAGGATCCGCCCCGTGTGCCAAATGCTCTAGGTACGCCCATGTAGAGGAGTATTATGAAATCCTTAGGATTGTTGGGCTTAATGCTGTGCCTATACTTAAGCGAAAAGACAAACAAGTGGTCCATAAAAGTCGAGATCAAGGGAGAACAGAAATAACATCAACAATGACAAAAAATTCATTCAGTAAGTGCTAGATATAAGGGTTAAAAAGAAGTCAGGTCAAATACCAAAAAAACTACACAGAACAAGGAACATGCTTTGGGGATATCCAGATGCAACAGCTTAGAATGAACTTAAGCATTTAATGGGTTTGAATAAGTATTATTCAGTGTACGTTGGCTTGCCTCCTTTCTGCTCACCCAGAATGTATGCATGTATCAGTCACATGGGTTTTAAATAATTTTAAAGGTTTTGTATAATATTTATAATGTATATTATTATTATCAATAGGTAATTATGACATAACAAGTAAAGTGTCACTATATACTTTTATCATCAGTCCACTTGGATGTCTTTGAATGTTTATGGATATCAATATTCTTTAGGGATTTGCAGGTATCTGGAAATGGAGCATGTTTTACTGCTAAATAGGTTGTACCGAGCAAATGTTAGAATGGCTTGAACCCCACCCTTACATCATCTCCTATAAGGGACACTATAGACATCTCCCTTACTTACTGTGTCAGTGGGATTTCTAGTTCCCCTTATACCTAATATAGTCAAACACCTAAGTACAATGCAAGTGGAGTCCCTTAAAAAAGTACATGTCTCCCTACAATGTCACTGAATGTGCATGTGGGAGGTGTGATTCCCAAATCATAAAATCATTGTGAAATTAAGAATATTTTTATACTCGTATAAATTGTAGACTGCCAATCAAAATACATGAATTGATGCCCATTGAAAGAGGCATGTATCGGAAATAAAAAATCCTCAAAAGTGGCAGCATGGCGGCAAGCAGATGTATTTTACACATTTCCATTTGATATGGTCCAGCCTACATACTGAAGTGTAAATGAGTAAGTTAATAGCAATGTACTATTGTCAAAAAGCAAAACAAAAGTCCCTCTGCCTGTTCCCTAAACTCCTGATTCATCAGAGTGCATCATGTGTGCAGTTAGACATCTTAACCTTCCATTATCCCATATCCTGAGGGGGGAGCCCATCGGGTGGCTCATGCACTTAAGGTAATGCTGAACAAGGAACCAGGTGGGCGCCATGGCCCATTAAGAGCGTGGCCGGGCCACTCTAATATCGGATGCTAGGAGGAAGTGAGAGCCTGTAATTTCCTCCCAGCTTAGAGAGAGTGCCACTCGGGAGGGAGGAGGAGATGGCCACACAGGCAGCAGGGAGGAAAGAAGCACATAAAAGAGCTGCTGCAGACCAAACACTCATTCTCATCAACCTCAGCCAGCAGCAGGATTCTAAGTAAGTCACCCTGCTGCACACAAAAAGTATGCTAACAGGAGTGTGCTTGCAAATATAAAAAAATATGACATGTATTTGCGTATTTGTCTATGTTTACGTCAGGTTGTGTGTGTGTATATGTCAGTTTGTGTATCTGTGTCAAGATGTGTGTGTATGTGCCAGTGTGTTTATTTGTGTGTCCGGGTGTATGTTTCAGTGGGTGTATCTGTGTGGCAAGGCATGTATGTGTAAATCTGTGTATGTGTCAGGGTGTTTATATGTGTGTATCTATGTGTTAATGTATATCTGTGTAAGTTTCAATATATGTGTGTATGTGCATACATTCCAGCAATCAAACACCAACTCAACATGCAAACACACCCCTACAATCAAACACAAACACCCCTTCATTCAAACATCAACACTTCACACAAAAGCACATCTGCTTTTAAAAGCCAACATTACATACAAACAAACCCATGCATTCAAACACAAACACTACACACAAGTGCATCACTGCATTCCAAAAGCAATAGTACATACAAATACAACCCTACATGCACATATACTTTACACAAACACATGCTTACATTCAAACACACAAAACCTGCTTACAAATACAACCATGCAAGGATGGCATATCCCCAGCTGGCATAGCATCGTGGGAGTTGTACGGGAGATGAGGATCTACCTTTTGGGCACTCTTGCGCAAGAGAGGGTCCCAAAAAATGTCTTGCATAAGGGCCCTCTCTACATTATTTCTGTCACTGTTGTACTGTAATTAGTTTTATTTATTTACATTCCCCCAAAAAATGTATACACACATACACATTGGATCATAATAAAAAACTTATAGCAGTTTAAAAAAAATAAGATAATTTTTAATAGTCCAACAAGTTAAATACACAGACAAATATATAGGTAGCAAAGCATGTATTCCTAAACAGATACAAAGAATGACTTCAGGAAGAAGATCAGCAGATAGGGTTTCACTGGCAGCTAAGTTGGGAATTGCAAAGACAGAGTGTGACCTTTGAGATTCAGCAGCACTGAAATCAGACCATGATTTCACACCAAATTCCTTTGACCAGTTTAAAGGCTTGTTTCATTTCCAGAAATACCTGATGCCAGACTACAGACATGTTTTGTACATGATCCTGCAGAGCTCTAAAAAGAAATAGAACAAGACTAATATATATTTCACAGGATCTCTGAAATGTTCCAGAACAAAATCAATTCAAAATAAAGCTATATACTGAAAAAATGATACAACTTTTAGATTACATAATAATCAATTAGCCTGAATTTTCCAAGAAAATGCATATTTGAGAAACATGAAAGATGAAGGGATTACAAAAAAAGGTAAATAATTTAAATATTATTATTATATACACTCACTAGCCACAACATTAAAACACCTTGTCTAATATCGTAATATCGAGAAGGTCCCACTTGTGCCGCCAAAACAGCTTTGATGAGTTAAGCCACGGACTCTACAAGACCTCTGAATGTGTCCTGTGGTATCTGGCACCAAGACATTACCAGCAGATCCATTAAGTCCTGCAAGTTGCGAGATGGGGCCTCTATGGATGGGATTTGTTGTTCCATCACATCCCGCAGATGCTTAATTATATTTGGATGTGGGGAATTTAAAGTCTGAGGCAACACCTTGAACTCTTTGTCATATTCCACATCGTGGCAGCGGTGTATTTACCGCAAGGCTGACAAGGCATTTACCTTGGGCAGCACTTTCAGTGGGGGACGGCAAAAAAGCCGCCCCCCCAATCCCCCTGGCAAATGCCTTGCCAGACTCTTTTCTTGGGGGGCCAAGGAACAGGCAGGCTTGCCACCTCAGGGCCCCCACAAGGCTGGCATGCGCTGATGTGGCGAGGGACACTGTCCCCTGAGTTTTCCCTGCTCAGCTCCCTTGCGTGCACCACAGTGATGCCGGAGCCAAAATATGATGTCACCCAAGCACCGGCATCACTATGAGGTACGTGAGGGAGGTGAGCAGGGAGATCAGAGCTCCCTCGCTGCCTCCACTGTGAGCCTGCCTTTTCAAACGACCGCCCGACCACCTGCCTGTGTGCAGGGATGTATTTACCACAAGGCAAACAAGGCATTTGCCTAGGGCGGCACTTTCAGGGGGGCGCCAAAAAATGCCACCCCAAGCACCCAGACAAATGCCTTGTTTGCCTCATGTTCTGGGGCTGTCCTCCTTACAGTGAGTGAGTGAGTGTGCCTGTCAGTGTGTGTCTGTTAGTGAAAGTGTGTGTCGGTTAAACAGTGTGTGCCAATGACTGTATGTGTGTGCCAATGACTGTGTATCTGTCAGTGAGTGTATATCAGTGCATGTATCAATGAAGGCATGTGTCTGTCAGTCAAAAAAGTAGCCTTGACACGAATTGGGGGGGGGCAAATTTAGATTTTGGGGGTGCCCGAATTTAGTCTTGCCTAGGGCAGCAAAAATCCAAAATACACCACTGCCTGTGTGCCTGCCAGCCCAGCCAGCAGCAACCCCATTGGACCCCATGGAAGAATCCACTCCAGCAATCCCAAAGGTAGGGAGGCTGGTTGGATTAAACTTAAAAAATATAAAAATGTAAAAGATTGTGAGTGTGTTAGTGTGTGTCTGTTAGTGAGTGTAAGTGATTGTGTCTTTTAGTGAGTGTGTTAGTGTGTGTCCATTAGTGTGTGTTTATTAGTGAGTGTGTTAGTGTGTGTGTGTCTGTTAGTTAGTGTGTGTCTGTCACTGAGAGTGTGTATGTTGTTTGTCAGTGAGTGTGTATGTGTGTTTTTTCAGTGAGTGCGTATCGGTCACTGAGAGTGTGTGTCTGTCAGTGTGTGTATGCGTGCGTCAGTCTGTGTATGCGTGGTTCAGCATGTGTAACGTGTCTGTCAGTGTGTGTATGTGTGTCTGTCAGTGTTTGTATGCGTGTCTGTCAGTGTGTGTATGTGTGTCTGTCACTGATAGTACCACTGCCATCAGGGTATACCTTTGCCATGTGTTGTATGTGGTCTGCTACCACAACGTGCACCTATCATTATTTTGCTAGAAGGGAGTTACCACAATTACAGGCATTCTCAAATATTAGATAATAATTAAATAGATAGTTTATAGCTTAGTAGCCCTGTTAGTGTCACTATAGATTCCATTAGGATATCTTCCCAACAAACACAATCTAGGATATTGTTAGGTTTAACATAAATCCAGATATTTGTGTAGAAGATTCATACACAAACAAAATAGACAGAGGATATTAATCAAATAGCCAGTGGATTTGAGATATGGAATTTAGAATCAATTAAAAAAGCATTATGTTCTCTTGCATTGAGGGAACATTGAGTTGGAGTTGGAGATAATATTTGAAGTCATACTCAAATCTTTCTGGCAATGTATCTTAACCACGAATGATACAAAGATCAGAATTCCTTATTGCTGAACCTTATCATTCTGATTTCAGCCAGTTCTAAGCTGGATTGTACAATGATCATAGCAATATAAGGACTTTGAGGGTTGCCACCTGGCCGGTATTATACCTGCACAGCCAGTAGTTGAGGCTGCCCAGCCAGTTTTTTATAAATATTGGCAATGCAATTGCTGGTACTTTATTCCATCATCAGCATTCAGCAAGGAGTCTGCTCTGTACAGAAACAGCCGCCCAAGCTGAGCTGTGTGTGTGATTTGCTGCTCTCCTTCCTGTCCTACTCTGCATGGATGTGAACTGATTACAGTATTCAAACATCTGTTGGGCAGCTTAGCTTTCTGCCCCATGCTTCCGATGGCGACCTGACCTCCCATTTATCAAAAAGAAGGCTGTGGAGTTCTGAACGCTGGAGGAGAGGGTTGGGGAAAGGGGAAGTGAAACAAGGTCAACGTCACATCCCTTCCCCGCTCTGACTGTGCCATGCTCCAGAAAGGATCCAATAAGGCTGGGCAGAAGAAAGAAGTCACAGACAGCAGCTGCTGCTCACATAATTCATTCTTCTAATTTATCTACTGAGCCTGAGTGAGAAAAGTGACAGATCACTAAGCTTAGCCAGACAGCATGTAACTACAGTCACAGTTCAAAATTGCAAACCTAAAATCCCCAATTACATTTTATTTGCAATAGTTTTTATGTTTGTTAACTAGTTAAAACTCGTTTTGCTTCTTTGAATTATCAAAAAGCATTAAATAGCAATTGCACTTTAAAGGGACACTGTAGGCACCCAGACTACTTCAGCTCATTGTAGTGCCCTGGGTGCTGTGTCCCTGTTTACATGGCAGCTCTAAGTCTGCCCTCAGTGGCTCTCTACCAGACAGCCACTAGGGGTACTTCGGAAATCTAAACTGACTTTTGGTCCGTTATCTGACGCTGGACCTCCAGCATCAGATTTTCCCCAAAGGAAAGCATTGAATAATGCATGAGCATTAGGTCTCCCCGCCAGCTGACGTCGGTGGTGGAGGAGCATGGGCGGAGCCAGACTCAGGACGAGGGACATCGGCACTGGATTCAGGTAAGTGGCTTTTAAGTGGTTTTACCCCTTCAGCCCTATGGGAGGGTGCGAGGGAGGGGGGAGACCTAGTAACTCTATAGTGCAAGAAAAACTGGTTTGTTTTCCTGGCACTATAGTTTCCCTTTAAGTAACACTTCATTGGCATTTATTTAAAAATCCCTATTTAGTATATATTCCCTATAACCAATTTAGTATATCCCTTATATATTTCATATACATCTCCTATATATGCAAATGTACTTTAATGGGAAAAAACTAATCACTATTTAGTATATATATATATATATATATATATATATATATATATATATACACTGTATATTCAGTATTTATACACAACTACTTGACCAGAACACCAAACTGACTTAAAAAAACAAAAAATCACTATTTAGTTTATATATCCCCAATGAAAACATGCATTTATTTCTGCACACTTTCTTTGAAATGAACAGCTTAAAAAACTGCAGATCAGAGAAATCAGGACGCCAAAGACATGAAGAACATGAGACTCACTGACTAGAGATTGATGACCTAAACCTCAATGTTTCAGCTCAACACCTTTCTCGAGGGGATCTTACTTTTACCCTATATCCTCTGTCTTATTTACATCCCTAAACCATATATATACAATTACAAAGTTGAGGAGAAGGGAGGGAAGGGGAATGGACCAAATGCTTTCATCATCGCCCATCCCAATGGAGCGCGAAATGTCATCATGCATGGAGTGCCTGGGGCACGGAATGCCCAAAAACTACTCAGTCACTGAAATTGTGCTCCTAAAAAAATCATGCATTCCTTGAACAATGAACTCGTTGGTTCAGTTCTTGGCTCCCCTTTGCTTTCCTCAATCAGTGGACAGTGTGTTTCATAATGATAGAAAGTAAATATCCTTAACACATTCAAACCTTTATGCCATCTGTCTCTAGACCTAGATAAATGTACAACACAACACGACACATGTACTACATATTCAAACAAAAACATCACATCTAATTGACCCAATATTGTCTGGGTCCTATGATAACTATAGCTATAAATCTTATATCCCTAATATAAAAATGCAAAATAATAAATGAAATAAAATTGCAAAAACACAACTTTTTAAGTATATGAAAAAAAAATAATATATATAATCTAAGTTTTACGCTATGACCTTTTTCTCTCTTTTATTCTGTTTATTAGCATAGTGTATTAAGTGACAATATACTGGGGTGATTTTAAGCTGCACTGGTTTATATTTTGTGATTTTAGCTCCTTTATTTCCCTTTTTACATTGTTTTGTATTTTTAAACAAAAATATATGTTTGTAAAATTCATGTGTTAAGTGAAGATTTAACCCAAGACTGAAAGGATATTAAAATATCTATTCCAGTTATATTTCAAAAGAATACATCTACTCCGTCCAATGTAATTAAAATGTAATTAGATAGATATTGAGCATTTATTTTATCTATTTAATTTTCAACATGTACATATACAACATTTATTATTGGATGAATGTTAACATTCTTATTAATGTTTTTTCTTCACTTATTGTTCATTGTTTTATACATTTATTAAAAAAAATTGTCAATAAAAAATAGTTGAAAAGATATTGAAACATAGAAACATAGAATGTGACGGCAGATAAGAACCATTCGGCCCATCTAGTCTGCCCAATTTTCTAAATACTTTCATTAGTCCCTGGCCTTATCTTATAGTTAGGATAGCCTTATGCCTATCCCACGCATGCTTAAACTCCTTTACTGTGTTAACCTCTACCACTTCAGCTGGAAGGCTATTCCATGCATCCACTACCCTCTCAGTAAAGTAATACTTCCTGATATTATTTTAAACCTTTGCCCCTCTAATTTAAGACTATGTCCTCTTGTTGTGGTCGTTTTTCTTCTTTTAAATATAGTCTCCTCCTTTACTGTGTTGATTACCTTTATGTATTTAAATGTTTCTATCATATCCCCCCTGTCTCGTCTCTCCTCCAAGCTATACTTGTTAAGATCCTTTAACCTTTCCTGGTAAGTTTTATCCTGCAATCCATATAACCAGTTAAGTAGCCCTTCTCTGAACTCTCTCTAAAGTATCAATATCCTTCTGGTCATACGGTCTCCAGTAATGAGTACAATACTCCAAGTGAGATCTCACCAGAGTTCTAATGAGTATTTGAATATTTACTACAAAGATTATGTAGGGAAATGTTCGACATTCTAAATACATTAACACTATTCACAGGTAACCAGCTTATCCTAACGCAATTTGTAATGCAATTTGGGCTGTAGACTGGATAAATATAGAAATGTAGATATTGATTGATAGTTTATACATTCCCACCAAGCCCACTGATCACTTGTTATTTCCTTTCTACATAGTGTGTTAGCCTGACAAGGTCATACTACACGTTGATCAGAATTTAGCAGTTGTATCTAACACGCATCAATTACACATCAACTTAATACATCATTCTCATGAGAAAAATGGAAAGCAACTTTCCTATATTAATGTCAAGTTTTGTTTAATGTAGCCTTATGCTATTTTATTAATGTGAATACAAGTTTAATACACACAATTTATTCTCGTAAATATTCTCGGAGGTTAGGGAAGCTGTTACTAAGTAAAAAAAATTACCTGATATATAAAAATATATTTTATATTCAGTGAAATGTATGAGCTAATGTTTTATATTATACAACGGGTATTTTAGTAAATGTGACATTAGCACATAAGTCATACCTCCCCAACATTTTAAATGGACGTAGAGGGACACTTTTAATTTCAGGGATGTGAGTGTGGGGATGGCCAGAGATGGGGTTGTTCTCAGATGTTTTAGGCGACTTACTAAACAATTTATGCAAATAATATATATTTTTGAACAGGAACACTACATTTATTTTTAACATAGACTGATTTCTAAACACAGTTATTGTAGTTTAAATACACATTACTTTGTGTATTATGACACATTCAGACACAACAACAATATGATGCCTAGAAAAGATATTGATATTGAGACAAAAAAAAGAGGGACAGAGTGATTTTAGAAGCAGGTAAATGGGAAGATTTTTATTCTTAAATACACACTCGAAAATCCCCAACTACTACAACATATTGCATGATTCTGTGATTGGGATGTGTCTTGGTATGATACTAGAATACTGTTAGTGCAGTTCCTATAGTTTGTGTCAAACCGATTAAAAAAAAAAGATTGACAAAACTGAGTGCTCCCCCCCGCCACCCTTATCTGGGGTCGCCTTCCTTGTTATGGCATCTCTAATGAATCGGCGTGCTAAGGGTGTTGAGATATCAACTGATTTCAGTTTCTATAAATCTGCTTCATGTACAGAGATGAATTACAGGGTTATCGAATGTATCCAATTATCCAATGCTGATCTTTTAATACATTAATCTATTGCACCTGTCACTGTGTACGGTCTTTTTCAGCGTATCTTTGTTGTGCTGTCTGTCATTAAAAGTTCACCTAGGGATATATCTACATCTCTCTCTCTCTGATCTAAATTACATTATCCATGGTATGATAGTTTCCATTGGGGGTATATCTAAAATAGTGTTTTTTTTTTGGGGGGGGGGCAGTGGAGTGTCCCTTTAAGTGCATTATAAATCCTAGACCTTGAGTTATTTAAGAGAAGATTAAACTACCAATTCTAGCTCCAAACAAAATAAGGGTAAATATTATTATATCATACATTGACCCTTTTCTAAAGGTAACTTGAGCAGAAACTAAACCTCTTGGTCTTGGCAGGTCTTGGCCGGCATAATTTATATATTGACAAGAACATCACATTGAGCCACATTGAAAGATAATGCTACAGCGAACAAGTGATTGCCAAAATGGATCAAGTAAACAATGGAAGAACATAGCTTGGTCTGATAAATTCTGATTGTTGCTTTAAGACTCATAACATATGGTAAGAATTTAACATAAAATATATAAATCCACTCAGAACCATATTAACCATTAGCCAGCATAGGTGGCTGCATGGAGCTCTGGCTGTTAGGATGCTCTGCTTGAGTCAGCAGGAAATCAACAGAGCTCTCTTCTCAGTCCTCTGTCCCCTCATCTGCTTGAGGGAGCTTTAGGGTCTGCACCTCTATTGGGTCTAGATCAGTGTTCCCCAACCCAGTCCTCAGGGACCACCAACAGTCCAGGATTTATGTATTTCCTTGTTTTATTCCAATTGAGATACAGACAAAACCTAGACTGTTTGTGGTCCCTGAGAACTGGGTTGGGGAACACTGGTCTAGATCACTCGAAGAGCTCCCTCATGGTCCCACATTGCTTCCAAAGGACTCTGAGCCCCACCGCCAGCAACAGACCACAATGTTCACTCACCTGAGCACCTGGGATTCTGCTCCCCAGCATGCCTCCACTGGACCACAAGGGATCCTGCTCCCCAGCATGCCTCCACTGGACCACCAGAGATCCTGTTTTCCAGCATGCCTCCACTGGACCACCAGGGATCCTGCTCCCCAGCATGCCTCCACTGGACCACCAGAGATCCTGTTCCCCAGCCTGCCTCCACTGGACCAGCAGGAATCCTGTTCCCCCATTTACCTCATGCCTTTGATTTAGATTGGAGGCCTCGTTTGAATGCATAACATGGTGCACATACAATTTATCATATGCTCGTAGTATGAGGTGGGCTGTCTGTCTAATGTTGGAAGATTACATGGATCCAGTTTATTTCCTACTGGATTAACAGAGTCCTATTGACTGGTAATTACCTGTAGTTTGAGGACTGATGGGATCTGAGTGTCAGCAGTTTTCGGCCTTTCACATTTTTAGCTCAGTAATATATGACCCATTTCACTGACTTTTAATTGTATTTATATTGTCACTGTCATTGCATTATATTGCTCATGGCTTTGTTCTCAAGAAAAACATGAGAAGATGAAATGTTTTTGAGATGCCTTCTGTGACACAGCTCTTGGACCAACTCAATTGCCTGTAACCGAGACTATATGACACTGCATAGGCAACAGTAACAGACATGATATTTCCATATAAGCCATTATACTTAATTATTTACTTAACAATTTGGGTCTTTCAAATAGCACTGTTTGTACAGACAAATCTATCACTATAGCTATTTCAGAAAATTAATGACATGATAGACATCTATTCTTGTGCCGTACTATAAAGCAGTACTTGATAGACACAGATTGAGTGCAGCTTACCAAATGAAACTCACAAACTCAGCACCATAATGATACATGTATTCAAAGTACCTCAATGCTTTTATACAAACTGGGAACTGCATAATAAAAGATGTTAATAAAAACTATATACGGTATGTTAATGTTAAAAAAATAGGCAAGCAATAAATAAATAAAATGATGAATACAATAATTCTGAATGAGAAGCGAAATGAAAATTGGGGTAGCCAACACCTGTATCTGCACAAAATCTTTAGCACAGCATGTAATGTGGTTCATTTGGTTAATGTGCCAACTGTTGCACCTGTTCAAACCACAGCTTCTATTCTCAAGCACTTCTCAGTCACTTCGTCACTACGGGACAACTTAGTCTTGCAAACCGAAATATCTAGTAATTGGTAGTTACACTATCAGATTTCCCACTTACCTAGCAGGCCAATATACTTTGAGCAGCTGAAAAGCCTTACTGGCTGGCTACATGGCTTTATCAGTCTGCCTTTTATCCTTTCAAGGTCAATAAAATGAGTACAATTGACTTGTATTATTATAACAACACTTTTAAACCTGAATTTACTTTAAACTGGGAGAAAAATAATATTCAAGTATCATTTCTTGCATGCACGTTGATAACGATTAGAATATGATCTCGGTAACCCTAAAAAATGCCAGGGGCATACATCAGATGAGAAAGCCTTCTCCCAGGCAATCAAAGAGTTAAATTATGCTTCACTCGCAGTAAAAGTAGTTACAGTATATTTTTCCCTTCACAGTATATGAAATTGACGACGTTTTTTTCTTGCAGTAAAACTTTATAAGTTTATTAATTAAATACGAGAACATAAAAAAAGATAGAACTCTATACAGTGAGTGCATTTAAGTGATTTTCTGCCTATTTCTCGGAAAAGGCCACTTCGGAGCAGTTGCACCTTTAAAACAATAATGGAGCCTGAAATTGGACTTTTTATTTCTGATTATTAAACATTGGTAAATCCCATGTCGGAATAGATATCTGACTGCTCTAACAGAATCGCAATGCAAACCAAAAATATATTTACCTAATGGGGTGTCTCTCGCTTCTATAATAATAGTATACAGAAGTTTCCTACATCGGTGACTTTCCAACTAAAAGCAGACAGGCAGAACACATTTTATTATGAAACAGAGAACATGTCATTGAATCTTAACTTTGGCTGATTTAAAACAAAGTTTATCCTCTTTGGTTCCATTACTTGTTAAAATACCCAGGTATGGCGCATAAATCATTTTAAACTGCAATCTCTCTACAAGCAAATACAAAGTAACAGAAGCTACAAGTTGAGCGGTTGCTTATTTTTCTTTTCTGTTGACAGTAATCTATGTACATGAATAATGCGACCACCGGCATTAATTTTAGAACTTCAAGTATTGTAACTTGTAGCTTATAGCTTAGTGTTTCAATAAATTTTATTTTAATTTTATTTTTGCTACCATAGCACGCCGGATCTTGTGTACCATCCTTACAGCAGTCTGAGATCTAACACAAAACCAATGTTCTAGACTCACAATAGGGCTTAGAATTGCGAAGAATTACATATTTTATGTACAATAGCCAATCAGGATAAATAGCGGAGTAGAACATTTGCCCAGTGGCTAATTTGGCTGCAATTGTCAGTTGTCAACAGTTTTTATTTTAGTGAATCCATTTTATGTATTTTATCATACAATTCACAAAATTGTGAATTGTTGGAAGTCTCAGGTGAATACAAAGTAAATTTTACATTTTAAATAAGTCTCATTTTTGTTTAGCTATTTTGTTCTAAAATGTAAAATAAAATTTTCACATCTTTGCATCAATTCCCACACTTTATTGAATAAACCTTTAAGTGTTCTATTCACTAAACAGAGAGCTATAGTTGCTGCTAGGTGTTTCTGTTCTACAATTTGCTGTAGATTTGTACAAGTTCTGATAAGATTATTTAAAAAAAAAAAAAAAAAAAAACCTTCCTGCGTTTAGTTATTAGCATGTTTCTTTGAGGTTTCTTTTACAAAACCAGGAATTGTGGACGTCTGACCGGGGAATTAATGAAGTCTGGTCCAAAATAGCAGAGCTGGCAAGATAGATGAGTTGGATATTTTTCTTCGACAAATGTGTTGAAGCTTGTTTATTCAGGAGTGTCTTAATTACTTAAACCATTTGAAGCACTCAAAAGTTACAGAATTAATTTGACACTAAACTCACTTTGTAACTCCTGCCTGTCAGTGTTGTTTAAGTCATCTAATACACCAGCTATTTAGATACAGATATTTTCTGTAATTAAACAATATTATCTTATGTTATGTTTAAAAAATTAATACACACAAGCATTAAAGCTCAACACGATGATCTTACCTTATCTGTTAATTTGCCTTAATTTCCAAGTGGAAATGAGATGCTTAAAAAAGGGGGGAAAAACAAGTAAAAAAAAAATCTTCTTCTCCCCCTTGGGAGCTTCTAACTTTTTTTCAGTTCAGGATTCTATTTGAATTTTGAGTTTAGTAGAATTCCCAGTCCCCGGTATTACAGCAAGCTTGTGGAGACCAGCTCCACTTAGAAAGTCTTCCTTCTCCCACATGAGTTAATAGTGACAGCTGACTTTATTTTTGTTACTTGTAAAAAGGTGGACCTACAAGACTATTTTTAGGGGCTGAGTCTTGTATGCCAAGCGTCTGAGTCAATTACTGAGTTAGAAACCTGTTTGTGAAGGCACTGTTACCTTATCTTGCTCAGTCTATTACAACCTTAATATTAGATTGAAACATTTGCCTTAATTAAAAATAAAGATGTGACAATATGTATGACATATCTAATATCTATGGTAAATTATGCTTAATTTAGAGTCAGGTTTTTACAAATAGTGATAATAGCAAAACTTTTTATCAATGATACAGATGTGAAGATGATCTCATGTTCAAAAATAATTGGGGACTATTAACTAACTAGCGAGTTTTTAGGAAGATCTAAATTGTTGAGTTATAATAAATATTTATGAAATTCGCAAATGTTAGTAACACAACTTAAGGAGTACTTTGTCTTAAGGAAAAGTCTGAGATTATCAAAACCTGACAAAATATCAAAACCTGACTATATATTTATATATAGATAGATAGATTTATTATAACTCAACAATTTAGATCTTCCTAAAAACTCACTAGTTAGTGAATAGTCCCCAATTATTTTTGAATATGAGATCATCTTGACCTCTGTCCCACTGATATATACAGACAGTTTTTGTAATATCCCAGCAGCCATTGCTAGCAGTGTCACAGGTTGTCCCTACACCATAGTCTTGTACTCGTGCATATGCAGGAGAGTAATACAGTGACTCCCGATGGTTAAAATACCTGGAGCCCATGGTATTGATAACATGAGGAAAATGCCAACACGCCTGAGGGAGAAATTCAGGTATGTTTATATCCTGTTAGCTTCTCCTCCTAGAATGCAGCACCCTCTAAGTCTTAACCCCTTAAGGACCAAACTTCTGGAATAAAAGGGAATCATGACATGTCACACATGTCATATGTCCTTAAAAATAAATTTTTCAGGGGCGGAGCCTGGCAGCCAGACTGAGCGGTTGTGCTGAACCTCAGCTCCCGCTCTACTCGACACTTTCTGGGGGTAATTCCCCGAAAAACCAGCACAATCGCCCACTGGAGGACAGCTATAATGACGGGGACACCCGGGGGAATCACCCGACACCAAAACCAAGCCTGTAACCCCCCGGGGACCCGTCCACATACCCTGAGGCCTATTGGAGGTCGAGCAGCGGGGAGACGGCCGCTCCCTGCGCTGACTGGCCCGGTCACGGACCCCTCGGGGTTGCCATCTACCCCCCCCCCCCTGGACCGAAGGGGGTTATCTCGGTCCACAACAGGCATCAGGAGTGGCAGTCACAGGCAGAGCACAGAGCCAGCTACAACACAGCACAATGGCAGCCAAGCACATGGTGCACCCAAAATGGCGGCGACCTGCACACCAAGTGAGCCATACTGCATGCCCGAAATGGAATCCCACAGTGAGGACATGCGACGCATAGAAGCCGCTTTCGCCCGGTTCTGGCATGCCTTGAATGAACAGCTGCAAGTACCTCAGGCAGCGCAGCACACCCTGCCGGATCCAAGCGAGCTGCAATACCCCCACGGGGAAAAGAGTAAGGTACCACAGCGCAGGCGGGTGGGATGCGGGAAAGGAGATGGGAGCGGAGGAAAGGGGCGCCCTGTGTCGTACAGAGCCACAGCCCCCAAGCTACCAACCCGACAACCGCCGCGCAGGATGAGAATCCACCGCTGCTTGCGGCGACGTCGCAGCAAGAACACAGGCTATCCATTGCCACAAAGAAACCCGGCCCAGAGACAGAGAGCCCGAGCTGACGGATTCACTATGCTGCCCATGCGTACCCACCAAACTGATCGCCCACCCGGGGTGAAGGCCCCCAGGGGTATTGCCCCCCAACAACAGCCGCACACACAGACACTCCCGCCGCAGCCACAGCAAGCACACACATACGCCAGTCAAGGGAAGGGCATGGCACTACAGGGCACCCAAGCCTGCGGATTAACAACAATTACCCACACATGGGCCAGAGGTTGGAGGAGAAACCAACACGGCTTCACCTTGGCTGCTGCTCACAGGGACATCCCCACGCTTGCCCTACCGCTGAGGGGCATCGGCTGACCGGGTACCCATCCCCGCAAAGGGGTGGCTGAGCAATTGCTGTACCTGCAAAGAGTCCCTTAAGTTCACGCAGTTGCCATATATTACCTCCCACTCTATAATGGACTTACCTAAACAACTATCATCACTGCCGTTAACAGGGATCGGCTGATCCTGATGCTGGACTTACCGCTAGATTCCAGGGCTACCTGCCAGGGACATAACGCTGAGGGTCCATTGCCAGCACCCACGGCTGGATTACCACATTGCTCGCCGCAACCGTAACATTGATGTGCCAGCCTGGTTGCTCTGATGTGCTGACTAAAGCTCCTGCATGTATGGTTAAATAACTAGAATGTCTCTATATTAGAATGCCTTGCTTTTGTCTAAGTTTAAAAAAAAAACTCCTAGCCCACGACGGACACACTACTATAACACTAACATGAAGGCAGACTTAACCCTATGTTGATAGCTTGCTATTGCATAATAGACTACATAAGAGCAGCGCTACCTGTATGCACATCACACATAAGCCAACTACTGAAATCGTACTGCCACTCTACACCTATGCAGGTATAGCTAATCTAGTACTGTTAAAAGTTGACTGTTATATCTTATTTTGTTTTACTTTAATCTACCGATATCACTTTCTAGCCAGACTTGTTATCATTACATAAAATATACAATCTCTTAAGCCACGGTCTACCCTTATAGTATAAACAACATACAATCTGTGTTAAGCTTCACCACACTGTTTAATCATACATGCTGGTTTAACCCTTCACATGTTTCCTATCCTAAATATAAAAACTGTGCAATGTCTTTCAATGCCATACCTATGTTACTATATGTTTCCATACCTGCTTGCACTAGCTATCGTGGCAGTGCAAACATGATTGTTCCCGCTATGCACAAATAAAATAAAGAATTTAAAAAAAAAAAAAAAAAAAAAATAAATTTTTCAAACATAACACAAGATAATATTGTTTATTTATAGAAAATATCTGTATCTAAATAGTTGGCGTATTAGATGACTTAAACAACACTGACAGGCAGGAGTTACAAAGTGAGTTTAAGAGAAGGTCATCATAAACCTATTAAAGGGCTACTCCAAGCACCATTACTACTTAATTGGTTTAAAGTGGCCTGGAGTCTGTATGTGTAGCATTTCACTTTGAAACACCGCACATACAGAGATTAACCCCTTACCTCCACATTGGGCAGCATCATTAACCAGCCAAGAACAAAGCTACGGGCTGGCAAAAGGCAATCCTTTACACGCCATGCTGGTGTCAGACAACCAATAGCAGCATGGCCTTCCCTTCTACCTACACCTGTCTTTCCCTCAATTCGTTCTCCCTGCCTTCACTCCCCTCAGGCAAAGTGGATTGAGCTGCAGGGACAACTTGGACTCAGCGATGAAACAGAGGAGTTTTTGGCGTTTATTTAACAAAGAAATAAATGGGGCCGACCACCTCAGAAAAAAACGATTCTAACAAAAAATAGTTTTATGTAAACACTGGCTTTTAGTTGAAGTAACTCTTTGACCTAGTAAAAATGTATATAACAAAAAAACTACTTTAATACTTTAATTTTAGATCAACATTTTAGAATTAATAATCTGAAGATTTACCCCAAAATCCAACAATAATGCAGTGAACCAGATGGAAAAATAATGTTGTAGAATACAAAAAAAATTACACTGCAAGGTAGTGATAAATTATTATATGAACACTGCCTATAGGTGGCAGCACATAAATAAAGCAGTCCATTATTTATTTATCAAGACAGATGTACAACAAAAACTATTGTTATATATTTAGTTTAGTTTTTTTTTTTTGTTTTACTGCTATTCATGTGCATTATTGCTTGTCTTTTTATGTATATTATAGACTAGATTGTGTTTTTTTTTTCTTTGATAATTTTTAATACTAGTAATATTATATTATGCATGTGCAAGATGGTTCCTTTTTTCAAAGAGCACTTTTTAAACAAGTTTTAAACATTAACATTTGTATATATTTAATAATTTTATATTTATAATTAATAAAATATTTAATATATTATATTATCTTTGAATCGATTTTATGGATTTATCTAAATATTTATTTATATATATATATATATCTCAGATTACATAGATACATTTGTCATGCGAGGAGACTGACATGAGGCTGTGTGCAAAAAAGAAACACCAAAGAGATACTTCATGCTATTTGGTTTTATACAGTGAACGATTCAAGTTCATTTATTCTTTCTCTTTAATATTTTTACTAGTGATATTGCAGAAGGTCTTGATGGTAAGGTGTGTCTTTTTGCTGATGATACTAAGATATGTAACAGGGTTGATGTTCCAGGAGGGATAAGACAAATGGCAAATGATTTAGGTAGACCAGAAAAATGGTCAAAGTTGTGGCAACTGAGGTTTAATGTGGATACGTGCAAGATTATGAAGGAAAGGGATTTAGGGGTGATTATTTCTAATGACTTAAAGGTAGGCAGACAATATAATAGAGCAGCAGGAAATGCTAGCAGAATGTTTGGCTTTATAGGAAGAGGTATTAGCAGTAGAAAGAGAGAAGTGCTCATGCCATTGTACAGAACACTGGTGAGACCTCACTTTGAGTATTGTAAGCAGTACTGGAGACCATGTCTCCAGAAGGATATTGCTACTTTAGAGAGAGTTAAAAGAAGGGCTACTAAACTGGTTCATGGATTGCAGGATAAAACTTACAAGGAAAGGTTAAAGGAACTTAACATGTATTAGAGGAAAGACAAGACAGGGGGGATATGATAGAAACATTTAAATATATAAAGGGAATCAACACAGTAAAGGAGGAGACTATATTGAAAAGAAGAAAAACAACCACAACATGAGGACATAGTCTTAAATTAGAGGGACAAAGGTTTAAAAATAATATCAGGAAGTATTACTTTACTGAGAGGCTAGTGGATGCGCGGAATAGTTTTCCAGCTGAAGTGGTGGAGGTTAACACAGTAAAGGAGTTTAAGCATGCATGGGATAGGCATAAGGCTATCCTAACTATAAGATAAGAGATTAGTGCCACTAATAATATATTGGATCTGGATTACCACCAGATGAGGACAAGAGGATGATGATGGGCTCAGGCTGCAGTCAGGCTCCACAGGCCTGGTATAGAAGAGGCTCTCTGGAGACTGTTTGTAACAGTGCTCACAACAATTAATGAACAGGAAGCAGCTTCATTCTTGGGGCCCCTTACACAGCTCAAGGTCTGCCCCCCAGGGCCTGACTGTGAGTATGCCCACAAGGCCCACCCATAAGTTCACCTACATGGCCCACCCACGAGTTCGCTCACAGGGAGTGGAGTGGATGTGTGTACGGGATGTGTTATGTGTTATTGTAGCGGATGTAATGTGTGTGTGTGTTCTTATTGAATGTAGTGTATAGGAATACCAATTTGTGTAAGGGATGTAGTGTGTGTATAGGGGATGCAGTGTGTGTTTGTGTGTAAGGAATGCATTGTGTGTTCTGGGTGTGTGTGTGTGTGTGTGTGTGTGTGTGTGTAAGGAATGCAAGGTGTGTTTCTGTGTATGCAATTTAATGCAGTGTGTGTCTGTAAGGGGTGCATTGAGTGTGTGTAAGAGATGCATTTTGTTTCTGTGTGTGTAAGAGAAGCAGTGTGTGTATGTGTGTGTGTGTGCATAAGGGATGCATTGTGTGTTTTGGTGTATTTGTAAGGATGCATTGTGTATGTGTGTAGTATAAAAGAGAGGGTTTGTGGGGTAGGATAGGGGCTGAGAGGGGAGCAGCTCTTTTTTTTATAGTGCTCTCCCCTCCTATCAATTAGTGATCTCCCCTCCCCTCCTGTCCCTTACTGTTCTCCCCTCCTGTCCCTTAGTGCTCACTCCTCCCCTCCTGACCCTTAGACCCTCCCTTGGCCCCCTGTCCCTTAGTGATATTCCCTCCCCTCCAGTCCAGTGCTCTCCCCACTCGTCCTGTCTCTTAGAGATCTCCCTTGTTCCTTAGTGATCTCCCCTACCCCATCCTTAGAGCTCTCTCCTGCTGTTGTCCCTTAGTGGTCCCCCCCCTCGGTGGACCCTTATTGGTCCTCCCTGTCTCCCCCCTTTAGTGGTCCTCCCTCTTCCCCTCTCTTAGTGGTCCTCTCCCCCAACCCCTTAGTGGTCCTCCCTCTGCCCCCCTCTCCCAAACCCCTTAGTGGTCCTATCCAGTCCCCCCTCTGCCCCCTTGGAATTCCTCTCACAACCCCCCTTTATTGGTCCTCCCCTCCTTAGTGGTCCTCTCCCCCTGCTCCCTCCCCCTTAGTGGTCCTCCCCCTGCTCCCCTCCGCCCCCCTTAGTGGTCCTTCCTCCCTGTTGTGCCTACTACCTATGTTGCGTGGCTGGGTGAGCACTTCCTGTCAGTCTGCCGGTCACTTAAATCTGGCACCCCCCCAGGCCAGTGCGCACTAGGCGACTGCCCAAGTCGCCTATAGGACGCACCGGCGCTGCACCAATGGGAGATATATACATGCTAACTGCAATATTTACTGCTTAAACTATTCCCAGAGACTCTCATCAAAGTAGTAAATATTGCATTTAGCATGTTATCTCCCAGATTAAAATTAGTGTAGGACTCACCGATATTGGTTTCGGGTGATGTAGTGGTGGGCTTAACACAATATGGCCATATGGTATAACTGAATCTCCATATGTATTTGCTAAAATACATGATTTTAAGTAACCTTATAAAATACATTTAAAAAACATTGTGTGAGTGCTGGTTCTTAATCTGTATTTTGTATATGTTTTGTTCTTTATGGCAGCACCAATACTATGAATGTCCAGGGTGTGCTCCCGCATTCCCTTTTTTCTTTATAAAAATACATAAGGCATGTTATGGGTGCTCACTAACATTTTAGGAAGTAATTTGCTTAATATTTTATATTAACAACTACCATGTAACAACATTCTGGTATGATATTTCTGTTTCATCAACAAAACTATTTTTCCCTGACATGGATACCTCAGTATTACGTATGAGGGCCTGAGCGCCTTCCCCATCTTGCACATAGCAATAATGATTATAATTAGCCTCTAGCAATATGTTTACAAGTCTAGTTAGTCTCTGTGATCTTCTCTGCTTCTGTGCAGGAAGTGAAGCAGGGAAGACCATAGAGACTAACTATCGGCTTTCAAATACTGTCCGACCAAAGGTGCATGTACATATGGCTGAAGGATCCTGTCATATACTAAAGATACGGACGGTGTTTACTCATTCTTGTTTTACAAATACTTCATTAAAAGATCTATTTCCTTTCAATACTTAATGAAAGGATAATTACATTTAAAAAATATTTTTAGCGTGGCAGTTGCCTTTTCAAATGATCATGTTTTATCTTCATAAACTAGCCTCAGATAATTCTGCACAAATGCCGTTTTTACTAAGGTTATCTAGAATTATCTAGAATTCCTAGTTTTGCTAACACAAGGTTAGTGTTTGCAGGGGAGGGCTGGCAACTTATGGACCATGGGTCAAGTACAAAGAAAAGGCCTTTATTTTGCACATGAAATGCACAGATCTCAGTGTGAATGTGTCAGGGTACCTGTGGTCTCTACCTCCAAAAGAGGTAGAGACCTAGCTGTTCCACCATCCAGACGGTCTGATGACTCCCTTCCCCGCGGTCTATCCGGTCATGCAAGGCCGGCCGCGAGGGAGTGACTGCCTTTTACACCATCTAGGCAGGAAGTCATCATCAGGACACTCCCCCGGATCGACCTGTCAGTCAATTGCTGCAGGACCAATCAGGACGTCTCGGAGGTGTGGTTACTGCTCTGAACAGGGTATTTAACAGAGCTTCCTTCATTAGCTCATTGCCCTGTCGTGGTTCTAGCTTGTTCTAGTCACTCAGTGCTTGTGTATTCTATTATTCCTTTTGGTTTTGACCCGGCTTGTTTACCTTACTCTGCTTATCTCTGTTACCCTTGATTCGGCTTGTCTCTCGCTTACCTGTCTTCTGTTACCCTCGACCTCGGCTTGTCTTTGACCATTCTATACGGTACTACTTACGTTAGTCCGGCCATTCTAAGGTCCGGTATACGTATCTGGCTACTGTTTGTACTCTGCGTGTTGGATCCCTGTCCCGATCCTGACATTACGACAGGGCCAATGGATCCTGCAAGTACAAACAGTCAGCTGGCTTCTCCTGATCCTAGGTTTGAAGCCATGGATCACAGAATGGATCAGATGGCGCTTGCGCTACAGGCTCTATTATCTCATGCCAATAACCCACCAGAGGAGATACGTAATACCCCTGTTTCTCCTGTCAGTTTAGGTCTAGAGGTAGCCACAGTGGGTGCTTCTTCTCGCATTACCCCCCCAGTACGCTATGGTGGGGCTCCTGAGAAGTGTCGTGGTTTTTTAAACCAAATTAGTATCCACTTTGAATTGCAACCCCGCTCTTATCCTACAGATAGGGCAAAGGTAGGATTTATTATCACCCTACTTATTGAGAAAGCTCTGAGATGGGCCAACCCACTATGGGAGAACGATAACCCATTAGTGTATAACTATAACGCATTTGTAGCTGCTTTTAGAAGAACATTTGATCCTCCAGGTAGAAAGGTTAATGCAGCCAGATTACTGTTGCGCCTGAGACAGGAGAACCGAACACTGGTGGATTATGCACTAGAGTTCAGGTCTCTGGCGTCAGAAGTCAAGTGGAATGAGCAGGCGTATATGGATGTATTTTTGAATGGCCTATCTGAAGTAATCCTTGATGAGGTTGCTACCAGAGAACTCCCTGAGAATTTAGAAGATTTAATTTCGTTCATCTCTCGTATAGATGAATGTTTAAGAGAGAGACAGAACACTCGAGAGAGGAACCGGAGACCTTCTTTTAGGTTAGCCCCCGCTTTTCCAAGTCCTGACTCCACGGTATCTTTGCTTCCTGAACCTATGCAGATAGGTTATACCCGCCTCTCTGAGGAGGAAAGACAGTACAGGAGAAGAGAGGGTTTGTGTATGTATTGTGGAGCCAAGGGTCATTTACTCTCGAACTGTCCTAACCGTCCGGGAAACGCTCGCACCTAAGTCTCTCTAGAGGACAAGCCTTGGGTGTTTCTATTTTGTCCTCTACTCCTAATTATAAAGATCACAGGCTTCTGCTACCAGTTTCCTTAACTTGGGAGAAGGAAGTAGTAAGGGCTATGGCACTGATAGATTCCGGTGCTGCTGAGAATTTTATCGACCAAGCCTTTGCTATTAAGAACAATTTCCCATCCCAGCTAAGGGAGACACCCTTGGCTGTTGAGGCCATAGATGGTAGACCACTACTAGACCCTGTTATCTTTCGTGAAACCATACCCATTAGTTTAAATGTTGGTATCCTACACGTGGAGAATTTATCTCTTTTGCTCATTTCATCCCCTTCCGTTCCCATAGTTCTGGGGTACCCATGGTTGAAGAAACATAACCCTATTATCGATTGGGAGTTAGGGGAGATACTCTCGTGGGGCCAGGGTTGCCAGGATAGGTGTTTATGCAAGGTTTCTCCATTAGCTAATGTTAACATACCTGAGACTCCTATTCAGTCCACAGAAAGACAGATACCAGACCTTTACCTAGACTTAAAGGCAGTATTTGACAAGAAGAATGCCGATTCTTTGCCGCCACACAGGCCATTTGATTGTAAAATTAAGCTTCTACCTGGGACTATGCCTCCGAGGGGCCATGTATATCCTTTGTCTGTTCAGGAAAACTTGGTTCTAGAGGAGTATATTCGGGAGAACTTAGAAAAGGGATTCATTAGGAGGTCTTCTTCCCCGGCCGGGGCTGGGTTCTTTTTCGTTAAGAAAAAGGATGGCACGCTGAGACCTTGTATCGATTACCGAGGCTTGAATAAAATAACTGTCAGAAATGCCTATCCTATTCCACTTATTACCGAGTTATTTGATCGTCTTAAGGGCTCCAAAATCTTCACCAAGTTAGATCTCAGAGGGGCATATAATTTGGTGAGAGTCCAGCAGGGACACGAGTGGATGACGGCGTTCAATACTCGGTACGGTCACTATGAATACACAGTTATGCCGTTTGGACTTTGCAATGCTCCTGCAGTATTTCAGGATCTGATTAATGAGGTACTTAGGGAGTTTCAACATGATTGTGTCATTGTCTACCTAGACGACATACTGATACACTCTAGGGAGATTGAAACTCACCATAGACAGGTCAGAGCGGTATTACAGCAACTTCTGCAACATGGTCTATACTGTAAATTGGAAAAATGCAGCTTTGATCAGTCTCAGATAGATTTTCTTGGTTACGTGATTTCTGGGGAAGGTTTTAAGATGAAACCTGACAAACTCCAGTCTATTTTAGATTGGCCATTACCTAAGGGACTCAAGGCTATTCAGAGGTTTATTGGTTTCTCCAATTATTATAGGCGCTTCATTAAGGGTTACTCGTCTATTATTGCGCCCATTACCAATATGACCAAACAGGGGGCAGAAACTAAGACGTGGTCTCCTGAAGCTCTCGCTGCTTTCAAGAGGCTCAAAGAACTTTTTGCTTCTGCTCCAATATTAGTCCATCCTGATACGACTTTGCCGTTTCTACTCGAGGTCGATGCCTCTGAGACAGGAGTAGGTGCGGTTCTGTCACAAAGATTAGCGGTAGATAAACCATTACACCCGTGTGGTTTTTTTTCCAGGAAACTTTCTGGGGCTGAGAGCAGATATGACATCGGAGACAGGGAACTGTTAGCAGTCATTAAAGCCTTAAAGGAGTGGAGACATTTGTTGGAGGGGACCCTACACCCTATTACGATTTTGACAGACCACAAAAACTTGTCATATATTGGGGAGGCTAAGCGCTTATCCTCTAGACAAGCTCGTTGGTCCTTATTCCTGACTCACTTCAATTATGTACTGACTTACAGACCTGGTTCTAAAAACTCTAAAGCCGATGCATTATCTCGCCAATATGAACCTTCTACTGTACCTGAACCAGTTCTTTCTTCTATAGTTCCAAAGTGCAATATCATTGCTAATACGAATCTCAGGATTCATTCTCCATTACTGGCCGAGATCATTAAGTTGCAACATCTCGCACCTAAACAGACCCCTGCGGGTCGTCATTTCGTTCCTCCTGCTTTTCAACTGGAACTTTTACAGTGTTTACATAATAGCAAGATGGCGGGACATCCTGGTATTCGCAAAACTTACGCCTTGATCTCTAAGGACTTCTGGTGGTCTACTTTACGGAGGGATGTTGAGGAGTTCATCGCTGCATGTGAAGTTTGTACTAAAACCAAACAACCCCATACGCTTCCATGTGGACTCCTGCAACCCTTGGAGGTTCCAGAGAAACCATGGTCCTGTTTGGCCATGGACTTTATTGTCGATCTACCTATCTCTAAAAGACAGACTGTTATCCTCACCGTGGTTGACAGGTTTACTAGGATGGCACACTTCATTCCCCTGCCTAAACTTCCGTCTTCTCCCGAATTGGCAGAGATATTCGCCAAGGAGATTTTTCGCCTACATGGGATACCCTCTCAAATTGTATCGGACAGAGGCTCCCAATTTGTTTCCCGCTTTTGGAGGTCCTTCTGCTCTCAACTTGGTATTAAATTAAACTTTTCTTCTGCCTATCATCCTCAGTCTAACGGAGCTGCTGAACGTACCAACCAGAAAATTGAACAATATTTACGATGCTTTGTTTCTGAACACCAGGATGATTGGGTCGGTTTGATTCCTTGGGCGGAGTTTGCACACAACAATCTCGTTTGCGATTCTACTCATTCAAGCCCCTTTTTCATGAATTATGGTTTTCATCCGTCTATTCTTCCTTCGGATTCTCCTTCCCAGGGGGTGCCGTCGGTTGATGTTCATGTTGCCAATTTGAGGAAGTTGTGGGATCAAACTCGACAAATCCTTGTGCACAACTCTATGTTGGTCAAGAAACACGCTGATAAACGTAGAAGGGCGGCTCCGGTCTTTGTTCCAGGTGATAGGGTATGGCTGAGCACGAGGAACATCCGTTTAAAAGTGCCCTCCATGAAGTTCGCTCCTCGGTATATTGGACCCTACAGGGTGCTGACCCGTATCAATCCGGTTGCGTATCGTTTAGCTCTTCCTAATACCTTACGCATTCCGAACTCGTTTCACGTTTCATTGCTGAAACCACTCATATGTAACAGATTTTCCTCCACAATAGCCCCTCCTCGCTCCGTTCAGGTGGAGGGTCAGGAGGAGTATGAGGTCAACTCTATTATTGATTCTCGAATCTCCCGGGGGAGAGTACAATATCTGGTTGATTGGAAGGGATATGGTCCTGAGGAGAGGAGTTGGGTACCTCAGGAGGATGTTCATGCTCCCCGTCTCCGCAGGGCGTATCACTCTCGCTTCCCATCTCGTCCCGGTTCATTCCGCCCGGTGGGCGTATCTGAGAGGGGGGCTACTGTCAGGGTACCTGTGGTCTCTACCTCCAAAAGAGGTAGAGACCTAGCTGTTCCACCATCCAGACGGTCTGATGACTCCCTTCCCCGCGGTCTATCCGGTCATGCAAGGCCGGCCGCGAGGGAGTGACTGCCTTTTACACCATCTAGGCAGGAAGTCATCATCAGGACACTCCCCCGGATCGACCTGTCAGTCAATTGCTGCAGGACCAATCAGGACGTCTCGGAGGTGTGGTTACTGCTCTGAACAGGGTATTTAACAGAGCTTCCTTCATTAGCTCATTGCCCTGTCGTGGTTCTAGCTTGTTCTAGTCACTCAGTGCTTGTGTATTCTATTATTCCTTTTGGTTTTGACCCGGCTTGTTTACCTTACTCTGCTTATCTCTGTTACCCTTGATTCGGCTTGTCTCTCGCTTACCTGTCTTCTGTTACCCTCGACCTCGGCTTGTCTTTGACCATTTTATACGGTACTACTTACGTTAGTCCGGCCATTCTAAGGTCCGGTATACGTATCTGGCTACTGTTTGTACTCTGCGTGTTGGATCCCTGTCCCGATCCTGAAAGAATGGTCCTACTCACATGGAACATACACTATGTATTGATTGGAAGGATGGGGGATGTGCTATCATACACCCCTGTAACTCCATCAGTGTAACCTGCACTGCTTGAAGGGATACTATAGGCACCCAGACCATTTCAGCTCATTGAAGTTGTCTGGGTGCAGTGTCCCAGTCCCACTAAGTCCTACAATGTAAATCTTTCTCACTGAGACTGCCTCTACAAAGGCACTTCCTGATGGCTAAGCAAATTTCTGCATGAGGGCATCCAGCATCATTTAAATCCCTATAGGAGAGCATTTAACTCTTTTCTTGGTGGTAGGGGAGGGGAGGGGGGTCATGAGGGAAAAGCTGGCTAGAGGGAACTATAGTGTATGAAATACAACTTTGTATTTTTTACACTATAGAATCTCTTTAAAGAGACACCCATAGAGAACTGAGCAGCCTAAGAGACAGTCTCTGTTTCCCATTAACTCTATTGCCATCAAAATCTACCGGCATGTCATATGAATCTCATGATGACTGTCTCAACTCACCATGTAGCCCATGCTAAGCACATCAGGGGCATCATGCATATTCATTGTAGTCTGGTAGCCAAGCCACCCTTAGATACCGAAGTCCACCAGGCAATATTCCGGTGGGCCAGTCCAAGCATTGTGAGCACAGAACCCAGATCATGATAAATCTCATACAAAAAACTCCATGTACAATTTCTGCCTGCAGCCTTAGTCCTGCAGAAAGGTTCAAACCAAACATCCCAACACACCTCCCGCTGTTTTCATGATGACATGAATGGTTTGAGACTGCAGCCCACACTCCTAATGCGAGCCACGCATGTCAGAAGCTCATGGGGTAATTGTCTTCAAACCCCCCCTACCCCCCAACCCAGCAGCACTGTCATGAGTGCTAGCCAATGACTATGCAGTGGTGAGTTAATAAGGGGGATCAGTAGATTTACCCAATTGACCTAATATCATGTTGCTTAAATTGTGATTCCAAACTAGTTTCCGATATCTTCAATTACTGGGAGCACCCTCTATGTTATGAAGAACATTTGTGTGCTGGTGTATCCATGTAGCATGGATGTAACTATTAACTCTCTGCTGGGAGGGCATCTAACTGGATGAGGAAACATCCATATCTCCACTTTATCCACATAAAGGAACTTTGTGGGAACTAGTGAAGGATCTGCACAAACAGAATGATGACAATGGGATCTAGGCCAGCACCATACAACAAGGAGAATGGAGGGAAAGACACAAGCACCAGGAGGACACCTTTGAAATAACTGTGAAGTGATAGAAGGAGAGACAGAAGTCCCTGTGGAAAGAGAGAAGAATGAAAAGAGAATAGAGGGAATTAGGTAGAGGAAGAGACAGAAGCAAGGACTTGGCTAGAAAGAAAGACAAGTGGAGGGGGTGATAAAAGTGAGGGGATGTGGAGAGATAAAGAGAGATCACAAACTCTAGAACCCACACATACATTATTCAGAAATCCTTCACACTGTCATTCCACTGAAATATACCCCTATAGTTTTACACATACACACTCTGACACTCCTCACAAGTAATCCATACAAATATATCAGATCATTAAAATACTGATGCTTTGCTCAAAGATATGCATCTACACTCCCTTTGACAATCACACAAGCACTTACTGTCATACACTTATGTTATAGATTTACTTTGAATATAGAAAAATAGAGAGATTTATCCACTAAACACTCTAGTAAACTTTAAAAAAAATTATACCAAAATTTAGGTCAAAATAACTGGTTTGTAAATCATAGTCACAGCTATGCTATATAGACATGTGCAATTTGTTTCGGTCTGAATTAAAATTCGGCTGACTTTCGGGTAATTCGGACATTCGGGTGCTTCCGAATATCCGAATAGTTGAATTGCCGAAGTGCCAAAATTACCGAAGTGTAGTAGTGCCGAAGTGCTGAATTGCTGAAGTGCAGAAGTTCCGAAGTTGCTGAAGTTCCGAGGTGTCACAGTGCCGAAGTTCCGAAGTTCCGAAGCACAGTATTGCCTAAGTACTAATATACTTACCCAGTGAAAGAAGAAGGTTACATTGTATACAATTTCAAATAAAAAGTATACAGACATACAGCCAGGATTCAGCTGTAAGCATTTGCAACGCTTACAACAATCAAGTAACATACATTCATATAAAATGTAAGTTACTTAGCCAGTCATGTAATGACAGGAATGAAGGCCAATACAAACCATTATGTGGAAATCTATTCACAAACCGGACTTTACATAGGACACGAGGTCATGCGTTTAGACTAGAAGAAAGAAGATTTCATCTAAGGCAAAGGAAAGGTTTTTTTACTGTAAGAACAATCAGGATGTGGAATTCTCTGCCTGAAGAAGTGGTTTTATCAGAGTCCATACAGATGTTCAAACAGCTACTAGATGCATACTTGCAAAAACAGAATATTCAAGGATATAATCTTTCAATGTAGGGCAATAACTGCTTGATCCAAGGATAAATCTGACTGCCATTCTGGGGTCAAGAAGGAATTTTTTTCCTAGCTTGTTGCAAAATTGGAAGTGCTTCAAACTGTTTTTTTTTGCCTTCTTTTGGATCAACAGCAAAAAACATATGTGAGGAAGGCTGAACTTGATGGACGCAAGTCTCTTTTCAGCTATGTAACTATGTAACTATGTAACTATGATAACTCCCTAATTCCCACTGTATTAGGGATCTATCTACTAAAAGGCTGAAAGACCTGAATTGGTCTTTCAGCCAAATTTACTAATACTAAGTGAAGATTACTTAGTATTAGTAAATTATGCCCCTACTCGCTATATCGCGAGTAGGGGCATGTCTATTAAACAGTGAGCAGCCTGTGGCTGCTCACTGTTAAAAAAGATGGGCAGGGGGTTTATTTTTTGGGGAGGGGGTGACTAGGGGTTTGGGGACCCCTATTCACCTGGGGGAGAGGGGGGTTAAATTTGTATTTAGGGCCCCCACCCACCACTCAGGGGTGGGGGCCAGGGGGGAGGACAATAGGTCCCCCCCAATTTGTATTTAGGGCCCTAACCCGCCACTCAGGGGTGGGGGCCAAGGGGAAGGACAATAGGTACCCCCACTTATTCTTGTTTAGGGCGCCCACCCACCGCTCAGGGGTGGGGACCAGGGGGGAGGACATTAGGACCCCCCCTCAAATTTTTATTTAGGGCCCCCACCCACCGCTAAGGGGTGGGGGCCGGTGGGGAGGACATTAGGTCCCCCCCAATTTTTATTTAGGGCCCCCACCCGCCACTCAGGGATGGGGGCCGGTGGGGAGGAAAATAGGTCCTCCCCCCCTTTTTTTACTTTAGGGCCCCCACCCGCCGCTCAGGGGGGGAGGACCCTTTTTTTTTTAACAGTGTGCAGCCACAGGCTGCTCACTGTTTAATAGACATGCCCCTACTCGCAGTATAGCGAGTAGGGGCAAACTTTACTAATACTAAGTCATTTTTACTTAGTATTAGTAAATTTGTCTGAAAGACCAATTTAGGTATTTCAGCCTTTTGGTAGATAACTCCCTAATACCGTGGGAATTAGGGAGTTATCTACCAAGCGGCTGCAAGAAAAGTCCCAAAATGCCGGCGTTCCGAAGTGCCGAAGTGTTCAAGTGCCGAAGTTGCCAAAGAACAGAAGTGTCGAAGTGCCGAAGTCCCGAATTGACGAAGCCCCGAATTTCGGAATGCCGAACTGAGCCGAATATTTTCCCCATGCACATGCCTAATGCTATATATCTTTTTTATCTTAAAAACAGCAATTTGGGTTTAAATTCACTACAATTTTTTTTTTTTTTTGTGTTTCTTATTTTTTTTTTTAGGTAAAAGACCTGCCTGTAAGTTCCTGCTTGAGATTAATATAATTTCTGGATTTAATACAGACATTTTTTTACGTACATTTTTTATCTGCACATGTTCACGGATTATTCGTTTCTACAAAATGCACATAAATGCCACAGTTTTTAGTCAAATTCAACAGAAATTAGTATGCCGTTTAAATGTGCTAAGTGCCTACTTGCAGATTTTAACACACCACAAAATTTGACTCATAAAACATTGTCGAGGCATATATCACACCAATTAGATTTTCTTTTATTTGGGAAGTGACCTTTCATGTCTTTTTTGGATGATATTTGTCCTTTAGTGAACTAATATATGCTCTGTTTTAGTGTCTGTTGCAATGCCAGAAAAGCGGAACAGGACCAATAAAATCATGTTGAAGCATGGGAATGGCAGAACTACAAGGTTTTATCTGCTAACTGCACACTGGAGGCGAAACTAACAAATGCAAAGCATTGATTTTTATGTCCAACATCCAAGCTTAGAAAGCAGACCTCACTATCTACCGCACTCAGAACTGTTAAAGCTGAAATTTAGCTTTTCATTTTTGTGTGGGATTGGTGTTTTTCGTAAATAAAACCCATATATTTAGCAGTTATTGGAGCGTATTTATCATATTCCAGACTCACAAGAGTGCACCTTATCTTTTATATATGAATATATATCCTTAAAATATTCTGATTTTAAAGAGGGAGAAAAAAACATTATGTATATGATTTCTTTTAGCGTTACGAAAAAAAAAGCTGTTCACATGAGATGAACTGTTATCTCGTTTTTAGTTCTAAAAGACAGGAAGGAATACGATGTCAATCATAATGTCCTTATGCTCTTGGTTTTAACAAAAATATATTTTATTTGGCTGAGTACTTAAATAGAAGAAAATGTTTCATGTGGGGATAATAATCAAAACAATATATACAGAGTTTTTCCTCTAGTGGGATTCAAAGTACTTTAGCACACAATCTCATATGTAATCTGCAGATGATAAACAGATGTTATTATTAGCTGGCATACTGATACTCATTTCATACTGCCTTGAATTGCAGTCAGAGCTTTTAGTAACTGAGCTGACACCATATGTATCTTTAAAAAGAATGTCAGATCTGATAATGAGCTACCATCACACACACACACACACATACACGCATACACACACATGTACGCTAGCACACACACACACACACACACACACACCAAAGCTGCAATTCATCTGAATTTGGACGAATCAAGTGATCGTTCAAATTCCTGCACTTTAATCCGAAATTTATCCGAATCATGAACCAACCAAAACTGGCAATAGTTGAGCATGTTTATTTTGGTTTGTAATTCTGAATTATATCTGTGCCATCAAAAAAATTTGATTGATGGGAAAAGAAAGATGATTTATGACTAGGTGACATGTTGATTTTATTCACAGATCGAGAGAGAGAGAGAGAGAGAGAGAGAGAGAGAGAACGTTTTTACTGCTCCTTCTCTTTTCCCCTCTATTGGTTACTTTTTCTCACTTATCTGTGAACCAAATGGAGGAAAATGCTCCTCTCGGCATACTGCAAATAGGTTTGTCTGATTCAGTTCCCAGATCGTTTTTTTGGTGCCAAAATTCTGTGGGTCTGAACCCGCATATGGCCAAAATTCAAGTGTGCTGACCATTTTCTATTTTTGGGAAAAATTGAATAGATAAGCTGATTTTTCTCATCATGCACATGTCTAAAAAAAAGAGTAAACTCACGATGTCTTACACTAACTCAGATGCAATCACTAGAGCTTCATAAATGTCCATGTGTTATTTCATTTTACCACCATCTTTCATAAGCTTTTTAAATGGAAAGGAGTAGAACAAAGGGAGAATATATACACAATCACTGGCGGAACTACCGCGGTCGCAGGGGTTCGCAGCTGCGACCAGGCCCGTCACTCCAGGGGGCACGAACGCCCTGTGCGGCCCCGACAGCGCAGAAAAAACGCCGGGGCCGCATTGAAGGAGCCCATAGGGTGGCCCATGCTCTTGGGGACACCCGATTGCAATGGATTTCCTGTGGCCCGGTCAGCACTGTGGTGCTTGAAGAGCGCAACCAGGCCCCAGTGATGATGTCAGAGCTGGGAGGAAGCCGTCACTTCCTCCCAGCCAACAGAGCACTGCGCAGGAGGAGAGGAGGGAGTCAGAGTGGGAGCTCTGACTCCCATCAGGATGAGGCAGCCACTGGACCCTAGGTAAGTCACTAATTTTTTTAAAGTTTGTGTGTGTGTGTGTGTGATAGAGAACATCTTTATCAGTATATCTGGGTGTATATATGTGTGTGTGTGAGTCTGTATGTGGATGTATGTGTGTGTTTCTGTATGTGTGTGTGTTTATGTGTGTTTCTGTATGTATGTGTGTCTGTATGTATGTGTGTCTGTATGTATGTGTGTGTGTTTGTCTGTGTGTGTGTCTGCATGTCTGTGTGTATGTATGTGTGTGTGTGTAAGTATGTGTGTCTGTACATATGTGCCTCTATGTGTGTGTCTGTATGTATGGGTCTCTGTTTGTATGTGTGCTTTTTGTATGTGTGTCTGTATGTGTGCCTGTATGTATGTGTGTCTGTGTGTGTCTGTATGTATGTGTGTCTGTGTGTGTCTGTATGTGTGCATGTTTGTATGTGTGTGTGTGTGATGGGGGCAGGGACATGTGGGGGGTAGATGTATGGGGGGCGAGGACATATGAGGTGGGGGGTAGACTATGGGGGGGCCCCAAGGCAATTTTTGCAGCGGGGCCACGTGGTTTCTAGTTACGCCTCTGTACACAATATATTCTTCCCTCACCCCATACTTCTATTAAAGTAATACTTCCATGGACAGATGAGGTTAGTAGAGCTTGGTAGACGTTCCAATGTGGAAGCAAGCTAACTTCCTGTGATAAGATTCTTAGCCATCACTAAGGTCAGATAAGACTCATTTAGTAAATAATTGAGAGCTTTTCTATGAATGACACATTTTTTTTAAATCTGAATATAAATTGAGATTACATTTATCTCATTTTGAGTTTTAGGTCCTGCAAATCTTCATGACCTTGATATGTTCTTCAAAGAGGAAAAAGGAAGAGCAAAAAAATTAATTTATTGATTTCTCTAAAATAACGTAGAGCAAAGTCAGAACATTCATGTTAAATAGACACATTTGACTGCAAGAAGACATCTATTGCAAAGAGGGAAATACAGGGAAAAAACAAACACTGGACTCAATCATGAGTTGAGTACAGGACACTGGTCATTAATCAAGAAAGCTGAAACAAGCTGTCTACGGGCATGCTTTATTATATCCTGAACATCTGAGGAACATGTGAGGAACGCGTCAAAGCTGTGTTTAATCATCTGGGTTCCCAATTTTTTGTAAGAGTAAATTATGAAATTGTGAGCTTAAATGTAGTTTGTGTGCCTATAATCACTAGAAGGACAGTAAATCTTATTTAAATTATAACTTAGGGATTGGTGATCCTAATTTGACTCACTGCTGAAACAACTAAGTTTGGTATTGCATTTCTCTTTTACTTCAGCTTCCACCAGTACATGGAAGAAACCAGGTAATATAGGTCACATGTATCAGCTGAGTTTTCATTCTGCATGGCTGCCTATCTACTAGCTAAGTCTTTGGCAAGACAGATTTGTGTATACTGACTAGGGTGCTAACATCATCAAAAGGGGAGGAGCCAGATACTTTATAGAATGTCTCCCAACTTTTGTCAAGATAGTATGTTGGCAAATCTAAAAGGCAACTTTAGCAGAAATAGGATTACATTAGTTGGTACTTGAATGGTTAAAATATATTATCACAGAGAAATTGAATAAGAGGCCCTAACATATGAGGTTAATGGGTGTTTGCCAGGGTGACAAAAAAAGGTCACTAATGAAAGCTACATAAACATTACCACGGATAAGGTATTACTAAAGGGCAATCTCTACAATAAAGAATTAACATCCTTTTTATTTTTTTGCATTACCTTATTTTCTATACTGTCTGGGGCTCAACAGTCAATGTTGTATAAACGTTGCAGTCTATGAATTGTATTCATTACTGAATACATCACTAACCAAGGCATTTGTTTTAAAAAGGCTAATTTTAGAATTTGCACAGTTATATAGACTGTGGTTTTCTGTGAGTTGTAAACATGACTAGCACATGATATAGTCTCTATGTGATCTCCTTGTCATACAAAACTGTGAATAAATAGGTTCGAAGGACAAAGGTGATGGTGAGTCAATGATGGCAACAGCTACTTTAAACATTTACGATGTGCCTTCTGTCTTTATAAGGTTACCTAAATGTTTGTGATGACTCACAAAAGGAATTCTAGGATTGAGCTTAGTTATAAAAGAAAGATAGAAATAATTTAGCCAAACATGTATTTAATGATTTCTATATACTATATAGGAAATAGAAACTACAATATTACGGTCCAGCTAATATATATTATTCGTATGACATATTAAATATAATTCTGACCTCTTTCTTCACTTCACCATCATTATCTAAGACTAAGCATTGCATCAACATGAGAAAGCATTCCTTACAGATATATCATTTACAGCTAATGTTAGGCATGCTATCTGAAGATTAGGAAAAGATTTATTTTTATGTACTGACCATCCAATACCAAGCAAGTATGCTGTCATGGGACACAAATATAAATATGAGGTCTGGGCCATTATTATGCATTTAAAGGCCTCGTAACATAAGGTAAAATAATACGGAATGGCTTTTATTGTAACTAAGATGTGCTTGCAGTATTAGTAATATTATTATTATTAGTAGTAGTAGTATTAGTAGTAGTATTATTTATAAAGCACCAGCTAATTCTGCAGCGCTTTACAATAAAAGGGGAATTTACCAAATGAGACAATAACAAAATTTAACACGAACAATAGGTAGTTGAGGACCCTGCTCAAACAAGCTTACAGTCTAGAGGAGGTGGAGTCTAAAAACACAATAGGAAGGGTATTGAGATAGACAGCAAATAGACATGGTGGGAAGTGAGAGTGGAGTGTGGCCCTATAAGAGAGAGCGAGAGGAAGGTTTGAGGGGTAGAAGTTACTCTTGGAGGCCATAAACATTCCTGAAAAGATGGGTTTTGAGGGACTTCTTAAAGGATTGAACACTAGGGGAGAGTCTTGGGTAGGCAGGCTGGTAGGCAGGCTGTTCCAAAGGAAAGGAGCCGCCCGTGAGAAGTCTTGCAGGTGTGAATTTGCAGTAAGGGGGCGAGCAGCAGAAAGGAGAAGGTCACCAGTAGAGCGGAGATATCGAGAGGGGGCATACCTATAAATCAGTGAAGAAATGTAAGAGGGGCTAGAGTTGGTTAGAGCTTGATAGGTAAGAGTTAGTATTTTAAATTGACACCTGTAGGGGACAGAAAGCCAGTGTAAGGATCGACAGAGGGGTGAGGTGTGAGAGGAGCTACAGGAGAGAAAGATCAGCCTGGCAGCAGCATTCACCACAGATTGTAGGGGGGCAGTACGGCTTTTGGGAAGACCAATTAGGAGAGAATTACAGTAATCGATGCGAGAGATTACTAGAGCATGAACAAGCTCCTTGGCAGCATCTAGCGTAAGAAAGGAGTGTACGCGGGCAATATTTTTATGTTGGAATCGACAGGTTTTAGCAACAGACTGGACATGAGGTGCAAAGGTGAGGCCAGGATCAAAAGTGACACCAAGACAGCGAGCTTGAAAGGATGGGGCAGGTACCGTCAACCTGCAGGGAGAGTGAGGGAACAGGATCAGTGTTATGAGGAGGAAAAATAAGAAACTCAGTTTTAGAGAGATTGAGTTTCAGAAAGCAGGAGGACATCCAATCAGAGAAAGAAGAAAGGCAATTGGTGACATGTTGTAGGACAGCAGGGGAGAGGTCAGAGGAGGAGAGATATATCTGGGTGTCGTGAGCGTACAGGTGGTAGTGGAATCCAAATGAATTCATGAGTTTGCCAAGAGAGGCAGTATAGAGATAGAACAAAATGGGACCAAGAACTGAACCTTGAGGGACTCCGACAGAGACAGAACGAGGAGAGGAGGTGCTGTTGGAAAAAGAGACACGAAAGGAGTGTTGGGAGAGATAGGAGGAGAACCATGAGAGGAGAGGAGAAGCGTAGCCACCTCCTGTTCAGTAACTGGAGGGAAGTCTTGGAAGGTAGGGATGGTATGGTCCAAGTATTGTTAATTTGAGAAGCCTACGATATGTGTGACCTGAGATATAAATATTTTGTTAGCACAAGAGAAGTTATTTTTTTTTTATTTTTTATACACAAAGAAAAGTTGTTGACCAAATTAAAGTTTTTATTTCCTTATGCTATTTGTATCTTAATGACTAACTCCTGCTCTTGCCACTTGCCATATTTGCTATATTTTCTTAACAAAAACTAGTCATTGTTTTTTTTCCTATGCTTAACTAAATAACTATGGTGGATTTATAAAAGAATATTAAAACAAGGAAAAAGAGAGGGCTAAAAATCATTACAGGGTTAATCCAAGCACCATGGACACTTTAGTGTTTTGAAATGTTCATGGTTCTTGGAGTCTGTAAGTGCAATGTTTCCGTATGAAATACTACACATATAGAGATATTTAATGTTGCCTCCAGTGTAACTCCTCCTCTGGAAATGTCATTAGTACGTCATATTCTAGACACAGGAGGTCGTTCATTGGCTGAGAGCGCTCAGTTGATGAAAGAGTGGCAGAATAAGCATTTGACTTCTGCAGCTCTGTAGATGTCGAATGCGGTTAAGCCACCATCATGGGTCTCTTGGAGCAAGCGGAACCAACGTAAGGTGGAAAGCCTTTGCGAATCAGTTATTCCCCACTAAATAGCCACTATTGTGGGCTGTATAGATTATGATACTTGGCATTTAAAACAGAGTTATTTTAACATTTTGGAGTTTCACATTCACTCTCAAATAATTGAGGTGAATTTAATGAAGTAGCAGGTTGCCAGGGCAACACTTTATTTTTGTAAAAGGGCACAGCTGAGAGAAATACATTGTTTCATGCATTTTGCTGTTGAAATCGTGTCACTAATTTGGCAACTGTGGTTAGACTATATAATAAACATGTTTAATTTAAAACATACGTGGGTCTGATTTACATTGGGCTGTGGTTAGTTGACGACAGATTCGCAGGGTGTAGGTCAAACTGCTGTGTATGACAAAACCATGTGGACAACTGGCCAGTCCTACTACTAATTAGTGGATTTGTCTATATCAGTCATGTCCACTGACATTAGATGTGTACATCATACACATCCTATTCAGTCTCTTAACAGTGGCACTATAAAACTCATTGGCTTGGAACTCAGCACAATTATAGGATGCCATATTATCATTGCTTATTTACACAGTTTGTGCAAAAAGGGTAGGCCTACTTTGGTTAGATCTTAAAACTACAGCATACAGTGACATTCTAGAAAAATACCCTTATGGTATTTATTTCAGAAAGGCAATTTTGTGTCTCTGCATGAAACTGCCCAGAGCCCAAAGTGAAGTCTAAACAGGAATATGTGGACTAGATTTGGCAAGAGCCATGACCTCAGCTCCACCAACATTTGAAATTGATTGAAATATCAGCTGTAGGCGAGGACTAAGTGGCCAACATCATTGTAAGGCAAGACTATGTTAATATTCTTGTGGATCAATGAACAAAAATACTAACTTCCCAATATCTAGTGCAAGCTCTGTCCAGGAGAATGATGTGTTTCATTAGCAAAACAGAGTGCTGACTTCATCTCACAATTTATTATTTTGAAAATATTTTTTGAAGAACAGATGCCCACGCACATATAGACCTATATAAAACCGAGTCTGCAATTTACTTGGAATTTTTTGATACTCTGTTATATTACCATGCAGCTTACAAGCCAGTGCATCAAAAATACACCTGCTAATTTTTCTTGAATTTGTCAAACAATACATGTTTTATTTTATTTTACTGCCCCATTAATAGAACACATATCAAGCTATACCTCATAATTACTTACTCTTTTTTTTTCTTTTTTTGTACTTTTTTTTTCTTGTTTTCTCATTACAATTGCCATATATAAGCAATCTTAACCCCTTAAATCCGGAGGACGTACTATTACGCCCTGCAGGAACCGGCTCTAAACGCCGGCGGGCGTAATAGTACGTCCTCGCCATAATGGCCGCCCACGTGGCCGGCGCTAATCGCCCGCTGCAGATCGCGGTCGGGGGGGATGCCTGCCCCCCCAGGCAACCCCCCCTGTGGCCGGTGACCGAGATCTGCAGTCTCTGATCGCAGTGACAGGCTGTCACTGCGACCAGTATTCAGCATGTGTCAGCCGATTTCAAATCGGCTGACACATGCGGCCGGCGGCTTTCCCCTTCTGCAGATCGCGGTCGGGGGACTTACCTGGCCCCCCAGGCAGTCCCCCTGGGGTCAGTGACCGCGATCTGCTAAGTCTGAGATCGCAGTGACAGGCTGTCACTGCGATCTCAGAGCTCTCTGATCGCAGTGACAGCCTGTCACTGCGATCTCAGAGCGCTCTGATCGCAGTGACAGCCTGTCACTGCGATCAGTGTTACATGTGTCAGCCTATTGGCTGACACATGTAACTGGCACAGTGATCCCCCTGCAGATTGGAAGGGGGGAGTGCTTGTACCACCCAGGCACTCCCCCCTGTGGTCAATTACCCAATCTGCAGGAGGTGATCACAGTGACAGGCAGTCACTGTGATCACTGATCCTGTGTGTCAGCCAGTGATGTGAAATCACTGGCTGACACTGTCTCTGCCCCCTGTCCTGTAATAAAAATAAAATATTAGTTAAAAAAAGAAATAAAAAAAAATGACAGTTACAAATAAAATATACTTAGATCATATATATTATATATATATGATCTAAGTATATATATATATACACATACACACACATTTACACATACACGACGTGTATTTAAATATTAATATATATATATATATATATTAATATCAAATTACACGTAGACTGATACTGATTAAATATATATATAATTATTGTTATATATATATTTATAAATAATATAAAAAAAATAAATATGTAAATACGTAAAAAAATAAAATAAAATAAATAATTAAAAATAAAATATTAAAAAATATATAGATGTGTTTTATTTCGTTCTAACTGTATTGTGATATTAATATATATATTTATATCAAAATACACGTAGAACGAAATAATATATATATCTATATACATAAATATATACGTATATATCACTATATATATACCTATATATAAATAAAAATATTAAAAAAAAAATATATATATATATACGTATATATACACATATGTATATATATACATATATTAATTCTACACATATATTTATGTAATAATTTTACATAATTAGGTATCCTAATTAATTACAATTAGCGGGACCTGCCTGACCACCCATGCCGAAAGTATAGGGAATTTAATTTGCTAGCACTATATTTAACCCTATAACTTTCCAAGACACCATAAAACCTGTACATGGGGGGTACTGTTTTACTCGGGAGACTTCGCTGAACACAAATATTAGTGTTTCAAAACAGTAAAATGTATTACAACCATGATATCGCCAGTAAAAGTGACGTTTTTTGCATTTTTCACGCACAAACAGCACTTACAGGGACGATATTATTGCTGCAATACTTTTTACTGTTTTGAAACACAAATATTTGTGTTCAGCGAAGTCTCCTGAGTACAACAGTACCCCTCATGTACAGGTTTTATGGTGTTTTCAAAAATTACAGCGTCAAATATAAGGCTTGTGTTTCATTTTTTTCACATTAAAATTCGCCAGATTGCTTACGTTGCCTTTATGACCCTATGGTAGCCCAAGAATGAAAATTACCCCTATGATGGCATACCATTTGCAATAGTAGACAACCAAAGGTATTGCAAATGGGGTATGTCCAGTCTTTTTTAGTAGCCACTTAGTCACAAACACTGGCCAAAATTGGCGTTTTTTGCATTTTTCACACACAAACAAATACGAACGCTAACTTTGGCCAGTGTTTGTGACCAAATGGCTACTAAAAAAGACTGGACATCGCTTATTTGCAATACCTTGGGTCGTCTACTATTGCAAATGGTATGCCATTATGGGTGTAAATTTATTTCCTGGGCTACTATACAGTCTCAAAGGCAACGTAACCAATCTGGCGAATTTCAATTTCAAATGTAACACGCTATATTTGACCCTGTAACTTCCCAAAACACCATAAAACCTGTACATAGGGGGTACTGTTTTACACGTGAGACTTTGCTGAATACAAATATGTGTATTTTATTGCAGTAAAAGCAAACAGTATTATGACATTAACAGTTAAAATGTCATGTAGAACGAAAAAAATCAAAAAAAATCTTATTTTCTCCCATTTTTTTCATATTAAATTATGTTTCATAGCTAAATATTTGATATTAAATGAAAGCCCTGTTTCCCCTGAATAAAATGATATATAATAAGGGGGGGTGCATTTAATATGAAAGAGGTGAATTACGGTTGGACAGACATATAGCGCAAATGCCAGGTTTTGTTTACGTTTTGTTTCGTTCACAACTTGTACATTTGGCTGCGGTGTTAAGGGGTTAACATAAATAATATTGATAGAATAAAATGGCAACAAAAACATGATTTGTTTTTTCATATTTATTTTAAGTACTAATCAGACTAGGCATTATATGATAACTGTTTCCTAAGAACGCCATTGTGAATCATTACAAATGTACATATATTTATCTCATGTGATCTATATTGTCCTTTGTCTATACATTTAGGCACAGTGCTCAGATGTAGCGTTTTCTCATTATAAAATATAATGACGTCTGGAATCCTTTGAAGAGCGGAAGCAAGAAAGCAATCCATGCAGTGGCCTTTTCTGTAGTGCCAATAAGAGATTTGACATTTATTGTAAAGGGTACATTTATCAAATATGGTTACCAAGCATACACTATATACTTAGGATAACTGTGGTAAAGTTATTTTTAAGCACCTTTTGGTTATTTTAAAGAAAAAATTAAGTACCTCAGTGAATAGAATGGAAATTCAAGAACACAAGGCTCTCAAAACCATTAATCTATCCAAACCGAACTGATTTATTCAACATAATTAGGTCAGAAGAACTGATGCACACATTCGATATGCCAGTGGACACCTTAATTTGATTTGTGGCCAAGACAAGCATATGTTCAGTATAGAATATATTGTTAGTATTAGGCAATGCTTGGTTGGCTACCAGGTACCAAATATACGTTAAACTGCAATAATGCTTCAAAATATTTGCATTATTCTTTAGATATATATGAAATGGTAACATTTATATTTGACGTTTTCTCTGTATTTTGCAGTACACATATTTTATACATTGCTCATTACAACTGACGTACAACTGCTTAAAATGTTAAAATATGGGGTGAAAATTGGTGAAAAGACAAATGAGGGGACTAGAGCAGATAAATTAGGGCAAGCCGTTATAGAAAAATTAAGTAAAGAGGGACTGAGGCTGACTCAGAAGGGTCTGAAACAGGTAAATAGATTATATTGAATTGGCATCCATCATGCTGTAAAGCAAACATGTCAAACTCAAAGGCTAACATGGGCCGAATAAACAAGGTTTAGGTTTATGTGGGTTGCAAAAAAACAAAAACTAGAATTTCATAGAAACGTAGGCTTATTTAGAAAAGTACAATATAAAAAGTTGCCAAACTGACACTGGACGTCCTCAGCTTGTAGGGCTTCAAAGTAAACAAAAGAGCAAATTTATTATAAGGAGACGCGCATTTGCATATAACCAACGTTTCAGTCCAACTACCTTGACATATTAAGAAAAGTTTGGTAATGGGACTGAAATGGTGAATGTATGCTGTTGGACAGCTGTAAAAAAACAAATTACGCTATCTTGTTGATTTTAAAGTCCTATGAGCATGCTCCTCACTTTGGCTGAGATCATCAAACTTGACAATCCAATGGTTTCCCATAGGAAAGCATTGGCAGGCTAGTGTGCATGTGTGGTAAAAAGCTGCGTGGCCAATCAGCATCTCCATGGGGAGAGTTCAGCGCCTCCATTCAGACCCAATCTAATACACTGCCCACAAATCCAATACACTGCCACCTTCCCCCATTCTAATACACTGCCCACAAATCAAATGCATCGCCGTCAAATCCAATATACTGCCCCCTCCACTCTAATACACTGCCCCCTCCACCCGTTCTATGCCACCGCAACAGCTTTAAAGCCCATTTAAATGGGGAAGGCATAGAACGCCAGGGGTTAAGATTTAATAAGGCTGGCACCAACTTAACTCCATAGGATTAACACTTTGGACAAATGCATCTGTATACAAAGAAGTGTCTCGTAGGTTCCAGAGGACTTCACTTTTGCATCAACAGCAAAAATCAAATGTGAGCAAGGCTGAACTTGTTTAGCTATGTAAGTATGCAACTATGTAACGTCCACTCAATTATTCTCATGCCACACTTACCCCTTTTTACATTGTTAGCTCCCATTATTCTTTACAGCAAGCATGTCAAACTTGCGGCCCACAATGGATATATTTGCGGCCCACCTGCCCTCAGGCCACTTTGTGTTGTGGCTGTGACCAGCCGCTAGACAGGAATGATATTTCCTGTCTGATTCTTGGTTTCCCTCCCACGGCTGGTCGCATTCTCCCGCAGGCCAGCAACTCCCCCTTCCCTCCTGCTTGCAGTACCAGAGGAGCATCTGACCTGCTTGAGCAGAGAAGATCAAGGCTGGAACTGGATGACGGGCAGCTCATCTTAAGGTAGGGGAAGAGGGACATGGGGGACCTTCCTATGTAGTGTGCTAAATTAGGGAGAGGGGGGGCAGTGTATTAATTTCAGGGAGGGAGGGGCAGTATATTAATTTGGGTGATGGTGGGGACCAATATATTAAATTAGGGAAGGGGGGCAGTGTATTAATTTGGGGGAGACAGGTGGCAATGTATTAAATTGGGGTTAGAGAGAGTCAGGCAGTATATTAGAGTGGTGGGAGGGGGCGGCAGTGTGTTAAATTGTGGGGAGGGCAGTGTATTAAATAAGAGGAGGGCAGTGTATTAAATTAGAGTGGTGGGAGGAGGAGCAGTGTATTAGATTAAGGCGTTATGGCATTCTATGCCATCCCCATTTAAATGGGCTTTAAAGCCGTTGCGGCGTCATAGAACGCCATAACGTCTTTCAGCCCCAGGATCTCTGAGGTACTTACCTCTACTGCAATCCTCTTCGGGAGGACTGCCTGACTGCCCAGGCAGCCCTCCCCCGGCAAATCAGGCCCCCGTGGGCCATGTGATTGCTCTCAAAGAGCAGGGGTACTGTCTGAAATGTCAGACAGTCCCCCTGCTGGTGGGAAGTATAAAAAATGATTAAACATGTTTAAAATAAATGTACATATATATATATATATATATATATAAAATATATATGTGACAAACTGCCATTTGCCACTGGGCATTGGAGAGGACTGATCGCTAGACTCCTGCCCTGCAACTATGGTCCTGGGATGTATTGCCCTTTAAGAACTGCATTTGGGCATAATGGATTTTTGTATACTGTTTCTGGCCCTTTAACTGTGTGGTACAAAGAAAAGTTTTTTACTTTTAAACTGGCACTTCGGATGCAGTCGAAGTGCCGAAGTCGTCGAAGTGCCGAAGCAGTCGAAGTGGCCGCTATTAGACAGTCGAACACGTGGCGGCGGCCATTTTAATCCAGTTGAACGCGGTCAGCGGTGTGTGCCGTCAAATGCCTGGAACGGAAATCGGCCACAGATTTGAACGAACACCACTGACCTGTACCTTCCCCTGCCCTTTGACACTGCGGCTGGAGACTAAGTCCCGTTCGAAGATTCAAACACACGTTCGAACGGGACTTTGTCATTTTGGGTGTAAAATAGACCTCCAGTAGACAATTGAATCCCACGGAAACGCGACCCCGGTTCCACTTCGACACTTCGACAGAAGTCGAAGTGAGTTTGACTATTCGAATGCCGCCTTCGGATGGGACTTTGTTATTTTCAGGGCAGAAATAGACCGACCGCACAGCCTGAATCTGTGGAACTGTTTTGGGCATGCAAACAGGCATGCGGTCGGTCCAAAGAGACTTTTTAATATTTCTGCAACCACTGAACGGATTTTCACGAATTTTGAATATGTTGTTCCACAAGTTGTGTTGTTGTGTAAGTTTTATTCATGTACAATGTAAAATTAGAAAGTTATAAAAATGTATAAAAAGTATAAGTTTTTAGCTTGGAGATAATTGTGTAATCTCCCAAGCAGAGGGGAGGGAATCTGGGGGGTGTAACCAATATCTGATTGGTTAATGCCTAATTGCCTGTGGACGTCTCCCTTGCAGGGGAGCACTGCATAAAAGCAGAGTACCTGCCATTAAACATCAGAGATCTTATTGGAGGGAACTGCTATAACACACTGGGGATTGCTATGCTCTGCATACTCCCTTGAGCTTTAATCACTTACTCTAGGGCCATGTGATCATCAGGATCAAATTGCCGCAATAGGACTCTAGAAGCTGCCAGCAGCAGAACTGTCTGAGATGTCAGGCAGTCCCCCAGGCTGCTAAAAAGTAAATATATATATATATATATATATATATATATATATATATATGTATATACATGTATAATATATTATAAAATAAATAATATGATTTTATTATAAGTGTACTTTGAGATATATATATACATATATCTCAAAATACACTTATAATGAAATCATATATATATATGCATTATATTTGTATAATATACTATAAAATGTTTTAATTATAATATATTATACATATATAGGAAATAAATGTGTGTGTGTGTGTGTATATATATATTTATACACACACACGTATTATATACACACGTATTATATGCATATGTGGTCTTGAAAAAAGTATTTTACAGACTGAAACTGTGACTGGAACGTTGTGTGAATTTGTAATTGCTCAATAAAGCAACAGATTAAATTTACTTTGAAAGACTCCTGAGTGTTCTCTACTGGTATCGTATACAATTTGGTTGGAGACAGCACCGTAGCATTAAAAGAACAGGAGCATCGAGTGCTGGGACCTAGGACGTATATACATATTATATGTGTGTGTGTATATATACACACACATAATATACATATAATATTAATAAAAAAATTTACAAAACAAATAAAAACTGTAATTGTGGGCAGTGTTTGTGACACTACTACAAAAGACTGGAAATACCCCATTTTGAATACCCTGGGTTGTCTACATTTGAAAATTGTATGCCATGATGGGGTTATTTCACATTCCTGGGCTGCCATATGGTCTCAAAAGGCAACACAGACCCAGCAAACCAATCTGTCAAGCTGAATTGGGCAAGCATTATATTGACCCTGTAACTTTCCAAAACACCATAAAACCTGTACATGGGGGGTATTGTTATACTCGGGACACTTCACTTAACACAAATATGAGTATTTAAAACAGTAAAACCTATTATGATGAATTAACTAGTAAAAGTGCAGTTTGTGTGTAAAAAAATGCAAAAAAACAAATATGTTCTCAGTACATATATTCATGAATTGCTATGTGTGTCAAACAAAATCACTAATTATTATTTTTTTTTAATTTGGCATAGATTGGTGGTAAAATGGCTGCATGAAAAAGTCAAATACCCCAAGTTATGTTGTCTTTTAAAAAAGATATACAGGGAAGGGTTATTAAGGGATTCCTGACAGATATCAGTGTTACAATGTAACTTGACTTAATTTAAAAAAAAAATGGTTTGGAAATAGCAAAGTGCTACTTGTACTTATTGCCCTATAACTTGGAGAAAAAAAAAGCTAAGAACATGTTAACATTGTGTATTTCTAAAATCAGGACAAAATTTAGAAACTATTTAGCACAGATGTTTTTTGGTGGTTGTAGATGCGCAACAGATTTAGTGGTCAAAGTTCGAAAAAGTGTGTTTTTTTTACATTTTTCATCATATTTTATTGTTTTTATAGTGAATTATTTGATAAGTTGAAAATAATGGTATCTTTAGAAAGATCATTTAAAGGCAAGAAAAACTGTAAATAATATGTGTGGGTACAGTAAATAAGTAAGAGGAAAATTACAGCTAAACACAAACACAGCAGAAATGTAAAAACAGCCCTGGTCCCAAATGGTAAGAAAATTGAAAAGCGGTCTGGTCACTAATGGTCTTCTCACTTGATCTGTGAACCAAATGGTGGGAAAATGCACTCTATCAGTGTATTGCTAAATATTTACTATATACTATTATTGTGCCATTTTGGTCTGTACGAATAGTTTTTCCCAAAATGATTGCTTGGACAAAGTTCATCGAAACCGAATCACCACTTTGACGATTCCTGAATCGCCTGAATTTTTTTTTTCTTAATCGGACGAATTGATTCAGAGCATCCAACATTTTTTGTCATGCAAGTCTCTGAAATAGTGATCTCTAGAGATCACTATCTCTACTTTTGGCACAAATAGGCGAGTGCGGATCAAAACAGCAATCCCTGCTCAAGGTATCCCAAAATCACCAGTGGTAACAGTCTCTGGCTAAACCTGCACTTTTTCCCCTCTGGCTGACCATCTCTACACAGAGCAGGGGACCAAGTGGGGGCAGTATAGATACTCTCCTATAGTTCATTATGGCCTTCTGGCGTTTCAGGGAGATTAAGATTTAACCATATTTTTTTTTAGATTGAGAATACAATTAAGACGATTTAGGCCCTAAAGTATTTATATTATTTTATAGAAACAAAAGAAAGATTTCCAAATTCAATACTACTGTACAGGAATGTGATAACATTTAAGTTTGTTAAACAACATATTCAGAATTTGTACTAAATCTAATTGCTAGTGTAATTTGCATATGCTGATTGCCATCTTTCAAATGAGTTGCATCAATCAGAGAAATCATTGTTATGGGTGTATCACACTGTTGATATAATAGCTAGAGTGGCCATAATTAACACTGTGCAACCATGGAAATGGGAACTACAATGTCTCTGGAAATTACACTATTTAATGAAATATTGAAATTCACCTAAAACGTCTGTTAACCTTTCTTTTTAATGTGATGCTCTGTTTTCTTTTAAGTTTCAGAGAAACATAGAAACATAAATGTGACGGCAGAAAAGAACTATTTGGCCCATCTAGTCTGCCCAATTTTCTAAATACTTTCATTAGTGCCTGGCCTTATCTTATAGTTAGGATAGCCTTATGCCTATCCCACGCATGCTTAAACTCCTTTACTGTGTTAACCTCTACCACTTCAGTTGGAAGGCTTTTCCATGCATCCACTACCCTCTCAGGAAAAACATGGCGGTGTTCAAAAATCCTATCCTTTAACATGGTTTCCATTACTTTCCCCACTACTGAAGTAAGGCTTACTAGCCTATAGTTGCCCGACTCCTCCCTGCTACCTTTTCTTGTGAATGGGCACAACATTCGCTAACTTCCAATTTTCTGGGACTACTTCTGTTAACAATGATTGGTTAAATACATCTGTTAATGGTTTTGCTAGTACACCACTAAGCTCTTTTAATAACTTTGGGTGTATTCCATCCGGTCCCATTGACTTATTTCCATTAAAGATTTAGCTAATTGAACTAGAATTTTAGAACGAAAATTCAGCCAAGGCGCAGTTAGGGCATGCGATACAAATGATGAGGAGCAAGAGAAACATTGTTTTATTTCTTCTCTTCTGTGTATGCTTTCTTTATATTGACTGCCCGGGATAAGTGACCATAATATTAAAGATCCTGGAAAATTACAGTTCTCCTTTAAACCACTGAACATATTGTATTCAAATAAATAAATTAGAGAAAATCTAAAATAATATGTAGCTATCTAAAGACAACAATCTACAGGCAACTTGCAAACTTTCTCAAATTAGACATAAATTATAACTTTTACAAAAAAATAACCACTTTTCCCAAAATAAGTGCTCAATAATTCTTTAGAAACAAAGCCACAAGCATTTCACAAACAAATCACAGAACACTTTTTTATTGACCCGTTTACAGTTCTCTACCTCATGAGTGAATAAGGGATTCATTTCACTGGGTAACACCTGTTTTCATAATATGTTTCATTTTATTTATTAGGAACCAGTCAATGTAAAATATTGATTTATTTAGGTATAGTTCATTGCAGTGCCTCCACTTCGACCTGCATTTATTTAACAGTCCTTCTCAGTGCTGCTATGCTCATTTTATCTACAATAAAAACATGAAAGACAACTTTGGTACTTCTGGGACATTAACCTATGCCCCGAGGTTCAAACTACTCCTGAAGTAGAAACATTAAACATTTGGCATAATTCGCCTACTATAATATATATCAGATTATATTAAATTACAGGTGGACTCTATTATCATATGCGATACATTTAAAAACTTTACCTGTTTGTTAATTACATTGTTCAGATTATAATCAAAAGGCACATTTGTTTTAAACATGGATTTAGAGGAAAATATAAACTTTTTTTACTGACTTTAGTTTCATTAACTTTAACATTCCATTGCAATAACAGGAATATATTGCAGACCATTGTTTCCCGTTTCTAACAACCAAAGCATTAGCTCTCCTTTTTCATTTAAAACTGAGAGTTCTTTTCATGTAAACGGTTCTTTTTTATCATGCATAAAAATTATACTTTCAATTTCTCTATTCATTTTTCTCTTATAAGATATGCAAAAAGAGAAAGAAGATCAAAGTTTAATGCTAACCTTCGGAGACGCTGCTCTGCCCACTCTCTGACATCTTGTGGAGATATGTTTTGCCACCTCTCGTGTCAGAATCTTTTGTTGAAATGCTGGAATGGCTCCCAGGCTGTTTCTTGAATGCCGGTGACCGTAAACTTCTCTCAATTTCAGCTTCCTGTTAGTAGACAGAAAAGGGATGTTTGCTGAAAGTTATCAGTAGGAAACAGATGCAATTTTCCAAAGGGTGTCTGCTATTAAAATGTCATTTTCCAGTATAGCACTAATATTCTGGAACCAGGAGACCCACCAAATGGAAATTCAGATCACAGGACACAGTGCTTATTAATTACACAAACCATTTATTCTTAATCGTAAGACATGTTTGCATTCTTCAGAATCACCTTAATAAATATGTATTGCATGCATATTAAAACCTATACTTGGATAAGGTCTTTAGATGTTACTCACTAAACTAGAATTTGAGCAAAATACGTACATTTTACACCAAACTGGAGTGTGGGGATTTTCCTATGTTTTTTTAAAGGTTGGAATTATTTGATCTATTCTCCAAATTTTCCAACATAATGAATTTTAGCACAAGAAAATGTTATTTCCTCCCTTGTGGAAATATGCAATAATATGCCATTACTTATCATATATATTCAATAATACCCATGAATATGTTGGCGCAAGAATAATTTTCTTTCTCTTTTCATCATATATATGAGACACTTTGCATCTTATTGGTGGAAATACAGATATACAGTGGGACCTCGGTTTACAAATTTAATGCGTTCTCCGGGACGTTTCTTATTGCGAAACATTTGTAAACCAAAAATTTTGTTAACAGACGCGTTTGTAAACCGAGGTCCCACTGTAATTGCTAAATCTATTATCAAATTGACACTCAGCTCTGTTGTACCAGAGTGCTCTGTGATTCTTGTACCTGCAGCTAACTAGGAATATGGTAGAGTTTCATGCATGAGTTCAGTTTAAATGAAATTGTCAAACTCCATAGCTAAAGCTCAGAGTTCAGGGCATTTGTAATCAATTTACACAAATCACTCCACTAAAAAAGTTACAAACATTATTTACTATTTATTTAGTTTACAGTTATTATATAGAGTTCGTTTCCAGAGCACTTTACTAATTAGATAAAAAAAAAAGACAAAGTTTATTTAGGATAAATGAATCGACATACTGACACAATAAGAATCGAGAACCCTGACTGTGAACTATACAAGACAGACAATAGGTTGAAGAGAAAATACAACTTATATGACATATACATTTTATTGTATAAATAATATATTTTTCTGTGTATAAGACGCCCCCATGTATAAGACAACCCCCTATTTTGAAAATAAAAATATTGATTAAGAAATCAATATTTTAAACATCAGATAGCACAACTTTGATATTTTAGAGGAGACATCTGAGGAGAACAGCACACTTCTTATTCCCATGCCTCCCCTGTGCTATGGTACTCTGCAAGTTAATGGCTCTTTAGTGCATGCTGGGAGACTTCATCTCCAACAATACAGCAGCTGGTGTGCTCCCTGATACCCATTTCCTCACCCATAAATATTAATCAGAAATCAAGACCTTCCTGAGATGTTTCAAACCTTAATATGGCTGCACCTTTTATGTCTCTGGAGCTCTGTTGGTGGTAAGTGCTGACTTCTGCTGCAGCTCCCATGCATATAGGGACCTCTCCTCCTTGCCACAGAATTCAGAAGTGGATCGGTGGGAGGAAGGCCAGGTATATGTGTGGGCTGTGGCACACTGAAATGCAGCAGACGCCATCTTAACTTAGGCCCCGCGCACAAGTGGTTTTCTTTTAACCCCTGCAGTGACATTCCATGTATAAGACAACCCCCAATTTTAGACTAAATTTTTTTTTTTTTTAAATACATAGTCTTATACATGGAATAATACGGTAATTGTAGCGATGAGTTTTTCACTTTCAGTTTATTGATTGATGTAAGAATCACAAAGATCACATTGCCTTTGATATCAGCTAAGGCTCATTATCTCCATGATTTGCTCCTATGTCATTCGAAGAGTCTAGGAGCTAATAAAAGTATTTTGCTGTAACTGTACTATTAGACCCTCTGGCCCAGTCAATGTCTGAACTGGCTCATTTGTGAGGCATCCAAAAGTCAACAATGCATGTTTGCTGAAATAAAGGAGTTAAAGGACTGCCGCACTCATTATAACAACTTTATCTAAATAAAGTTGTTATAGTGACTACCGTTGTCCCCCACCCCCACCCCTTAGTGGCCCTAAATTACATTATTTTATTGATTAGAAGGCTTGGAAGTGCCGCTGGGTATAAATGCGGACTTTGACTTCTCTGCTTTCTTACCCCAACATACCATGACGTCATGCATGCAGGTAATGATTCTCTATAACAGAATCATAGGTACATTGCAGCAAGCATCCCTTGTGTGCCTAAGGTCTCCAGTGCTCTTCTATGAGACAACTCCAAGATGACATCAGACAAGGAGGAGCCAGCAGTAGAGAGAGACTCAGCGAGAGAAGGCGAGTAATTTGTAATCTATTTTATTTCATTTGTTTGTTTTAATTCATTTTTAAAATGCATCCACTGAGGGTCTAAAAACTACATAGGGACATTGGGACTGTAGCCTTAGGAATACAAATATGTGTTCCTAACACTAAAGTGTCCCTTTGCTTACCCATAGTAAGACATATCTGTAATATTTTAATTAATGGCAAATGTCTGAAGAAATAATACAATACCAAACAAGAGAAAAAAAAAACAAGGGTATTGTACAAATAAGATTGACAACTACTGTCAAAGCCTGCTTTTCATTTTTAAATTCATGAAAAATGATTGCAAGAAAAGTAAGAAACTATATGCATTACATTATTTTGTTGTAGTGTAATTGATTTCCATTTGATAAATTTAATGTATTAGAGATACATATGCAACAGACAAAATAGAAATGGAAATGGCATATTATTGGCTATTATTTTCCATTCCTACTGCCATCCAAATGTTTTTTGTTTTAAAATATGATTCAATTATTACATTTGCAGTTTGTACAGCATTTATCATCTTTTTTTGACAGTGAAGATTGGCTGAAAACATTGTTTCAACTATTTTTTTTTGGAAAAGACTAAAGGGACACTATAGACGCCAAAACAACTTTAGCTTAATGAAGCCGTTTTTGTGTATAGATCATGTCCCTGCAGTCTTACTACTCTTGCCATTTAGGAGTTAAATCAAGCAATTTACACAGCCCTAGTCACACCTCTCTGCATGTGACTTGCACAGTCTTCTAAACACTTTTTTGCTTAAAACGTAATGCTGGACATAATAGAAAGGTGTCTGTGCATAGCCGTTTGCTGCATATGGGGCTGTGAAGCAGCAGATTAGAGTGTCCATGATGAGCCCTGTCCACCGCCAAAAGCACCTTTAATAGATGTGGTGTATTCGCAAACGATATAAATTATGTACGCATACACATATAAACTCTCGTCTGTCTAATATTTATTCAGAGACAAATCAACAACAGCATACAAATAATGACACACAATCTAACTGTCTAAAACAACAACAACAACCACAATCTAACTAACTGACAATAACAACTAAACCTGATGAAGTCATCAGATCCAACTCACAGTTCACCATGATAAAAATTAGCCCATGTCTGCTCAGAAGCACATACAAGAAGGAACAGGGAGGAATGGAGATAGGGGGAAGTGGTTATCTCTTTCCTGACTTGTAAAGGTATTGCATTACCTAATTACCATATCAAAGGGTAAAGCTTATCCCCCTGTAAGAAAGGCATATATGAGCTTGGTCACATGACCCCTGGTCACCATATTAGTTTCATGACAAAATGTCACCACAATAGAGATGTAAGCATCAGAACTGGACCATGGCACAACAGACAAAGGTTGCCTGGTCTGATGTATCACAATTTCTTTGAGATCAGGTGGATGGCCAGATCTATGTGCGGTTTACCTGGACAATAGATGACAACAGCACTATGGAAAGAAGGCAAGCCGATGGAGGCAGTGTGGTGTGCTCTGGGCAATGTTTTGATGGGAAACCTTGGGTCCCGGCATTCATGTGGATGTTACTTTGACTTTTACCCCATACCTAGAGATTGTTGCATATTACTTACATTTCTTAACATAAATGGTGTTCCATGATGGCAGTCGCCTCTTTCAGTAGGATAATGCACACTGCCACACAGCAAGAATTGTTCAGGAATGGTTTGAGGTACATGACAAAGGTGTTGCTTTGGCCTCCAAATTCCCCAGATCTCAATCTGATCGAGCATCTGTGAGATGCACTGGAACAACAAATCCAATCCATGAAGTCCCCATCTCACAACTTACTGAACCTAAATGATCTGCTGCTAATGTTTTGGTTCCAGATACCACAGGACACAGTTAGAGGTCTTGTTGAGTCCAAACCTCAACATATAAGAGGTATTCTGGCAGCACGAGGGGGGCCTACACAATATAAGGCAGGTGGTTTTAATGTTGTGGTTGATTAGTGTAAATATAGATGTTATTACTGCTTCTCCTTTTCCCCCCACTATTGCTCACTTTTCACTTGATCTGCAAAGAAAAACAACATTTAGTGACTGTTTTCCCACCAATCATCTCTTTTTTGGTGCCACAGACAAAACTCAGAATCATAAATTAAAATTAACATGAATGGTCATAGCATGGCTTGTTTGGTTTGTGATTCAGATTACATTGTGACTCAGAGTTCAGTAATTCGACCGATGATCCAACTGGCCCAAATGTGGACAAGAATATCCATGTCTATTGAGCTCTAAATTACAGGAATTTACACTAAAGTATCTCCAATGTGGCTGCAGTTGACTTGGAAAGTATTTTAAGATCAGCTATTTTACCCTCATCATTGCAAATCAGATTTTAAGCTTATAATTACAGAGTTTAGCGAATAAACCAATTAATTAAAGGTTATAAGTCAAAATATAAAATATATACATATAAAATATGAGATTCACGAAGCATCATGCAAGATGTTTGCTTTAGTACTGATTTCTTCTGTACTATTTTTAAATTGTGTAATATGTTGTTTTTTGGATCCATCTCTCTGGAAACTAGTTTTTGTTACACGGGAACTTAATAAAGAGTGAATTGGCAGCAATTCAAAGCTGATAAAATTTTTAGGTCATAATAGCCATATGAGAAAAATGTTCCCAATCGGATTTGTTCATCTTGGCTAATACAGGACAAAATTAGAACGTCACTTTTAATTCACTTTCATTTCCCGATGAACCATATTTTAATAGCATATTTTTCTTTGTTTGCAGCCCAGCCTTAATCTCAGTAATCAGTAAATAAACACTTAATTAACTCTAAAACATATTTGCTAATTCATTTTTCATCCCACTTTTCATTTTGTCTTTATTGTTGATTTTCTTCTCTTGCTCGTGAACATAAGTGCAAATTGTATAGTTATTTATTAGTTGCGATTCTTTTTATTTTATTTTTCACCTCTCCAACCACTTATACAGTTTTAGATTCTAGCATACATTCCATAGTGAGATACAATGCAATCCTCTGTACCGTATTCCGACATTCAGACAGAATCTCCAGACAATCACAATCCCAAATGTAATGACCATTTTACTGCCAGTAATGTCACCAATGTCAGGAAACATTCCAAACTTAAAACTAGGCGTAACTCATGATTTCCTCATTATTCTCACAATGGCCAGCTCAATATTGCAAAGTCAATGACAATAACAAAAATTACTCCTTAGCAGAGTTTTCGTCTGCATCACAGGTAACTGATACAATCACATGCAATGATGATGTCAATAAGTTACATGTGCTTCATTAGCCTATTATGTCCTACATGACCACTACTATGTGTATTTTTTGTAAACACCTATTTTATATTGATTTTATCTCATAAATGCGAAAAAACAGAAGAATGAACTAACACAACTTATTGGTGTAGAAATCTGTGTATACCAGGCTTCCTCAAACTCCGGCCCTCCAGATTTTGCTGAACTACAACTCCCTGGATTCTATGAATGAAATGGATAGGCTGAGAATCGTAGGAGTTGTAGTTCAGCAACATCTGGAGGGCCGGAGTTTGGGGAAGCCTGGCATATAACAATAGATAACTTTTTTTTTAAAATTGTACATTCTAAACATACAGGAGTGTTTGTTGTTGGTTTTTTAAGGGTTGAAGTTATTAATATAAATATTGCAGAGAAAGGAGGTAAGAGGTGTGAGATTAAAGAAGAAGTAACAGAAGATAGGTGATTAGACAAGAAGATAAAACAAGATTGAAATAAGGGGGGGTGGTCTGTGTTTCTTTAAGGACATTTTAGGTATTGTGCACATGTTCTGTGTTATTGATATAAATATGCTGTTATAAAGTTACAGTGCTTACTTGCATTTTAATTTGTCTAATTGATTAATGAGGGATTGTAAAAATTGTTTGTACAAGTCTTCAAGTCAGGGGAGGTGTTTATACTTATTCTGCTCATGTACTAACTTTTTTTTGTGGTTCTAGTTTAGTTAGAAAAGTGTTTTCAAGTCATTTATTCATCAAATACACTGTAGTTCACTTAAAGCAGGGGCAGGCAACCTTCAGGACTCCAGATGTTGTGGACTACATTCACCCTGATGCTTCGCAAGCATTATGGCTGTAAGAACATAATGGAAGGCCAAAGGTTGCCTAGCCCTGCTATGGAGTGTTAGCAACTCCTTGTCTGCAGGATTGTGATTGTAGAAAGGTTAGTGTTTAAAGGGACACTATAGTCACCAAAACAACCTTAGCTGTTGGGTGTATACACTATACATCTGAAGTCTTACTGCTCAATTATCTGCCATTTAGGAGTTAAATCACTTTAGTTTCTGATTATGCAGTCCTAAACAGACATCCCCTGGCGGTGACTCACACAGAGCCTGCTGGAAAAAAAGTTTCACTTTTAATCAGATGTAACTTACTTTAAAAGTTTTTTTTATCTCCTGCTCTCTAAAGTGAACTTTAATCCCATACAGGGGGGCCTGCAGGTTCTAGCAAGCTATTATCAGAGCAGGAGATAAGAAATTCTAAATTATACAGAATTTGCAATAAAAGGAAGTATAAACATTAGATGACTCTTTACAAGAAGTGTTTAGGAAGTCACATGCAGGGAGGTGTTACCAGGACTGTGTAAACAAAATGATTTAACTCCTAAATAACAGAGAATTCAACAGTGAGACTGCAGGGACATGATCTATTCACCAAAACTGCTTCATTAAACTAAAGTTGTTTTGGTGACTATAATGTCCCTTTAATGTAAGTTATAGTGTCCTTTATTAGCATTCGTATTATGTTAAGAGTGTAAATCTGAAAAGAATGGTAGGTAAATAAGATAAGATGGTAATCTCTTGGACGTCAATAACTGCTCATCTAAAGTTGTTAACTTGGAATAAATAACAGACATGGGATTGTAATTTACCCTAAAATATACTATTCTGATATACATTTTTTGAGTTTTTTTATTCAAATTATATATATACAAATTTATATACCACTATAAATCACTCATTGATAATTAGGTAGCTAATTGCCTGCATCACTGCTACTAAGAAACAAATGGCAAACGATGTAGAACATGTTGCTATGATTTTGTTGGAGATGCAGGAGAAACTTTGGGGAGGTATGGCCAAGTGCTAATGGACCCCAAGACATAATTTGAATTCAAAATGAGCTTAACTTGTTTAGAATTTTCAAGCTGAGCTGGCAGTCTGGGAGTGAATGAAATATATGCGGTAATAAAGGAAGGCTGAGCTGTAAAAGGGGAATGGGTTAACTGTTAAACAGAACTATGAACAGAATGGGAACACAAGTTGTAACCTTAACAACAATTTTATGTATACTGTGTTCACTGCTTAAAAAAATATTTCCAAAATGACCTATAAAGTCTTTAGTAACAGATTTAAAAGACTTCTGTTCTGGTACTATTACGATGGATATAGAAAGTAATGTACTGCTCAATTCATTGAGTGTTTGAAATGCAGAAATCTTGCGCCTAATGCTCACATCAGCCGAGCTGCAAATGATTAGGGATACACTTGGTATAAAAATGTGAAAGATAAAAAAAAGCAATAAAGCCAAATATATTGATTAAGTACAACAAAATCAATGTGAAAATGTCTAAGCAACACAAATTCAATTGTGTATTAATTATGTATGAGATTTGAAGTTCTTTTTCTTTTTGGGTAGTTGCCTAGTATTTTAAAATTGTGCTACAATAACCTTTTATTTAATCATCAAGATAGAGGAAGAAAGAAAGAGAAAGAGAAGGAGGGTGGAAGGGGGAGAGAGAGAAAATAGCACTGAACTGTACAGAAGGACACATCGGAACAGATTTATCAAAGTAAAATTGCAGCAATTTTGGGCCTCCCATTAATAATAATAATAATAATAATTAGACTTGTGCAAAATTTGTTTTGTGTATGTGACTGTTCAACCTGTCAGTGTCTCAAGATCTGTCCCTTGCAGTGCCGTGCAATCACAGAAATGATGTATCTTCTGTGTTTTGGTGCATACGCACTCATATCTAGTTTCCTGGTGCCTCATTATACATCATATGACATGGAATCATTCAATTGATCTCCTTTTATAATGTCGGTCTATGTGGCTCCTTTTGATGATATATACATACTTGTGACATCATGACCCTATGTAACCAATCATAACAAAGTATAGGATACATACTTCCTGGTTGTCTTTGATTCCTTGCCCTGTCGTGGGTCGTGTTATCTGAGAATGTGTATTGGTGATACTGTTTTCTGACCTTGGATTGTTTGACCATTCTTGCTCTCTGTTATCCTGACCTTGGCCTTATTATCGATTCTGCTTATCTCTGTTATCCTAGACCTGGGCCTGTCTCTCGTTTATTCTCTGTCTGCTTGCAGACATTTCCTTTACCTGTCTAAGACTCTAGCCTAGACTCTCTAAGGACCGGCAAGTGCCCCTACACTGTGTCCTCCAGGTTTGCATTTTAGGGTATTTCCATTCTTGACAGTCGGAATTTCATCCACCAAAAAAGTTCAAAAGAATCAAACAATACAAAAGGGTGTGAAAATGGGCCAGTCAGTGTACTGCAAAATATATATACACAACAGAAACATCATGTATACATTTTGCAGTACACGAAAAAGGCATGTATGCTCATCATTTAGTTCATAGAACAAGTGAGATAGGGTTTCCTATATAGGGAAAAAGACAAGGAGCAGTAAAAAAAAAAAAAAAATAACCCTTTGTTTTCATTTACATATTTCATGAGGATTGCACCAGTGCATCTGCAATTTTTTTTTTATCAGATTATATGTATATTTAAAAAAAAACATTTTTACTGCTTCTCCCTTTTTCCTCTATTTGTCACTTATTTTGTTATTAACCCCTTCTGTCACTTACCTGGCTCAGCTCTGCCCACGCTCCTCACCCGCCTCTACCGTCGGGGGAGACCTAATGCGCATGCAAGGCAATGGCCACGCATGCACTATTCAATTCAATTCAATGCTTTCCCATGGGGATTCCAGCGGCGCTTGAAGACTAGAGGAGGACTTCACCTAGCAGGTAATTATTGCAGTTTATAAAAACTGCAATAATTATACTTGCAGGGTTAAGGGTGATGGGATTGGCACCAAGACCACTTCAATGGGCTGAAGTGATCTGGGTGCCTGGAGTGTCCCTTTAAAGTATCACATCATGGCTTATTCACTAAAGTGTCAATTGTCAGTAATTTAAAGTTGATTAAATGTGACTTAAAATTTTCAAATCAAAATAGCCAAACTGAATTTTCAATTTCAACTATTTTGCCCTAAAAGTGAAATTTACTTGCAGGGTTATTTACTAAAGTGAAAATTCAGAGTGAATTTAAAATTTAAGGCCAAAGTTACCAAACTGCAGATCATAGCTCCGATTCGCTATTTTAACCTTGAATTTGAAATTCACTTTGAATTCACCTTGAATTCTCACGTTATTAAATAACCTGTGTTAGTTTTTATGAATTAATTCTGAATGGCAATACTATGGTTAAACTAGCTGATCTGGAAACATTCTCAAACTGAGCTATAGTAATAGCTTGGATATTTTTGCCTTTTGTGAATAGCTCTTAACATTAACTTTACATTCCTGACAATTCCCACTATAGTGAAGAACCTATGTCTTTATAAGAGTTCCTCAAGGAAACATCCATTCAACGTTTGGACTTTGCTCATTAAACAGGGGCAAGGTCATCATGTATGGCCACTAAACACAGTACCAACGTCACAAGTCATCACATGGTACATATGTGCAGTTTGCAGTTTTGAAGATATCTCAGACCTTTGTGCATCAATACAGCTTTTATACAAATGTATAGTTTTTCCCTGGGTATATTATCCTTCTAATGCAGATTGCTTTGCATTTCAGCTCACTCAGTGCTGCGAGCGGTTGAGTTGTGTGCATCCTTTTGATAAGGAAGTATTTTTTTCTGGAATGAGGGGGCGTTCAAAAACTAGAAAAAAAAAATTCTGCATATTAATGAGACTAAAACCTATCAAATGCAATAAAGTTCTAATGGTGCTCACAGTGTCTCTTTGACAATTATAAAATACAGAAGACCACTAAGACATATATACCATACAAAATGAAAAAATTCTAACATGCTCACGGTGGTGCATAAAGATCTTCTGTAGCTATAATATGCAGCAAATGTGTCTTAATGAGCTCTCTGTCTGGGGATACCAGCCTCCTCTAGTGGGGGGATTTACTACCTAAAGAAGCTCTACATTGTACAACTTGATCAATATTGATCAATTTTTATATTTGTAAGTCCTGCAACTAGAACAATATATAGATTAATACTTACCTAATTGAACTGTGACTGTCATGTTATGCATGATCGCCAGTGAACCTTTAAGAGCAAGAATTTTAAAACAGGTAGAGATCCATTGATGGTGATAAGACATAATTTTATTCTTCAACATCAAATGTGTGATTTTTTTTTTTTTTAGATGAGAACAATATAAAAAAAATCTTTATTCAGCTACAATACTTATTTTAAAGTACTTTTCTTTTCCATTGTACTGCTGTGACCTGTGTCTCCATGCCCTAGCCATTTGTCTCTACAAGCCACCCGAAACTTCAAGTTACTTCCAGTCAATAAACTGTCTTTGTATTTTCTGTTACTTAAATTTTACTCAAAATCTCCTTATATTTAACACTTCAGTCGGAATTTGAAAGTTCATATATTTGGATATTAAAGTATATTTTACTAAATATAGTAAAGTACAAGGCAGACTCTTCCAGTTTGTTGAATTTAATTTTTTTGTATAATAAAATGTTCTTATATTGCAAATAAACTGCTAAAACCGTATGTGTGCGAATGTCCAAGAATAATATATTATATGCAAACATGGCACAAGTGCATTCCGAAGTACCCTATTTACTATCTATAGGGAAGTGCTCATGCCATTGTACAGAACACTAGTGAGACCTCACTTGGAGTATTGTACGCAGTACTGGAGACCGTATCTCCAGAAGGATATTGATACCTTAGAGAGAGTTCAGAGAAGGGCTACTAAACTGGTTCATGGATTGCAGGATAAAACTTACCAGGAAAGGTTAAAGGATCTTAACATGTATAGCTTGGAGGAATGACGAGACAGGGGGGATATGATAGAAACATTTAAATACATAAAGGGAAGCAACACAGTAAAGGAGGAGACTATAGTTAAAAGAAGAAAATCTACCACAACAAAAGGACGTAGTCTTAAATTAGAGGGGCAAAGGTTTAAAAATAATTTCAGGAAGTATTACTTTACAGAGAGGGTAGTGGGTGCATAGAATAGCCTACCAGCTGAAAAGGTTAACACAGTGAGGTGGTTTAAGCATGCATGGGATAGGCATAAGTCTATGCTAACTATACGATAAGGCCAGAGACTAATTAAAAGTATTTTGAAAATTTGGGCAGACTAGATGGGCCAAAAGATTCTTATCTGCCATCACATTCTATGTTTCTGTGTTTCTATATTCTTAACAAATGCATGTGTGTTACATTTCAATTACATGCATCTTTATATTTGTGTATATTTTTTAACACACCCTTAAAGTGGACCATTCATGCCCATTGACCTTACCAATCTCCTATCACAGATACAAAATTGGCGTAATAGATCATATGTTTAACAGGTGTGGTGATGTGTTATCACAATTTGACGATGTGGAATATTCCGATTCTTGGCATGTTTTCTGCTTCATTTTTTTTTATTGTAGAAAAATAACACCGTTCAACAATATTGCACTTTGAATACAAGTAAGCAGAGAAACAAAACTACATGGGACAAAATTACTAGGGAAATGTATGTAACACAGAGTGAATTAAATTTGGACAGGCAGATGATATCCAACTATGTGCCTAAACTCATATACAGTAAATATGTCAAGGTTTATTAACAAATGACTTTATATTGACTTTTTTATGACTATTATTTCTGTACTTTATGTTTTTGAATATATCAGCAGATACCAAAATGTCAATTCTGCTGGGTAGCTGAGCTGGTGCATTGCTAAAATAAAGATAGCTGGATGATTGTATAAGTCATGTGCTATTTCTCTTTTATTTACCTGTTTCTGCAATGACACACTTTGTGTGTTGTGAATTACTCTGAAAGCCAACACATCATTAAAATTTTAATATACAGAGTTCTTGACAATTCCCATTCTTCACCTGATGGGTTAAGACTTTGTAGCTTTCTATTGCTTCTACCTGAGATATCATTAGAATGCAAGCCATATCTAGAAGTTGAGGTTTTGTAAACATAAAGTGCTGTTTATCAGACAGTATATACTCCGTCACCGGAATCTGATTTACACTAAAGAATGGCACACTTGTGGCACGTGTATCCAGCGCTTGTCACAATTAGTGCCGACACTGCAAGATTAGAATGAAATAATTCATTATCCGCAAATATTGTTCTCAAAAAGACCATCCCTTGCATAATTTATCAATCAGGAACATCTATTAACTATTCAGCTTGTCTGAATTGCCAATCAGTATTACTTTGTGAAATATTTACTACGATGATGCTTCCTTTGCAGCAGAAATGCCCTCAATCCATTTGCTCAACATCCATTCCCATATTGTATTCTTGCGACTTGACAGTATAAGAAATTAGCTGCCTTGTATTACGTAGAATTCATATGCTGCAGCAGGGATGTTGTTTAATTAATTCATGCATTTTCTTTGGGATCTATCCGAGAATCATTCATTGATTGCCTTTCTTCAGTACCTAAATTATATATGCTGAAGGGTATTACTTTTCATGCATCACCTTACAGTATGTGAATTTAGAACTGTCTAGGAGTGGAATGGATGATCCTAGGTGCAAGTTGCTAATAGTTTTCAGTGATATGATTTCTGATTAGATTTTCCAGAGGTGGCCACCATAAAAGGTTTACTTTAGACACTATAATCACTTCAGCTTATTGGAGCAGTGATGGCACTTAGGTATGGTCCCAACAGTTTTCCTCCTAAGTTTATAGATTACCCATTTCTATGTGGTGTTTGGTGCTGGGCACAAACTGCTACATGCAGAACCAATCATCACAGAGGACAGTCTTTGGAAATGCAAGTACCTTCTCCTATTTTGCAACATCTGTTCCATCGAGTCAACAGTGACATACCAACTCATTTGTATGAGTTGGTATGTGAGCTGCCGAGTATAATTCCATTGTCTTTTGCAGATGTAGCTTGTTGGTGCGTCAATAAGATCAAAATGAACTTCCTATTTTAGCATTTTCACAAAATAGATAAAGAAAAGCATAGATGGGCAATATCTTGACCCCATAACCAATAGGTAAAAGTGGAACTAGTATAGAGCTGTCTCTTTAAGATAAACCCTCTGCTAAGTAGGGTAGCATGATATATTCATCCAAAATATTGTTACACTGCAATTGTGATTTAGTTTTCATTTGGCTTTTCAGATTGGTCATATTTATAAGATCAAGTGATTGTAGCGGCACAACTAAAAAAAAAAGCTTCGGCTGATATAATTTATAGCTTATTATTACCCAAGTGAAAATAGTCAAACCATTCATATCACAATGCTAGTCACTTGAAATCACCACACTATATAGCAGAAATGATTGCCCATAATTATGGGATGTTCTATTGAATAGAGCAAACAACAACAAAAAATTTATTATTTTCTAAGTACAGATTTCATTTAAAAAAAATGCCTTTTTACAGTTATTTATTTCATACGATGAGACACAACAGTCATGGAATTCAGCAGATTATTTTAAAGTACACTTGCCTAACAATGTGTTGTTTGCCTGTCAGGGCATAGTTTGAGGCAGTATTTGTAGTGAGGGCCAAGCAAAAGTACATGCATGCAAGCAGATATACATATACACACAACTTTAAAATTGTGGCGAGGCTAAAAAAGTCACAAAAAACCTCTCTGTCATATTAATAATATTATCATAACAATGGGCTAGCAATCCTTCCTTGTATATCAAAGTAAGCAGGAAGAAACTGTCATTTTTTTTTGATTGTAAATATAAAAAAACATCCTTTGTATACAGTGTTCCTCATTAGGCTGCTAGTTTGTTAATGGTTTTCCTAATATGACTTACTTTAGCTTAAGTAGCTGTTAGTGACTCATGGATACTGCACAGCCATAGCAATCCTGAGGCTTGGACACATAGAGCAACAGAGTTTGCTCGTTGAAGATGTCATTTTAATGTTATGGCTAACAGCATGACAACCACAGGGGTCAGCCATTTTGTTAAGACTTGGTTCAGGTTAAGTAATTGCAATTACATATTTGAAAGTGATTGCCATGTTGAATAATCAATTTTGCCTGACTAGACATCACCTTTAGCTGTGTACACGTCTATAAATTATGGACTGAAACGTTTTATTGCTATGCTACAGAACACATTTCTGTTTTGTTTATTTTATTTATTTTATTTCCTTTTATAAGCATTTAGTCTCATGTAGAGATTACATGTTGTATAAAAAAGACAAAAGTGAATTGCTAACTTCGGAAGCTCCTTAACCATCATATATCTATTCAACTCCACTACAAAGCCGGATGACTGATGCAAAAGGCTGTAAGATGATTAAATATTGTCTTTGGGACTACCTTTATTAGGAGGGGGGTGAATATAATACTGGGGACCCTCACTATTTTTCTTTACTTGTTTTTTTTTTTTTTTTTTTTTTCCAAGAGCACCAGTCTCAGGTTCCTCTGATTATATGACAATCATATAGTCCAGTGGTTCATAACCTTTTCTTACTTATGTACCCCTTGGCAGTCCATTTCTATAATATATACCCCTCATATCAGTGAAATGTTTGCAATTAATATATATATATATATCCACAGCGACCATACAGACCTAGTGAATTCTTGGAGGTGAGCATCAGAGGTGAGAGGATGAACAGAGTATATGCGCAGAGAGTAGACACCTACACGGGACATACTTCTGATGCACACTGATACACATACTGACACACATGCAGATACACAGATACAAAAATGAACCACATGCAGATGTGCAGACACACAGGTACACACATGAACACATGCATATACACACACTGACACACATACAGTTGTAGAAACACTGATATACACACTGACACACATGCAGATACATATACAAACACTTACACATACTGATATACAAATACATAGATACTGACATCCAGATATGAACACTGACACGCATGCAGATATACAGATACACACACTGGCACATGTGCATATATATATACAATGACACACATGCAGATACACAGTCACACTGATAAACACACTGACACCATGCATATACATAAACACAGATACAGATACACACACTGAGACAGATACACACACTACCACACATACAGATGTACAGACACACAGATATAAACACTGCCTCACATGCAGGCAAACAGATATAATCAATGACAAGTAGTATAGTTTAAAAAACATATACCAGTGAGGGCGCCACAATCACAAACGTGCATGTATATTTACCATACGTATAGTAGAGTTAAGCATGTATGGAGAAAAAGTAGTGTGCACAAAAATAAATACTTCTGATTGTGCTAAAAAGCTTGTCAGCCACTGCTGGGCTAAGTCCCCATATGGTGAATTTAAGCCCCAATGCCTCAGGATGTCTATTGCTTGTTCGTTTTCAATCTCTTCAGATGAAGTATAAGAGTGAAAGAGTTGATGGATCAGGCAGGTACAAGCTGTAGTGTAGAAGTCTTTGGGGATACCTTTAGCTTTATTCTGCTCAACATGTTTCGTCTGAAGACTTTTTCAAGAGCTGTGTCTCTTCCTCTGTTCCAGCTGTTTAAATATCAAAGAATTGTGCGGCTTTCCATCGTGCGCGCATGCACACCACAGTGAACGTAATCACGTATTCTAATGCGCACGCGCGCACTTCCAGCCTGAACCGCAGATAACTTTATTGGCAATCTACGTCGGGAGACACTGTTCCGTTTAGGACCATCAGATCCCACAGAACTGAGTGTATTAGCGATTGCAAACATTCTAAGAAAAAAAATAGCATATACATTTATAATTACAAGATAATAATTGTATAAAAAACATCTATACTTATATTCAATACATGTTAAAAAACAACATAGAAAAATATGTGTATAATACATCAAGGAGATTTTGGGAAGATAAAAATAGTGGTAAAAAGACAGCAGATAAGCATATTAATTACATACTATATAGATCTAATCTTGTAATAATGCCTAATGGTTACATCTTGTCAGGATCGGGACAGGGATCCAACACGCAGAGTACAGACAGTAGAACGGTACGTATACCGGACCTTAGAATGGCCGGACTAACGTACGGAGATATAGAGAATGGTCAAAGGCAAGCCGAGGTCGAGGGAACGAGAAGACAGGTAAGCGAGGAACAAGCCGAGTCAAAGGGTAATAGAGATAAGCAGAGTAATACAAACAAGCCGGGTCAGAACCAAAAGGATAACTGGAATACAAGAGCGCTGGGTGACTAGACAGGCTAGAACCACGACAGGGCAATGAGCAAAATGGAAGAAGCACTGTTAAATACCCTGGCTCAGGGGAGTAGACACGCCTCCGACGAGTCCTGATTAGTCTCCAGACAATTGAGTGACAGGTAGGTCCGGGTTGACGTCATGACGTCGACTGCTGGGCGTCGTGCTACAAAAGGAAGTGGATCCCTTGCGGCCGGCGTGTGAATGACCGGAAGGACCGCGAGGGACGGAGGAAACAGCCCTTCTGGACGGATAAACTTCTAAGTCTCTACCTCTCTCAGAGGTAGAGACTTCAGGTACCCTGACAGTACCCCCCCTCTCAGCCCCCACCGGGCGGAAGGGACCGGGACGAGATGGAAAGCGGGAGTGAAACGCCCTGCGGAGGCGAGGAGCATGAACATCCTCTTGAGGTACCCAACTCCTCTCCTCAGGACCATATCCTTTCCAGTCGACCAGATATTGTACTCTCCCCCGGGATATTCGAGAATCGATGATAGAGTTGACCTCATACTCCTCCTGACCCTCCACCTGAACAGAGCGAGGAGAGGATACCGTGGAGGAAAATCTGTTGCAGACTAGCGGTTTCAACAATGAAACATGAAAGGAGTTAGGGATGCGTAAGGCAGATGGGAGGGCTAGACGATACGCAACTGGGTTAATTCTAGTCAGAACCCTGTAAGGTCCAATATAACGAGGAGCGAACTTCATGGAAGGCACTTTTAAACGAATGTTTCTAGTACTTAACCATACTCTATCGCCTGGAACAAAAACCGGAGCCGGCCTTCTACGTTTATCAGCGTGTTTCTTAACCAGCATAGAATTGTGCAGAAGAATTTGTCGAGTCTGATCCCACAACTTCCTCAAATTGGCAACATGAACATCAACCGACGGTACCCCTTGGGAAGGAGAAACCGAGGGAAGAATGGATGGATGAAAGCCATAATTCATGAAGAAGGGGCTTGAATGAGTAGAATCACAAACGAGATTGTTGTGCGCGAACTCCGCCCAAGGAATCAAACCGACCCAATCGTCCTGGTGTTCGGAAACAAAACAACGTAAATATTGTTCAATCTTTTGGTTGGTGCGTTCAGCAGCTCCGTTAGACTGAGGATGATAGGCGGAAGAGAAATTCAATTTGATACCCAGTTGAGAGCAGAAGGATCTCCAAAAACGAGAAACAAATTGGGAACCTCTGTCAGACACAATTTGGGAGGGTATCCCATGTAAACGAAAAATCTCCCTTGCAAATATCTCTGCCAACTCGGGAGAAGATGGAAGTTTAGGCAGAGGAACGAAGTGAGCCATCTTGGTGAATCTGTAAACCACGGTGAGGATAACAGTCTGTTTTTTAGATATAGGTAAATCGACAATAAAGTCCATAGCCAAGCAGGACCAGGGCTTTTCTGGAACCTCTAAGGGATGCAGGAATCCACATGGAAGCTTATGAGGTTGCTTGGTCTTAGTACAAACCTCACACGCACCGATGAAATCTTTGATATCCCTACGTAAAGCAGGCCACCAGAAGTCTTTAGAGATCAAAGCGCACGTCTTGCGAATGCCAGGATGTCCAGCCACCTTGCTGTTGTGGAAACATTGTAACAGTTCCAGTTGAAGAGCAGGAGGAACGAAATGTCGACCCCCGGGAGTCTGTTTAGGCGCTAGATGTTGCAGCTTTAAGATCTCGGCAAGTAACGGAGAGTGAATCCTGAGATTCGTGTTAGCAATAATATTGCATTTCGGAACTATAGAGGAAAGAACAGGTTCAGATATAGTAGAAGGTTCATATTGGCGAGACAAAGCATCGGCTTTAGAGTTCTTAGAACCAGGTCTATAAGTAAGTACATAATTGAAGTGGGTCAGGAATAAGGACCAACGAGCTTGTCTGGAGGACAGTCGCTTAGCCTCCCCAATATAGGACAAGTTCTTGTGATCCGTTAAAATGGTAACAGGATGTAAGGTCCCCTCCAATAAATGTCTCCACTCCTTTAAAGCCATAATGACCGCTAATAATTCCCTATCACCGATGTCATATCTGCTCTCAGGGCCAGACAGTTTCTTGGAAAAAAACCCACAAGGGTGTAGTGGTTTGTCCACCCCCAACCTTTGTGACAGAACAGCACCTACGCCTGTCTCAGAGGCATCGACCTCGAGTAGGAACGGCAGTGTCGTATCAGGGTGGACCAAAATTGGAGCAGAGGCAAAAAGTTCTTTGAGAGTCTTGAAAGCAACGAGAGCTTCAGTAGACCAAGTCTTAGTGTCAGCCCCCTGTCTGGTCATATTGGTAATAGGCGCAATGATAGAAGAGTATCCCTTAATAAAGCGCCTATAATAATTGGAGAAACCAATAAACCTCTGAATAGCCTTGAGTCTCTTAGGTAATGGCCAATCTAAAATAGACTGGAGTTTGTCGGGGTCCATCTTAAAGCCTTCCCCAGAAATCACGTAACCAAGAAAGTCTATCTGAGACTGGTCAAAACTACATTTCTCCAATTTGCAGTATAACCCATGTTGAAGAAGTTTGTGTAATACCTTTCTGACTTGTCTGTGGTGGGTCTCAATCTCTCTAGAGTGTATAAGTATGTCGTCCAGGTACACAATAACACAATCATGTTGAAATTCCCTGAGAACTTCATTAATCAAATCCTGAAATACTGCCGGTGCGTTACAAAGACCAAAAGGCATGACCGTGTATTCATAATGCCCATAACGGGTATTGAACGCTGTCATCCACTCGTGTCCTTGCTGGATTCTCACCAAGTTATATGCCCCTCTGAGATCCAACTTGGTGAAAATTGTAGAGCCCTTTAGGCGATCAAACAGCTCGGTAATCAAGGGGATCGGATAGGCATTTCTGATGGTTATTTTATTCAAACCTCGGTAATCAATGCAAGGTCTTAGGGAACCATCCTTCTTTTTAACACAAAAAAAACCAGCCCCGGCAGGAGAAGAAGACCTCCTAATGAATCCCTTGTCTAGATTCTCCCGAATATATTCCTCTAGAACTGAATTCTCTTTGGTGGATAGAGGATATACATTACCCCTCGGAGGCATGGTACCAGGTAGCAGATTAATTTTACAGTCAAAAGTCCTGTGTGGAGGTAGAGTATCAGCATTCTTTTTGTCGAATACTGCTTTTAAATCCAGGTACAGAGGCGGTATCTGTAAATCTGTAGACTGGGTAGAACTACCTGGTGTGTTAATTATACCCAATGGAGAAACCCTCCGTAAACACCTCTCCTGGCAACCCTGGCCCCATGAGAGTATCTCCCCTAACTCCCAATCAATAATAGGGTTATGTCTCTTTAACCATGGGTAACCCAGGACTATGGGAACAGAAGGGGACGAAATAAGCATAAGCGATAAGTTTTCCTCGTGTAAGATACCAACAGTTAAGTTAACGGGTATGGTTTCACGAAAGATAACAGGCTCAAGTAAAGGTCTACCATCTATGGCCTCAACGGCCAAGGGTGTATCCCTTAACTGGGATGGGATAGTGTGTTTAGTAGCAAAGGCCTGGTCGATAAAATTCTCAGCAGCTCCGGAATCTATCAAAGCCATGGTCTTTAGTACTCCCTTCTCCCAGGTTAAAGAAACTGGTAGCAGAAGCCTGTGATCTTTATAGTTATGAGTAGAGGACAAAATAGAAACACCCAAGGCCTGTCCTCTAGAGAAACTTAGGTGCGGGCGTTTCCCGAGCGATTAGGACAATTCAGGCGTAAGTGACCTCTGACTCCACAATACATACACAATCCCTTCCTTCTCCTGTACTGTCTCTCCTCTTCTGAGAGACGAGTATTGCCTATCTGCATAGGTTCAGGAAACAGTGAGGTAGTGGAATCAGGACTTTGAAATGCGGGAGCTAATTTAAAGGAAGGTCTAAAGTTCCTCTCTCGAGTGTTCTGTCTCTCTCTTAAACGCTCATCAATACGAGATATGAACGAAATTAAATCCTCCAAATTTTCAGGAAGCTCTCTAGTAGCAACCTCGTCAAGGATTACATCTGATAGCCCGTTCAAAAATACATCTATATAAGCCTGCTCATTCCACTTAACTTCTGCCGCCAAAGACCTGAACTCTAGTGCATAATCCACAAGTGTTCGGTTCTCTTGTCTCAAGCGCAAAAGTAATCTAGCTGCATTGACCTTTCTACCAGGAGGGTCAAAAGTTCTTCTAAAGACAGCTACAAAGGCATTATAATTATATACTAACGGGTTATCATTCTCCCATAATGGGTTGGCCCATCTCAGAGCTCTCTCAATGAGTAAGGTGATAATAAATCCAACCTTCGCCCTATCTGTAGGATAGGAGCGAGGTTGTAATTCAAAGTGGATACTGATCTGGTTTAAAAAACCACGACACTTCTCAGGTGAACCACCATAACGTACTGGTGGGGTAATGCGGGAAGAGGCACCTACAGTGGCTACCTCTAGGCCTGAACTCACAGGAGAAATAGAAGTAGTACGCGTCTCCTCTGGTGGGTTATTAGCACGAGATAATAACGCCTGTAGTGCTAGGGCCATCTGATCCATTCTGTGGTCCATGGCTTCAAACCTAGGATCGGAAGGACCAAGCTGACTGTTTGTACTTGCAGGATCCATTGGCCCTGTCGTAATGTCAGGATCGGGACAGGGATCCAACACGCAGAGTACAGACAGTAGAACGGTACGTATACCGGACCTTAGAATGGCCGGACTAACGTACGGAGATATAGAGAATGGTCAAAGGCAAGCCGAGGTCGAGGGAACGAGAAGACAGGTAAGCGAGGAACAAGCCGAGTCAAAGGGTAGTAGAGATAAGCAGAGTAATACAAACAAGCCGGGTCAGAACCAAAAGGATAACTGGAATACAAGAGCGCTGGGTGACTAGACAGGCTAGAACCACGACAGGGCAATGAGCAAAATGGAAGAAGCACTGTTAAATACCCTGGCTCAGGGGAGTAGACACGCCTCCGACGAGTCCTGATTAGTCTCCAGACAATTGAATGACAGGTAGGTCCGGGTTGACGTCATGACGTCGACTGCTGGGCGTCGTGTTACAAAAGGAAGTGGATCCCTCGCGGCCGGCGTGTGAATGACCGGAAGGACCGCAAGGAACGGAGGAAACAGCCCTTCTGGACGGATAAACTTCTAAGTCTCTACCTCTCTCAGAGGTAGAGACTTCAGGTACCCTGACACATCTACAGAAAACATTTTAGCCTCCCTTCAGTTTCCTACCTTTTGTGTGCAAGATGGTTGCTTCTGCTTGCTGGGTCTGGTTTGAATTAGGGGTTTGGTCTTCTCCTGGTCCACCCCCATCTAGGCTCATGCCTGCATGGCTGGGTCTAAGTGAGCTGGGAGGAAGTGACTTGCTCTCATTTCCTCCCTGCCGATAAGAAGGGGCCCAGTCACACTGTTCCCTAAGTCTAAAAGCCACCTAATAGACCCCCTGACCCTACAGTTCCCCAAAACTGCCAACAACAGGTTATTTCATGTAGCATTGTTTTTCCTAGTCAAGCATTTTTTTATATTTGAACATTTATATTTTTAATAGCCAATCAGTGTTTCAAATGTGCATAAAAGTGCATTACGATGTTAGAAAAGCTGCATCTCTGATAACTTTTTTTTTTGTAACAGAAGATTATATTAAAGTGGATCTTCATATGAATTCTCTGTATTTCTGAAGAACTGTCTATATATATTACATTAGAATTTTACTGAAATGTCAAAACAGTCAAATGTTATACATAACACAAAGTAAGGGCTACTTTATCTTATCTATGCCTCTAAAAAATGTCAAAACTCGAATATTCATTATTATCCAGCTGTCTAGCATGTTCTCATGTACAAAACATGCTTATGGCATCTTCTTGCACCTGGTCTAGAAGTTTGACGGAGGCTTCCGCGATCTTGCAATACCTTCAATAAAGCCCATTTTACTTTTGTGCTTGCACAATTGTACAAAGGTGATGCAACTCCTGGCAGACTTAAATGCCATGTGTTGGAAATGAAACATGGTGTCCCACAGGAGAGAGTGAAACTGAGGTGCCACTACTACACATCACTTAGAAGGGTCTTTGCACCTATCTGTGACAGGCCTGTTTTAAATCTGTCCCCAGAAGCTTCATCTAGATTTTATTAAAAACACAATATAATCTCTCAATACTGCTGGTAGAGTATAATCTTTGCCCTATTTAAAATCTCTCTATTTTCATTTACATACATCGTTGACAGATGTGATTTACCGGCATATGGAACAGAAGGTTCTAATCAAGACACATAGAAATTAAGTTTACTGAGACAGAAATTGCATACAATGCATACATGCATCCCCACCTATCTGTAAATATATTAACCCCATGATTTAGCTTAGGCCAAAATCTTCTTTAACCCCTTAAGGACACATGACATGTTTAACCCCTTAAGGGGTTAAATGCACTTTCCGAGGAAAGGTAAATTGACAGATGTCTTTCCATTTACAGACGGTCAGTGAAACAGCATGTGCCAATGGAGTAATGATTCAGTAAAAATGCAGCCAAGTGACTTGCCGAGTGCAGGTGAATATAATTTCAAGAGAAATATATATGCATTAAGAATGGCTCTGTATCATGAAAATAAAGTTTTTAACACACTTTACTACACAAAAAGGTAATAGAAACTGTATTCACATACCCAGCAATGAGTACTTTAGGTGCTTTCAATGGTTCTGCGGCTCTCATACTAACAAGGTGTTTGCGGTAAATGATGCTTTGAGATAAATACTTTCTGGAATTGTTCACAAGTTCATTTTGAGAGGCAATCGATGGGTAGTCAGTACACCGAGTAATATCACAATTATATTGAAAGACAAGTTGCAAGCTGACTGGTTTTGAAATAAGAATTTAGAGAAATGCTTTTGACATTGGCATTCAGGTATTCTGATAAAACTGAATTTGTCTAATCTCCTGTCAAAAACAAACATCTTTGTATGCGGGATGTTGCATCCGCGCAGGTTTAAAATATGCTTTAAAGGGACAGTCTTTAGCTACCATAACTACCTTTTGTTCTTGCACAAGCAGGGGCATTTATAGCTTCCAGACACAACTGAGGCATGAACTTAGAGTCATTGAGTTCCAGTTAGGAGACACTGACTACAATTAGGAGAAATGTCAGGGGCAGAGCCAGCACAAGCCATACACAGCCCTGGCCAATTAGCATTTTCTTCATTGAATTAATGCATCTCTATGAGGAAAGTTCAGTATCTGCATGCAGAGGGTGGAGACACTGAATGTCAGTCACACTGTGCAGCAATGCCCCAGGAAGCACCTCTAGTAGCCATCTGAGGAGTGGCCAGTGGAGTTATCCATAGACTATAATGTAAACACTGCATTCTCTCTTGTTTACTGCAAAAAACCTTGACGTCATAATTCTACTCACCAGAACACAAATGCAATAAGCTGTAGTTGTTCTGGTGACTAAAGTGTCCCTTTAAGTCCCAAAAGTCCCCATTAACATTCTGTGGACAAATTATAGAGCAGAGGGCTCCCTGCATTACATTGTTACATTGTACACATGTGCAATGATTTACTGTAAGAGGTCTACAAGAACACTTGCTTAAAGGGATACTGTAGTGCCAGGAATACAAAGCTATATTCCTTTATTCCTGGCACTATCGATCCCTCTGCCTCCCCTCTCCCTTGTGCCCCTCCCCCCCAGGAAATAAAGGGTTAAAACCACTCTATTTACCATGCAGAACAACTGTTTATTATGTCACCATCACTGGATGTGCAGGAGACACTATCTACAAGGACAAATGGGGTAATGGACATTTAGCATTTTGCATCCAGAATAGCATCTGCTTTGCCTGGACAAATATTTCCCAATATGTTTTAGCCACACAATTTACAGTATATAACATAATTATTTTAAATAGAAATCAATGTTTACCTTTTTTGCAGCTGTTAGCATATTCCTTAGAAATGCTTATGAGCAGTGTATTTGATCATTTTAATTTACTTTCCCTTGTAACAATTACTCCATGCTGTTAAACTGTTATGTATTTGCCATTCTGCACTAATTTCTTCTGAATTTGTCAAAGCATTGCAGAAAAGGAACGCCACATAATACTGAATGTGTTATACACACCTCACTGAGAGAATATTTCTTCAAAGAATGGAAACTCACATTTTAAAATATCCTGTCAATGTACATCATTTACATTTTTTGCTTTTCCCGAAGCAAAATTATTTGAAATTGCTGTCTTGTCCTACTTACATGTGCTTGCTTTGCAATTTTTTTTTTTGCTCTGTCAAAAGCTCAGATGAGCAATAACTATCATGATATTGAATTTGCATAACTCCATTGACTTGAAATGGTTAACAAAAATGGTGCACCATGAGAGTTAATACATGCTTAACAGCATGTGAGCAGAATGGAATGCACATTACCCTGACACCTCTATTGTTGCAGAGAAAATGGACACAGTTTAGTGTTTTTGTTGAACTTGTTTTTTGCTGACATCTTCATTAAAATTGAAATACAGTTGGAATTAGTAAATATTCATATACATTTTTAAACATTAAATACGATTAAGTGTACCATAGTGAAATAAAAATAATTGTAAACTAATCAAAGGCACAATTTATTAATTTTACAGTAAATCAACGTTCCTGAGTTTGCAAAAAATATAATCATAAATTATGTTTTTTAACGTTGAAAATGTAATACATGCTTAATTATGGACGGTAAATCAAATTTGTATTGGCCAAGATACTATTGTACTAAAACAGATTTTGGTCAGAATTATGCCTTCCCGAAATACAATAAAATGCATTCAAAGAATTAACAAGGACTATCTCACTTTAACCTTTGCAGTTATTCATTAATAAATTAAAGAGACACTATAGGCACCCAGACCACTTCAGCTCATTGATGTTTACAGTACAGGACTAAGACAACCCTTAGTAGCTCTCTACCAGGCAGATCAGGATTTTACTGGACTTTAGGTCGCCTAACTGATGTTGGATGTCCTCACGCTTTGCATCAAGTGTCAGTGAAAAAAACATACGACAACATTGATTCAATGCTCTCCTATCGGAAGAGCCTAATACACTCTCAGCTTTAACCGTGCATGTGCATTATCCCCCTCTCACCCCCCCCCCCCCCAATTGCATGATGTCAGAGGAGACAGAGCTCAAACCCAGCACTGAGGGACATTGGTGCTGGAATCAAGTGTGTAAATAAAGAGTTTTTAACCATTTATTGGCTGGGGGCACCAGAGGGCTTTTCCTGAAGCAGGGGAGGGGGAGGGGGGGGGGGGGGGGGGAGAGCCAGAGGGCTCTATAGTATTAGGAATAAATTTGTTGTATTCCTAACACTACAGTATTCCTTTAAAAGGAGCAAACATTCAGGATTACTGGGTTCCTGCATTTCAGAGGAAAGTTACTACTTTTATTGTTATTTGAGTAAACCCCCATCTAAATGGCCTTGAATGATTAACAAGCTGGAGTTATTTGACAGTAAGCTCCTGTTTCAAATTGTTGAATAATGCCTAGTATGTGGTACATATTAGATATATGTACTATACATGTGCACAGATCCTGCTCAGCTGTGCTGAAGAAATCTTATGTCTGTTAATTGCTGGACAAACAAATCAAATAGATTAGTTTGGCAAATCACAAACTAATGAATTAGTTCATCCAGCGATTACTAGACATTCAATTCATTCAGAGACGCTGAACAGAATTTGTACACAAATCTAGTAGATGCTATTATTTTTATTTGTATAGCGCCAACAAATTCCACAACGCTGTACAATAGGTGGACTAACAAACTCATATTTGTAACCAGACGAGCTAGAGGCACAGGAACAGAGGGGTTGAGTGCCCTGCTCAATGAGCTTACATGTTACAGGGAGTGGGGTAGAGTGACACAAGGTAAGGGCAGTGGTGTATCCTGGTTTTGTGCAGCCCTAGTCATGACAAAACTGAGGCTCCATATTCCGGCTCCTGGCTCCCAGCATCACTCTGCGGACCGCTAGGGAGCTGAGCAGAGAGCTCAGGGGAAAGTGCTCCCTCGCCAGCGCCGCCCGACCGGATTTTTAGTTAGCCGCAAGGCTAACAAGACGTTTCCCCTGGGCATTTGGGGGCGGCTTTTTTTGCTGCCCCCTGGAAAATGCCGCCCAAGGCTGTCTGGGCATTTGGGGGCGGCTTTTTTTGCCGCCCCCTGGAAAATGCTGCCCAAGGCAAATGCCTTGTTTGCCTCGCAGCTAATACGCCCCTGGGTAAGGGTAGGAGTAGAAACGTAGGGTGAAAGAATAGTAAGCAGTTTTAAGCTGTTGTATGCTATATGCAGCTTATTCCTGAAACATATGGCTGCAGGTAATATAAAACATGTTCTGCTGCCCATGTGACTCTTTGTAATACCAAGCTGATATCAAAAGCAATTAATTTATTATACAGAATAAAATATTGGAAATAATGTACGCTACATCTGCATAGAGTAATAGGTAATGTTTTAATTGCTATTATTATTTTTGACCTGTTTATATCTTTAAATGTTCACAATAGTCAGCTGTCAGATGAATGACTTAACCATACTTACTGTATTATAATATAGGCACTTGATTATCTTAACAACAAGGAAACAGCTACTAAGAAAGAAACTCCGACAAATATAAAAGTATAACAGGGATGCTGATAGCTTATATTTGCAGGAAGAACGCACATTCATTCTACATACTGCTGGCAGGGTTCCATTGGGATTCAGAAGTCTTGAGATCAATAAAATAGTAGAACCGATACTGTCAGAGGCAGTGATTCCTCAACTCATTAAAAAGTGAAGATTTTCGATGTCAATAGAACTACTGGTTGTTTCATGATCCTATTCCAGAATACAATGACCCATTCAATAAACAACAGTGGGGCTTTATAGAGCTAACTATGCAAAACAAACAGCATATTCAATACTAGCACAAGATGTTTAGAGACTAGATTTGATCCTTAAGGAACTAGACACAATTATGAAGCCAATGTGAAGAAGTATCCATATTGAGGGAAAATGGACAAAAAAAATCAGCAAACACTTTTTCCTGGCTAATCATGGCAGCATTTAACATATGGGTTTAGCTCCTCCCTCTAACCCTCAGGACAGGAAACACAATCAATTAAACAATTAAGCCTACCTTCCCCTAGTATAATAGGTACCCCAGTATCCTCCACACCTCAGTCTTTTCCTGTCCTCCTAGCCCTAGGACAGTTTTTTTTTTTTTTCAGTTTGTCTGAATAATGTATTTATTCTTTTTTGCTCACCTGACCATGTTTGATATGGTCTTGTCCCTGTGGAGGTCAGCCTCCCTCCTCAGGAAACCCAGGCACATGTAGCCCAATCTCCAAGGAGTTGGGAACCCCTGGGAGCCTGGGTGGTTAGTTCCACAGGCTGTTGGAATCCTCTGGTGTCCAGTGAGTGCTGCAGACCTCGATCAGACGATCAGCATAATGGTAAGACGCCCGCGAATGCGCAATGCGCACGACCGGAATCAGAGTGATTTTTGCCCTTCTCCAAAATGGCGGTTTCGCGATCTCACGACCAACGTGCGCATGTGCGATCCTTTAACCCCTTAAGGACACATGACATGCGTGACACGTCATGATTCCCTTTTATTCCAGAAGTTTGGTCCTTAAGGGGTTAAAGGTACAGAGCGGGAAATTTGAAATGGCGGTATTCAGCTTAAAAAAACGCTTGTTTCCTTTCCCTTTAAATCATAAAAATGTTTAGGCTGGGAATACATTATCTTTTTTAAATGTTCTTAGCCCTACAGTCAGTATGGATCCGCCATCCCCTTCTGCAAAATCAATGAGATCTGCAATAGGTCATAGGTGAGCAATATTTTTTCTTGTTTTTTTCACGTTACTAAAAAGAGTGCATGGAGGGTACAGTCTTATGACTTCTGTATCTTACAGCCCTCGTGACCGGTCCTGTCCCAGATCCCCATCGAGGAGAAGGGAGAAACCGGCAGCCTGCCCTGGATGTGGAGCAAGGCCTATGGATAACTGCAGGCTCTGCAGAAGATGCTTAGCCATGGTTGCAGGCGAATCTGATCGCCAGAAGTCACCGCAAGCCTCTACCTCCTCAGCCAAGGATATTGCTTATTGAATTAAGCAAGCAGTGGTGGAGGGAATTGCAGAATCCAACAAGAGTACGAGATCAAGAGCTGAGACCTTCGGCATGGACTCAGATCAGTCTGACGATGAATATAGACAGGCTTCAGCTAACCTGGATTTAGAGCCAATCTCTTCCAGTGAAGAGGAGTATATGGAACAACCTTGCTCCTTGGACTCCAAAGCTATGGAGCATTTGATTATGGCTGTTAGAAGAACATTGGATTTGCCAGAAGAGGCCAAGGAATGTTCAGCTTCTGACAGACACTTTGGAAATTTGCACAAGAGAAGACCTTCCTTTCCAGTTCACAGCTCTATTAAAGACCTGATGCGGAGCGAGTGGCAAAATCCAAGTAAAAGGATTACTAGTCAAGGAAGGCTTTCAAAGTTATACCCGATTAAAGAGGAGGATTCCAGATTGTGGACAACGGTCCCAAAAGTTGATGCATTAAGGTTGCAAAAAGATCCACACTTCCAATTGATAGCAATGCTTCCCTTAAGGAACCAATGGATAAAAGGATTGATGCTGATTTATCTAAAGCATTCATGACAGCGGGATTAGGCTGCCATCCGGCTGTGTCCATTTCTGCTTTGTCAAGAGCCTTGCGTTCCTGGTTACTTGACTTGGGAGGATGACATAGATAAAGGTGTTAGTAGACGTCAGATGGCGGAATCCTTGAGAGATATAAAACTCGCCAGTGACTGGCTTTTGGAATCCTCCACTGACCTCATTAGAATTCTTTCTAAGGTTATGGCTCATTCAGTCACTGCTAGAAGGGCGCTTTGGCTGAGATCCTGGGGGGCAGACCTTTCCTCCAAAAATAATTTGTGCTCACTTCTCTTTATGGGAGAAGTGCTTTTTGGGAAGCTGCTGGATGAAGCTATTAAAAAAACGGCCGAGGTTAAACAGGTCATGCTGCCACAAGATAGGCGTCCCAAGAGACCTCATCTGGACCGCAGACCTTTTAGGGATCAAGGCTACTTTAGGGAAAGTAAGACCTACAGACCGGGCAGAGAATTCGCTAGGCATTCCAATTGGAAGAGCGGCCAGAATGTCAAATCTTCTAGGGGCAAGACGCAAAACTCTTCCTTTCGCCCCAACAAGCAATTCTGAAGGTGGCTTACTCCAGGTTCCTCAAGTGGGAGCACGTCTTTCATTCTTTCAGAGGGCCTGGGAAATCATTCCAGATGCTTGGGTAAGATCCATTGTCACCGGAGGTTATCATCTGGAATTCAAAGAATTTCCTCCTCCACCAAGGTTTATTTATTTTGACTCTTTATGTCAACAATCTTCTTATAGAAGAAGCCATCGTACCTGTACCCATAAGAGAAAGATTCCAGGGATATTATTCTCCCCTGTTTTTGGTCAAGAAGCCGGAATGAAAATGGAGTCCTATTTTAGACCTCAACCGTCACCTGAGAGTCAGGAGATTTTGCATGGAATCCATTCGCTCCATCATTCCTGTTGTTCATCACAAAGATTGGATGATATCGGTGGATCTCAGGGATGCATATTTTCATGTCCCTATCACGATCACCCATCAAAAATTTCTCAGGTTTTGTGTCCGGAAGGAACACTTTCGATTTCAGGCCCTTCCCTTTGGGATAAGTACGGCCCCAAGGACCTTCTCGAAGGTTTTGGTCACCATCATTGCTTTGCTCAGAAAAGAAGGTGTAGCGGTGTTTCACTACCTGGACGACATCCTGGTAGTGGCCCCGGACCTAAGATCAATATTCCAACACAGACAACTAGTCCTCGACACTCTATCTCATTTCGGTTGGCTCATCAATTACGATAGGAGTCACTTGCATCCTTCAAGAGAACTGATATTTCTGGGAGCAAATTTCAATACCGACACGGCGATTGTATCCCTCGCACATGACAGAAAGATCATACTTCAAGATCGGATAAGGAACTTCAGACTGAAAACTCCAGCCTCGGCGAGAGAGTTTATGAGACTTCTGGGGACTCTTTCCTCCACAATAGAGCTTGTCAGTTGGGCACAGTGGAACCTTCGCTCTCTTCAACAATTTTTTCTGGAACATTTCAGGACCAGCTCGAGGGATTGGGAGAAACTGATTCGCATTCCTTTTGCTCTGAAACAGAAGCTCCTTTGGTGGATGTTGTGGGAAAATATCTCCCGAGGGTTCCCTTTGCTGGAAATAGATTGGGTGTTCATTACGACAGATGCCAGTCTGACAGGATGGGGGGCACATTTAGGGAATCTATTTTTTCAAGCAAAATGGCCTACAAGAACCCAATGCTTGCCTTCCAACATCAGGGAACTAAGAGCTACCTTTCTGGTTCTTCTTCATTTTCAACAAGTCATCCGGCATTCCTGGGTCAAGTTGAGAGTGGACAAAAAAAGCGGCTGCTGCCTACATAAACCATCAAGGCGGGACAAGGAGTGTAGCCCTGATGAGGGAAATCGTTCCCATTATGACCTGGGCTCAGAATCATGTGGAGGGCCCGTGTGCCACCTATCTCCCAGGAAAGGAGAATGTATTAGTGGATTTCCTCAGCAGACACCTGATAGAAGCTTCAGAATGGCAACTTTCCAGGAGGATCTTTGCTCAGTGGGTCCAGAAGTGGGGTCTTCACCCAAGTGGACCTCATGGCGACTATTCGGAATACACAGGTTCCATGCTTTGTGTCGAGGAGATACCATCCAAAGGCAGTTGCTCAGGATGCTCTATCCATCAAATGGGAATTCGATCTGGCCTACGTCTTTCCTCCAATTCCCCTCATCCACGCTGTTCTGAGAAAGATCTCCAAGGAACATTGCAAGGTGATAGCTGTCCATCCCTTCTGGCCTCGTCGCGCTTGGTTTCCCTTGTTACAGAGGTTATCAAAGGACCTGCCTTGGGAGCTTCCAGTCTTGGAAGACCTGCTGATTCAGGGTCCAGTGTTTCATCCGGAGCCTCACAAATTCAGGCTCCATGCATGGCTATTGAGATGAAATCTCTAGTTGAACATGGCCTTTCGGACCAGGTTATCTCAACTCTTCAAAGCAGTCATTAGGATTAGACCTCCTATCAAGATATTCTCAGCTCCTTGGAATTTGCCTCTGGTTCTGCAGGCCTTGACGGAACATCCCTTCGAACCTATTGATGAGGTCCCGATGCTGGTTCTTTCTTTAAAGACCCTGTTGTTACTGGCCTTGGTCTCTGCTAGGAGAATGTCAGATATTAGAGCACTGTCATCAGAGGAACCGTTCACTACCTTCTTCGATGATAGAGTTATGCTATGGCCTAGACCTGAGTTCCTTCCAAAGGTTGTTACATCCTTCCATCTGAATCAAGAGATTGTCCTGCCGGGGTATTTTCAGGAGCCATCTCTCCTGAAGAAGAAAGATGTCATACGCTGGACCTATGGAGGTGTCTTTCCACATATATTGCACGCTCAGCTAATTGGAGAAAGTCTCCCCAATTGTTTGTGATACCTTGGGGTTCTTGTAAAGGTGAAGCTGCTTCTGTCGCAACCCTTCGTTCCTGGACTGTTCAAGCTATTTCTAGAGCTTACAGAACTAAACAGATACCAGTTCCCAAGGACATCAAGGCACATTCCACGAGGTCCATTGCTACTTCATGGGCTGCAGAGTCAGGTGTTCCTGCAGAGAGCATCTGTAAAGCTGCCAATTGGTCATCTTTGAAAACCTTTGTGCATCACTACAGAGTGGATGTCTCATCTCGTTCTGATTCAGAGTTTGGCCCATCGGTCTTGAACTCTTATAAGCCTTAAGTGGTTATTAAACAATTTTTGTAGCATGACTTACCCTCCCTGAGTGGTTATTGCTTTGGGAATCCCATATGTTAAATGCTGCCATGATTAGCCAGGAATAGAGAAAATGTATTGATACTTACCGTAATTTTCTTTTCCTGGCTATTATCATGACAGCATTTGGTCTCCCATCCTCTCTTGGTTTATTTGTCTTGTTACTGGACTGAGGTGTGGAGGATACTGGGGTACCTATTATACTAGGGGAAGGTAGGCTTAATTGTTTAATTGATTGTGTTTCCTGTCCCGAGGGTTAGAGGGAGGAGCTAAACCCATATGCTAAATGCTGCCATGAGTAATAGCCAGGAAAAGAAAATTACGGTAAGTATCAATACATTTTCTCTATTTTTTTTCTTTTAGTTTGCATTCCGGGCCAGGTGTACTCTCCTTGCTGCCCCAAGGCACGTTTCCTCAATGCATCCCCTATATATATGCAAAAGTTTGGTGCATGCAGTTGGATGCATCAATGCAAGGGTATATGGTGTATGTATGTTGTTGGAGGCTGCTTGTGGCATTGTATGTTTGTGGAGATGTTGCTTGTGGTGTTGCATGTGTGGGGTGGCTGCTTGTTGTGTTGCATTTGTTTAGGGTAGCTTTGTGGTGTTGCTTGTTTCCGGGGATGCTGCTTGTGGGATTGTGTGTGTGGGAGATGCTGATTGTGTGGTTGTGGGTTGTGTGTGGATGGGGCTGTTTGTTGTGTACTATGTGTGTGATCAATACGGACCGGTAGTCAATAGGTGCTGTAGTGTGTGCTTTGGGGAGTATAGAGGTTGTAGTGTGTGTGTTAAAGGGGATAAGAGATTTAGCGTGTGTGTTTAAGGCATAGATGCTGTAGGGTTTGTTAGGGGGGGGGGGGGTAGGGGCCATAGTGTGTGTTTGGGGAAAAAACGTGGCTGCAGAGTATGTGTGGGTGAAGTGAGGCTGTTGTGTGTAGGGGCGATTTGGTTTGTAAAGAATGTATGGGGGAATCAGGTCTGTAGTGTATGTGTGCAGGAGACAGGTGCTGTAGTGTGCATTTTGGGGTGATAAGAACTATTGTGTATGTTGGGGAGGCAGTGACTGTTATGTGTGTGTTGAGGGGTTGTGGTTGGGGAGATGGGGGTATAGGGTCTGTAGCGGGAAGATAGTGATCATATTGTGGGATAGGGGCAGTGATAGGTGGGCAAGAGCTGTGGTGGAGGGGTACAGGGGCTGTGTTGAGGGGCAAAGAGGCTGTTGTGGGGGGATAGGGGCTGTGGCAACATGCCACAATCTACTCTATTAAATCCAGTAAAATCAATTTCTAATATCATAATTGATATTACCAGTGGGTTACCTAAGGATTAGATTAATGGTCTGGTTTACGGGTAAGAGGTAGGGTAGCGTAACACTTAGTGCTGGAGTAGGGTCAGGGTAAGGTAAGGGTTAATGCTGGGCATGGAGTAATGCTATTTTAGGGTTAAAGATAGTGTGTGGTTGAGGTTAAAGGTAGGAGAAGGGTAGGCATAGAGTTAGTGTAAGAATTGGTTAAGGTGTTTAGTATAGCCTTAGTGTGGGGGTTGGTTTAGAATTAGCATTAACTATCAAAAACGTATTTAAATCCTAAACATATTTGGCATTTAACAATCATTCCTGATATATGAATCTATCTTTTTAATTAGTTGCACTAGATGTGAAAAAATTAGTATAAGCAAAACTTTGAAAAAAAAAAATGTTTTTCCCATTTTTAAAAAGTTGTCCTCACATAATGTTATGTTACGTATAAATGAATGAATGAAGCCCTTTCTGTCCTTTAAATGTATGTAATATGTATGGGGACACTTGAAGACAAACCATTAAATTACACCTATATTAACCATTAAATTAAACCTACATCTCAGATTCAAGGTTTTTGTTTTTGTTCAGAAATTGGACAATCGCCTCCGTCCTTAAGAGGTTAATGGACTTCAATAGATTTTAAAACTATGAACACATTAGGGCAATAAATGTAAACAGTTATTTGTTTGTGTATGTGTGTACTATGAACTGGTGGATATTATGTCAACATCTCTTTGAAATATACCCCTATAAATCTTTGCAGTTGATTCCGAAGTACTGGCTATAATTTGTAGCAAATGATCAGAGGAGCTATAAAGATTTTTCCATGTGATTTTTAAAAAACAAAAACAAACAACAACTGTTGTTTATCACTTTGGCCACTTCTCTGCTTATCGAAATTACGTTAAGTTCATCTCGGTGGGATCACTGAGGTTTGCAACTTGATGTGTCAGCGGTTTAATAAAATGATTGATTAGACTTTAAAGAGTAGGAAGTGTCTGGATGCCATGACTAACTTGTAAATCTCTGTGGATACACAACACATCCAGTCACTAATCATCTCGAAGCTTCATAATCGGATTTTTTTCCCCTTCTACTTCTTTCTTTATTGAACATTGAATGTGCTTGCTGAATGAGTTTGACACACTGGTGTAATGCTTTTCATTTTCCTTCCCAAATTCCCAGCTGTAATATTCATGTATTTGTGGAACTGTCATTAAGATAAATCTAATAGATACTAATTTGGCATTCTCTTCTTCTTAATGCTTCGCTAATGTGCTCAAATGGAAGAGTATCTAGAGGGAGGTTTCAAAGCATTTTGTGGTTTTACTAAAATTAATGTTGCAAGATTTTAATCTCCTCTTTAATTTTACAACAATAGCTAGATTTCAGTCGTTTGAAGAACATGAAAATGAAAAAGTACATGATTGCTTGCTTCTTTATTCATGTGGTCAATGTGAGAATACCTCGTACCACCTGGGGTCGGGGTGACACTATAATATATCTTATGTTGTACAGAGTGCTCTTATCTTGTTTTTTGTTTGTTTTTTTGTTTTTTATTCTAGTCTTATATTTCATGGCTATGAAAACCAGCCTTAATATGGACTGGGAATAGAGAACGTAATGGGCAATCATCTTCTTTGCCACAAAGATGGGTTGTGTTGCCACACTTATCCATTCCAGATCTATGTTTAACCATGAATAGTTGAATAAACACATGGCCTGCAAAAATGAATGATTACAAGACTATATTATGTTTCAGTGAAAAAGCTTTAAAGGTTCACTATAAGAACCAAAAACACTTCAGATACAAGGCAAAACTGCTGGATGGACATATCTTAGATGTCAGCCCAATAAAATCGATCAGTGAATATCAACCATTTGGAATCTTAAATTGGCATGTCTGTAATTTGACCCTATAACTTCTTAAAAATCTGTCAATGGTCTACATGATACTGCTGTATTCGGGGTCAGACACAGAATACAAATTTAGTTTTTTTACAGAAAAGGGAAACACATATTAAATGCAATTCTCCATGAAAATTAAATGTTTGTGAAAATCACAATAAAATTACATATAACCATCCAATTTGGAAGAGGTTGGTTACAAACCGGCTGAATTAAAAGTGTTAAAATGCTCTTACTTAATGTCTTTTTGTTTTATCCTAATTTTGTTATATTTTATTATATGCAATATTGTGCTATGCATAGATTTAAGGTATCAGTCCTATCTGTCCTTTAAAAAAACAATATTTAATATGCATGGGTGCACTTAGTGGGTGAAAAGGAAAGTGGATCAAACACTTAATAAAGTAACAAAAATGTCTCAGGCAAAAATGTGCCTGAGCTCCAAGCCGAAATGTACCCAAATTGCAGCCAATCAAAACACGCAATGGTTGAGAATCTCTGTTCATGTGGGGTCATGTTTCTGAATTCCACTCATGGTGCAAATAAAAAAGAGATAATTGATAATAAAAAAAGATGATTGTAGGCTTGGAGGCAGCCACTAAATCTTGATTTTATTCACAGATACCCCACACATGATCCCCCATACACATACACAATTACTCCCCTATACACAAAATTACCTACCCATACACACACTGCCCCCCATACACACACACACTACCCACCATACACACACACACACACATTGCCCCATACACACTGCCCCCTATACACACACACATTGCCCCCATACACACTGCCCCCATACACACACACACACACACACTGTACCCCTCACACACACTGCACTCCCCACACACACACTGCACTTCCCCCACACACACTGCACCTCTAACACAACCTGCTCCTCACACACACTGCACCCCTCACACACACATACACAAACTACATCTTTCAAAAACACATTGCATCCCTGTACACACACTGCATCCCTCACACACAAGTGCACACTGCACCCCTGTGCACACACACACACAAACAGACGTACACTGCAACCCTCACACACATATTGCACCCCTCTCACACACATATTGCACCAACCACGCACACACATTACAGTCCATATCCCGGCAGATCTCAGGTAAGTTGTCAAACTGTTCTTAAACAGTTTGACTACTTACCCTGGAAGGGCACTACGGCACTACTGGCACCATAACCACTAAAATGTAATGTAGTAGCTATTGTGCCTGGATTGTTTCTTTAAATAATCTACCAGTTCCACTCCCAAGATTAGGGGCCAAGTATATGCCGCAGCGCTGTACAAATATACAACCTTCGAAAATAGTTTTGACTTGGGGTGCCTTTGAAAAATATTGAAATATTAAGGACGCCTTGAACCTAAAAAGTTTGGGAACCACAGTTTTTTACACATTTCATATATGTGTAAGTGTGACAAACCTCTGTATTTTTATTCACCCAGTTAAATTCCCTGTGTTCGGTAGATGGATCTACCGAACATCGATCACCTCCCTGGCTCATTCACTTCAAATAAACCACCAACTCAAGTGGCTCCCTCTTTGTGGCCGCCGTTCGAATAACCGAACAACATGGGCTGGAGAAAATGGCGGCCATCTTGTCGCACGAAAGCAGGCAGCGGGATTTGGTCGTCGAGTGTCTGGAACTATAAGTCAGACACTCAACCTCACAAATACTGGTAAATTCACAAGAATGCCTGCTTCTTTCCAACGAAAAGCCAGGAGAACGCTGTTCGGTAGGATTGTTTGCACGAACAAGGCAAACAATCGCTACCTATGAGCCAGGGCAACCGTTTGTCTTTTTGTTCATTTTGGAACTCCTGAAATTGACTGACCACTACCACTGACTCTCTGGAACTAAATTGGGCATACGCCTCATGTGTGGTGAGTAAAAACTTTACCCCTGTGGCAATTCGGCTGTATTCGTGGGATCTGAGTGCTATTTTGATATGTTAGGTGCTCAGAACCGGGCTATCCGACGATATAATATTTGTGGGGTTTCCTCTATGTGTAATATGTATTTTCGGTTATTTTATGTTTCATGATTTGTACCTTTAGTGCCTGGGAGATAATTAGTTTAAGCAAAGTACACTAAATTATCTCCTGGGAGTGTCTTGGGTGTGTTTTGGGCATGTTGTGGAAGTGTTATACTATGTCCTTGCTTGAGACCCCATGCTGGGGTTCTGTGTATATAAGTGGGCCACCTGGCCATAATAAAACATTTCTGTTTTATCCTTCATCAAGTCTTGACTGATGTTTGGGTATGCGAACGACGAACTGATTGATTTATTCTCACGACCAGCCCTTGAGCACCCCGGACAGGGCCGATTTGATCATGTGGAACCGTTTTCTCTCAGAGTGGAACGGTATCTCCATGTTCATTCCCCCACTGACAGAGCAATCTCCCGTAATTTGGACAAACGCAGCGGCTCACACCGGGTTCGCCTCCATATTTGGTAACCACTGGTTTAGGGATGTTTGGCCTCAAGACACACTTGCCTTGCCAGCCTTTAGAAACACCTCGGCCCTATTTGAAGTATACCCTATTGTGGCAGCTGCCGATACCTGGGGTCATCTTTGGTCCGGCAAGGCGGTGAAGTGTTTCACGGACAATTCGGCATAGTCAATAAAGGACGCTCCTCCTCTTTGACCATCATGTGGTTGGTCCGAAAATTTACATGGCTTGCCACCAAATTACAGTTTTACTTGGTATGTGAACACATCCCGGGAATAGATAAAACCATAGCTGATGCACAGTCCCGATCTAATTTTCAGGATTTTTTCTGGTTACATCCCTCCGCCAATGAACACCCATCCAGAATCCCATCATTTTCTGAGCTAATTATGGATTTACAGAATTGATGAGTAATGCACAGTCACTATCACGTAATGCTCTTTCCATCAACACTAAGACAGCTTATGATAGGGCATTAACAGGTTTTCCGTAAATTTTTCTTCAAATTCTTCCTGCAGGAAAATTACTCTATAGAGACCACGGTGGCTTTTGCCTCTTTCTGTCACCTACATTTTAAATTAGCACATAACATTATTAAACTCTATCTTACAGGCATACAACACCACGTCCTCACCACATGTCCTCCAAACATTCCCCCTATCTTTCCTCAAAGCCCATCAAAACAATCTTCAAAGGAATCAACAAAACAGACGCCCTCCTACTACCACTGGACTACCGATAGATGGCCCATATTCAGAAGCCTATCCGATCTATTAGATACTAACCCCTTCGATAATCTCAAATTTTAAGGTAGCAATTAATTTTTCCTTTTATGGTTTCCTTAGGCCCAGATAATGCACTGTGGTACAACAATATGAAGTCACTGCAAGTTTCAAGTTATCTGACCTGGTCAAACACAACGACCATTACATTCTCACATTAAAAACTTCCAAAACTAATCAGACTAACCATCCATCCACAATCCTACTTTTCCCGACAGACAACAGATTGTGCCCTGTTAAAATACTAGATTCCTTTTTACCCATGCGGAACAGCCTCTCACCTAATTTTCCTTTACTGCTACTTCACGGACATTTACTTACCACCTCCAAGTTTATTTTTTATGTTAGAACCGTGTTGCTGAGATTGGGTTATAACCCCTCTTCCTTTTCTGGACATTCCTTTAAGATTGGGGCTGCCTCCTCAGCCTCCAGTACAGACACACTAATCCATATTATAAAGAGAGTGGGTAGATGGAAATCCTCTGTCTACAATACTTATATTCCGCAACCGGAACCAGAAGCTCAGGAAAGCATTTCAATGTTTACCTTTATAAGTATGCAGTAAAGAGTTTTTTTCCATCTATACCTTTCTGCCCTCTTTTATTGCAGGCCTTCCCATACGTTGGTTTTGGCACAACACTACCAACTTTTCACCCCTTCCACTGTTACATATATTATTAAGTTCCGACCACAAGTATAAGGTCAAAGGCCTGGATTTGTGGGAGGAGTTTTCCCTATATAAACCCAATCCCAATACCCCAATCCCCCTGACCCTACCCATCGCTTCCTCAACTAATTTATTATTACATTATCCTTGGTGTGCCCTTTTGCAGGCCTACCCGTATGTTGGTTTCAGCACAACACTACCAACTTATTACCCCTTCCACTGTACATACTACATATACTATTAAGTTCTGAACACAAATAATAAATATATAATATATAAATATAGATTTTTTTTTTTACTGCTCCTCCTATTTTACCTTCAATTGATTACTATTTCTCTCTTGATTTGTTAACTAAATGGACGGAAAATAATCCCAATATTATATTACGTATATATTTTGCAGTACACTGATTGACCCATTTTCATACCCCCTTTGAGTTTGTCTGATTTGGTTTCAAACTGGATTTAAGGGCACCGAAATTCTGCCAAGCAGAACTGACATTTAGCCGAATTTCGGGCATTCCTGAAAATAGTTCTGTTTTTGGCAAAAATGGTTTAGCAGAGGCTAATTTTCAGGCCATGCACAAGTCTAGTTGCTACCCACATAGATACCAAATGGTATATCAAAAGTCAGACACAAGGACTCTGAATTTAGTGAGTCTGAATGTATAATTACTTAATATATCCTATTATGAAATGTAAAGATATTGCAATAAATTGGTCATATTGTTTACATTTTCTGCCCTCTAGCAGACTTATTCACTAATGTCAGAATTGATGTTTATAGTTAAATTCCCACTCTTATAATATTGTAAAGCGCTACGGAATCTGTTGGCGCCATAATAATAATAATAATGGGAATTCAAAGTGAATTCATAAATTAAGGCCAAAAAAGCCATACTTGAACATTTCTTCAAGTTAGCTATGCCTCCTTTTTGGCTAATTTCACCTTAAAGGAATTTCTCATTTTAGTTAATAAACCTGTAAAGAATGGAAAACCAAGAAACTAAAAACAAGTTTACGCATTTTTTTAAAACTCTTTTGTATGACATAACATGCCCCACTATTTGGCATGACATTTAGTTCAGACTATTGTGGTGAGGTCACTGTAGAATTGCCAAATCTACCATATTTTCCCTGAACTATATCGCTTATACATAGATGGGCAGCACAGAATGGTGATGTGCCACATTATGTAGAATGAAAATACAGCAGGTAGGAAATGAATTCATCAAAAATGAATCCTGCATCATATCATATGAATGCTACGTACTGCAGGGCAACATTTTTCAATATGCTACCCATTCATTATTCTTCTTTTCTATTCTTTGCAGGTAAAAGCAGTGTTATTATGTAACTAAAATAATGGCAACTCAAGTCGTTTTTGTGTGAGTTGCTTCTGGCATTTTACCCTTCTATGAAGAAAACACACATGCAGGAAATGATAGCACAAGATAATCCAGAATTAGCCTTAACAAGGGTTTCTAAAATTAGTAACATAATGACTTTGCAATAAGTCAGTTAATAATTATACAACTCATTATCAAAACCTCTCAGGGTAAGCTAAACATGAAAATGAAGGATCTGAAGTTCTATTATGAAATCAATTTATATTTCAAGAAAAATAAGACTACCACACTATGACACTTTTAATCAGAGGTGCCCAAAATGTAGATCCCCGGGTGTTGTAGAACTACAACTCTCATGATGCTTTGCATGCATTTAGAATGACAAAGCTTCGTGAAAACTGTAGTTTTAAAACATCTGGGGTTCAACCTTTTTGGCACCCCTGCTTTAAAGGGACACTATAGCTACCCGTATCCAGACCACTTCATCTCATTGAAGTGGTCTGGGTACAATGTCCCAGTTCCAGTAACCCTCTAAGTAAAAACATTCCAGTTTTAGAGAAACTGCCACTACCAGACAGCCACTAGAGGCGCTTCCTGCAGTTTCACAGAGTCTGACTTGCATGAGTATGTCCAGCATGTCAAAACAAATACCATAGGAAAGCATTGAGTCAATGACTTCCTATGGGGAAGGCCATGCACGCCCTCTAAGTTCCACCCATCAGCTGACATTAACAGAGGAGGATTCCAACCCAGTGCTGAGGGACTTTGGTGCTGGAATAAGGTTTGTGGAAAAAGTTTTTTTATAACCCTTTACATTACCAGGGCTCGAGGAAGGAGGCAGTGGCTTCCCATAGCGTTAGGAATACAACTTTGTATTTACATTCTGTGTTTTCCGCAATAAACCAAGTATCCCCTTACCAAGAAAAGACTGAATGTTAACCGTTTTATACATATTTGAATTTTGGTAGTCCTGACCTATGATTTACCTAGTACAATAGGAGGCAGCAGGTAGGAATTGTTCAAGATCTCTGCCCAGCACTGTGTGTGTTTGTGTTGGGCTGGTAGCTCATGATCTTATGCTCTCCAGACCTGGGTTGGCTCAATGGGATTATTCCTGGGATCTGTAAGTTTCAAGTGCAATAAAAAAGTTGAATCTTTGTAATTATTCCCCTTGCCAAACATTGTCATCCCTCTCTTGTTATCAGTCACTCATAACCAAGTAGTGTTCCTTTCAACTTTAAATACATGGTAGATTTTTAGAGAGACTCTGCATTTAAGATTGGTTGTTAGCACATAAAACTAAAGCACAACACAGTAGATAAGCATTAGAAGAACCAGATTGTCATAAACCTTTATCGAGATGACATTTCAAAGAAGGTCAGAATATAAAATTAATCGCCAGCTTTTCCAGATTAATATTTTAATGAATTGATTTTTAATTTTATAGCTTAAGTGGATTGGAAAAAAAAAAAGAAACCACAACCTTTCTGTCGCCTTATCTCTCGCTTGAGATTTTTGCATTAATAAATTAAAATGTTTAAATACAACATAAATTGGTGTACTGATACTCCTGAATTAAACATCACAATTTAATTTGGCTTCTATTACAAGTCTGAGATAATGATTTTGAAATTATCACATAAAACATACCTGCTACCTTTAAAATTTGGTCTCATTAAATGCGCCTTTACGAACTGCCCAGGCGTATTTTTATATATTTTTTTAAAGGAGTTTAATTGTTTTTGAGATAACGGTTAATATTTATCTAGTAGGTATTTTAATTTAGAAGAACGTGCCTTGCGATGCAAGACCTGCATCATTATGCTAGCTTTAGGAAGGTCTTTTGGTCAGAATTTTTTTTTTTGTTCTTTTTTCTGTATGTATCTACGTTCAATCATTGTTATTTCAAATTCAGTTGTACAAAGATGTCAGTGGTTTCCGTCAATCCTTCTTTGAGGAACAAGGTAATTTAACATTCAAAGCAGTGCTCCTCAACCCTCTCCTCAAGGCACATTTAACAGTCTAGGATTTAGGGATTACCCAGGTGTGTGTCTAAGGTGTTAAAAAAAACTAAGCAAAAAACACCTTATACTCAAGGAAGTGGTTCCCAACCCAGTCCTGGATTACCCTGTTGTATATAAAGTTTTTTTTTTTATATATACACCTTAGACACAACTGGGTAATCCCTAAATCTTGGACTGTTAGGGGGTACTTGAGGACAGGGTTGGGAACCACTGCTCTAAGGTGTTTTTTTTTTCTTCTTCTAAACACCCTAGACACACCCGGGTAATCCCTAAAAATGTGGTCTGTTAGGTATGCCTTGAGGAGAGGGTTGAGGAGCACTGATTCAAAGCACTGACGAAGTCTACCAATTATCATGCAATTATAACTGTATTTTAGGTAGTAGGAACAAGTCAAATTCCTTTTAATCTATGCCCAAACAAATCAATCCGTCTGGGATTTACCCGTGAAATCTTACTCAACGAATAATATTCCACAGGTAACTCCCAGATGGGTCGATTTGGTGCAGATTAAAAGGAAGTGCATTGTTTGTAGCTGCTGAAAAACATTATTTCACAAGTGTATTATGGAGATCCTCTTAAGCAATCACAATAGCTTTATCACAATACAATCACAATAGCTTTATCACATGTTTCTGGTCATTTTACCATTAACCATTGCCACTATCCAGAGGTTTATGGGAAATTGACAAAGCTCACATAGAAAGCTATGAGGGACTGCAGGTCTGCTGAGATAAACTTGGATTTCAAACAAATATTTCCATTAATTAATTAAATAGCTTAATTCATTTTTTATGAATTAAGCTATGTGTGCCTGTTTATGCTCTTAGAGGGCCCTACAAGATACTTATGATCCCACCTATTTATTTTATTGTCACACATCGAAGTTCTTTACATATTAGCAAACATGTTTTTCTTTATGCTGGGTTTTTCTGGGTTCATTCCTTTAATCTGTCTCTGGAATTCCCAGTCTCCTTAATTCATTTAAATGTTTGTTTTATTTGCCACACCCGTTTGTTTTCCATCATTCCTTTTGTTTCAGTGTTCCTGCAGGCAGCTGCTTAAGTCTTCTGCCCTTTCTTGCAGGTAAGTACTATGTGTGTTTTCTTTGGTTGGTTTAACTTGCATTAGGCAGAGTAGGACCTGCCAGATATGGGGTACATTGGCGTTGTTGGCAGGTATGCAATGTATGATCATATAATGTGAATAAATCCCCATGATTTTCATATATAGTACTTGGTTATTTCTCCTCTTGTTTTGCCTATCATATCTTGTCTTGTTTTAGTTTGTATTCCCACTCCATGTACAGTCCTATCCCGCCCCTGTTTAGTTAATGTTCCCTTATGTATTGTGTACATGTTCTGGGTTTAGCTTCCTCTCCTTCTCTGGTTCTGGGTTCTACTAGTTCTGTCTTGTTTTCATGTTTGGTGAGTATCCTAGCCTTGCCTTGTTTCTGTACTGGATACATTCTTGCTGCAGAGCCTCCCTATTCAGCTCTGGGGGGACTGCTTACTTTCAAGCTTCAATTTCATGTGATCCGCTGTAGCTGCATCAGGGTTCTGGTATTTGGCCGCACAAACGCTGGTGCTCAACACCAGAGGGCGTGTGGTTGCCCTGCACCAGGCCCTGATAAATCCACTTCCACACTGTGACTCCTGCTCTGAACATCAGGCATTCTGGGTCCCGGTCCTCGCAACGCCGCCAGGACAGTGTCTGGGTCCCGGGCACCGGACCGCCACCCAGGACAGTGTGTCTGCATTTTTGTGTGTGTATGTGTGTCTGTATATCAGCATGTGTGTTTGTGTATGTGTTTGTATTTTTTATATGGTGTATATCTGCATGTGTGTCAGTGTGTATTTGTATGAATAAGACACATTGAAGGGTGTGGGAGGAGAGTGAGACATATCGGGGGAGGCCCAGGCAAATTTTGCACGGGGCCCCATGGTTTTTAGTTACACCTCTGTTTATGATGGTTTATGAGAAGATCATAAATAAAATGCTTTGATTTGTTTATTGATTTCCTTCAAGAAAGCATATGACTGCGACATACTATAGAACAGTACTTTTTATGTGATGCATGTAAGCATGAAGAAATTATACTTGACTTGGAGACATTTATTACCTGTAATGTTACCTATACGTCTTTTTTATTTAATCTCCACTCAACTGAATCCTATTCTTACCTATCATGTACATGTGTGTCTTTGGCCCTCTCTGACGCCTACATCATTTTTACTATTTCACGTGTTCCTTAATTTCTTGTTGCTGAATCTAATGATCTTTTAAAATACATAAACAATCCTAAATTTGCTTTCAAAGCCAGAGTGGTAGTGTTTTGTTGTTAAAGGAAAGCTTGTAAAATTGAACAAATGAATTTCTTTTTTGTGACCCAGTGTTATCTTATACCCCGAGGTAAGTATTTACATATTTCCGTTCTAAGAGTAAGAAGAATGTTTTTTCTTATTGTAATATTTCACACTTTGTGATTTACTTAACAACATCTCCTTGATCAAAAGAGTTCTATGGAATTCCTAAGTTAGATAAACGATAGATGAAAGAAGCATGCTCCAGGCACAGAGACATTTATAGGATTATCCACTAAACTGTTAAATTGGCAATCAAGTAATCACACATTTTAGGCAAATAAAGCCCAAATAAAAAGCCCAATAAAGTCAAAATTTAAATAATTCACAAAAATAGTTCACTAATAATTCAACTATTTTGGCCTTAAATGTTGAGTTCACTAGATAGTTTATAGCAGTTGTTGGTTTAGTTAATAATAATACTCCCAGATAATTTTGTTCAGCTAAAATAAATTACATATTTATATAGCTTTGTCTCCCAGGCCATATCAATTATAAATTATTTTATTTATGTATTTTTGTATTATTTACATTTTATTATTAACTGTTATTGTGCATATATTTCTAATACATTGTTTATGCAATATATTTAAAAAGGAATTATCTAAGTTTTCAGACTTCAACTTCCAAATCAGAAGTGGTGCCATGCTGATGCAGTCTGCACCTTGGGTCTTGCCAGGGCTGTCAATCTTTGCTAAGCTGTTTCCAGTGCCTCTGGTATGGGCATATGCTTGTATTTAATCAGTGACCAGAATTTATCATGGCCTATGTTTTGTGTAGTCCATCTAATTCCAGTTATGACACTAGCTTCCTCTTGACAATGTTCAAACATTATGTAACCAGCTGTTTTGGTGCTAGGTTAGATGAAGGTTTCTTGTTCATCCATAGTTCCCACATACATATCATGTATCCCCTCTCATTGGTTCTGCTGTTGTAGTTTATATATTTATAAGCTTAAAACATTATGTTTTTTACTTTACCCATCTATGGTTTGTGTGTTTTTTGTAATTCAAGTACAGTTACTGATTTGAGATGCCATATTAATGTGAAATGTGCTGAAATTAAAAAGTAGCATAATAATACATGTTTATTGTTTGTAAAGAAGCATTTTATTGTCTAGGAAATCAGTGACTTCAATTAAAGGGTTTCTCCAACCCTTTTTCATTTATGATAAAATAATGTCCTATTGGCATTAATCTATCAGTCCCCCCCGTCACAACCAAAAATGCTCAAAGACCTTTTTTTTTTTTTTTTAAAGAAATGTAACTTACCTTTATCCAGTGCCAGACAAAGCTCTCCAGCGCTGCTTGGCGCATCCCCGTCTGATGTCACACGAGCCACGAGTATGACATTATTTTTATGGGTATTTATTATTAGGGCGGGTGGGGTATTTTTTGTTGTTGTTGTGTTTTTGTTGTTGTTGTTGTTGTGGTAGATACTGTGTTGCTTGGGATCATGAGGTAGCATTAGCCTAAGCAGCAATGGGTAGCTGTGATTGGCTGACAGAGTCAACTGAACCCTTTCAGGTTATCAGAGTGCTCACTGCTGGTATGATTTAATATGACTGTAAGGAAGTGTGTGATCTTTGCCTTAGCCATACTTTCAGTAGGAGCAGGTTGTGGGTGGCCAGTAACACTTATTTACTGTTAAACTGCTCAAATATTAGCACTGAATGGAGGGACAGTGCCAGAGGACATCATAATTCAATCAATTTAATGAAATGAAATGGTTTTCGGGCCTATAATTTCCCTTTAAATACAATTATTGCATTCAGAAGGATGTACCGTATATACTCGAGTATAAGCCGAGTTTTTCAGCACATTTTTTGTGCTGAAAAACCCCAACTCGGCTTATACTCGAGTCAATAGTCTGTATTATGGCAATTTGCATTGCCATAATACAGACTGGGGCTGTGGGGGCTGCAGAGAGCGTTACTTACCTCTCCTGCAGCTCCTGTCAGCTCTCTCCTCCTCCGCGCCGTCCGTTCAGCACCTCGGTCAGCTCCCAGTGTAAGTCTCGCGAGAGCCGCGGATCTCGCGAGACTTACAGTGGGAGCTGACAGAAGAGCTGACCGGACGGCGTGGAGGAGAAGAGAGCTGACAGGAGCTGCAGGACAGGTAAGTAACGCTCTCTGCAGCCCCCACAGCCCCCACTGAACTACCAATGCTGGACCACCAGAGAGTAAGAGCCCCCCTCCCAGCCATATATCAAGCAGGGAGGGGGGACGAAAAAAAATAATAATAATAAAATAAAAAATAAGATGAATAATAATTAAAAAAAAATATTAAAATAATTATAAAAAAATAATAATAAATAAATAAAAAAAATAATAAAATTGCCCACCCCCCCACCACTGCAACACACACACACACACATCATTCATACACACACACACTGCAACACACACACACACACACACACTGCACACATACACACACTGCACTCATACACACACTGCACTCACACACACACTGCACTCACACACACTGCATTCATACACACACACACTGCATTCATACATACACACACACTGCACACACACACACACTGCACTCACACACACACACTGCACTCACACACACACACTGCACTCATACACACACACTGCACTCATACACACACACTGCATTCATACATACACACACTGCATTCATACATACACACACACTGCATTCATACATACACACACACTGCACTCATACACACGCTGCACTCATACACACACTGCACTCATACACACACTGCATTCATACACACACACTGCATTCATACACACACACTGCACTCATACACACACTGCACTCATACACACACTGCACTCATACACACACACGCTGCACTCATACACACACACGCTGCACTCATACACACACTGCATTCATACACACACTGCATTCATACACACACACTGCATTCATTATACACACACTGTAAATAAATATTCAGTCAATATATTTTTTTTAGGATCTAATTTTATTTAGAAATTTACCAGTAGCTGCTGCATTTCCCACCCTAGTCTTATACTCGAGTCAATAAGTTTTCCCAGTTTTTTTGGGTAAAATTAGGGGCCTCGGCTTATATTCGGGTCGGCTTATACTCGAGTATATACGGTAATTTGTTTTTTACAATTCTTTCAATTCCAAATCACTGCAGAAGATATTAAAGGGAATCTCCAGTGCCAGGAAAACAATCAGTTTTCCTGGCACTGCAGGTTCCCTCTCCCTCCCACCCCCCAATCCCTGGTTACTGAAGGGGTGAAAACCCCTTCAGTCACTTACCTGAGGCAGCGACGATGTCCCTCGTCGCTGTCTCCTCCTCCGCTCCGCTCCTCCTACTGACTCCGTCGGCCGGTGGGCGAGACTGATCCCACACACACCGGTCGGGGAGACCTAATGCCCATGCGCGGCAATGCCGCGCATACGCATTAGCGCCCCCCATAGGAAAGCATTGAAAAAGATTTTCAATGCTTTTCTATGGGGAAATGAGTGACGCTGGAGGTAATCTGGAGATAATCTGTGCTATAATCTAGGAAGTTCCCTCTAGTGGCTGTCTAGTAGACAGCCGCTAGAGGTGGAGTTAAGACTGAAAGGTGATTATTGCAGTTTATAGAAAACTGCAATAAGTACACTTGCAGGATTAGGAGTAGTGGGAGAAGTGGTCTGGGTGCCTGGAGTGTCCCTTTAAGATAACACGTGATTGACTGTGCTAAAATATATTATTGCACAATGAAAACTCTTCTATTTTTCCGAATAGGATACTTTCTTAATACTATATGTCTCACCCCTAGATTTTTATGCAATTCCAGGAACATTATAGGTGAATTTTCACCACCTTTCAGATATACATAGGGACATAAGGGTATTAGACATTATTGAAAACAGTAATGATGAGTGTCACAACAAGCAAAATCACCAATCTGAAGACCTTTCATCTTTGAAACAAGATTATAAGCTTATTAGATTGCAAGGAAAACCTAGGATTCAGAGGGCTGGAGTAATGTTGTTCTAAGGGTCTGGAATAGGTGAGCAAATGAACTCCTACTTTAAAGATGTATCTGCATTGACTATTGATAGAAATTCGGCTATAGACAGAACCCACTGGCTGTTGAATAATAAAGCATTTTCTTATTCTATGTAATATTAATAATGCATTTTATTTTACATCAAGCAGTAACATGTTCATACTGTTATTAACACTGAGAATACTTGACATTGCTTATTATGAAAGTTTGTTCTGATATCTTCTCCTATATATGAGGTTTCCCACTGAAATGTATTCTATGCACATATGGTGAAGGGGTCTTGATGTACTTAATATCTATCGCCTGGATGAGCCACAAATAATGCACTTTGTGTCAGTGGTGTTCTGAATTGCATTCTATTAGACTTGTGGTGACATTCTAATGTACCCACTATAACAGTCACACACATACTACAATAATATGAGTTACAGTGATACAAATATGTTAGATAATTATTTATTCAAAATGCAATTGATAGAAAATTCTATGCTTCATATTTAACAGAAAAATAATTCTTCAGATTTCACAGTCCGTGTACTATACATACGTCCATTTAGGCTGGAAGAAAGGAGATTTAGTCTAAGGCAAAGAAAATGTTTTATTACAGTAAGAACAAGGATGTGGAATTCTCTGCCTAAAGAAGTGGTTTTGTAAGAGTCCATACAGATGTTTAAACAGCAATTGGATAAATACTTGAAAAAATATAAAGGGATATTATTTCTAATTAGTAGGGCAATAGCTGCTTGATCCAAGGAGACATCTGACTGCCATTTTGAGGTCAAGATGGATTTTTTTCCTAATTTGTTGCAAAATTGGAAGCGCTTCAGACTGGATTTTTTTTTTGACTTCTTTTGGATCAACAGCAAAAACATATGCGAGGAAGGCTGAACTTGATGAACACAACTTTCTTTTCAGCTATGTAACTATGTATTAAAATCACAATCAACAGAATTTGAGAAAATTGTGGCAAGTTCAAATAAATATCTCTGAAAAATGGCAGGGATGACCCCCAGGAATTGAAATTAATTTAAATGACTCAACAAAGACATTTCCTCTTAAAGTGAGGAATAGAAAAGATAAGTATATGTTATTTGTTGTCAAAACATTTCACTTGAAGGAACAATCCTAAAACATATTCTTCAATTTATGTCACTTGCTGTTCAGAGCTGCTTTAAGACACATAACTCATAAATTTTCATATAAAGCTTGAGAAACAAGAAAGGCAGACACTGTTGCCTATGTTTTAATGGCTTCAATTAGAAATAAATGCATGGGTTTAAAACATTTTTATGATAATGGGTTGTAGACTATTAGAGCTGTAATAAAAACATGTAGATGTTATAGTATTTGTGCATATATACATATTGTTCTCTGTTTGATTGTCCAATAACTCTATTTTATGCTTATTCCAAAACAGCAAATATGCTTATTTATGATGCTTGATAGGCGTTTTCAAATCTTAGTGCTGATAGGCAGAGCTCCAACATGCTAAGACATAATTCATAGAAATGGACAGGGAAGATTCTTAACAGCATAATCATAAAATAGAGCATCACAGCAGTTAATTTCAATGAATAACAAGCTAAAATGGAAACTTTTCCTAGTCAAATTGCATTTTTTTTACATCACAACTTACACGTGGAATGTAATGTATCTATACGTTTTGTCGTTTTGTTTACCCAGATATAAAATGCTATTTTCAATCCCCTTTTCATACAGTCAATAGCTCCAAAATAAAGAGGCAAAGTATATTTTCATAAAAGGGACACTAAAGGCACTCATACCACTTCAGCTCATTGAAATGGTCTTGGTGCAATGTCCCTTTTGCACTTAGTGCTGTAATGTTAAACAATGCAGTTCCAGAGAAACTGCAATGTTTATATTACAGCAATAAGTCTGCCTCCAGGTGCTTACTGCATCCAAACGGACCTTCCACCCGGTATCTTGCACTGGATGTCCTCACGCTTTGCATGAGGACATCCACTGTCAGATTTTTCCCCATAGGAAATCATTGATTCAATACTTTCCTATAGGGAGGTCTAATGCACATGCCATAGCGCCTACTCGTTACGGGACTCTGCTCCAGGAGGAAGCAGAGCTACAGTGCCGAGGGACATTGGTGCAGGGATAAGGGGGGGAGGCAGGGAGATGGCAACTGGGCGGAGGGGCGCGAGGGAGATGGGAAGGCAGAGGGAGCTATAGTGCCAGGATACAGCTTTGTATTTCTGGCACTTATAATATCCCTTTAAAGGATTACTAGAACACTTTTGAGAAGGGGTCCTTACTGGGGTATTATGCCCTGTTGGCCATTATGGAGAATGTCCCCCCTTTCAATTTACAGTATAAGCTATAAAAAAGATTTTACTCAACTGGATTCCAGTGGTGGTTGAAGCTCCCTGCGCTGATCTTCTGTGCCACCACTGATGTCATTGGGGCGGTCCAATCACAGGCTTCTTATAGATTGGACCATTTTACTGGCTTAGAGCTCATGCACACCCTCTGGACAGATGGGAGGATGGAGTGGAGAGAAGAGGGTATTTAAAAATAATAATAATAATAATAATAATAATGTACAACGGAGGAACACGGGAGTGAGCACAGTGTCATAGGGAGTATAGGAGAGGAGAGCTAGCTTTCCCTTGAAGGCGGTCTGCCTGCATTGGTGAAAATGATTATGTTTGTTAGACATATGAAATTTGTTTTGTTTCGAATGTGAATTCGGACAAATTTCGGGCAATTCGGATATTCAGATGCTTCTGAATGTCTGAATTGCTGAATTTCCGAATTGCAGAATTTCCAAAGTGCCGAATTTCCGAAGTGCTGAACCGAACCGAATTGCCAAAGTGCTTCAGATTTCTGAAAAGTGGCAAATCAGGAGAGGTAGGGAAAATTATGTGAATGATGACAGGGGTAGGGTTAGTGTTAGGGGTAAGTTTAGGGGTAAGGTTAGGGAGCCCTACAAATATCCCAAACATCCCTAATGTTTCTTGCCAGTCTAAAAAATAGTAGTAGCAAGGCTTACAGATAAACACCTATAGCAATCTGTTACGGTATACTCCAAGTTAACCTGATATTTTAACTGGGATTCTGATAGCAAAAATGTTTATATTTAACTGTCACTATTCAAGTGAACTAGCTTAGATATTCCCCTCTGTAGGAAGAGAGAAGTGAGCCATATGTTAGATAATAGCTTTAGAAAATTACATAATTTCTTTAAAAATGTTTCAAATTCTCACCGTCTACCTGGCTCTCAAGCCATTATCCCTCTTTTTATTTAAATAGTTATATAGAGCGTTTTATATAGAGGCCTCCTGTTTTGGATCTAATTATTTAACCATCTCCTGAGATATAGAATGGTCCCTTTGATTATTATTTTTTTAAAGAAATTATGTAATGGTGGCATTAATATAATTAATGGTGGTAATTTTCTCTGGAGTCTGGTCTTGTTTTTGAGGCCTGTCTCTATTAGTTTTTGCTTATATCTATCGGGTTATGCCCTAATTACCCTATAACCACTTTGAGCATTATGGAAAGACTTTGTGTTTTGCAACTAGTGCTTATTTTTGCTTTACATATACATTTTGTTGGTTCCTAACATTCAGAATTCTACTTTTTGTTTTGTTATAGGGTGACTTGGCAGAGAGTCAGAGAGACAAAAAGACCAATAGGGCAAGAGCAAAAGCAAAAAAAGAATAGATGGTGCAAAAGCAATAACCAGGCATCTCATTATTTAATGCCAAACACATTTTATACACTAAAGTAGAAAAACAATGGGAAAAGTACAAAAGGTATACAACTACGACTGCCGTAAACATCCACCAGTTGTCTACAGTTGAAAAAAGATTTATCAAGCATATGCTGGATGTATGTGATCTAAAGTCACTTCACTTATGCTTATCTATCTATTTATTTATTTGTTTTATCATTAAGTTGATCTATTTATTTCTAGAAATGTTGCTGTTTGATACTTCAGTTTAAAATACCCATTGGTGAAGGTGAGCAATACGAAGTTTTACCCTGAAGAGCCATGTCAACATATCTGAGTATATCATTGAGCCCCCTCAAACTAAAATCAATCATTCTCTTCATGTTGGTGTACCGCTTTGCAACATATACAGTTCAAAAAGAAAATATAGAATTTTCAGGTTGTACCTTTCTATAAGCACAAGTAGTGGGAAATAGGATAAGCGCTAAAAGGCAACCAGGGCCTGCCTTAGGCCTGAAGGCGCCCTGTGCGAAAAATCTTCAAGGCGCCCTACTCTGGCCACTAGCCCTCTTGGTCCACATCCTCCCATTTATACTTCTAACCATTTAAAACCTCCTTATTAATCCCCCCCCCCCAAAAAAAATATTAAAAAGCTGTATCAAAATACAAATTTTACATAAGTGCAATATAAATATAGCTCTATATAGGTGTCTCCCATTTGCAATTAAAATGAGAAAATAATAAAGATTTACTCATCTTTTCCCCGCGTCTCCCACAATGTCATGGAGGAGACGTTGCCTACCACGCCAATGTCCAATCCAATGCTTCTCATAGAAGACAAGCAAGTGTTGCACAGGCAGTAAAATGTTGCCATAGGAAATGATTAAATCAATGCTTTTTTATGGGGCTCCTGCATCACGTGACCAAGTTTTACAGCGCAGCGGAAGCACCTCGAGTGGCTCTTATACTGACGTATTGCTGCACTTAACACAGCAATTTAAATATTGCAGTATCTAAAAAACACAGGCCCATGCACTCAAACCACTTCATCTCAATGTGTCAGGGTACCTGTGGTCTCTACCTCCGAAAGAGGTAGAGACTTAGCTGTTCCTCCATCCAGACGGTCTGATGGCTCCCTTCCCCGCGGTCTATCCGGTCATGCTAGGCCGGCCGCGAGGGAGTGACTGCCTTTTACAACATCTAGGCAGGAAGTAGTCATCAGGACACTCCCCCGGAACAACCTGTCAGTCAATGGCTGCAGGACCAATCAGGACGCCTTGGGGGCGTGGTTACTGCTCTGAACAGGGTATTTAACAGAGCTTCTTTCATTAGCTCATTGCCCTGTCGTGGTTCTAGCTTGTTCTAGTCACTCAGTGCTTGTGTATTCTATTATCCCTTTTGGTTTTGACCCGGCTTGTTTACCTTACTCTGCTTATCTCTGTTACCCTTGATTCGGCTTGTCTCTCGCTTACCTGTCTTCTGTTACCCTCGACCTCGGCTTGTCTTTGACCATTCTATACTGTACTACTTACGTTAGTCCGGCCATTCTAAGGTCCGGTATACGTATCTGGCTACTGTTTGTACTCTGCGTGTTGGATCCCTGTCCCGATCCTGACATTACGACAGGGCCAATGGATCCTGCAAGTACAAACGGTCAGCTGGCTGCTCCTGATCCTAGGTTTGAAGCCATGGATCACAGAATGGATCAGATGGCGCTTGCGCTACAGGCTCTATTAGCTTGTGCCAATAACCCACCAGAGGAGATACGTAATACCCCTGTTTCTCCTGTCGGTTCAGGTCTAGAGGTAGCCACAGTGGGTGCTTCTTCTCACATTACCCCCCCAGTACGCTATGGTGGGGCTCCTGAGAAGTGTCGTGGTTTTTTAAACCAAATTAGTATCCACTTTGAATTGCAACCTCGCTCTTATCCTACAGATAAGGCAAAAGTAGGATTTATTATCACCCTACTCATTGAGAAAGCTCTGAGATGGGCCAACCCACTATGGGAGAACGATAATCCATTAGTTTATAACTATAACGCATTTGTAGCTGCTTTTTCGAAGAACATTTGACCCTCCAGGTAGAAAGGTTAATGCAGCCAGATTACTGTTGCGCCTGAGACAGGAGAACCAAACACTGGTGGATTATGCACTAGAGTTCAGGTCTCTGGCGGCAGAAATCAAGTGGAATGAGCAGGCGTATATGGATGTATTTTTGAATGGCCTATCTGATGTAATCCTTGATGAGGTTGCTTCCAGAGAACTCCCTGAGAATTTAGAGGATTTAATTTCGTTCATCTCTCGTATAGATGAACGTCTAAGAGAGAGACAGAACACTCGAGAGGGGAACCAGAGACCTTCTTTTAGGTTAGCTCCCGCTGTTCCAAGTCCTGACTCCACGATATCTTTGCTTACTGAACCTATGCAGATAGGGTATACCCGCCTCTCTGAGGAGGAAAGACAGCACAGGAGAAGAGAGGGTTTGTGTATGTATTGTGGAGCCAAGGGTCATTTACTCTCGAACTGTTCTAACCGCCCGGGAAACGCTCGCACCTAAGTCTCTCTAGAGGACAGGCCTTGGGTGTTTCTATTTTGTCCTCTACTCCTGATTATAAAGATCACAGGCTTCTGCTACCAGTTTCCTTAACTTGGGGGAAGGAAGTAGTAAGGGCTATGGCATTGATAGATTCCGGTGCTGCTGAGAATTTTATCGACCAAGCCTTTGCTAGTAAGAACAATTTCCCATCCCAGCTAAGGGAGACACCTTTGGCCGTTGAGGCCATAGATGGTAGACCACTACTAGACCCTGTTATCTTCCGTGAGACCATACCCATTAATTTAAAAGTGGGTATCCTACACGTGGAGAATTTATCTCTTCTGCTCATTTCGTCTCCTTCCGTTCCCATAGTTCTGGGGTACCCATGGTTGAAAAAACATAACCCTATTATCGATTGGGAGTTAGGAGAGATACTCTCGTGGGGCCAGGGCTGCCAGGATCGGTGTTTGTGCAAGGTTTCTCCATTAGCTAATATTAACATACCGGAGAATCCTACTCAGTCCACAGAAAGACAAATACCAGACCTTTACCTAGACTTAAGGGCAGTGTTTGACAAGAAGAATGCCGATTCTTTGCCTCCACACAGGTCATTTGACTGTAAGATTAAGCTTCTACCCGGCACTATGCCTCCGAGGGGCCATGTATATCCTTTGTCTGTTCAGGAAAACTCGGTTCTAGAGGAGTATATTCGGGAGAATTTAGAAAAGGGATTCATCAGGAGGTCTTCTTCTCCGGCCGGGGCTGGGTTCTTTTTCATTAAGAGGAAGGATGGCACGCTGAGACCTTGTATCGATTACCGAGGCTTGAATAAAATAACTGTCAGAAATGCCTATCCTATCCCACTGATTACCGAGTTATTTGATCGTCTTAAGGGCTCCAAAATCTTCACCAAGTTAGATCTCAGAGGGGCTTACAATTTGGTGAGAATCCAGCAAGGTCACGAGTGGATGACGGCATTCAATACCCGGTATGGCCATTACGAATACACTGTTATGCCATTTGGACTATGCAATGCTCCTGCAGTATTTCAAGATTTGATTAATGAGGTACTTAGGGAGTTTCAGCATGATTGTGTTATTGTTTACCTGGACGACATACTAATACACTCTAAGGAGATTGAGACTCACCATAGACAGGTCAGAAAGGTATTACACAAGCTGCTGCAACATGGTCTATATTGCAAATTGGAGAAGTGCAGTTTTGATCAGTCTCAGGTAGACTTTCTTGGATACGTGATTTCTGGGGAGGGTTTTAAAATGGATCCTGTAAAACTTCAATCTATTTTAGACTGGCCCTTGCCCAAAGGACTCAAGGCTATCCAAAGGTTTATTGGTTTTTCCAACTACTATAGGCGCTTCATTAAAGGATACTCCTCTATCATTGCGCCTATTACCAATATGACCAAACAAGGGGCTGATACTAAGTTCTGGTCTAAGGAAGCTCTGGGTGCTTTCAAGACTCTCAAGGAACTTTTTGCCTCGGCTCCCATTCTAGTCCATCCTGATACGACTCTGCCTTTCTTGCTCGAGGTCGATGCCTCTGAGACAGCAGTTGGGGCTGTTCTGTCTCAAAGGTTAGGGGTGGATAAACCGTTACACCCTTGTGGTTTCTTCTCTAAGAAATTTTCTGGGCCTGAGAGCAGATATGACATCGGGGAAAGGGAACTGTTAGCAGTCATTAAAGCCTTAACCCCTTAAGGACACATGACATGTGTGACACGTCATGATCCCCTTTTATTCCAGAAGTTTGGTCCTTAAGGGGTTAAAGGAGTGGAGACATTTGTTGGAGGGGACCCTACACCCTATTACGATTTTGACGGACCACAAAAACTTGTCCTATATTGGGGAGGCTAAGCGCTTATCCTCTAGACAAGCTCGTTGGTCCTTATTCCTGACTCACTTCAATTATGTACTGACTTACAGACCTGGTTCTAAAAACTCTAAAGCCGATGCATTATCTCGCCAATATGAACCTTCTACTGTACCTGAACCAGTTCTTTCTTCTATAGTTCCGAAATGCAATATCATTGCTAATACGAATCTCAGGATTCATTCTCCATTACTGGCCGAGATCATTAAGTTGCAACATCTAGCACCTAAACAGACTCCTGCGGGCCGTCATTTCGTTCCTCCTGCTCTTCAACTGGAACTTTTACAGTGTTTACATAATAGCAAGATGGCGGGACATCCTGGTATTCGCAAAACTTACGCGTTGATCTCTAAGGACTTCTGGTGGCCTGCTTTACGGAGGGACATTGAGGAGTTCATCGCTGCATGTGAAGTTTGTACTAAAACCAAACAACCCCATACGCTTCCATGTGGATTCCTGCAACCCTTGGAGGTTCCAGAAAAACCATGGTCCTGTTTGGCCATGGACTTTATTGTCGATCTACCTATCTCTAAAAGACAGACTGTTATCCTCACCGTGGTTGACAGGTTTACTAAGATGGCACACTTCATTCCCCTGCCTAAACTCCCGTCTTCTCCCGAATTGGCAGAGATATTCGCTAAGGAGATTTTTCGCCTACATGGGATACCCTCTCAAATTGTATCGGACAGAGGCTCCCAATTTGTTTCCCGCTTTTGGAGGTCCTTCTGCTCTCAACTTGGTATTAAATTAAACTTTTCTTCTGCCTATCATCCTCAGTCTAACGGAGCTGCTGAACGTACCAACCAGAAAATTGAACAATATTTACGATGCTTTGTTTCTGAACACCAGGATGATTGGGTCGGTTTGATTCCTTGGGCGGAGTTTGCACACAACAATCTCGTTTGCGATTCTACTCATTCAAGCCCCTTCTTCATGAATTATGGTTTTCATCCGTCTATTCTTCCTTCGGATTCCCCTTCCCAGGGGGTGCCGTCGGTTGATGTTCATGTTGCCAATTTGAGGAAGTTGTGGGATCAAACTCGACAAATCCTTGTGCACAACTCTATGTTGGTCAAGAAACACGCTGATAAACGTAGAAGGGCGGCTCCGGTCTTTGTTCCAGGCGATAGGGTATGGCTGAGCACGAGGAACATCCGTTTAAAAGTGCCCTCCATGAAGTTCGCTCCTCGTTATATTGGACCCTACAGGGTGCTGACCCGTATCAATCCAGTTGCGTATCGTTTAGCTCTTCCTAATACCTTACGCATCCCGAACTCGTTTCACGTTTCATTGCTGAAACCACTCATATGTAACAGATTTTCCTCCACAATAGCCCCTCCTCGCCCCGTTCAGGTGGAGGGTCAGGAGGAGTATGAGGTTAACTCTATTATTGATTCTCGAATCTCCCGGGGGAGAGTACAATATCTGGTTGATTGGAAGGGATATGGTCCTGAGGAGAGGAGTTGGGTACCTCAGGAGGATGTTCATGCTCCCCGTCTCCGCAGGGCGTATCACTCTCGCTTCCCATCTCGTCCCGGTTCATTCCGCCCGGTGGGCGTATCTGAGAGGGGGGGTACTGTCAGGGTACCTGTGGTCTCTACCTCCGAAAGAGGTAGAGACTTAGCTGTTCCTCCATCCAGACGGTCTGATGGCTCCCTTCCCCGCGGTCTATCCGGTCATGCTAGGCCGGCCGCGAGGGAGTGACTGCCTTTTACAACATCTAGGCAGGAAGTAGTCATCAGGACACTCCCCCGGAACAACCTGTCAGTCAATGGCTGCAGGACCAATCAGGACGCCTTGGGGGCGTGGTTACTGCTCTGAACAGAGTATTTAACAGAGCTTCTTTCATTAGCTCATTGCCCTGTCGTGGTTCTAGCTTGTTCTAGTCACTCAGTGCTTGTGTATTCTATTATCCCTTTTGGTTTTGACCTGGCTTGTTTACCTTACTCTGCTTATCTCTGTTACCCTTGATTCGGCTTGTCTCTCGCTTACCTGTCTTCTGTTACCCTCGACCTCGGCTTGTCTTTGACCATTCTATACTGTACTACTTACGTTAGTCCGGCCATTCTAAGGTCCGGTATACGTATCTGGCTACTGTTTGTACTCTGCGTGTTGGATCCCTGTCCCGATCCTGACACAATGGTCTCGGTGACAATAGTGTTACTTTAAGTAAAACTACTTGAATTTGTTGTTTAAACGGTAAGAAAAAATACCTATATATAGCAAATGGTCTATTTAAAAAAACGATGCACAACAACACATACTCACTCTCACTGATACACACAATCACAAGTACACATAGAACCACTGTCAGATGCAATCATGACGCATACAATCAATTACACAAACACTGACGTGCACTCACTGACACAAACACACAGAAACTCATTGACAGACATACACTGAGAAAGCACTCACCAACACACACACTCACTGCCACAAGCACTCACTACTACACACTTGTCACAATCATTCACTAACACACATTGACACAATAACTCACTGACACACACACACACACACACTCACTGCCACAAGCACTCACTGACACACACTGTCACAATCATTCACTAACACACATTGACACAAGAACTCACTGCCACAGGCATTCATTGTCAAAAGCACTAACTGAAACACAAACACACACTGGCACAGACCCTGGCATAAACACTGTCACACAGACACTGAGAGTTTTACCTTATGACACACACAGACACTGGCATACAGCAGTTTACAAATGCATATATCCACTGTGTGGTTTACAGAGAAATTAGTTTGGCACATAATACAGGATTGTAATGGTTGGTGTCTGGCAGCAATGACAGAAATGGGGCACTAACAGACAGTTAATAGATATATCAGGTCATAGAGTACTGACCTGCAGCAGCCAATAGCTCCATCCTCAGCCATGCTCCCAGACAGGATTAGCTGATCTGCAGGGTGTCACACAGCAGCAGAGGAAGGGACACTCCTCCGAGGGGAACCTACAGGCAGCACAGAGGCCATAAAAGTGGTCAGTGCTGTAAAATGCCAGACTGGCAGCTAAGGACAGGGGGGGGGAGGGGGGGTGGTCTGGAGGAGCATGCTTAGTGGATGAGTAAGCAGAGGAGCTGTCAGATTGGAGAGTGAGTGTCTGCTCCCTTACTGACTCCTCCTCCTTAGCTCTGCAGCCACTCTCACAGCTCCTTTTAAACTGCATGTCTCTTATCAGGACCTGGGAGTTCACGGAAGCCAGGAATGCCTGTGATCTGTGTGCTGCCTGGTTACTCCCCCACAGCTCTCCTCTATATTAACCTCCTAAATGCCGCAGAGACTGCAAGGGAAGGATTAACAAGCCCTAGTGTCCAAGCATGTGAGAGCTGTGTTGGCTGCCCGGTGCCCCTGTTGCCATGGCGCCCAGCTCGCACACCCCAAAGGCCGGCCCTGAAGGCAACTACTATACATAGAATTGTAAGCAGGCAGCAAACACTGGTAGTAAGGGATATCCTCAGCTCCTTACTGATTAATATAGATCAAGATAATACAGAATATATGTACAGGTTGCTCCAAAAGAAAAAGTCCAATAGAATATAATAATTACACTTGAGAAAGTCCTTAGTAGACGAAACGCATTGTGTTATTTTATAGTGTTATTTTATACTAGTTATGTTTAAGCATTGAAGATATTTGGCATTCACTTAATTTATGAGTCTGACCATTTATTATATGTTTTATGCTTTTACATTTGTTTTTGTTTTTGTTTTTTAGTTATTTTTATATTTTGTACTGTTCCTGGCACATCTATACCACCATTGCCTACCTGCTACCTGTATCCTGGGAAAAACTACCCTTTGGGATTGTACCACCCAAGCGTTAATATCTGAGCAAGTGTATATTGCTCAATCAAATGTGAGTAGATAACTTTTACCTTTATAATTGCTAGTGTACAGCTTTACAGAGAGCACTATTTTTTGCCTTTTATACCTTTTTTATATCCACCTATGTGTCGAGTGACTGACTCCTAGAACAACATATCCATCTGTGGGGATTGTACCGCTGCATGCTGTTATACTCAGAGCTGGTTTTATAGCTCTACTAAATGTGAGTGCTACATCATAGACCTCTTTGTTGTTTGTTCTGCACTTGGTACTAGATACTCTGCACCATTACCGGCTATCTTTCTTCTTCATTGCATATACCTGCCACCATCAGAAGCCAGGACGATTTACAAGTAAAGGATACTCCAAGCTTCTGATAATCTATTGGACTTTTTATTTTGGCGCAACCTGTACAAATATTCTGTATTATCTTGCTGTACTTTTCTATGAAAGTTCCAAAAAAATAATAATAATAAACTGTCAGAAATGCAAATAGTTATTAATAGATTTGTCTAAAAAAAAATTGTGGTGCGTCCAAATCAAATTCCTTTTAATCCTCCCCGAACGAATCTATCCATTCAATGAATAAGACTCCCCAGGAAAAATTTGAATGTGGATTAAAAGGAATTTGATTTTAATGGGCCATCCAATATTAATTATTGCACGAGTCTTGTTATTACTAGGGAATGTGGAAGAAAGGGTGGATATTGGAAATTGCACATATATGGAACATAATTTCCAAACTAAAAATATAAGAAAATATTGTATTATCAACACAATGTAGAATATAACCAGTTTGTTTTAATTAATTTGATACATTCTCATTGTCGAAACACTTACAATAAAGTCAAGAGCAATGACGAAAGCTTCGTCCCAATACCTTTCAGGGAGTCTACTAAAAAATATAAAACATTATCATGCTCTAATACTTTAAAGGGTTAAAAAATGGAGGTCTCAGGACACAGCCTCAGGTAAACTTTGTATTCTGTGGTTTAATGCTTTTATTCTACATGTGTCTCAATGTTACCACAATATCATCCCTTAAAATAATTTTCTAAAGTTTTTGCATTGTTGGAATCACACTGTAGGGACCACACTGATGGTCATAATTGATTTCAGCCATTTTAGATACAAATGCTAAACAGCCAAAGAGCCCATATGAGATGAAATATTGACAGATTGCACTCTTCAGAATTACAGACAGTAATTTGCATACTAATAAACATTGCATACATTAAACAAAATCTTTGATGGTGAAATTTCCATTTTATTTTAGTTCTTTTCAAATTACAAAGTGCATTTATTATTTGAGCTGGTCATAAAAGGATAGGGTTTTTTATTCCATTGTATGAAAAAAGGAATATGTTAAAAGGTTTTGAGTTGGAAAATGAGTATATTAAATTGACGTGGAATGCTAATGTTCAATATGCAGTAAAGAAAAATGTTCTGATTCCTCTTAGTGGCTGACAAAATTGTTAGTGCTGAAAGTAAAATGTAACTATATCTAATCTATGTATTCAGTGTGTGACAGAAACTTACAGATCAAAATATGGTGTTTTAATTTTTTTTCCTTAGAATAACCACTTAAAATCCTTACAATAAGGGTTACTCATCAAACTGCACATTGCAGGGTATTCACAAAGGAATTGCAAACTTAAAGGGACACTATACTCAACAGAACAACTACAGCTAAATGTAGTTGTTCTGGTGAGAATAGTCAGTCCATGCAGGCTTTTTAATGTAAACACTGCCCTTTTAGAGAAAAGGCAGTGTTAACATCACAGCCTAGGAACACCTCTAGTGACCACTCCTTAGACGGCCACTAGAGGTGCTTCCTGGTTCAATGCTGCACAGTGTGAACCTAAAGATGACGATCCAGTCACTGTTCAATTTTTTACTCAATAAAACCTTCAGATAACAAGGCTCTTCTGGACAGGGCACACAGAACCTTGAAACCCAGAGGAGCACTGCTAGATGCTCCAAGACACATAATGTACAAATTACATTATTTCTCAAACAAAGAGGAAATCATGAGACAGGTATGAAACATGGACACAATCATTTTAATGAAACCTGCATCCAACTCCTACCAGGCCTGTCGTGGCCCACACGTCACGACAGATGCAAGTTAAAACTGATCACAGATCTTTTGAGAGAGAAGCATTAAATACAGATGGGCATATCCCTTTGCCCTCATAGCCACTTATAAATTTTCAACCATATGCTGGATGTAAGTATTCCGATCTGAAGTCACTTCACTTATGCTTATCTATGTGAAGACGTCAGACCTCTCTTACAAGTGGTGGGCTTACACCGACAGTCTGTAGAAAACCGGTACTCCTTCCCAGTGAGCCCACTACCAAGAAGAGAGAGATCTCAACAGACACTGAGACAGAAGAGAGCTGCTTTACCTGGAACACCTGTTCATTCCTTTCTTGTTCCAAAACAACAGCAATTTAGAAATGTTATACATTTTTCTGCTTTTGTTTTAGGATCCCACTTTATTCCCTATAACATTGTGAGCTTTCTGGTATGGTGTTGATGGCGTCACTGTAAGATAACAGCCGGCTCCTGTACCAGGTGACAATATTGCATGAACAATAATTCTAAGGATGTAAGTATTCTTCTATACGATGACTGTTCTAACTCCCATATCAATCTGCAATTAATAAGTAATTTTTGTGCACTCCTTAGTTACCCTAAACACATACCGATTCCAAATGTTATGTCAGTGTATAAATACATGAGACTCTGAGCATGGATATCTAAGTTGCTCTGAAGATTCAAAATGCTTGGACTCTGCGGCAAACATACCCTCTGACTGGCCTCTACAATCTCAAGATCCCTTCTATATAATATATGACAAAATTTTAGCCTCATAAACACGCAAATTCTTTCTGCATATACCATCTTTTATGTGTGTGTTAACCACACCATGATTCCCAGAGCAGTGCCCAAGCGTTTTGCCTTAAAATCTGACAAAGGGGAGACACCTGTTTACTTTCTTTTTGGATATTTAACTGATCTATGTTTGTAAATATATTATTTTGTGCTTTTTTGTTCTTTTCCTATTTCATGTTATAAATAGAGTTGAGCGAACCCGAACTGAAAAGTTCGGGTTGGTACCGAACATTATGTTTTTTGGACCCCGGACCCAAACACGGACATATCACTGTATGTTCGGGTTGGAGTTCGGTGTTCGGTGATTTAATGACGCGTTTTGAAAGGCTGCAGGGCAGCCAATCAACAAGCGTTTGACTTGTGTGCCCTTAGAAGCCATCACAGCCATGCCTACTAATGGCATGACTTTGTTTGGCCAGTGCAGCATGTGACCCAGCTAGTAGGAGCAAGTCTATTAAACAGTGAGCAGTCTGTGGCTGCTCACTGTTGAAAAAAAAAAAAAGATCTTTTGACTCCCTCTGGCCCCCACCCTTGAGCGGCGGGTGGGGGCCCTAAATACCAATAAGGGGGGGTACCTATTGTCCCGCCCCAGCCCCCACCCCTGAGCAGTGGGTGGGGGCCCAAATAACAATAAGGGGGGACCTACTGTCCTCCCCCCCATCCCCCACCCCTGAGTGGTGGGTGGGGGCCATTAATAAAAATTGGGGGGGACCTAATGTCCTCACCCCGGCCCCCACTGCTGAGCATCGGTTGGGGGCACTAAATAAAAATGTAACCCCTAGTCAAACCCCTAGTCACCCCCCTCCCCCACAAAAAATTATCCCTACCTATCCCCCTCATCCTAAAATTAATGAGGGGGGACCCTTATCTAAAACCCCCCAAAAAAGGCCAAATAAAAATCCATAATAACCGACGCACTTAAAAAAAAACAAAAAAAAAAACGAGGGGAAAAAAAATAATACATTTTCACCCATGGAGGGCTCCGCACAGACTGAGCTCTGCAGGGTGGGGGAAGGCTTATAAAGCCTTGCCCCGCCCTGCAATTAGGCTCAGAGCACTCTGATTGGTGGGTTTAAGCCATCCAATCAGAGTGCTCTGACAGGTAAATGAAGAGACTGACAGGTAAGTCTCTACATTTACCTGTCACAGCACTCTGATTGGTTGGATTGAAATCCACCAATCAGAGTGTTCTGTGTCATTTTACACAGCATGGGAAAGTCCTTTGGAATTTTCGGGGCATTAGCCCCCCCCTTTATTGTTATTTAGGGCCCTCACCCGCCACATAGGGGTGGGGGCCGGGGGGAGGACAGTAGTCCCCCCCCCAAATTCTTATTTATGGCCTCCACTTACCGCTCAGGGGTGGGGGCCGGGAGGGAGGACAGTAGGTCCCCCCTTATTGTTATTTAGGACATTAGCCCCCCTCTTATTGTTATTTAGGGCCCCCACCCGCCGAACAGGGGTGGGGGCCGGGGGGGGAGGACAGTAGATCCCCCAAATTCTTATTTGTGGCCTCCACCACCTCTCAGGGGTGGGGGCCGGGAGGGAGGACAGTAGGTCTCCCCCTTATTGTTATTTAGGGCCCCCAACCGCCGCTCAGGGGTGGGGGCCGGGGGGAGGACAGTAGGACCCCGCTTCCACATTCTTATTTAGGGCCACCACCCGTCGCACAGGGGTGGGGGCAATAGGTTTTTTTGGGGGGGGGTTACACTAGACACGCCCCTACTCGCGAAATAGCGAGTAGAGGTGAATTTACTAATGCTAAGTAATCTTTACTTAGTATTAGTAAATGTGGCTGAAAGACCAATTTAGGTCTTTCAGCCTTTTGGTAGTTAGCTCCCTAATACCGTGGGAACTAGAGAGTTATCTACTAAGCGGCTGCTTATTTCATGTATTTTATGTTATTTTTGGTGATTTCCCTATCCACATTTGTTTGCAGGGCACTTGTCCTACTCTTACCCCCGATTTACTTCCTTTTGCAGCTCTCTAGCCCTTTCCAGGAGTTTTTTAGAGCCATTTTTGTGCCCAAAAGTTCGGGTACCCATTGACTTCAATGGGCTTTGGGTTCGGGGTCAAGTTCGGGGTCAAGGTCGAGCCCGAACCCAGACTTTTTTTCAAAGTTCGGCCGAACCCACCGGACTCGAACAACCAGGTATACGCTCGACTCTAGTTATAAAGGTAATAGCCAAGAATGATCTAGCCCAGGTAAGTCAACAAACCCAGTCCTGTATATATGGCTGACATCTCAATTATTACATATAACATTCATGGGCTCAATAATTGAGAAAAATGTAAAATGGCATTATTAAAGTTCCCTAGCTTAAAGGTGTACATTGTGTTTGTTCAGGAAATGCATTTTAGAGCAGATTCACCCCTGTGCTTAAAAAGCATAAATTCCCCTCAAGACACTTTAGCAATTTTTCTGCTTCTAAATATAGAGGGGTAGCCCTCCTCCTGGCAAATCATCTTACTTTTGCATATATTTCACACATAAGTGTGTGGTGGGAGGGGGGAGAGGAGGGGAAGAGGGGGAGGGGGGGAGGGGAGACCCAGCACTACATACTCAGACTACTATCAGTATCTCTACTATCTTAGAGGTACACCAAGTCCACTTTCCTCGGTCACAGAATACTTACAAAAACACATTTACTCTACTATTCCCCAACAGGTAGCAGATTAACTAGAGCAACCCTTTTTAGAAGAGGAACTATCTCTAGTCGTTAAGTCGGTCCCAAGCTCTAAAAGCCCAGGCCTAGATGGCTTTACAGCCCCATACTGTAAACTATTTTAACCCTAAATCATCAAACCTTTGTTACAGGCCTTAAATTCCATACAAGCAACCCTTATTTCACACTTGGAAGCCATCATCACCTCTCCAAAGAAGGGAAAGGTCCCATTTTATGCAGCAGCTACAGCATCTCACCTATGAACATACACCTTAAACTGTGAGTTTAATGAGTTTACACGTTAATATTCAGTTCTGTCTCAAATTTTTAAATTAATGCAGATAAAAGTGAACTTTTAAACCTAAATATCACAATTTCTAGCATGAAGAACTCTTTGCCCTTTACTTGGGTGAGATCTAATATTAAATATTTTGGAGTGTCCCTCTCTTTTTCCCCCAATTCACTATACAAATACATCCCTAAATTTCTCTCCTACATTGCATAGTATCTGATCTCAAAATCTGTAACTTACCTCAATTCCACTGGCTGGGGAAAATTTCAGTAATCAATGTGAACATCCTGACTCCTTTACATAATGCAATCTTTCCCCATATATGTCTGGTACGAAATGGCCTATGTAACATGTATTATTTTGGTATATTTATTAGTTTGTTTCAGCTGCATTTTATGCCCTAAGAAGAATCCATAACCTTTGTTATGGGGGGTAATTGTGTCTATCCATTGACACAAGTTTATTGTGCCATGTGATAAAAACAATGGACCCTTGGAGATAATGAGCTTAAAGGACCACTATAGGGGGGCGGGGCCTGACCGCAATGGAGGATAGACGTGTCTCGGACAAGCTCCTCCACACTCTCACTAAAAAAGGCTTTTAACAGCCCGATTGCCCTAGACAGGGGCAGCACCAAGCGAGGTCTAGGCTGCCTGACCCACCTGAGATGTGGCGAGGTGGTCGGCAGCTCCCTGAAAATCTGCAAGCCCCGTCGAGGCAAAAACGGCCTACTACATGCCGGGCAGAGACAGCGACCACAATACGGAACCAGCGTTGCACACAAAGTCATCCCTCTATGCAGGTGCCCCGTTACACCCCCCCCCCCCGGGACCGGCAGGGGTGATCCCGGTCAATACTTGAAAAGCAATCCAAACTGGGCAAGTCAGCGAGCTGAAGCCACAAGCTTAAGACAGGTCGACCGAGGCCTAGCCAAAATGGCGGCGGCCACGCGGCACCCAAGCCCCGACGCCGATGATATCCCCACCCGGCTGGATCAGCACTTTCAAGACTTCTGGACAAAACTTGAGTGCATGATGTACCAACAAACCCCACCACAGCCATGTACTCACCCACACAGTGGCCTGCAACAGTCCGCAACTCCAGAGGCTCCCACAAGGCGGTGGATCGGGGGGCGCACCTCCCCAAAGCGCAGAAAAGCGAGACCACAGCCACGGAGGCGCTTAACCTGTCGACCCCGCCGGGAAAACGCAGGAATACGTCCACGAGGACAAAAAACACCCAGGAGACAGAACATCTCAGCAGCGAAGGGCCCCCATGCAAAGCCCAGGCCCTCAAGATGGACCAGAACGCACCAGCAACCACCAACTACATGGTATCAGTCGCAGGACAAACCACTGTCAGTCCAGCATGAACTGCCCCCACATGGAAGCTCACAGCCCAGCAGGGGTATAGGCTGAATGACCACCTGACTACGCTGACACACGAGGCTGGCTGCCCGGACAAACCACCCCACCATTACCAATGATGCATGGCTGAGTTGCTTATTTCTTAGGTTTATCAGTTGCTGTCCTTAGGGCATACCGTTGTTGTATATAATCGTTATTAGTTCAGTTTATAATGCCTACACCAGTGACGGGCTGCACTAGTTATTCCAAAACCATGCCGCCAAGACACAGTTGTGTTAACAGTCATTTGAATCAGACCAGTTAACCCTTGATAATGCAGAAAATACTTATGCTTGGCTTAGGAAGGGAGGCTACCCCGACGTATAGGCAAGTTGAAGCAACATTGTTATATGTTCTTTAGCACCTTACAGCCTATGTATATACAGCACACTATGCCCAGGCTCCACACGCAGACCTACCTCTGCCACACTGTAACAAGCTACCACTCCTCAAACACACTAATCTACCTAACCCAGAGTCGTTGAGCATCACCTCTCTAATCCAACTCTACCTTCACGCAAACACTGCTCAGCTAAGCTTTAAGCATACATATATATATAAGAATGTGCGTACTCACATGCCAATATCTAACCCTTTCGTCACTCTTGCACCACGCTGTTGTGGCATATGGTGAAGCGAATTTATTATCTTATCTTAGACTAGCCTGGGATTGCAGGGGGGACCTCACTAGATGTTTGTCAACTAAATACTGCCTGCACCCACATGTTATATAGCTCAAACCCAAGCATATTGTATTTCTACTATTAAGCGTGTACTAACCTATTATCAGTCTAGATAGCAAAGCCCCACGTAACAATGTCTGAAAAGCTTAGCCTAGACCTTGATCTCTAGCCTACTGAATACTTAGCTATCATAAAAAAGAAAATGTGCATTGTATATGAAGCCACACTGTTGTTGTTCAATGTTTACTGCTTTGATTGCACTAGCTATCGTGGCAGTGCAAATCTGCTTGTTAACTCATGCACAACCTAAATAAAGAATTAAAAAAAAAAAAAAAAGGACCACTATAGGCACCCAGATCACTTCAGCTTAATGACAGTGAGAGCACGCGAGCGTCCATAGGAAAGCATTGATAATGCTTTCCTATGAGACCGTCTGAATGCGTGCGCAGCTCTTGCCGCGCGTGCGCATTCAGCCGAATGGGAGGAAAGGAGGAGGATCGGAGGAGGAGAGCTCCCCGCCCGGCGCAGGAGAAAGGTAAGTTTTAACCCCTTTCCTCTCCCCAGAGCCCGGCGGGAGGGGGTCCCTGAGGGTGGGGGCACAATCAGGGCACTTTAGTGCCAGGAAAACGAGTAACATCATTTTCATTCTAGTTCGTATTCTCATTGGTGAAAATTATGGTAAATAAATGTCCTGTGCTCAGTAATAAACAGGGATTCTACAAGTTGCCAGCAAGAAGTGAGTTGTCTTGTCTCTTTCTTAGGTCTTTTGAATCCACACAAGAGTACATCATGCTGATCCACTAAATAAACATTTTCATTGAACTGTATTGCCAGTGGAACAAACTAGTCAGTATAATCAGTAACAGCGGGGACATACAACCACAGTATATCCTGGTTTGCCGGTGATTCAGCTAGCAAGCAAATGTAACCATGGGGCTTAGTTGAGCAGTTAGCTGTTCCGATTAATAACAAATAAAAAGAATGAGACAGCGCTAGATAACTATTGGGCAGCAAACTTTTAAAAAAGGGAATCCCTCAAACTCTTTAAAACAAGATAAATAAAAACAATAGAAAAGATAGAAAATAAAGTCCAATTTTAAAAAATAAAGGAAAAGTCCAACTGTTTTATCCTTACAAATGTCCTTGGTAGGTAAGGTCTTCTACTATTGTAGTGGTTCCACTTTTTATGAAAGATAAAAAGAGAGAGAAGGACAACCAATGGTGCAGTATGTCAAATTCAAATGTAGACGTGGCCATGCAATGACCATGCGGTTGAAACATTTGTGAATCTAGTCCAAAGAGATGTTGACTCTCTTTTCCACTCGAGATCTGGCCACAAACACCACCCTTGTCCTTTAAATCTCACTAAAATTGAATTGAGATCTCTTAATTCATTGAGAAACAATAGGGATCTGGTTATTAAACCAGCGGACAAGGGTGGTGCTATTGTGGTCCAGAACAGGTGTGATTATGTACAGGAAGTACTGCGACAATTGTGTGATGTTGAGACATATAAAAAATTGGACTGTGATCCTACTAATATGTTACAAGCTAAAATTGACAAATTACTTAAGTCTGCTTTAGACAAATTAATTATTGATCGAGATACCTATGGGTTTCTGTATGAAAAAACACCGATAGTGCCAGTAATCTATATGTTACCTAAAGTGCACAAGAGCCTAATATGCCCTCCAGGGAGGCCCATTGTAGCAGGGATTGGTTCGGTGTTGTCACCCCTTGCACAATTTTTGGACTGCCTACTAAGACCCTTCCTGTTAAACATTAAGTCATACGTTAAGGATACGACAGAAGTACTGAAAATACTAGAGTCGGTGAGAAATGTTGAGAATTATACCCTGGTTTCCTTTGATGTAACTAGTCTTTACACCTCTATAGAACATGACTTGGGCCTTTCGGCAGCAAAAAATGCATTTGTGACATTAGGATTCGAGGGAGATACTTTACTCTTTCTGGTCCAATTGTTGGAAATGGTGATGAGAGACAATTATTTTCTTTTTCAGGAGGATATTTTTCTTCAGCTTAGAGGAACTTCTATGGGCTCCAATGTGGCACCCACATACGCCGGTATATACATGTCCGAGATTGAAGAAAAATGTATCTATGATAATGTACTATTTAAGAGACATGTGGATAAATGGATCAGATATATCGATGATGTACTGGTGTTGTGGACTGGCACATTGGAGTCCTTAGATGAGTTTTTCTCCTTTCTAAACTTATGCTCTCGGACGATTAAATTTACCATGACACATAGTGACAGTGAACTCCCCTTCTTGGATATACTAATTACCAAGGGGTCTGAGGGTTTTGAGACTAATGTCTTTAGAAAACCGCTTGACAGAAATACCCTCTTACATTTTAAGAGTTACCATCCCTCTTCTGTATTTAAGGCCTTACCTAAAAGCCAGTTCATGAGGGTTAAAAGGCTGGTCTCAGACACCAATAAAATTGAGACTCAACTAAACAATATGGTTGATAGATTTCTCAAACGGGGTTATCCTAGGGCTCTCTTAAAAGGACAATTAGACGAAGTTCAAAATAAAAGCAGAGAGGAATGTTTACTTCCAAGACGGAAAGACAATAAGAATGCAAGACTGAAGTTTATCTCAAAGTTTGGGAGACGTTCATCCTCTCTCAACAAAATTATCTTTAAACATTGGCATGTGTTGTCGGAGTGTCACCCGGATATTCCTGAATTTAATTTAAAACCCATGATAGCTTACAAGAAGTGTCCTTCATTTAAGGATAGACTGGTGAGAGCAGAACTACCAATGATTAAACCTGAAATGACCAGGAAGGGTAATTTTCCATGCTATAATTGTGTGGCATGCCACTCTATGATACAAGGCCAATGGCTTTATCATCCACACTCTGGAAAAAAGTATGTATTACAACACTTTTTGACATGTAATTCATCATATGTAGTGTATATTCTCAAATGTCCTTGTGGCTTTTTATATGTGGGCCAGACCTCACAAAAGATGAAAGAGAGGTTCTCCAAACATAAATCCACAATTCGTACAAAAATGATTGAACTGCCTATACCACTCCATTTTTCTGAAGCGCATCATAATGTCTCTCAGCTCCATTTTCAAATCATTGATCATGTCCCTGAAACTCTTAGGAGGGGCGATAGAATCAAAAGATTGCTAATGAGGGAAGCGTTCTGGATCAGGGAACTGGATACAATATCCCCTAGAGGGCTGAACCTAGAATATGATCTGTCACTTTTAATTTGAAGATCTCCTCCTTGATTGGTTTGTTTTTATCATTCTTTATACTAAACTATTAATTTTTTGTCTCTACAGGCTTTTCTATGGCCTTGCTCGGTTAGGTTCTTTTCTTTCTTCTCACCCTTTTTGTTAGACCTCCTTCTGATCATCTGTTGGTTGTGAAGAAGTTACACATCTGCTGATCAACCAATTATGTTACTAGGATTCCATTTATATTAAATATCACTTCACAGATAGGTTACTTTATATGTGTTTTATTTATCACATTCTTCATAGAAATCAACATAAATGAACTGACCACTTAAAGTATTTTTATTATATATGTTTAGTCACTTTAGGTATGTGATATGCACCACTATTGAATTATGGCATTCTTGCCACTATATATACTTTACTATTTGCCTATGAATTTTTCGTTTAATGTATTATATTGATTATTGATACACTTTTGTATGCATTTTTCATTAACTCGTTGCATGTTTCGTGGCACTTTGTTTTGCACTTAGTGGATTGTACTTATGTATACACCTTTAATATATGTATACATCTGTATAACCTTCCCTTTACAGTAATCCGTTGAATATACTTTTTTGGAATTTCTATATGTAATAATGAATCATCTTATTAAAGCGGCACTGTCATGCCGAACTTACCTTTCCTCAATCTCTTCCTCTTCTCCCCCTCTCTCGGGATCTGTTATTCTTTTCTTCCTGTCTTCTTTAGTTTTCTTTAAAATCATAAGACAAAGTAGGGACTCTGTCTTATGGAGGATTCCTCCGCTTGACCAGCTCTGACCAGCGGAGGAGCAAAGTGTGCTTCATTTCCGCTGGTCAGAGCAATTTTCCCATGATCCCTAGCTTTCCTCCCAGTTCCCACAATGCTTCCTGTCAGTATTGCCGAACGTCCTGTCACTTAGACAGAACGCCGGCAAAACTGCTGAATTGCATCCTAACAGAATGAGCACTGTTTCTCCATTGGTGTTAGGATGCAATTCGGTACTTTGTTCGGATCGGAATTTCATTCTGATGAATGAAACCCCGATCCTATTCATTGCTGTGGCTGAATCTTGCAGCCGCTTAGTAGATAACTCCCTAATTCCCACGGTATCAGGGAGCTATCTACTAAAAGGCTGAAAGACCTAAACTGGTCTTTCAGCCAACTTTACTAATACTAAGTAAAAATGAATAGTAAATAATATGCCCCTACTCGCTATACCGCGAGTAGGGGCATGTCTAATAAGCAGTGAGCAGCCTGTGGCTGCTCACTGTAAAAAAAAAAAAAAAAAAATATTGCCCCCCACCCCTAAACGACGGGTGGGGGCTGTAAAGTAAAATAAGGGAGGGAGACCTATTGTCCCCCCCCCGGCCCCCACCCCTGAGCGGTGGGTGGGGGCCATAAAGATAATGAGGGGGGGGACGGACCTACTGTCCTCCCCCCCCCCGGCCCCCACCCCTGGGCGGCGGGTGGGGCCATAATGGTAATAAGAGGGGGGGACCTACTGTCCTCCCCCCCCGGCCCCCACCCCTGGGCGGCGGGTGGGGGCCATAATAGTAGTAGGGGGGGGGACCTACTGTCCTCCACCCCGGCCCCCACCCCTGGCCGGCGGGTGGGGGCCATAATGGTAATAAGAGGGGGGGGGGACCTACTGTCCTCCCCCCCCCCGGCCCCCACCCCTGGGCGGCGGGTGGGGGCCATAATAGTAGTAGGGGGGGGACCTACTGTCCTACCCCCCCCGGCCCCCACCCCTGGGCGGCGGGTGGGGGCCATAATAGTAATAAATGGGGGGGACCTACTGTCCTCCAGCCCCCGGCCCCCACCCCTGGGCGGCGGGTGGGGGCCCTAATGGTAAAAGGGGGGGGGGACCTACTGTCCTCCCCCCCGGCCCCCACCCCTGGGCGGCGGGTGGGGGCCATAATAGTAGTAGGGGGGGGGACCTACTGTCCTCCCCCCCGGCCCCCACCCCTGGGCGGCGGGTGGGGGCCATAATAGTAATAAGGGGGGGGGACCTACTGTCCTCCCCCCCGGCCCCCACCCCTGGGCGGCGGGTGGGGGCCATAACGATAATGGGGGGGACCTACTGTCCTCCCCCCGCCCCCACCCCTGGGCGGCGGGTGGGGGCACTAAGTAAATCCCCCCCCCATCAAGGTGACTAGGGGTGCCCAAGCCCCTAGTCACCCACCCCCCACCCAAATAAAAAATGCCCCTACCTACCCCCCTCACCCTAAAAAATAGTGAGGGGGGAATAAAATTGCTAACCTGTAAAGTAAAATTAAACTTACCATTCGACGTCTTCTTTTTTCTAAAATCTTCATTTTCAGCCCCAAAAAAGGCCAAATAAAAAGCCTTGCCCCGCCCTGCAATTAGCCTAAGAACACTCTGATTGGTGGGTTTAAGCCAATCAGAGTGCTCTTTGTAATTTTACAAGCGTGGGAAAGTTCTTTGGAATTTTCCCACACTTGTAAAATGACACAGAGCACTGTGATTGGATGGCTTGAAATCCATCCAATCACAGTGTACTGTGTCATTTTACAAGCGTGGGAAAGTTCTTTGGAATTTTCCCACGCTTGTAAAATGACACAGAGCACTGTGATTGGATGGCTTGAAATCCATCCAATCACAGTGCTCTGTGTCATTTTACAAGCGTGGGAAAGTTCTTTGGAATTTTCCCACGCTTGTAAAATGACACAGAGCACTGTGATTGGATGGCTTGAAATCCATCCAATCACAGTGCTCTGTGTCATTTTACAAGCGTGGGAAAGTTCTTTGGAATTTTCCCACGCTTGTAAAATGACACAGAGCACTGTGATTGGATGGATTTCAAGCCATCCAATCACAGTGCTCTGTGTCATTTTACAAGCGTGGGAAAGTTCTTTGGAATTTTCCCACGCTTGTAAAATGACACAGAGCACTGTGATTGGATGGCTTGAAATCCATCCAATCACAGTGCTCTGTGTCATTTTACAAGCGTGGGAAAGTTCTTTGGAATTTTCCCACGCTTGTAAAATGACACAGAGCACTGTGATTGGATGGATTTCAAGCCATCCAATCACAGTGCTCTGTGTAATTTTACAAGCGTGGGAAAGTTCTTTGGAATTTTCCCACGCTTGTAAAATGACACAGAGCACTGTGATTGGATGGCTTGAAATCCATCCAATCACAGTGCTCTGTGTCATTTTACAAGCGTGGGAAAATTCCAAAGAACTTTCCCACGCTTGTAAAATGACAAAGAGCACTCTGATTGGCTTAAACCCACCAATCAGAGTGTTCTTAGGCTAATTGCAGGGCGGGGCAAGGCTTTATAAGCCTTGCCCCGCCCTGCGGAGCTCAGTCTGCGCGGAGCCCTCCATGGGTGAAGATGGATTATTTTTTTGTGCGCTCGAGTTTTTTCTTTTTCGTCGGGTTTTTTTTTTGCGCTCGGGTTTTTTATTTTATTTTTAGTTCGACGGCTATGATGGTTTTTTATTTGGCCTTTTTTGGGGCTGAAAATGAAGATTTTAGAAAAAAGAAGACGTCGAATGGTAAGTTTAATTTTACTTTACAGGTTAGCAATTTTATTCCCCCCTCACTATTTTTTAGGGTGAGGGGGGTAGGTAGGGGCATTTTTTATTTGGGTGGGGGGTGGGTGACTAGGGGCTTGGGCACCCCTAGTCACCTTGATGGGGGGGGGGGGAATTTACTTAGTGCCCCCACCCGCCGCCCAGGGGTGGGGGCGGGGGGAGGACAGTAGGTCCCCCCCATTATCGTTATGGCCCCCACCCGCCGCCCAGGGGTGGGGGCCGGGGGGGAGGACAGTAGGTCCCCCCCCCTTTTACCATTAGGGCCCCCACCCGCCGCCCAGGGGTGGGGGCCGGGGGCTGGAGGACAGTAGGTCCCCCCCCTTATTACTATTATGGCCCCCACCCGCCGCCCAGGGGTGGGGGCCGGGGGGGAGGACAGTAGGTCCCCCCCCCCCTACTACTATTATGGCCCCCACCCGCCGCCCAGGGGTGGGGGCCGGGGGGGAGGACAGTAGGTCCCCCCCACCCCCTTATTACTATTATGGCCCCCACCCGCCGCCCAGGGGTGGGGGCCTGAGGGGAGGACAGTAGGTCCCCCCTCATTCCCATTATGGCCCCCACCCGCCGCCCAGGGGTGGGGGCCTGAGGGGAGGACAGTAGGTCCCCCCTCATTCCCATTATGGCCCCCACCCGCCGTCCAGGGGTGGGGGCCGGCGGGGAAGGACAGTAGGTCCCCCGTCCCCCCCTTATTACCCTTTTTTTTTTTTTTTTTTTTTTACAGTGAGCAGCCACAGGCTGCTCACTGTTTAGTGGACATGCCCCTACTCGCGGTATAGCGAGTAGGGGCATTGGGGAGATTTTAATCTCCCTTGTGCTATTATGGGGGTCATATTGACCCCCATAGAGTGAGGAGGGGACCTGGGGGGCTTAGGAAGTGGCGAGGAGCACTGCTCCCTGCCGCTTCTGTCTTTACATATTGCAAGGAGGGAGCTGCACGCCGGTAGCTCCCTCCTTGTAATAAACCGAACAAACAAACGAACACTGATACACAGTGTTAGTTTGTTCATCTGATGTTTCTATTCATTCATTCGTCTGTCTGATGAATGAATGAATAGGTGAAATTCCCGTTCGCATGTCCAGATGTTTCACTGGGCATGTGCGGGAATCTCAGGGCTATCTAGTGTGGGCAGATGACGTGTCCCACAGGGACTTCACCTACCCACACAAAGATGGCGGCGCCCTGAATATAGATCGGGGCAGAAAATAAAGAATAAAAAATAGGTAATGTGGGGGGCATAGGGGCATTTGGGGGTGACTAGGGGGTCGATTGGATGTAGTTGAGGCGGGAGGGGGGTTAAAAAAAAAAACGGAATTCGGCATGACAGTGCCGCTTTAAGGTTTTGTATATGGACCCTATACAGTCTGATCAGTTTGGATTGTTGTATCTTAGGTCTCCTATTATCTTATATTTTGTATCTTTTATGTCTTGTGATACATATTATGTCTTAGGTTACATGCTAAAAAACCTATGTGTACTTTTCTGAGGACATATACACATATATGTTTTTGCGTGTATACGTATTTATAACTGAGTGTCAGGATATTTATCCCCTTTTTTTAGTAGTATATGCTATAATATCTGGCTGATCTGTACTCTTTATTCTATTACTTTTCACTATTGCTTTTTTTTTTTTTTTTTTTTTTTATTCATATTTTTCCTTTTTGGCTGATTTTTATTATTCTTTATTATTACTGCTTTTTGATTCAATCTTTTCTTCTCTTCTTCTTAATTCTTAATTTTATGTTTTTATTTAACAATTTTTCTTACTCTTATATTCATTTTCACTATTTTTATTATTTATTATTATTATTATTATTATTTCTATTATTACTTTTGTATTATTCTTGTTTTATTTATTTTTATTTTTTCTGTATTTCTATTTTTATTATTCATTTATTACTTTATCTTATTTTTATTTTTATTTTTATCATCATTATTATTTTTATTTTTTATTTATTTTTTATTTTTATTTTTATTTTTATTTTTATGTTTCCTTATATCCATTTTTTTCTTTCACTTATACTATTAATCTTATCTTTTTACTCCCCTTCTATTATTCTTTTTTTCTTCCCTCCTTCGTTGGTGCTAGTTATTTATGATACCTTATTGCTCGTTTAACTTGGGGATCTGTACCAGTTGCGCACAGGATTCTATGTTACATTGTTTGCCGTTCTGTGACATATGATGGTGGTTACGCGCATGCGCGACTGATTCTCGTTTTGCGCGCATGCGTCATGAGCACCCGATGTGAAACACCCTCTGCGGCCACCATACCCTGCTCGTTACGGAGCGAGTGACGCTGCCACGTTGATACGTGGATTAGGCGTTCCACTCTCTTCCGGTTTGGGCGATTCATTGATTGTCTCCCAGGTATAACTGCATTTAATTTTATTATCAATTACATATACTTGATATGCATCAACCTAGCGTTATTTGAGGGACTTGTGTACTAATTACTATGTGTGTGACTATCTCCAAAACCCGGATTTATTTTTGTGATTACTACTACCCTCAACAGCCATTTATTTATCCATTCATGAACATATTTTTATCTTTCTTTGTATATTAAATTGATTAACTCATTGAATAATTTTTAACATATGTGTGTCCTATAAAATTTGTAAGTGGTCATTTAATCAATTGATTGTTTGTTCATTAATTTGTGTGTGTATATAAACACGATTTTGTCACAGTGGTGTTAGCTTGAAAAAGACCTCATTGAGGTCGAAACGTTGCAATAAACCTGCTTGAAGAACAATCACAGTGAGTGCCTGAGATTCTTTTTATTTTTTTTATTTTATATATGTCTCTTGGGGTCTTTTGCTGACCCATGCTCAGTAGCACCCTGTGTGTAATTGTTGTGACTGAGTGCGACCCTATTTCTATTTTTGTTACATATTCACAGCCTGTATTTGAGGCTGCATGGCCATGCTGGTATTGCAGTATTACCGGCAATCCAAATATTTTTCTCAGTGTAAACGGAGATTACTCTGCAATACCAGCACCGGCCAGTAGGGGTCACTGTGTATGGAGAGAGGCAGGGATAGGAAGTTACAGCATATCCCTCCCTGCCTCTTTCTACTCACTGATACACAGGGGAGCAGCTACACAGTACAAAGAGTTCAGACAGCAGCTCCCAGCCTGCAGAGACAGACTACAGCTCAGGGAAGTAAGGGATGATGGGAAAGATATCAGGGAGACATGGGGACACTGGGGGACACTGAGGGACACTGGGGGACACTGGGAGATGTTGGGACACTGAGACACTGGGGGACACTGGGAGACATGGGGACACTGAGACACATGGGAACATTGAGACACATGGGGACACAGACACATGGGGCTGCTGTGAGACAAAGGTAGACACACTGGGACACATGTCTCCCAGTGTCCCCATGCCTCCCAGCCAGTGTCCCTAGAGTCTCAGTGTCCCCATGGCTCCCAGTATCCCCATGCCTCCCAGCCAGTGTCCCCATGTCTCCCAGTGTCCACATGTCTCCCATCTAGTGTCTGTGTACCCATGTCTCCTAGTGTCCCTATGTCTCCCAGCCAGTGTCCCTAGTGTCTCTGTGTCCCCATATCTCTGTGTCCCTATGTCTCCCAGTGTCTGTGACCCCATTTCTCCCAGTGTCCCCAAATGTCTGTGTCCCCATGTCTCCATGTCTCTCAGTGTCCCCATGTCTGTATCCACAAGTGCCCCCATGTCTCCAAGTGTCTCAGTGCCCCCATGTCTCCAAGTGTCCCCGTGTCTCCAAGTGTCTCAGTGTCCCCGTGTCTCCAAGTGTCTTAGTGTCCCCGTGTCTCTGTGTCCCCATGTATCCTAGTGACACTGGACACACTGAGACATGGGGACACTGGGAGAAATGGGGACACAGACACCGGGAGACTAGGGGACTGAGCGACATGGAGACACTGACACTGTGATGCATAGGGACACTGATGCCAGGCTGGCCTTCCAATTCTTTGGACAGACATACCCCATTTTTGGCAGTTCTGGTCATGTGATTCGCATCAGTGGCTTACTCTTTTACCCCGCCCATTGGCTTCCTGCTTCACTGGACACTGCTGTTGGTATGGATTTACTTAAAAGATGAAAGCATAAATTAGATAAAGAGATTAGCATAGAGTATGTGTTTTCTTATAGCTGCATCCTTTGAGTTTCCCTCCAACACCAACTCCATCAGATATATGATGCTTGGGAGGTATGACTATTTTAGTGTTTTTCATCGATAAGATTCTGTAATTAGGCCCCATCATAATTGGCAGCACCAGGCCCACTGGGCTCTTAATCCGGCCCTGCTTACAACTACTGAGAATAAATAACATCCTGTATCGCTGGGGCACCCCACGGATGCACATTCAGCACCAAAGGAACTGTCTACAGAGTAAAAAGCCTGCAGGATCTGGAGACTTACCTGGGCCAGCTGGGCCTGAAGGCCCCGCAAGCGGAATCCACGACCACCTCCACCAGACTGAATCCTACCACCGCCAAGGAATTCGTACCCAGGTCAGCCAGACACACCACATCGGCAGACGATGCTACCTGAGAACACCAAACTAACCGAAGGACTCTCCACCCCATGGGAGGCCATAAAACCCGCCACTGGAATATGTGACTATAACCACTATAAGTTTTCTGTTTTTGTTTTCTAATGTTTTTCTTGTTTATTGGCTGCCACTATAAAGCATCGCCTTGGAGAACGTAACTCCGAACATTATACCCGTGGGACTTGGACGCACTGAAGGGGATTGCTATCTCACCTTCATTTGAGTACTTTGATTATGTTTTCGTTTCACATGTTTTTTTGGGTTTTTTTTTTTTCTTTCCCCATCTCTATTTTTCTAATGCCAAATCTTTAGACAACTCGAAGGGAGAAAATAGATGAGGGACGCACCCTTAGAACAGAGCAGCCCACCCAGGCACCAACCGCGCCTCTCCCATATGGTCTTCCAGGCCCACCCAGACACCAACCCCCCCCCCCCATATTGATGTATCTAATGGATAAAAGTGTTAGTTACTGTAGGAACCCCGAGGGGGGCTTTTCTCCTCCCCCTGGAGCACTAATGCCTACGTAAGGAGCCCTGATACATCTTTGATCTATGAATACCCGTGTGCTCAGGGGACCACCTCCATCTTATTGTAGCGTTATCCCGTTGTTAGACATGTCACTAAAATTTATAATCCACTCAGCACACGACCGCACACTAGACAGCTAAGATGCCTCTTTTACTACATACAGAACATATGGGCTATGGCCCATCCTGTTGTCTCCTTGCCGTTGGCATTGCTATACTAATATGATGAGTGAGCAAAAATTAGGGATTTAGAAACTATCCTCACCGTTAGAGACCACCAAATGTAAAGATAGATATTTTAGTTACAGTTTTCACTTTACTTTAAACGTTTATGTTGCATCGAACTGAGCAAACCTGAAGTCTCTTATTTTGCTAAAACTGAATTTACCACAATCCGGTGATCTATCGGATACCACTCACCGATCTCACCTAATGCTCACAAATTATTGCTAAGTCTTCTTCAATATGCAGTATGCCTGTCAAAAACCAAATGTGCTGAATTCCATGTACAACTGTTTGAACCTGACAAACTTTTTCTCTGTTATATTTGTATATTGTGCAATCTTTGAATTTACACATGCACAACAAAAATAAAGAATTCAAAAAAAAAAAAGAATACCCTACATCTTATTAACCAGACCTAAAACTCAGGGGAGAGCCAGGCAATGAGACATCTTCCATTACTACATTGCAATACATCTCTAAAGAATGTACACTTGGTCAGCCTACCCAAACAATGGGTCAATGTGGAGTAAACTTTTTTAAGGTTCCCATACATACATTACCATGGCAATCAGCTCTACAATTGAAAATATTACCCTCTTCGCACCCTACTATTACCCCAATCTTGACAACATGGAGAGATATATGGGAGAAATTTGATCTTCCCACACTCATCTCGTGCTTATAACCCATATCACACAGCCCATTTTTTGAGAGAGGCAATTGTTGCTTTTTCTTTTTCAGAGAATATGATTGAAATTATCTATCCAGAATGCTTACTAATTCAGTCCTACCCCAACTCCCTATTCTAATAGAACAAAGATAACCCTTCTTGTTATCTTTAAATGGCTACAGTGGATGGCAAACACTCACTTACCCCTGCATGTGGAAAGATGATCCAGAAAATTTCAGCTATACTTAACAGGTGCCAACTCGCACAATATCTGCCAAATCACCTCTAAAGCTACCTACAGTATCCAGCTACTGGAAGTAGACATTACATTCCTAACTCGTTGGTACCCCACACCAACTAATCTACGTACAATATTCTCCAGCACCTCTGAGTCCTGTTGGAGATGCAATTGGGGCAAAGGCTATTTGATGGATATGCCCAGCCATTGATACATTTATGGAAAAAAAAATCTTCAGAAACCATACAGTTTTACCATACAGAAACACCATTTCACAAATATAAACATTAATTACTCTTCCACATTTTAACTTTAGCCAAATCCATTTCACTGGAAGTAAGCCCTCACCCCCCAGTAGAGGAATGGTGCACATCCATCAAACAAATAAGGAAATATGAGGAACTACAATAGTGTTTGGAGAAGAGATATGGCATATACTTGGACACATGTGAACCTTGGATCAAACATCTATTGGCCCCTTCCCAGCCAACCTATAATACACCCCAATGTATTCATTCCATATGATATTCTAACTCTGAGGCTGTAGGTTGTTGAACATTTATTCAAACATAATTTACTTTAAGGTCTAACCCTTTAAATATCCACACCTATGCATTGTCTGTACAGAAAAGCAAGCCTCTCAAGATTGTGAAACACTAGGCTCATCTTTTTTCCCCTCTTTACCCTTGTTTTATTTGTGTTCTATTTTTACGATATTTTAATGATGGGTATAATTGTGATACTTTCATGTCATGTAACCTTACTGCAAACCCTATGTTTGTAATGTTCACTAATCATAATTAGCTACGCTATGCACTCTACTACGTAACAAACCTATATCTATTAGTTGTGGTTCTTGAACCTACAAAATATCTAACAAAAAATAAGATATTTTAAAAATAACATAACTCTAATTTTCTTTAAAAGTCAGTAATCAGGTTAGAACTTTCTGAAAAGTCCCAGTAGCATAAAACTATAAATGTTGTTCCTTTAATGGAACTGTATTTTCAATAAATAAAATTGCATTTTAGGGAAAGAATTACAGGATACATAGTTTTACTTTTTTCTATTAGAAGCAGTACATTTTCTGAATCAGAGAAGGCTTGGGTGAAAAACTCTTACAGCAGACTGAATATTTTGCTAAACTGTTTTTTAATGACTTAAAGGTAAGAAGGTAGTTTTCTATTTGATGGATTTTGCTTGGTCTCCAAGGGTGAAATTTCAAGCTAAAGTTACAGTAAAATGGTCAAAAAGGAACAGATCTGACACCTATCATTTTATAGTCATTTTGGGCAATTATGCTCTCTATTCCTTATGGACATATCATTTGCTTTAAGCGTGATGTCTTCAAAAGATTGTCAGTAGATTCTTTTGGAAAGTGCTGGATATTTCCTCGTTAAAATTAAATGACTTAAAAAAAGTTCTCTTTCTGCAACGTTTTCTGAGCTTTCCGAGCCACTTCCTTCATAAAAGAACGGTTTCAGAATAATTTCAAAGGTATAGCTATTTCTTTGTCACGTTATATAATAAATTAAAGAAAAGGTAGATTTATATCACTTTTACACCTCTATCAAACTGTTTGAGGTGCATGGCATATTACCACAGGGCCTTATAATCTAAATGATACGTAGATGCGCTAGTAGAGCTATAGGGGACAAGAAGACAGACTTTGTAAACTAGTGTAACAGAAGTGAAGCATTGCACATTAAATGAGATATATCGTGTTGAGGAAGGCTAGAAATATTTGACTGCATGTCCAGATCATTATGTAAGGTAATCGGGTATGTACATGTGAAATTTATGTGGATATGACGTTGGAAATACTAAGTTCTCGAGACAAAAATCTTCTTGAATGTAAAGAATGCCCTCGGGTGTCTGTTACTTACAGTTTGCTGTTTCAATTACTTAGTATTCGCAATGGCCCATAAAAAAGTTTGTATAGATGCTTTGAAGTGAAAAAAATTAGCATGGTCTAAAATGTGCAAAGCTCATATCACACACATTTTACAGCTTTACAATTAGGTGTAGCCTATGAACTGACTAATATCCTAGTTTATTATTTTGTTTAATCGTGTTTTATCGTTTTATTGAGTTTTCATACATTTAAGAAACAGTATCTCTTAAATGGGGTTATGGGATACAGGAAATAGAAAATGGGTAGGGGGTAACAGCAATTGTGCAATCAAGAGAGAAATGATCACAGTACAGTATCATGGTTGGCAAATATGAGAATTAGATTTAGGTGCAACATATTAATAAAATATAATAATGAAGTACTGTAAGACGAACTAACAATCAAAGAGAGCATAAAACGCATCTCAAATAGGCAAAATAAATGAATACAAACAGCAAACAAAAGAACAACACATCGGGTCACTGGAAAGGTAGAGTTATGGTATGTGCTACCCAAGGCTGCTGAGTTTTTGCAGATGAGACAAAAAGGGTTTTATAAGAATGGTTCACACAAATTGTATCTATGACCTCACATAGATTTGATGGGTACTTTCATTAAAATGTTAGCAGCAAGTACAATATGTGTAGTTAAAGCTCGTATATTGGATGGAACTATCACATGAAGTGAAGCGAGAATGTAAAGAGTACAGCACTCTTCAAATGTTTTTGACGCATTTTTATTTACTAAACGTTTAGAACAGTATTTAGCAGGAGTACAGTGGTAAACATGGTCATTGCTAGGATTCAAAATTATAGGTTTGACCACTTTCCCTAATCTCAAACTCATACTCAGTGAGGGGGCAATCGAGAGGTCTTGTCCATGATTCACTTAACATTACAGATGAAGTGCCTGCCTATAAAGTGAAAATGTCACCCCAGCACGCATCTGCACCAGAATGACAGACTCCTGACAAAGAAGTCATTTAGGGATGTCCATGTGCTGAACTTCTGAAGTTCATTAATTTGGCATTAAAGTGCCCTGCAACTCCTTTTAAGCACAGTGCAAGAATGTTTAAACATGTACTTGCACTGTTCTTTACACCATTCCTTTTGACACCATTTGGAAGATTCACTCAGTTGGATAATTAGGTGGAATAATTGCAGATCATGCGTCACACAATAAAATTGTATGCAGAATAAATAACGGTTCAGGCACTCAGGGATATCAAAAATAGCAGCTTTATTGGGGCAAAAGCAGACAGTGAGCAAAGCAGGAAGGGGAATTGGATGTACTTGTCCATCTAGGGACAAATGACTTGGCTTGCAATGAGGTTTCAGAGGTTAAGGAAGTTTTTAGTGTTTTTGCCAATGATCTACGGCAGGTTGCTTCCACACTGTCATTCTCTGAAGTTCTGCCTGTGCATAACACTCAGTACGACAGGCGGATGCGTATTAGAGACTTTAACTTGTGGCTTGGTGAATGATGTCGGGAGCAAGGGTTTGTCTCATGGTAGCTCTGTTTGGAATGGAAATAAACTGTACAAAAAAGATGGTTTGCATCTTTCTCAAAAGGGAACAAATGTTCTCAGTGAGCAGTTCAGAGGTTTTGCTAGGATGTATTTAAACTAGGTGGGGGGGGGGCAAAAGGGTGATAAAACATCAATCCAATTGTCCCCCAAAACAAGGACAGAAGGTGCCTGTAGCAAGTGTGTTAAAAAATGATAAGCTTAGAGTCATGTCTACAAATGCTCGCAGTTTAGGGAATAAGATCCATGAACTTGTGGCAATAATGGCAACTGATAGTGTAGATTTAGTCGCTGTTACTGAGACATGGTATAATGAGAAAAATGACTGGGACATAGCAATACCAGGGTACTCTTTATATAGAAGAGACAGGGCAGGCAGGAAAGGGGGAGGAGTGACCCTGTATGTGAAGGATAGCATAAAATCTAGCCTAATAAAAGTTAGTGAGGCGCACATAGAGTCCGTTTGGGTTACGTTAGAATTTGGTAATCACACAGTAACTTGTGTAGGTGTGATTTATAGGCCCCCAGGACAAATTGAAGAGTTAGATAATCTACTAGTTGAGGAAATAGCTAAAATTACAATGAAGGGGGAAGTTTTCATCATGGGTGACTTTAATCTTCCTGATGTGAATTGGAAAACAAAAATAGCTGCTTGTGCTAGGAGCACACATATTTTAAACTTCCTACTGGGATTGTCTCTAAAACAAGTCATTGAAGAGCCAACTCGTAAAGAGGCCATACTAAATTTAGTGTTAACAAATGGAGATTTGGTATCCGATATTACTGTAGTGAAAGTTTATGATCCAGTGATCATAAGTCAGTGTGGTTTAATATAAGAACAGTGACTGAGTCACACCACACAAAAACAAAAGTTTTAGACTTTAGAAAAACAGACTTTTCTCAAATTAGAATATGTGTAAAGGAGTCATTATCAGACTGGAGCAGTTTAAATGGAGTCCAAGAGAAATGGAATTATTTAAAAGTTGCACTACTGAAGGCAACAGAAAATTGCATTAGGCTTGTCAGTAAAAGCAAAAAATTCAAGAAACCACTGTGGTACTCTGCAGATGTGGCCAAAATAGTCAAAAACAAAAAGTTAGCATTTAGTAATTATAAAAAAAACGGAGTGAGGAAGACAGAATGATCTATAAAAATATACAAAATAGGTGTGGCTAGAATGAAGGCGCTTAACACTTATTTGGTGCAGATTATTTGGTATAGCTGCTATATGCACTTTTAGTGGATACTCCAAAACCACTATAATCTTGAAACCAAAAAGAAAACAGAATACCAAGCAGTGAGTTAGAGTGTAAAAAACTTCAAACCAACTTGATATAAGTGCAGCGCTAAAAGTATAATATTAATATTTCTTATGCACTTACCCCTTACAATAGGCACGGGGTGTACATGCAAAGTAAACAAAAAAGATATATAGAGTAGTACTGTCAGATAACTTTGGTATAGAATATATAATACAAAAGGGAAACTCACATTGTAAAGAGCCTTTTATAAGGATATAGGCTCTAAACACATCAGCCAACGTGCCTTTTAAGGTAGGCAGTAACAACTAGGGATAGAGGATGCTCCTTTCTTCCCTCTGTCTGTGGATTGTATCTCCAAAAATAAAACACAAAGAAGATTCCTGGTGCAGATTTATCTTAAATCAAGTGATGCAGAACACAAATATAAATTCAGTGCCCACCTTTTATAGAGCCTTTTGGGAACTGGCTCTAAGTACTGCAGGCATCAGTGTCAAATCGGCATCTAACCGGAAATGAAACCCAGCTGCAGGACGTCGAAAAAAGGCGGACACCAGCAGACTTACAAACACAGACTGAGGAAGCCGAGAAGGACGGCAAAACGCGTTTCTGATAGAATAGGAGAGTGGAGACTTTATTATTACCATATTTATGCATGCTATTTTTTATGTATTTTATTTTTTCATTCTAATAAATTTAAATTTTAAGTACTTATACTCCATCTCCTCCCTATATTTGGTATCCGGTTGAGGGAAGTGTCACCTCTAATTTGACACTGATGCCTGCAGTACTTAGAGCCAGTTCCCAAAAGGCTCTATAAAAGGTGAGCACTGAATTTATATTTGTGTTCTGCATCACTTGATTTAAGATAAATCTGCACCAGGAATCGCCTTTGTGTTTTATTTTTGGAGATACAATCCACAGACAGAGGGAAGAAAGGAGCATCCTCTATCCCTAGGTGTTACTGCCTACCTTAAAAGGCACGTTGGCTGATGTGTTTAGAGCCTATATCCTTATAAAAGGCTCTTTACAATGTGAGTTTCCCTTTTGTATTATATATTCTATACCAAAGTTATCTGACAGCACTACTCTATATATCTTTTTTGTTTACTTTGCATGTACACCCGTGCCTATTGTAAGGGGTAAGTGCATAAGAAATATTAATATTATACTTTTAGCGCAGCACTTATATCAAGTTGGTTTGAAGTTTTTTACACTCTAACTCACTGCTTGGTATTCTGTTTTCTTTTTAGAATGATCTATAAGATTAGGCAGAAAGAGGCTAAGCAAGTTATAAGAGCTTCCAAATCACACACAGAAGAGAAAATAGCACAGTCAGTAAAAAAGGGGGACAACACTTTTTTTAGATACATAAATGAGAAAAGAAAAGTAAAACAAGGATTAGTTAGATTAAAAACAAAAGGAAGGTATGTAGAAGAGGATAAAGGTCTAGCTGACTGCCTCAATGAATATTTTTGTTCGTTATTTACAGATGAAAATGAAGGAAAGGGACCTCAGTTAAGAAAAATGATAAATGAGTAATTTATTACATGTGAGTTTACAGAGGAAGAGGTTCTATTTCAACTGTCAAAAGTAAAGACAAGTAAGTCAATGGGACCGGATGGAATACACCCAAAGCTATTAAAAGAGCTTAGTGGTGTACTATCAAAACCATTAACAGATTTATTTAACCAATCATTGATAACAGGAGTAGTCCCAGAAGATTGGAAGTTGGCGAATGTTGTGCCCATTCACATTAAAGGTAATAGGGAGGAGTGGGGCAACTATAGGCCAGTAAGCCTTACTTCAGTAGTGGGGAAAGTGATGGAAATCATGTTAAAAGAAAAGGATTGTTAAACATCTAAAAACACATGGATTTCAAGATCAGAGACAACATGGGTTTATTTCAGGGAGATCATGCCAAACTAATCTTGTTGATTTTTTTGATTGGGTAACTAAAATTATAGATCAGGGTGGTGCAGTAGACATTGCTTACATAGATTTCAGTAAGGCTTTTGACACTGTTGCACATAGAAGGCTTTATCAATAAACTGCAATCTTTAAGTTTGGATTCCAATATTGTTGAATGGGTAAGGCAGTGGCTGAGTGACAGGCAACAGAGGGTTGTAGTCAATGGAGTATATTCAAAGCTTGGGCTTGTCACCAGTGGGGTACCTCAGGGATCTGTACTTGGACCCATTCTCTTTAATATTTTTATTAGTGATATTGCAGAAGGTCTTGATGGTAAGGTTTGTCTTTTTGCTGATGATACTAAGATATGTAACAGGGTTGATGTTCCAGGAGGGATAAGCCAAATGGCTAATGATTTAGGTAAACTAGAAAAATGGTCAGAGTTGTGGCAACTGACATTTAATGTGGATAAGTGCAAGATAATGCATCTTGAACCCAAGGGCAGAGTACAGAATATTTGATAGAGTCCTAACCTCAACATCTGAGGAAATGGATTTAGGGGTGATTATTTCTGATGACTTAAAGGTAGGCAGACAATGTAATAGAGCAGCAGGAAATGCTAGCAGAATGCTTGGTTGTATAGGGAGAGGTATTAGCAGTAGAAAGAGGGAAGTGCTCATGCCATTGTACAGAACACTGGTGAGACCTTATTGTACGCAGTACTGGAGACCGTATCTTCAGAAGGATATTGATACCTTAGAGAGAGTTCAGAGAAGGGCTACTAAACTGGTTCATGGATTGCAGGATAAAACTTACCAGGAAAGGTTAAATGATCTTAACATGTATAGCTTGGAGGAAAGACGAGACAGGGGGGATATGATAGAAACATTTAAATACATAAAGGGAATCAACACAGTAAAGGAGGAGACTATATTTAAAAGACGAAAAACTACCACAACAAGAGGACATAGTCTTAAATTAGAGGGACAAAGGTTTAAAAATAATATCCGGAAATATTACTTCACTGAGAGGGTAGTGGATGCATGGAATAGCCTTCCAGCTGAAGTGGTAGAGGTTAACACAGTAAAGGAGTTTAAGCATGCGTGGGGTAGGCATAAGGCTATCCTAACTATAAGATAAGGCCAGGGACTAATGAAAGTATTTAGAAAATTGGGCAGACTAGATGGGCCGAATGGTTCTTATCTGCCTTCACATTCTATGTTTCTATGTTTCTATAAGCTGTTGGTGGACCTTTCATATCACAGGCCACATAGGTGGCAGTTGCCAATCAAGGTCCTTTGTTAATTAAATTGATATCCTTCCATACACATACAGGATAGAATAGCAGCCTGAAACTTCACCAAGACTGGTAGGAATCAGGAACAAGCACGATCACAACCCAGCATGCACTGGACTGCAGAACATGATACATCAGCATTACCTGGATTTCAGATTGGAGATTGGGGATAAACATGTGGATGTTGACCCAGTGTACATGCTAAAGCATATTGGACAAGGGCTAGAAGATCAGTACTGTGGGCAATGTTATAATGTTTCGAAATTCAGTTTTTGCATTTCAGATTAACGAGGAATTCAACAAGAATATCTGCATCACAGTTAGAGACAAACCTCAAAATATCACCCCTTGTGGTTTAAACATTAAAACAGAAATCAATGGAGAAACATTTACATTTGTAAAAATCACAAGTGGTCTTTAATTGTTTATTCGTAATGTCAATGGAATTGTATTTATATTTCTGCCTTATCTTTTCTGCTAACCACTAGTATATTTTCTAGATTGTGTGAAGTTGCTTGATCTGAAGTGCATATTGATGTTTCCTGGGTACCTGCTGGGTGCAGTAACTTTCCATCACATTCTGTAAACTGTACAATGCAAATTGCTTACAAATAAGCAGATTTTCTATGTGTCTGGAGAACTGATATTTGGTTCATTTAATTACAGGGTGTAAGTGAATTATTTTTAGAATATGTTAATGGATTTTCTGCACCTATTTGTGGAAGCAGATTTTCGATAGCACTTTGATGTTTATGTGAGTATTTTATGCAAGGTGACTTACAATCTTAAAAGTGCATTAGTTTAATTACAAAATGATGGTCTCCTTATTGTAGCAATTAAATATGTGTGCTTTTAAATGATAGTACAAATGTTCACCTTCTGTTTCAACCACTTAGCTTACTTCTTTCAGGACATTGTTTTCTAATAAATCCCAGATTAAGGTCTGGGATTTTGGGGAACTGTCTATATCGAAGATGTTAAAGAGAATTCTAAAAAAAAAAAAAAACCCATAGATTAAATATAATTGCATGATTTTGCTATTACATGACGAAAAGTCATGATTTTATTAAAGACACGGAGGCGAGTATTGCATAACCCTTTCTTTACTGTCCACCAATAGCAGCAAAGAATACAAATATATTGAAAAAATGAAGAACATACATTAACATAGGCCCCTCCCCGCTCAGGTCCCGGTATATTAGGCAGCACTTCCCTTCCATAACCCTCTTTCTGAAGATGCGACTAGTAACAATGTCCGAACAAGAACGAAAAACATAGTCCAGTAGTCCAAATAAGAGATTCTCATAACAGGGAAGCACGACCAGATGAGCTGTAGGACCAGAGATTTGCAGCGGGAAGAGTCCATTCAACTTGGAGAACAGCATGCCATCTTGTTGGATTAGGCTGTGAAAACATAAAGAGACAGGAGCCGAGAGGTTAAGATCGATAATTGTAACTATTGTCAGGTACCAACTGAGGAGAAAAATTCCAAATAAATACAAACCCACATCTTAGTGTGATTAGTAAGCCTATCAAAACATAAACTTATCTTTGAGACATGGCCCCACTTACCGTACCCAAATCTTCCATGTGACTCGTTGCAACCTACGAAATAAGGGGTGGGGAGACATGAATAATAAACGCGGGTGGGACAATACTCGCCTCCGTGTCTTTAATAAAATCATGACTTTTCGTCATGTAATAGCAAAATCATGCAATTTTATAACAAGACACGGAGGCTCATATTGCAAGTTTAAAGCTGATTAACTACGGCCGTGAAAGAATGTGGGGCCGGGCGAAAGTAAAATTCACGGAATGTAGATTCCCTAGACCAGTCGGCTGTCCTCATAATATCTTCCAGACGAGCCCCTGCAGTCATCATTGAGGATGCTGAGGCTCCCCGGACCGAATGGGCGCCGAAGATCGTGGTATCGATGCCTGCCTGATCCAATAACCATCGCACCCAACGAGACAGTGTGGTGCTAGAGACCGGACGGAAAGGTGGCCGAAAGGATAGGAACAGCTGTGGGTATACCTGTGAACGGTGACATCTGGTACGATCTTCGTATTCGCGAAGGCAAGTCACGGGGCACAACGCTGGAGAGGTAGGAAAAGTGGGGTAGGACACAGACCTGATAGAGGTTTTTGTCCGGAGACTAATGTTGAACGTGACCCCGTCCGGGGTGTACGACTTGGCATCGAAGTCCAGGGCTCTAACGTCCGAAACTCTCTTGCAGGATACGAGGCAGAGCAGGCAGACCAATTTGGCAGAAAGTTGCTTCAGTGAGAGCGCTGAATTAGCGGGCCACGACGAGATAAAGGATAGTATGATGGACACATCCCATAACGTGGAGTAGCGAGGTCTGGGTGGTCTGGAGAAACGTGAACCCCGAAGGAGCCGGCACACTAAGTGGTGTTGACCCGCCGGGCATCCATCGAAACCTTGATGAATTGCCGAGATGGCTGACCTGTAGAGGTTGATAGTCCTGTAAGCCTTCCCCGCCTCGAAGAGGGACGTTAAAAATTGCAGAACCATGGTTACAGGGGCCGAAACGGGATCCACGTCCCTAGCCATGCACCAGCCAGCCCAAGCTCGCCAAGCTGACCCATAGGCTCGTCTAGTTCCTGGGGCCCATGCTTCAGCCAACAGGCGTCTAGTTGTGTCCGAAACTCCTTGGATTTCCCAGGGTCCCCGGAGATCCGCCATGCCAGGAGTGGGAGGGAGCCGTCCAACCGGAGCGGGTGACACCGTCCTGTCGGGTCTAACAGGAGATTGTGGTGTGGCGGCAGCAACCGTGGGTAGTCCAACGTCATCTCGAGAATCTGGGGGAACCAAGATTGGGTGTCCCAGAATGGGGTTACCATGACTAGTTCTGCCCGGTGTCTGCGGGTCTGAAGGAGGGAGCGCGGAATCATGGAAAACGGTGGAAAGGCGTATAGGAGGTCCCTGCTCCAGTCTTGCAGGAAGGCGTCTACTGCCTCCGCCATCGGGTCTGGCCTCCAGCTGAAGAATCGAGATAGCTGGGTGTTGAGTCGGGAGGCGAAGAGGTCGATAGAAAAGGGACCCCAGAGAGATGATAAACTGGAGAACACCTCCGTGTCCAACTTCCAGTCGCTGGAGTCTGAAAGATAACGAGACCCCCAGTCTGCTTGGACGTTGTGCAGACCAGGTAGATACTCCGCGTGAACCATCAGGTTCCGTTCCAGGCAGAATTCCCAAAAGTCCTTCGCCAGGGTGGCCAACACTGCTGATTGTGTACCCCCCAGATGGTTGACATATCTCACCGCCGAGATGTTGTCCATTCGTAGGCGGATGCAGGTTAGGGCTCTGTCCCTCGCGAAGCTGCGGATGGCGAAGGAGCCTGCCAGAAGTTCCAGTGCGTTGATGTGTAGCCGTGACTCGGCTGCCGACCAACGACCCCCTGTAGATATCCCGTCGCAATGGGCCCCCCATCCGTGGAGGCTTGCATCGGAATCGATTGTGAATTCCGGTTGCGGGCCGAAGATCGCCTTGCCATTCCATGCAGAGAGGTTGAGAATCCACCAACGCAATTCGTCTTTTGTTTCGGTGTCCAGTGACACTTGGTCTGCGTAAGACGCACCGGTTCTCAGGTGTGCGATCTTCAGGCGTTGTAGTGCCCGGTAGTGGAGTGGGCCCGGGAACACTGCCTGTATAGAGGAGGCCAGTAGGCCAATGAGCCGTGCCAGCTGTCGCAGGGTGAGTTGGGGCCGAACTAGAGCTCTGCGTAACTCCTTGCGTATGGTGAGAATCTTGGACCTTGGCAGGCTCAGAGTCGCCTCCTTTGAGTCCACGAGGAATCCTAGGAATTACATTCGCGTGGCGGGGGTTAGGCATGACTTTTCCCAATTGATAACGAAGCCCAAGCGGGAGAGGAGGTCTATGGCCAGCCGTAGGTGGGCAAGGAGAGTGGAGCGATCTTGAGCCATAAGGAGTATGTCGTCTAGGTATACGATTAGACGAACTCCCCGGCTGCGTAGCCATGCCATGACAGGACGTAGTAGCTTTGTGAAGCACCACGGTGCTGAGGATAGGCCGAAGGGTAGGCATGTAAAACGCCAAGTCTCTCATTGCCATTGGAAACGTAGGAGGTCTCGGGAGTCCGAGGCAATTGGCACCGTCAAGTATGCATCCTTGAGGTCTAGCTTTGCCAGCCAGTCTCCGTGGAGGAGAAGGTCCCGTAATAGGTGAATACCTTCCATCTTGAAATGGCGGTATCGGACTATGGCATTGAGGGGGCGTAGATTTATGACAGGCCTCAATTGTCCGCCTTTCTTTTCCACAAGGAAAATATTGCTTGTGACCCCTGTGGGTTCGGGAGGAGCTTTTTCTATAGCCCTTTTGGTAAGAAGGGTGGAAAGCTCCATGTCGATCCGTCTGAGATCCTGGAGAGAAAAGCAGATCGGTCGAGGAGGGGGAATGTGTACGATGTTGTCTATCAGTTCTATGTGAAACCCTCGAATGGTAGTCAGTACCCAGGGGTCTGAGGTAATTTGTGACCAAGCTGGCAAAAAATGTCGGAGTCTGCCCCCTACACAAACATGAGAAGAAACATGAGGTTTGAGGTAACTCACCGTAGGGTCGTCTCGAACCAGGTTGTCCTCGGAAGCCTCTAGATCGCCACGGGCGTCCTCGAGATGGGAAGAAGGAGGGGCGGGTGTTAGCCTCCTGGTATTGGGAGCGTTGGTGAAAGGAGCCTCGTCCCGTGCCACGGGATTGGAAATAGTTCCGGCCGGACAGACGGCTCCTGGATCTGCCGGCCCTGGTAGAGACCCGTCCCTGGAAAACTCGCCTCATAGAGGACTGAGCCTTATCCAGGGCAGTAAATGCCCCAACAAAACGTCCCAAGTCCTTTATAAAGGAATCGCCGAAGAGGAGGCCTTGGGCGTCCCTACCGGCTTCTGTTAGGGCGAGGTTCGCCAATTTGGGCTCTATCTTAAATAAGATAGCCTTACGTCTCTCAATAGATAAGGAGGTGTTAACATTCCCTGCAATACAGATTGCTCTCTGGACCCAACCACGTAGGTCTTCGGGGTCTACCATGCGGTTTTCCGCTCTGGCGTCTTCCGCCAAGTCAAAAAGTTTAGCCAAAGGGCCAAATATGTCCAAGTGCTTATCCTGGCAGGATTTCAAGGCGGATTCAAGCCCTTTACGGGGGTTCCAGCCTAGCTTGGTAAGGAATTGGGTCATCTTGGGGTCTACCTCTGGAGTGTCGCAAACTTTGTTAGGCACAACAGGCCTTGGACACTCTGCCCTCATTTTGTTGCGTGCCGCTTTACTTAGTGGGTGTCGCACCCACTTCTCTAAATATGTGGCAACGTGGTCAGCCGGGAGCCACTCTGCCGATCTCGGATGGTGTAAATCATCCGGGTCGAAGAGTGGAACGCCCGACGGGTCCACAAGGGCGGACTCCGCGGTCGCGGAGTGCCTAGTCCCTGGTTCGCCTCCGGACATCTCTGCCTGGGCAGAGGGAAGGAGGTCAAAACCTGAATGAGCGGTATCCGCTTCGGAGTCGCTATCAGACTCAATCTTAGCCTCCTCACTTGACCCGATTTCTGAGTCGGAGTCGCTCTCTACCTGTGCTCTGGCACATTTCCATAGCCGCGCCCGTTCTGCCTGGCGCGGAAAGGCTCTCTTGCGTGGTTGTGACACGCTTTCAGGGGCGACCGAAGGTACGCCAGTCATGGTGTTTCTGGAGGCAGAGGGACCTTTAGATTTGTGGGTAGCTTTCCTGGGTAAATCTCCCGGTGGGTCCACAGGAGGACGCGGTTGAGGCGTCGTGGAGCCCGAGTAGCACTCGTCCAAAGGACGTGGCTGGAGGGCCTGGGAAATGGTGTGGGAGAGAGTAGAGGACATGGACCCCATGGCTGCCATAATGGCGTCTGTCACTGAGCGCTGTAGCGCTAAGAACTGAGTCCCATCTGAGTGGGTAGTTCTATCGGAGTGAGTAGGTGAATTACCTGAGGTGACAGGGCCTTCTCCCCTGTCGAGTGGAGTATCAGACTCCCCAGAGGGAGGTGAACCAGAGTTTAGTCTGGGTTTAGGCATTTTAAATAGAGTGAATCAATAAATCTAAAGAAAAACTGACAAGGAACAGTTTGTTGGGTTAGTCACCCAAAGTACGAACGAGCAAAACAAAAAGCGATCTCACCAGGGCCCAGACCAGTGCACACTCTGACAGGGAATAGGGAAGGAGACAGGAGGTTAGAAAATGGCCGCCGAGAATCTCGCGAGATTCGCGGTAAAATGAAGTAAGGTGAATAAAAGAAAAGACCAAACATTCGGTTAAAAGAGGTGAATAAGTGAATACAATGGAGAGTATAGGACAAAATGCAAAAACTGCCGAATGGGCCGTTTGCAAGAAACAGGCGAACGCGGCAAAACAGTCAAATGGCCTAAACTGCCGAACGGTGATAGCGATGAGAGTGCACTATGAAAGACAGTTAGAGAAAAATGTGCGCAAGATGGCGCCGATGCGGGAAAGCAATGAAGGAAGCGAAGAAACGGGGAGTAAGAGAAGACAGAGAGGTCTGGACCCTGGGTACAAAACACAACTACCAAGTTGTAGTAGAGGGGAAATACCATAAAAGTAAGAAGCAATAAGGTAATCAGGATAGAAAAGATGATAATACAAAATATTAATAAATTATTAATAAAATATATAAAATACCAATAAAATAATAATAACAATAATAACCATAACGATAGTTAACTGTTATAAGGAAAAAACAACTAATACTGATAATATAAATATATCAATAAATGTAAAATAGTATTGCAAGAAGTGACATGTACTTATCTTTGATCGGAGCAGCAAAGAAAGAGGGTTATGGAAGGGAAGTGCTGCCTAATATACCGGGACCTGAGCGGGGAGGGGCCTATGTTAATGTATGTTCTTCATTTTTTCAATATATTTGTATTCTTTGCTGCTATTGGTGGACAGTAAAGAAAGGGTTATGCAATATGAGCCTCCGTGTCTTGTTATAAAATTAGAAAACATGTCCACTACAATTACATATTTTAATGTGTAAAAATAGGGATCTTCGGGAATATCAAAGCAAAGTTTTGCATAGCTTCTTTACATTTTCTCGCTTGTTGTTTGGTTTTGTACAGTGTGTCTTTTTAAAAGAACATTCCAAGCACCATAACCACTACATGGTGCTGTAGTGGTTTTAGTGCCAGGAGTACCCTGGCAACCTCCCTTAGTAAGGAGTCAAACCATTTTAGAATGTTTACCTGGAGTCCACCAGAGACTACTTCTCACCTTCCCTACTGTTTAATGACAACATGTTTCCAATTGCTCTCCTCAACAAAAGCAGTCCGAGGCTATCTAATTGACTGAGATCATCAGCTGATCATTCTCAGCCAATATACTATACCCTGCGCCACTGGGCTTAGCTCTGGGAGCTTCCAGCTCTCATGTCGCTGTAGTGGAGATGGGAAGTAGTACCATGCAGACCCCAGGTAAGCAGTCAAACTATTCTAGTCCCAATGCACTTCTGGCACTATAACCACTACAGTGCGCTGTAGTGATGATGGTGCTTGGAGTATTCCTTTAATCTGTCTACACATGTTACCAAAATGAGTTCATGCTTTACCTACTTTAGCTTGAGTTTTAAAAGGCATGGTTAAGTCACTGATTAATTCTCTGATACTAAAACCAGAAATGTTATAAGTCAGTGGCTGCATGGACATGTGTATTTTTTTCATTTTACATTCCTAAAGTCAATCTGAGCATCTTGGGAAGTTTTTTTCCACGATGATACGGTTAGCTACGGTAATGCTAAAGCATTACTAATCATTATAAAGCACATTGAATAAGGACACTTAGATGAAACATAAAATACATAATACATCTGCGTATGCAACTGCTGAATCACAATTAATTTATTCTATACAAACAAAACCAATTCTTATTAGTAATTGTATAATTACCTTATTTTCCTTTTCATTTCAGTGTTTTTTTATTTTGACAAGACTATCTGTCCTCGTGCCTTCTATACACTGCATCGTTATATTGTATGGCTCTAATATGATAAAATGCCTATTCGAAGAAAGCTAAAGTTAGGCTATTATATTACTTATCAAGGTGTTTTATACATAATTAGAAATGTGTACTTACTGATAGAGATGAGGATGAAATTATTTGAAACGGTTTTTATAACGAAAAAAACTCTTTCGTTGCTAGAGATGTATCTTCACCTTCTGGAGTGTCATTAACCTGCCCAGAACAAAGTTCTGGACAGGCTAATGTCAAATCTGTGCAAAAATGGTGTCTGAAAGAACCACACACACAGCAGGCTTGCACAAGACAGTTATGGCAGCACCCTCTCCCCTCCCCCCCCCCCCCAGCCCCCTGCTGGCCCTGTCTTACATCAGTCCATCTTCTCTGACATCCCTCTCACTCCAACAAAGGGGCCCTGTGACATGAAGGTGTAAAAAAAAAAAAATCATGTGTTTTTGACTATACTTATTAAGGAAGCTCCTGTTTTTTCCTGTTTTTTCACCCAATCCATGTCATAAGTGCCTCATTGCAGGCCCTGTATAAAATTTGAAATACAGAGAGCCACCACAAGGATGGATCTTCCATTGACCTGGGTTATTATTACAGGTGCTGTCATTAGGCTGGCAAAGAGTAGGACCTGCCAAAAATGGGTTATGTACACATAGTGGTAGGTTTGCACTATGCATGATCAAATACTAAACCCTGTTATTTTTCCTGAAGTCAGATGTTTTAAAAACATTTTAAGCCTTAACGTTAGTTTAAATCTGAGTGCACTGATTTTTGCATTTGTTGGCCATCATTGTTTAGACAAGTGCAATCTTTCTCTTCTACGGATGTAAGTACATACATTTCTGAACATTACTGAAGTGTTAAAAAGAGATTCTTACACAACAAGGTTAATGGCACAGTAAATGGTTATAAAAATACATGATTTGTACTTTTTGTCTAATTTCACAAAATGTTGTCTGTGCTAATGATACGTCTCTATACTGCTTATAGTTGGCATTTCGTGGACACCGTTCAATAACTTTCAGTGGAAGGAATCACATTGTACATTCTATATTTAATGCAACATCTAAAAGAAGAACAGTTCTGTTTGGTAAATTAGGACACATTGATATTTAGTTGAAAATATTTGAAAAGAGAAAACACAACATGGTAATCTTTTCTGCAGCATTACTAACAGCACAGTATGAGTCAGTGTGCAGCGAGGTTGAACAGTCTGCTATTATTCCCATTTTAAAGAGTGATACATGGAGTATGACAGTGGCTTGCAAGAGAACTAAGAAAATGAACATGAACGTTCTTCAGATTTCAATCTCCGCGTGACGAACCTTGTTGTATCTTGGAACTACTCCAAGAAATTTTAAGATTCTGGATCATGAGATACAATGCTTCATAGTAACTGAAAACGTAGTATGCAGAGGATTAAACTGCTTTGAAAAATGACCATGCCTTGATAAAATAACATATCACAACATGATTCATCAAACCGTAGATTGTAAGGAACAGATCAGGGAATTTCAAATTTTACGCTGAAAGAAGTCATTAAAATAAAACCAGTTGCAGTGTATGGTTGCAATCTAAGTCAATGTGGCTGGCAGTGAAAGGTGTGACTTCTCCAACAGTAGACATAAGTGTTGAAGTGATACCAGGAGTGGAAGCAAACAGACGTGTGCCCACCATTGCCTAAACACTTTAGTCTATGACCCCTATTCCTACATAACTTCAGTTAATCCCTTAATATTTAATTAATTGTTTTCAGAAAATAATTTTGACACTTATGCCTGTTCTATTCTTTTTTATGTATTATTGATGATTTTAAATATTAGTTTGACACACATAGGATTTCTTTTTAATTTCTGGCAAAGTATGCTTTGCCTGTTACTATTACAACATCACAATATTAGAACATTATAATTATGTAATACAGTTCTGATGTGCTAAATCTGTAAAGTAGTTCTGCAGAAATAATCTTCATAGGGGATCTAAAAATTAGACGAAGACCAGAAAATGAAGCATAACAGCCAAAAATAAATAAATAATGGGACAACAGGATACCCTTATGTAGGCATAACGGTATCAAGCTAGATGGGTTGCGGGTAGGGTAACACTAAACATTAAATCTCATGGGTATAGAAATTTTCATTGATTCACAACTGTGAGTAGATATTAACAACGCATGGAAGCAAGAGGGTGTTTGTTAATTGCATGACTGCGGCATTTTTATATCACTCCATTGGCTCTAACAAAGCATCATTGTCTGGGAAACAGTTGCAGCTGTTTCAAATTAACTGTAAATCAGTAAAATATATACCTGTACACTTGTTAAGAAGTGAAACTTGGTTATGTTTGTTGTGTGTTATAAATTAGCTTCAAGGAACATTACCGTCTCACTATACAAGCTCAGCAGAAAAGGATATCATACATGGAAAGGACCAATCAGATCTAACTAGGGATTTGTAGCAGAATACTAATAATCGAGAGAAATAACATACAGCTGTAGGATTGCAAGGGGTATGAAATATTAGAGCCGTTTACAATTATTTCCTAGAATTTTACTTGTATGACATGGAGCTAGCCATGATTCAGCACTAACCCCTTCATTTACAAAGACAGCTAAGAACGGTCACAATAAAAGGGGATTTGCTTAATCCTTGAGTTTGTTGTTTGGATGGGGATTTAACACTTGGATACTTGGATTTAAAACATCCATTACTTTTAGCATGGTAAAAAATGGCTGCAAAATGTTGTTTCTGCCTCTGACTACTGCCAACACTTGTAAGCTAATGCATGCAACACTATGCATTGAAAAGCATGAACAGGTCCATTGTCGGTCAGTTACAGAACAGATAATAAATAAATGTAGTATATAAACCCAACAAGGCCACTATATAATGGATGTAGTGCTGAGAAAAACAGAGTAGAGTAGTAAGGAATAGTGGAAAGCAAAGAATAGAAACAAAGTGGGGAAGTAATGTGTGTTGACCGCAAATAATGCATCATCTACTCCACACTGTGACACATAGGTCAACACTGCAAAATATATGGGATATTTTTGCAACAGGACACACAACATTTACAGGTCAGGCCTTAACTGGCATTGGAAAAGGCCTTAGCAGTAGAAAGAGGGAAGTGCTCATGCCATTGAACAGAACACTGGTCAGGCCTTACTTGGAGTATTGTACGCAGTACTGGAGAACGTATCTCCAGAAGGATATTGATAGTTTAGAGAGGGTTCAGAGAAGGGCTACTAAACTGGTTCATGGATTGCAGGATAAAACTTACCAGGAAAGGTTAAAGGATCTTAACATGAATAGCTTGGAGGAAAGACGAGACAGGGGGGATATGGTAGAAACGTTTAAATACATAAAGGGAATCAACACAGTAAAAGAGGAGACTATAAAAAAACTACTACAACAAGAGGACATAGTCTTAAATTAGAGGGGCAACGGTTTAAAACTAATATCATGAAGTATTACTTTACTGAGAGGGTAGTGGATGCATGGAATAGCCTTCCAGCTGAAGTGGCAGAGGTTAACACAGTGAGGGAGTTTAAGCATGCGTGGGATAGGCATAAGGCTATCCTAGACTTAAGATAAGTCCAGGGACTAATGAAAAGTAGTTTGAAATATTGGGCAGACTAGATGGGCCGAATGGTTCTTACCTGCCGTCACATTCTATGTTTCTATGTTTCTCCTCAGCACCTGCCAGAGGGAGCAATATTGACTGAACAACCCGGGATAGGTTTCATTGCATATTACGCTGAAGGTGGGTTTGACAAGATTTGCCTCTCAATTCACTCAGGATGGAGCAAAAAAATGCGAGCCAACTTGTTCAGTCAATACTGCTCCCTCCCACGGGCGCTGAGGATACTATTCTTTGATTTCTTGTTTAGTTTTTAAGAGTAAGGAACCCTTCATTATTTTTAGCCCATAAGCTAGGAGATAGGAGAAAGATATAGTTACAGAGGTCCAACAGTATCACTATTAAACCAGACCAGACTTGTTAAGGAGTCTGGGTAGCATAATAATTTTTGTTAATTTAGTCCAAGTATGTGTTAAGTGCAATTAAAGGTACTATAAAGGTACTTATAGTGCCTAGTTGACAGTCCAAGTCGTTTCTTCTGAAAATGTATTTTTTTTTTAATTTGACACTGCAGAATTTCTTTGGCTTGTCCAAATTCTGTTCATGAAAAAGGATTTGGGAAATTGGGCATGAAAATGGGCCAACCAGTGTATTACAAAATACATACGTAATAGAAATGTTTATATTTTGCAGCATACTGATACGTGTGGTTTTCCACCATTTGGTTCAAAGATCAAGTGAGAAAAAGTAACTAATAGTAGGAAAAAGAGTAGTAGTAGAAAGAAACCTAAAGTAATTAAATATATAATAAGAATATTTTATTATAATATAATCCTATATTTTTATTGTTTTACTGTTCCACCTTTATTCCTTGTGTTGGTACCTTCTCACTTGATCTGTGAATAATATGTAATTATTGGCTGTCATCTAGTCATACTTTTTTTTTCCAGGCATACGATTGTACCTAATGATCCCTTTTTTGGTGCCATGAGAGTCGTCTGAATCACAAAATAAACGAACACGCTCATCCATTGCATGAGTCATTTGGTTATTGATTTAGCTACATTTTGGCTTTAAGTTCAGGAATTCTGACAAACTGAAATTCAGAGCAAAATTAATCTATGTCTATGGTACAATACAAAATAGTTGTTGGTTAGAGCTAGAATAAATTGTGTCAAAAGGAATCGCTACTATTACAGATAATAACAAAAATCTATTCTGCAGTTAAATTATTCACTGCTGTTTTTAGCATTTAATCCTTTCAGGAATTGCGCACTATTTGACGATGCTAATAATGCAATCTTTAATTCTATGATGAATTGACCAGAAACATTTTGTTTTTCTCCCCACAAGCCTTTCCTAGACTAATTTAAATTCTCCCTAAAGAATTACTGGAAAAAAAAGTTGCTGCTTGTTTAAACAATTTTAATGAAGGTCTAACCTTTTACATTAAACATCTGTTTCCTTCATTTAATTTTTGGCAGCAGTTGGTGTGCATTCTAAAAAAGGACACAGTTTATTGAACATATACCAGATTATTCAAATGAATTGCTTTAATGAGTTCTTTGAATTCTTTTTTTAAACCCAGCTTGAAATTAGTTTCTCAGTTTGGTTTGAGATAACTGTGAAAAAAACACATATGTAACACATACACAAAAAAAATCTATGTTTAATTAGAAAACAAGTTCAAGGCTTTTAAGAATAACATTGATTATCACTTTATGTTAATCAAGTCTCTGTCGATTGGTTTACATGACACATTAAAAACTATTCTTGAACTGCTCACAATTATAAACAGAATAGAAAATCTATTGACAATTGTTGAGATTTTCGAAAATTCCAAAGAAAAGAGACGTAGAGGATAAAGAGCGGAGGACCCAAGTTTGATCCTTGTGGATCGATTATTATTATTATTATTGCCATTTATATAGCGCCAACAGATTCCGTAGCGCTTTACAATACGACATCAGTGGAGAACGTAAGGGGAGATGATGTAATAACAGGGAAAGAAGCAGAGTTGAAATTATAAAATGAGCATGACATGAGCTAAGCAGGAACTGCCTTTTATCATTATATATATATATATATATATATATATATATATATATATATAATATATATGTGGTCAGGACAATAAAAGCTGTAAGTATAATTGATACCTTCTCATACCAGTAGGAGTATGACTAATTCGGTTGAGGTGTGCCGAAATTGATGTATTGGTAGACCTGTAACTAAAGTGGGCCCACCAAGGAAGGTAGTTTTAAGTGAAATAATAATTTTAAAAAAGTTGGAGTGGTGGGAGGGACTCAAAACAGAACGAATGCCTAGGAGGAGTCTAGTGCCGAGGGTGAGTATTTATATCAGCACTAGCCCCTCCCACAACTCCAGGCTCCGCCTTTACATTTGTGGTCAGGACAATAAAAGCCGTAAGTACAATTGATACCTTCGCATACCAGTGGGAGTATGACTAATTCGCTTGAGGTGTGCTGAAACCGACATATTGGTAGACCTGTAAATAAAGTGGGCAAAAGATGTATGCCAAAAGATTTATTCAATCAACAATAACTTAGTACAACATAACATCATAATACCAAATGTTGGAAAGCTTGTCTGATTTCTCTCTCAGGTTGTGGTATGTACAGTACGCTGTCGATTTCCAGCGCCCCAGTGACTTGATAATATGAGTAGGTATGTTCCTGTGTGAGGCTGCTGAAGCGGCTCCAATACGGAAAGAATGCCCCAAGTAGCTTGAGGGGTTAAGGCCCAACCTTGTCAACAAGATTCTAATATAAAGCATGAATTTGCTAGTCGTGAGGATGATGTCTTGTAAGGTGAGTAATGGGTGATTTGTAGGTGCTTGTAAATTAGTCAGATAGGTATCAAAAGTCTTTACGGGACACCATTTATTAAAGGTGGGGTAATAAGGTATTGTGACGGTTTGCCCCGGTTGCGTATGTTTTGGTATGTAACAGTGAGAGGAGATAATGGTCTTCCTTTAATTAGCTGGCCAAAGTTAAGACAGGACCTAGCGTTGGTAGTATGGATTGTAGTAAATTCTCTGGGCCTAAAAAGCTATATATATAGTATACATAGTTGGCATGGCAATCTTGTAGGCCTACATGGCAATCTTGTAGGTTGTACATCTATAAAAAGAAAAACGACTTTCAGTATACATAGGGTTTGCTTGATTTCACATCTAACAATCTAGGAGTTTGTTGTTATTTAAAGAGAAGCAATAGACTAACACTTAAAGGGGAGGGGCAGTCTAGAGTCTATGACCACTACAATTGACTATAGTGGTTATGGTACGAGAAGTTCTGTAGACCACTAAGTATACTAAAAGAGGCACCGTAGAGCATTTTGTCATTATGACAAAATCATTATTTTTTTGCAGTATGACAGCCACTAGAGACATTTCCATAAAACAGCAGAGTTAAACTCTACTATGTTAGTGAGATGGTCTCAGAGAGTAGCCTCCCATTGCTTTCTTATGTTAAAGCATTGGATTCACTGAGATCAACGATTATGAGGCGGAGCTTGAGTGGGAATACCAGTGAGGCAAACGAAAAAACTTGCGTCAACTATCTTTTTTTAACCCTGGCCCTGTCACCTAAACAATAACTAGGGAACTAGAGAATTAGCAATACATATTTGTATTCCTAACGCTATAGTGTTCTTTTAAGAAAAGGAGAAGTTTATATTCTTAATATATTTTAATTGGGTTCTGTCATCATGTGAAAATAGTACTTTTGTGTATTAACCAAATGCGATGATTGCTTATATATTTGTAATAATAAGACACACTAAGCATCTACTTACAGTGAGGAAAAAAAGTATTTGATTTCCTCCTGATTTTGAACGTTTGCCCACTGACAAAGAAATGATCAGTCTATAATTTTAATGGTAGGTGGATTTTAACAGTAAGAGACCGAATAACAAACAAACAAAAATCCAGAAAAACATATGTCAAAAAAGTTATAAATTGATTTGCATGTCAATAAGTGAAAAGAAGTATTAGATCCCCTATCAATCAGCAAGATTTCTGGCTTCCAGGTGTCTTTTATACAGGTAACGAGCTGAGATTAGGAGAACTCCACAGAAGCAATCAATCAATTAGATTCCAAACTCCACCATGACCAAGACCAAACAGCTGTCCAAGGATGTCAGGGACAAGATTGTAGACTTACACAAAGCTAGAATGGGCTACAATACCATTGCCAAGCAGCTTGGTGAGAAGGTGACAACAGTTGTTGTGATTATTCGCAAATGGAAGAAACACAAAATAACTGTCAGTTTCCCTCGGTCTGGTGCTCCATGCAAGATCTCACCTCATGGAGTTTTAATGATCATGAGAACAGTGAGGAATCAGCCCAGTACTACATGAGAGGATCTTGTTATTGATCTCAAGGCAGCTGAGACCATAGTTACCAAGAAAACAATTGGTAACACACTACGCCGTGAAAGACTGAAATCCTGCAGCACCCACAAGGTCCCGCTGCTCAAGAAAGCACATGCACAGGCCTGTCTGAAGTTTGCCAGTGAACATCTGAATGATTCAGAGGAGAACTGGTTGAAAGTGTTGTGGTCAGATGAGACTAAAATCGAGCTCTTTGGCATCAACTCAATTCGCCGTGTTTGGAGGAGGAGGAATGCTGCCTATGACCCCAAGAACACTGTCAAACATGGAGGTGAAAACATTATGCTTTGGGGGTGTTTTTCTACTATGGGGCCCGGACAACTGCACCGCATTAAAGGAATGATGGACGGAGCCATGTAGCATCAAATCTTCCCTTAGCCAGGGCATTGAAAATGGGTCATGGATGGGTATTCCAGAATGCAATGACCCAAAACACACAGCCAAGGCAACAAAGGAGTGGCTCAAGAAGAAGCACATTAAGGTCCTGGAGTGGCCTAGCCAGTCTCCAGACCTTAATCCCATAGAAAATCTATGGAGGGAGCTGAAGGTTCGAGTTGCCAAATGACAGCCTCAAAACCTAAACATCTGACCTCTGTGATTGCCAGCAAGGATTTTGCCACCAAGTACTAAGTCTAATGGGTCAAATACTTATTTCACTAATTGGAATGCAAATCAAATTATAACTTTATGACGTGTTTTTCTGGATTTTTTGTTTGGTATTCTGTCTCTCACTGTTAAAATACACCTACCATTAAAATTACAGACTGATCATTTCTTTGTCAGTGGGCAAATGTTCAAAATCAGCAAGGGATCAAATACTTTTTTCCCTCGCTGTATATAGCAAACCTTTCCTCCTAAAGGCGATTCAGACCACTAAGTGCAGACTCTCAAGCTTAACCAAACTGCAATTTATAAATAGAATGTATCATTATCCATCTCAATCAGGGCTGCCATCAGAAATTTTGGGGCCCCTGACAAAGCACAAGGTCTGGGCCCCCCCCCTCCACCCCTCCCCCGCCCTCCCGGCCCGCCCACGCCCTACCTAGTCCACTGACAATGATGCGGGACTGAATGTGGTGTGTATAGTGTAAGTGAATTAGAATGTGTGTAATGGATGTAGTGTTTGTGTGCATTAGACACTGTTTGTGCAGTGAATGCAGAGTGTGTTAGTGTAGCGGATGCAGTGTGTATAGTGAACGCAGAGTGTGTTTGAGTAGTGGATGTAGTGTGTGTACAGTGATGTAGTGTGTGTTTGTGTAGTGGATGTAGTCTTTGTATGTACTAGATGAAATGTGTTTAGTGGATGCAGTGTCTGTAGTTGATGTAGTGTGTGTATTAGATGCAGTGTCTGTGTATAGTGAATGCAGAGTGTTTCAATTTGTGGTGGATGTAGTGTGTGTACTGTGAATACAGGATGTTTGTGTAGTGGATGCTGTGTGTGTCAGTATAGTGAATCCAGAGTGTGTGCATAGTTTAGTGAATGCAGAGTGTGTGTTAGTGTGTAATGAATGCAGAGTGTGTGTTAGTGTGTAATGAATGCAGAGTGTGTGTTAGTGTGTAGTGAATGCAGAGTTTGTCAGTGTAATGAATGTAGTGTGTGTGTTAGTGCAGTGAATGCAGAGTGTTTGTAAATGTGTAGTGAATGCAGAGTGTGTGTTAATGTGTAGTGAATGCAGAGGGTGTTTTAGTGTGTAGCGGATGCAGAGTGTGTGTTAGTGTAGTGAATGCAGAGAGTGTTTGAGTAGTGGATGTAGTGTGTGTACAGTGATGTAGTGTGTGTTTGTGTAGTGGATGTAGTGTTTGTATGTACTAGATGAAATGTGTTTAGTGGATGCAGTGTCTGTAGTGGATGAAGTGTGTGTATTAGACACTGTCTGTGTATAGTGAATGCAGAATGTTTCAATTTGTGGTGGATGTAGTGTGTGTACTGTGAATACAGGATGTTTGTGTAGTGGATGCTGTGTGTACAGTTGATGCAGAGTGTATGTTAGTGTAGTGAATGCAGAGTATGTGTCAGTATAGTGAATCCAGAGTGTGTGCATAGTTTAGTGAATGCAGAGTCTGTGTTAGTGTGTAATGAATGCAGAGTGTGTGTTAGTGTGTAGTGAATGCAGAGTTTGTCAGTGTAATGAATGTAGTGTGTGTGTTAGTGCAGTGAATGCAGAGTGTTTGTAAATGTGTAGGGAATGTAGAGTGTGTGTTAATGTGTAGTGAATGCAGAGGGTGTTTTAGTGTGTAGCGGATGCAGAGTGTGTGTTAGTGTAGTGAATGCAGAGAGTGTTTGAGTAGTGGATGTAGTGTGTGTACAGTGATGTAGTGTGTGTTTGTGTAGTGGATGTAATATTTGTATGTACTAGATGAAATGTGTTTAGTGGATGCAGTGTCTGTAGTGGATGAAGTGTGTGTATTAGACACTGTCTGTGTATAGTGAATGCAGAATGTTTCAATTTGTGGTGGATGTAGTGTGTGTACTGTGAATACAGGATGTTTGTGTAGTGGATGCTGTGTGTACAGTTGATGCAGAGTGTATGTTAGTGTAGTGAATAAAGAGTGTGTGTCAGTATAGTGAATCCAGAGTGTGTGCATAGTTTAGTGAATGCAGAGTGTGTGTTAGTGTGTAATAAATGCAGAGTGTGTGTTAGGGTGTAGTGAATGCAGAGTGTGTCAGTGTAATGAATGTAGTGTGTGTGTAAATTTGTAGTGAATGCAGAGTGTGTGTTAATGTGTAGTGAATGCAGAGAGTGTGTTAATGTGTAGTGAATGCAGAGAGTGTGTTAGTGTAGTGAATGCAGAGAGTGTGTTAGTGTAGTGAATGCAGATAGTGTGTTAGTGTAGTGAATGCAGAGAGTGTGTTAGTGTGTAGCAGATGCAGAGTCTGTGTTAGTGTAGTGAATGCAGAGTGTTAATGTGTAGTGAATGCAGAGAGTGTGTTAGTGTGTAGCGGATGCAGAGTGTGTGTTAGTGTAGTGAATGCAGAGTGTGTTAGTGTGTAGCGGATGCAGAGTGTGTGTTAGTGTAGTGAATGCAGAGTGTGGTAATGTGTAGCGAATGCAGAGTGTGTGTCAGTATAGTGGATGCAGTGAGTGTGTTAGTGTGTAGTGTATGCAGAGTGCATGTTGTATTAGTGAATGCAGTGTGTGTATTGTATTAGTGTATGCACTGTGTGTGTTAGTGTATGCAGTGTGTGTTGTATTAGTGTATGCAGTGTGTGTGTTTGTGTATGCGGTGTGTTGTATTAGTGTATGCAGTGTGTGTTGTGCCAGTGTATGCAGAGTGTGTTGTGTTAGTGTATGCAGTGTGTGTTGTGTTAGTGTATGCAGTGTGTGTTGTGTTGACTATGCAGTGTGTGTGTTGTGTCAGTGTATGCAGAGTGTGTGTGTTGTGTCAGTGGATGCAGTGTGTGTGTGTTGTGTTAGTGTATGCAGTGTGTGTTGTGCTAGTGTATGTGGTGTGTGTGTTGTGTCAGTGTATGCAGAGCGTGTGTTGTGTTAGTGTATGCAGTGTGTGTTGTGCTAGTGTATGTGGTGTGTGTGTTGTGTCAGTGTATGCAGTGTGTGTGTGTGTGTTGTGTTAGTGTATGCAGTGTGTGTGTGTGTTGTGTTAGTGTATGTAGTGTGTGTGTTGTGTCAGTGTATGTAGTGTGTGTATGTGTTGTGTTAGTGTATATAATGTGTGTGTGTGTGTGTTGTGTCAGTGTATGTAGTGTGTGTGTGTTGTGTTAGTGTATATAGTGTGTGTGTGTTGTGTCAGTGTATGTAGTGTGTGTGTGTGTGTGTGTGTGTTGTGTCAGTGTATGTAGTGTGTGTGTGTATGTGTGTGTGTGTTGTGTCAGTGTATGTAGTGTGTGTGTGTTGTGTCAGTGTATGTAGTGTGTGTGTGTTGTGTCAGTGTATGTAGTGTGTGTGTGTGTTGTGTCAGTGTATGTAGTGTGTGTGTGTGTGTGTTGTGTCAGTGTATGTAGTGTGTGTGTGTGTGTGTGTTGTGTCCGTGTATGTAGTGTGTGTGTGTGTGTGTGTGTTGTGTCAGTGTATGCAGTGTGTGTGTTTTGTCAGTGTATGCAGTGTGTGTGTGTGTGTGTTGTGTTAGTGTACATAGTGTGTGTCAGTGTATGTAGTGTGTGTTGTGTCAGTGTATGTAGTGTGTGTGTGTGTGTTGTGTCAGTGTATGTAGTGTGTGTGTTGTGTCAGTGTATGTAGTGTGTGTGTGTTGTGTCAGTGTATGTAGTGTGTGTGTGTGTTGTGTCAGTGTATGTAGTGTGTGTGTGTGTGTTGTGTCAGTGTATGTAGTGTGTGTGTGTGTTGTGTCAGTGTATGTAGTGTGTGTGTGTAAATGTCCAATGAGGAGGGGGAGGGGGGGCATTTTAACATTATTTAAAAAAAAAAAATTAATTAAATTGTTTCTCCCCCCTCCCTGCTTACCTGTGTCTAGGGAGGGGGGAGATTCCATCCCCGGTGGTCCGGTGGCATGGTGGGGCCCCCCGGGTTCCCTGTTACCGCAGAGGGGGCCCAGGCAGCACACTGCTTCTCCTCTTCTCTCCTCCAATAACTCTCGCGAGACCCGCGGAGCGTTGCCATGGCAACCGGGTCTCGCGAGCGTTATTAGCAGGGAGGAGATATGAAAAAGCAGTGTTCTGCCTGGGCCCCCTCTGCGGTAACAGGGAGCCGGGGGCCCGGGGCTGCACACATAGATAGCGATATTCGCTATCTATGTGTGCAGAGAAAGAAATTGGGGCCCGAGCAGTCCGGTGTCACGGTTGTCACCCCCTGATGGCGGCCCTGATCTCAATGGAACTCACTGTATTTATTTCAGAAAGATAAAAGGTATAGTTACCCTTGCCAAGAAAATAATTTATGATTCTGCTTTTTAAACAGAATATTGTGGTTAGCAGATATCACTCTCACCAGTTAGCAGATATCACTCTCACCAGTTAGCAGATATCACTCTCACCAGTTAGCAGATATCACTCTCACCAGCCTAGTAGATTTCGATTTCGCTTTGGTATATAAATAATTGAGGTGGAATTACTACTTCCAAATGCAGTAATGTGATGTCCCAATGTGCCAATCAGAATGCGTCAGTAAAACAGTAAGTCAAACAATACTATGGAGCATTAAATGAATAATATATCAAATTATCACTTAAGTGAATTCAAACTGAATTTCAAACTTAAAGGGGCACTCCGCTGCCCGAATACTGGGAGGGTCACCTAATTAATGATGTATGTTTTCAGTATGGGGTGTATCTAAAGACAGCTTGCAAAAGCTGCGCATGTCTTGTCCAATCACAGACTTCCCAGTGCAGCTCATTGTGAAGTCTTTGCAAGGCAAATGCTCTGGGCAAGTGCTGCCTCTTGAGTTTAGCTCCACTGAGCCACACCACCAGGAAGTAACAGTGCCGATTGTCTGATTGACAGCTAGGGAGAAGTAAAAGGTTCACATAAAGCATGTCAGAAAGCTAAAGTGCTTTAGGGGTCTGAGGTGTCACTTTAAGGCCAAACTAACTGACCTGGAAGCCTAGCTGACTTAGAAAACTTTACAGGGTGTTATCACATTCAATTTGAATTAATAAGTATGTAGGGGTTAAAAACAATACCCCTCCATGTCTCATTAGAGATTTTGTTTGCCTTAAGCAGAAGCAATCAAGGTGAATAGTTAGTGTAGGTCCCACCTAAGAGGTTGGCCTTGACGTGGCAGGTGGCCATACATCTAATGGCCATTGAAGTTGAACTAAAAACCTCTATTTATATAAATATGTACAGAGATTTGAAATTGTGTGCAAGCAACTTTTTTATTGTATGCATTGGGGGTGAGTGCAGGACTTATTTTTGTGTATTTGCATAACATTTGAAAATCACTTTGAATTCTCACTTTAGGGAATTACTCTGTTAAAGTGGGCCCATGTTTAAAGGGACACTATTGTCAGCAGAACAACTACAGCTGGATATGGTTGTTATGGTGTGTATAGCATGTCCCTGCAGGCTTTTTAATGTAAACACTGCGTTTTCAGAGAAAAATCATTGTTCACATTGCTGCCTATGGACAATTGTGTATATAACCCTGTTCTCTTATCCCAGTTGATAGCTTGGAGCTTACTCAACAAATTCTGATTTTAATGAAAAGGCTAACGACTTCACACATACTCTAAATGTCCTCAAGGGTTTAAAAATCGGGTTAAAATTCCATACTGCAACTAAAACATCAGATCTTCAAGCAACAGTTATAGCTAAACATTTTACTGCTTGACTAGATGAAAAAAAAAGTTGTTGAGGTTATTTGGGATATATGTAAAACAAATTGTAATTGTGATGCTTCAAGCCAACAGAATATACTACAAAAACGTATAGGTTTAATTTTTCAGATTAGACAATCATGATTTATAGCTCTTTACCAAAAGTTGAAGGTATTACATCCAGGTTATAAATGATAAATGCAGGGTTCTCATTATTAAACTCAAACATAGAAGAACCATAGAAGAACTTCGGGTTGTTATTTGGTATCTTACATTATAAGTGGAAAGAATGGGAACAAACCAAAAATGAAAAAGTTGGTCATCACTTCCTTCCTGACAAGTATCTCCTTCTCATACTGCAACACAACTTGACAAGGAGTTTGCATGAGACTGTGTCTCATATATAAGTGAAATTGTTGCTAAACTAAATCAGGGAGAGACAACCTTTGGCACTCCAGATGTTGTGGACTACATCCCCATACCGCTATTACAGCCATAATGCTGTAAAAGCATCAGAGGAGATCCATGGCATCTGAAGTTCCGAAGGTTGCCTACACCTGTACTATATGATACCTACAGGGTTATTTGCTAAAGGGTGAACTTGTGAATCCAAAGTGAATACAAATTGAATTTAGAATTCTTGGCCAAAGTTGCCAAACTAAAAACATTTTATTTAATAACCCTGTTTGTGACTCAAACCGAAATTGAATGAAGATTAATGGAATGAAGATCAGTTACCAGTGTGGATTCCCTCATTGAGACAATAGTATATTCCACATAGTATGATAAAACACCTAATTCTAATTTAGTTTTCATTCCTTCTTATGCAATAGATACTGAACATGTGTAAATATTCTCAAAATCAATTAATTGGTTTCCAGGCCCACCTCTGGTGCACATGTAGATATGTAATAATTGTATCCACTTCCATTATTTAATATGCTCAAGCTATTTATTATTATTATTATTATTATTATTATTATTATTATTATTATTATTATTATTATTATATTATTTTTTTTATACCATTTCATATAAAAAGCTCATCACTTCCTTTTTGCCAGTGTGGACAGTAGCTGTTTAAATAGTTTGTATGTTTGCTACTTCAGGTTTCACTTGACCTTTACGCAGATTGAACTAAATGTATCTTGTTTCCTGATACCCTAAGGAACATTTGCGTGGGTTGAAAGTATCCCCTGATGCTGCATCAGTTTGGGTTAGCACTTTCTCTTAAGTGGCTTTCCTGTGAATTTGTTCAGACTATCACACAGACACATAAAGACACACACACACACACACACACACACTTACTATGTTTGAGATCTTTGTAATACAAGTTCAATACAGTTTTTATATTGAAATAAATGTATCATCTATCATTTGAAAAATGGCTATCAGTCTATTGAACTCTTTGCAATAAAATAAGTTCTCTCCTGGTATTCTCCTGCTATTTGTAATAGGGATCTGTTAATATTGCTTAGATATATATTAGGTCTAAATATTTACATCTCTACCCATACATGATCAATTAGATCTACAACGGGATGTACTAGGCAAACTATATGAAAATGCCATATAAGATTCCAGCAATGATCTAATGGATCCATGGATCTAATATATAAATCTCTACCCATACATGATCAATTAGGTCTACAAAGGGATATACGAGGCAAACTATATTGAAATGCTATATAAGATTCTAGTAATAATCTAATGGATCCATGGATCAAATGGATCTAATTGAATCTTTTGTTATAGCCATTGCTACAGGAGAACATTGTGGCCCTTTAAATTATGTAGTAGCCTATTGTGACTGTGACTACTTTAGTTAAGTTTACTTTGTTTGTCTCATTTTTCGACTATACAATGTGTTTTTGTTTTGCTTTGTTCTGGTTTATTCCTTAATTGGACTAAATGCCAATCTGTTTGGTGATGCACTAAGAAAATAAATTTGTGTTCTGTTTTATCAAAAGACTCAGAAGCTACTCATTTCTGTATGTTCTCTTAAGTTTGCATAAATCTTTTTTTTTCTCAGAACTGTCCTATCAAAATCAAAACAACAATACAAAATAGATCATTTATGCATCAACAACAATTAAGTGCAAAGCAACTCTAAAAATATCTATTTGCTCGCACGCATAGTTGCAAGAATCATATTGTTTTTTATTAATATTATTACATATTGACAGGTAATAGTCCAAATGTAAACGTGTGCTGCACTTACAAACATGAAAGCAAAAATGATAACTTGCCTACTTGAAGCACACACACATGCCACCTGGTGAGACCGACTGATCATTGGCCATCAAGATAAATGTTCCTTATACTGTGGAAGCAGAAGAAGGCTGGGGGCAGTGGTGTCGGTCACCAAGACTCAGCTTTGGGCTTAAACTATTGCAAAACAGTTTAACCGCTGAAGATATAATGGCACCCGGACAGTTGAGTCAGTTTAAGTTGTTATGGAGGTGGGAATCAGCATCCAGGAAAATGATTTAGTTTTAGTTTGCACAGTAGCAAGCATATACATTTATAGTTGTGAGTTATTCATTTGCTAGTAAATGGCCTTTGTATGAAAAAACTGTTTCAAATCCATAGATTATTTTGGAATGAAACCTAAATATCCTAGAATACTATTTTCATGATATCAGTATTGGGAAAACCATGCCAACACAGGAGGCATCAAAGCGTTTAACCCACTAAAGGACCAAGACTTTTTTTTTTAAATGCAAGCTCTTTGTGATCAAGATCTTTCTGGCAGTTTTCCCATGCAATTTACCCATTTCAGTTTAGGTGCACCCCTTCATACATACAAACCAAAACATCCCAAAATAACTTTATGTGATACTACTGGGAGACCATGCCATCATAGGATACATCACAGAGTTCACAAAGTACTTCATGTTATACTATTTGTTTATGCTCACTTCAGACAAATTTAAACAGTTTTGCACAAATTGGAGCCTTTAGTAAAAAACATAGAATTTGAATGTTCCATGTTTTTTTAAAAATGTATTCAGATATGATTTTTTGTTCTTTGTAAAGTCTTCACATACTTTACATTTTATTTCTCGTTTTTTTCTAAGTTTAGTAAATCAAGCTGTTTAACTGTAATTGCTGAAGATAAATACTCAATAATCCGGTGGTAACATAAAATATCCAGCATTGAATTAAAGTCTACACGTACTTTATCATGAAAGAGAAGCACCATGTAGTCGCTCTGTCAGAAACTAATCGCATTATACAAACGATTACGAGTGGAATCAACTAAAACATGTTTCGTTTTGCAGGATTCTCCTGTTTCCTTCCAATAAAAATAGCTAAATAATCATGACTGGTGCTTTAAAATGTATGTTACTGTAAATTGAGACTGTCATCTACAAGAATGTCCTAGAAAGATGACAGCTTGCCTGTAGCAAGCTGTCTACATTTGCCAAACTTTATACATGACTGGAATAAACAAAACAAAGTAAACTGATGAAAAATTGATTCTCTCCTTTTGTCTGTTTTTGCTCTGCTGCGAACAATGCATTTTCACTTGATAAGGTTTCAGAAATTAACAACACAGAAAGTCTGTGTCCTAATATATTGCAAGTAAACCCATTCTTAACAGGAGTGCACTATTATTCTAGAATATCAGAGTTTACTAGAGTATTGCATATGTATAACGTTGTATTTAACCCCTTAAGGACCAAACTTCTGGAATAAAAGGGAATCATGAAATGTCACACATGTCATGTGTCCTTAAGGGGTTAAAGGAAAAAGTAAGAGGTTGTAGGTTAACAAGCTACAAATTGTAAATTTGTTGGATTTATAAAGCAAATGTAATTGACAGCAATAATTTCTACGTTTCGATCCCAAGATTGGTTAAGAAGATTTTTCTTACCTGTAAACCCACTATCAGCATCTTATTTGCATGTTTGAATAGTTGAAGAGACATTATAAGCACAGAGACCACTTTACCTCACTGAAGTGGTATGGGTGCAGTTTCCCTGTCTTTGTGAAATATTGAATTTTTTTATCTCTAGTGACTGCGTTCCAGACAGCCACTAGAGGCGCTTCTTCTCCCTGACAGAGTTTTACTCCGTTAAAGGACGTTGGACGTTCTCACAACCTCAGGTTTGTATTCCTAATGCTATAGTGTTCCATTAATATTTAAAAAAAAAAATGTTAAATGAAAACTCAAATTCTTACTTTATTTCTTTAACCACTTTCTATTGAATTATGTTTGTTTAAAGGAAACAAAAAAAAAAAGCATAGATTTATTTGAAATATCAGATGAGTAACTAGACCAAATACTCAGGGATACAGCAATTTAGAAAAAGAATTTTTTTTTTCTTTCCGAGCATAATCACTAATTATGAGTTCCAACTTTAAACGCATTCAAGTTTTCATTTGGGGTACATCTACTAAAAAGTGATTTTTATTTATTTCGTACTAGGGCAGTGGAGTGTCCCTTTAAGAATATTGACTTATCAATCATCGAGTTGTTGCCGGAGGGAAACTCATAGGAGGCAGCTAGAAAAAAACCTCAGATTATCCAAATTGGACAAATGCTTGAAGCCATCTTTGCTTCCAGGTCTGCTATGGTGACCTAAATGTCCTAAGTTATTGAATAACCCTGCAAGTGTTAGCTTTAACATTTAGATGCAGAGGAAAATCCTTTTACTTACACTTATTTTCAAAATGTCTAAATATGCACTGTTAGGGAGCACTATATACCGCTATATACTTTTGTTATGGTAATTAATCACCAAGATACATTTTTGATTTGCTACGGGGGTTTGTTAAGATATTTAGTTTTATCTGTGAAAGGGCACATCTATTTCCTAGTTGGTGCTGTATAATAAAGTTTGCATTTGGCATTACTAAATTAAAGGATCACTATAGGGTCAGGAACACAAACATGTATTCCTGACCCTATAGTGTTAAAACCACCATCTAGCCCCCCCTGGGCCCCTCATGCCTCCATAAATATAGCAAAATCTTACTGTATTCAAGCCAGAAGCTGTAGATCTGCATGCTGTTTGCCTCAAAAAAAAAAAAAGCAGTCTGCTGACATCATCAGAAGTGGTAGCCTGATCCAATCACAGTGCTTCCCCATAGGATTGGCTGAGCCTGACAAAGAGGCAGATCAGGGGCAGAGCCAGCATGATTCAAACACAGCCCTGGCCAATCAGCATCTCCTCATATAGATGAATTGAATCAATGAATCTCTATGAGGAAAGTTCAGTGTCTGCATGCAGGGGGAGGAGATACTGAATGTTTGGATGCATTTTAGGCAGCCATGACTCAGGAAGGATCTCTAACAGCTATCTAAGGGGTGGCCAGTGAAGTTATCACTAGGCTGTAATGTAAACACTGCATTTTCTCTGAACAGACAGTGTTTACAGCAAAAAGTCTGAAGGGAATGATGCTACTCACCAGAACAAATTCAATAAGCTGTAGTTGTTATGGTGACTATAGTGTCCCTTTAAATTTATGGGAACTTGAAACCTGCACTGCTAATTTCAAACTTACATGTACTAGAACATGGTGTTTACACATTTCTAAATATATTATGGGCTGTCCTCAACTACCAAAGTACCATTTGCGGAATAAGTCATGCATGATACTTTTAAAATGAATTCATGCTCTTAGCAGTTCCATTGTGATTACGTTAAATTCAGTCTCACTGGACGAGTCATCTGTGCACTGTCCCCAGCTCAGTTAATTATTAATAATATTAGCAGACTGATTATTTTTATCTTTCTTTTAACATTCCCTACATGCGGCAGATCTAAAATGAGTGTATCATTCTGGAGTTAACTTATATTCAATGTAGATGTATTTTAATGCACTGACCAATGCTATAGTTGCTATATTTAATGTTGAAGGAGCCTTGAGTGCTGATGACTCCACAGCAACGTGCAATCCCTCCTACAGTTATCACAAACCAATAGTATCTTCTAAAAACATTAAACCATCTCATAAATAAAAAAAATCACAAAGCTCACATATACTACAACTAACCCATATAAAATACATGCATGGAAAATACTTACATATGGTGCTTGGAATTTTTATGCTCACACGCATTTATTTCATTTTATCATTTGTGAAAATAAGTTTTGCAATAGTACAGGGGTTTTTTTTGGACTGAAGATCTCGTGTGATTTTTTTTGACTTATGAGCTTGTGAACTGAAAATAATCATGAGATCTAAGGGATCTAAACATTTTAGTTAGGTATTCTAAAACAGCTTTATAATGGCCTTCCCACACTATGGCAGCTATTACATTTCCCACAGTATGCAGTATGAAGAAGAACACCGTGTTGTTTGGTTTAAGCCAACCAATCACGGTGCTCTGACAGCCAAGTCTTGAGAGAAGTTTTACTAGCCAACCAATCAGAGCACTTTTATTGATATTGCATAGCATGGGAAACTTTCCCATTGTCAGGATCGGGACAGGGATCCAACACGCAGAGTACAAATAGGTAGTAGGTACGTATACCGGACCTTAGAATGGCCGGACTAACGTAAGGAGTAAGCAAAGAATGGTCTAGAGGCAAGCCGAGGTCGAGGGAACGAGAGAGCAGGTAAACGAGAGACAAGCCGGGTCAAAAGGGTAACAGAGGTAAGCAGAGTAGAATAAACAAGCCGGATCAGAACCAAAGAGTAAAATAGAGGTAAGAGTGCTGAGTGACTAGACTAGCTAGAACCACGACAGGGCAATGCACAAAACCTCATTATATACCCTGGTTCCAGATAGATGATCACGCCCCCGACGAGTCCTGATTCGAGCTCAGGACTGATTGACAGGTCGGAACGGCTAATCGTCATGACGTCGGCTACTAGAGCCGCGTCATAAAAGGAGGCGGATCAGAGGCGTCCGGCGTGTAAACGGCCGAAATGACCGCGAGGAACGAGTGAGTCAGTTCTTCTGAGAGGACGGAATTCTCAGTATCTCACCTCCTCTGAGGTAGAGACAACAGGTACCCTGACACCCATGCAATGTAAAAGCTGACATAGTATGGGAAAGCCTTCATAAGGTCTTCAGTACTACTACTGCAGCGAACTCTTGTGGGACAAAGATGGATTCGTTTTATTGCATTGTGTCTTTTGAATTAGATTTTTGTCGTTTTCATATTTTTGCTAATCAGGTTTTGATTTTTGATTTTTTCATTAGTTGCATCACAAAATTTGGATTTTAATTTGACCTTTTTAGCTGAAGAGAATAAGAGTTCGGAAAAGGATTTCAGATGGTAAGTATAATTGCTTTTATGGGTATTAGTTTCATTGGCCCCTCCCTCACAGTTATTATGGCGAGGGCAGGTAAGTAGGGTTATTTATTGTTTATGGAGGGGTGGCTAGAAGATTGGGGATATATATTTCTTTTAATGTCTCTCACATGATACTCACAGGTGGGAGAATGGGGGGGAAGGGAGGGGACTATTTTACAGACATTGTCTCTGTTGATGCCTTCTCACTAGTTTTAAAAATTAAGTAGATATGTCGTCATCTGTCACATGGCAGATGAGAGCATAGCAAGGTTTAAACCTCCCTATAGTAATATAAAAAGAAACAGATATACAACAGTTTTCAGTTAGGCTTCTTCTTTTTTATGCTAACTGTGAGTATCCTATAGATGATATCATCCAGCATGTTCATAGTATTCCTGAAGTGTTCACCAAATCACTTACAGTTCAACAATTGTCAAGAACTGTCATGTTAAAAGGCCAATCCACACATATAAAGCACTTCGGCGTCTTAAAGTGTTTTATATGGCTGCAGTCTGTTATATTTAGGCTTATCAGCACATTTATCATTTCTGACAGAAATAAATCCCTGGCTGTCAATCAGGCAGCCAGGGATTGTTTCTTCTGCACCTGTTAGCTCCGCAGAGCTAATAGAAGCAGCAGGCACACTGGGGTGGTGCACACCTACCTTCCACTGTTCTCACCGAGCTGTACTACAGCTAAATAATACAGCTCATTGAGAAGCATAGGAAAGACCAAATTGTAGGTGCGCGCATGACTATGGCTCCACCATAGAGGCTTCTCAATTAACAAAATGCTGAATTAAATGCGTGCTTGTTTTCATTGGGGGAATATCTACTAAAAACTGATTTTTTTTTTCAGTAAAGTGTTATTTTAATAATTTTACATGCAAACATGTAAATTATTATTCCTCTGTCCTTCAACTTTTACTACATTTATAATAACACGATCTCACGTCATTTATTTCTAGAACTACACCTCTTGGAAAATAAATTATTACAGAACAGATTTTCTGACACGCATTTGTCAGTGTGTGATATTCTATAAATATATAAAAGCAAATCAAGCATATTCAGAATTGCAAATGAATATACTACATACGGTTTTTCATACCAGCCATATGGTGCACTGATGTTTCATTTATATTTCTGTTTCAGCAAATTTGCAACCTTAAATAATAGATGGGAGGTTCATCATTTGTTAAATAATCCATTTAAAAATCGAATTAAATCTAAAGTATCATATTATGGTGGCAGCAATTAATTTGCTTTTCTCTGTTTCCTAAAATATATACTGAAAATATAGCTGCGAGCAGCAATGTCGGTAGCGAGGCACAACAGCATGGACACAGCACATGTGTAAATATTAAATGTTTAACAAGTTTTAAAATGTTGAACATGAGAGAAGATATGATAGCATTATACAAATATACTTGGGCCAATACAAACTATTGTCTGGAAATCTATTCATAAGCAAGACTATAAATAGGAAGTGGGGTCACGCATTAAGACTGGAAGAAAGGAGATTTAGTCTAAAGCAAAGGAAAGTTGTTTTTTTTTACAATAGGAAAACTAAGGATGTGGAATTCTCTGCCTGAACAGGTGGTATTATCAGAATGATTACAGATTTTTAAACAGCGACTGGATGAATACTTGCAAAAACATAATATTCATGGCTATAATTTTCAATATGTGGGTTAATAGCTGTTTAATCCAAAGAGAGATCTGACCGAAATGTTTAAGTTTTTCCAAGTTTGTTGCAAAATTGGAAAACGCTTCAATGCATTTTTGCCTTCTTTTGGAACAGAAAAACCAAATGTTAGAAAGGCTGAACTTGATGGACACATGTCTCTTTTCAGCCCATGTAACTATGTAAAAAAAAACAGTCAATGAAACAGAACATTTGAAAAATGTACAGTGTTGGAAATATGAACTAAACTAGAAAACTTTAGAGAAATTACAAGGGAATTTAACATTTTAGATGAAAATAGTCAAACTTGAAAATTAGCCAAGATGGAGAATTATTTGATACAGCTATTTTGGTCTAAAATATGTATTCTCTCTGGAATCACTGAAACATTCTGGTTTTCTATCATACTCTGTGTACAACACCTACTAATTCAACATGCAGATAAAATATACCAATAGGAATTTGTAAGTGTGCTGTAATGTTTTTTTAACCTTGCATAAATATTTTAGCAAAGCTCAATGTTATTTTTCCAAAGCCAGTTAGGATGATAATGATTATTCCGAGGTTTAGCTAAAAAAAAAAAAAAAAAAAAAACCTTCAACCCTTTAATAATAACACATTTCAAGACATATTTGTGCATAAATGAAAAAAAGATTCTACGATTTGTCCATACGATTCCATATACTTTACAAATATATATAGTTACCACAAGGGTCTATATGACAATCTGGTCATAAACATTTTCTAATGTTTGGCTTCTATTGCATATCATTTATGAAAGGGATTACAATTCATGCTCTTGAAGACAAAAATTTTTTTTTTCTTAAAACTGGATCTAAACTTGTGATTTAATCGCTAAAAGAACAGTCTAAGCACCAAAACCACAACAGTCCACAGTTCTCATCCCCTTGCCCTCACACACACATTGTGAGTAGTTAAACTGTTATTGAACAGTTTGGGTTTTTCACCTGGGGTTTCATCAGAAGGAACCTCTGCTCCTTTCCTGCCATGCAGGGCTTAGCTCATTGATTGAAAGCAGCCAGCTGCAATCACTATATTTTTAGTGGTCCTATCAAAGTGTCGAAAATTGCTCTTCATCATGATTGTGATCACCAATCCCTGAGTATTTAACATGAGATTTTATAGGGGCCATTTTCACATAACTAAGAAGGATCAAAAAGCTAATGAAAACTATCAGAACGGTGAAATTGTGATAGCATCAACATCATAATGGCTTATCAATGGGTTTTAATGTGGAGATACACAATAACAAATGCAAGATCATAATTTCCTTAATGTGTAATACATTTATATTATTATTTTTAGCAATATTTACCACCTGCCATATTGATTGTCATCTACTAGCTGAAGATTTAACCTTTAACTGGAAACTGTTGTGGAAAACACAAGATTCAGGTACTCTTTAAATGTATTAGTACTTTGGATGAAATATATTTATATGCTCCCAAGGGTCAATTGGAAATCTAGGTACCATTATTTAAATATTTCTTGTAATTTTCAAAGTATTTATCTTTCACCCAACAGTTTCCATAATCAGTTAGTGCTCATCATATCTTGTCCACATGTGGCACCCATATGCCCTTGATTACTGTACAAATAAATTGAGTTTATACAGAATTAGGCATAACAACGTAAAAGATCAAATAGCATATAGTCAAAAGGGAGCTACAAGGGGTGAAACAACTCACATTGACTGGATGAGACTGTAGATCTCAGGGAACTTGTGATCTCCATTTAGGACCCTCTAGTGACAAGATGTGACCATATTGAATTTTTTTTTTTAAAGTTACTAAATTTCGCATTTATCTGCATGCAAGTTTGATGTATGTGCCCTCTACATTCGATAAGTCTATATTCTTCTGAATATATAGGTCTAAATGTATTTATGGTGTTTATTTCTAAATGTGGACAAAACAACTGATCAACACATGAAACATTTAAACCAGTTCAACATAAAGTTGCTTTTAAGAGATCCAAAAAATTGTATTTCTTGACCTGGAATTGCTTTGAACATTTTGAGAAATGCTTTTCCATTTCTGTTGAAATTGATGAGAGGTTGAAAAAATAAATAATATTTTAAGATTAATATTAGGGTCATGAATGCAATTTCACACAGATGCAATGTTGCCACTATAGAGTGATGTATGTTCACCCTTGAATAGAAAGCTCACAAACCCTAGAATATAATCTTGTAATTTTTATTTTTTACACTATTAGCTGTGAGTCAATTTAATTCTTGACATATGAGCTTGCCTTACCGTGAAATGAACTAACAGAGTATAAAACGTGTTTCATTTAGTGTTTTCAAAAGGATAAATGTTTTCCGTTTACTCATTGGTTTCAAATTACAACGACAACTCACTGTTCCAAAGCATACTTTGAAAACCTCAATAATTAAGCAGCTATCATTCCCTGCATCGTAAAGAAAAATATATAACCATACATGTACTAAAAGTGATACCCAACCATAGGCATTTAAAATTGTCAGTTTTGAATCCCAAAAGGCAATAAAGAGATGTTGTGGTTCTAAATATTCCAGGACATTAGTAATTGAAAGATAGAACATGACTACTTATAGATCAATGAAACAATTTTTGCTGAAATAATTGAAATTAAGTGGTTAACGTGTGCCTGCCATAGGCAACTTGACTTGATGTCTGTCATGATTATTTACCTCTCTTCCAGGCGTCCATGTGTGGAGCTGACTGCAGAACGCTCCTCTCCCCTTATGTGTTTTGGCGATTTTGATACCAGACACTTTGGCTCAGCCTCTTCTTATGATGCAATGCATATGCACTGATTTCATTACACTAATGACATAATTTCCATCACCCCCTTCAGTTTTGAACCTGTGTAAGCTGCGGCTTCTTCTAGTAGAAGGACATGTATGCACTGCCAGACATTATTGGATTGGGTAATAGAGTGAATCTCCAGTTCCTGTCAAATGACCATCCAATACATATGTGCTGTGTACTACAGACCCATTTAATTTAGATGAGATTGGTGCTTCTGCTATTGCCATGTGAGGCCATGATGTGTTCTCAGGGAGAGGAAATGAAGCCGCAGGATGTCACATGTGGAAGTGTTATCCAGATTCTGTTTATTTAAAACTACAAAGATTCACATACAACTGATACATGTACAAAAGCAAAGTTTAAAATATTTTTAACACTACTATATGCGTAATTGTTATGGCGCATGTAATACGCACATATTATTATTTTAGTCTCGTGGACTAATAATTGTCTTTACTTCTAAGCACCAAAACAACTTTAACTTAATTAAGTGGTTTTGGTGTATAAATTATGTCCTAGCAGTCTCCTTGCTCAATGCTCTGCAATTTAGGAGTTAAAGGGACAATGCTGGCACTATTACCTTTTCATATCATTGAATTGGTTATAGTGTCTGACACTGTTGCTCCGTTCACTGTAAAAATATTTTTGAGAAGTTTACTACTGATTGAGAGTGCCTGGCTTCCTATGGCCCTGCCATTGCTGGAGGTATGTCTTGGCAGAGTTTCCACACTTCCTTGTAGACACAATGACTCATACCTGCAATGGCACTGTGATTATGATTATTGTTATTATTGCCATTTACATAACAGATTCCGTAGTGCTTTACAATATTATAAGAGGGGGGATTTAACTATAAATAGGAACATTTCAAGAAAACTTACAGGAACGATAGGATTAAGAGGACCCTGCTCAAACGAGCTTACAGTCTATATGAGGTGGGGTATAAAACACATTATGAACGGAACTAGCAATCAACAGGGTAGGGTGAGAGTGAAGCAGAGCTGGATGAGAGAGTAAAGTGCTGCCCTTTAGGAGAGAGCAAGAGACAGGTATGTGAGGTAGAGGTTACTCTGGGAGGCCATAAGCTTTCCTAAAGAGATGGGTTTTAAGGCATTTCTTAAATGATTGAATGTGTGCTATGTTTATAAGATGGAATCTATAGGATTTGGCAACATACTGGATGTGAGGCGAAAATCAAGTATGACACCAAGACAGTGCCCTTGCAAGGATGGACTTATGTAGATACTACTAACTTGAAGGTAGAGCCAAAGAGGAGGATCAGAATTAGGAGGAGGAAAAACAAGGAGCTCAGTTTTAGAGAGATTGAGTTTCAGAAAGCAGGAGGACATCTAGTCAGAGATGGAAGAAAGGCAAGCAGTGATACGTTGCAGGACGGCAGAGGAGAGGTCCGGGGAAGAGAGATAGATCTGGGTGTCATCATCATACAGGTGGTAGTGGAATCCAAATGAGGTAATCCTTTTGGAAAGAGAGGCAATATAAAGAGAAAATAGAAGGTAACCAAGGACAGAGCCTTGGGGGGCTCCAACCAAGACAGTACGAGGGAAGGAGGTATTGTTAGAAAAGGAAGACACTGAATGAGCGTTGGGAGAGATAAGAGGAAAACCACGAGAGGACAGAGTTACAGAGACCAAGCGATTGAAGAGTTTGAAGAAGGAGAGCATGATCAACGGTGTCAAAGGCAGCAGAGAGGTCAAGGAGAATTAGTTTGCAGTAGTGGCCTTTGGATTTAGCTGCGATTAGGTCGTTAGTAACTTTTATAAGAGCAGTCTCAGTAGAGTGGAGAGGGTAGAAGCCAAATTAAAGTGGGTCAAGGAGAGAGTTTGAATGGAGGAAGTGAGACATATGGGTAAAGACAAGTCTTTCCAGAAGCTTTGAGGAAAAAGGGTGCAGGGATATGGGATGATATTTAGATGGGGAGGAAGGGTCAAGGGCATGTTTAAGGTCAGCAGGGACAATGCCAGAAGAGAGAGAGCAGTTGAAGATGCATGTTAAGGAATGCACAAGATAGGGGATAGAGATCTAAAAAGGTGAAATGGGATATGATCGAGCCGGCAAGTGGTGGGGCGAGAGGAAAGGAGAAGCGCAGCCACCTCTCATTCAGTAGCCGGGGAAAAAGTCTGAAGGGTAGGTAGCATGATCTATGTGTGGTTGAGAAAGAGAATGGCAAGGCTATAGGCTGTAAGGTTAGTTTGGGGGTGGCCACAGCAGAGCGAAGAAGATAGTTAAATGTGTCAAAGAGATGCCTGGGATTGCGGGAGCATGAACTAATAAGAGAGAAAAAGTATGACTGTTTGGCGAGGGCAAGGGCTGCGCTGTATGAACACAATATGAATCAATGATGGAGATAGTCTGCCTGGGTGCGAGACTTCCTCCAGGAGCGTGCAGCACAACAGGAGCATCTTTGCAGGTAGAGCGTTAATTTAGTATGCCACGGTTGGGGGCGTGTCCTCCTCGAGGTGCATGTTTGAAACGGGGCTGCAGCGTTAAAGGCAGAGATGAGGGTAGTGTTATATGTGGAGATGCCCAGTAAGAGACAGGAGGAGAAGGGATGGATAGCAGTAGTGAATCAATATCAGCTGACAGTTGCTGGAGGTCAATAGAATTAAGGTTCCTCCAGAGTTGAGGGGGGTTAGGCTAAGGTTGTTGGGTGAGGGGGTACTCGAGAGCAAACGATAAGAGGTGGTGATCAGAGAGAGGAAATGGAGTGTTGCAGATATTAGATACTGTACATACATAAGAGAAAATGAGGTTGAGGGTATTGCCTGCTACATGGGTGGGAGAATTAGCCCACTGTGATAGCCCCCCGAGGGAGGAAGTAATTGAAAGTAGTTTACAGGCTGCTGAGGTCAAAGGTGGGCTAATGGGAATATAGAAATCCCCAAAAATTAGGGATGGAATATTAGAAAAGAGGAAGTATGGTAGCCAGGCAGCAAAGTGGTCAAGGAAGAGGAGAGGTGAACCAGGTGGGGACGATAAATGAAGTCAATGTTAGCAAAGAAGGGTTTGAAAAGGCGAATCGAATACATTTTGAATAAGCTTAATATGGTCATCTTGCACTCTCAATCACAGCTGCCCATTACTGCTCAGGATAGTGCTTACTCATTAGGCCAAGTAGCACAAAGAGGATGGATGGTGGGTGACTCTTTGTTACCATAGTTTAGCATGGTGTATTGCTGAACTGAAGAACAACACCGGGGGGCTCCAGGCACTATAACAAGTTATAAGCAGGTGTTGTGCCCACAGTGTCCTTTGAAATCACTTTGTTTTTGCAGCCCTAGACGCACTTCCCATGACTAAGATTCCCAGTCTTCCTACACACTTCCTGTAAAGAGAGATCTAATTTTTAAACTTTATTATATAGTTTGTTTAATTTAGAATTTCTTATCAGCTGCTCTGTTATTTTTCTGTTAAAGTCTGCTTCATGCATATGATTCAAGTAAAATTAGCAGAGTGGGAGATAGAAATATCTAATGTACACACTGTGCTTTAAGATTTGATTGAAAATGGGAAAAAAATATTTTTATGGAGGATGTGTAGGTCACAGCCAAGGGAGGCATTGTTATGGCTACATAAACAGAAACAAAACTGTTATAACTTCAAAATGGCAGAGAAATGAGCAGCAAGACCAAAGGGCATGATCTATTAACAAAGACTGCTTCATTATGCTAACATTGTTACAGTGCTCAGAGTGTCCCTTTAACTACAGGTAAATAAAATTGTGCATCATCTATTGGTCATGTGTCCATGCAATTAGAAAGTTGTTGAATGTTTTGCTCCTTATACTGCAATTAATCTAATGTAAAACCAGCTTGCATTACATAGTTCTGACATAAAAAAGTATAACTCATTAAAAGGACTTTATAGTCACCAAAGCAAAATTAGCATAATCACGCAGTTTAGAGTATCAGAGTATAGATCATTCCCCTGCATTTTCACTGCTCGAGTTTTCCTTTTATGAGTTAAATTACTTTGTTTATGTGGATGTAGCCACACCTCCCTGCATGTGACTTACACAGTCTTACTAAACACATCCTGTAAAGTGAAATATCATTTTTACACTTCTATTATAGTCTGTTTAATTTAGACCTTTTATCTCATGTACTGTTAATAGCTTGCCAGACATTTCCAGAGCCTACTGTGTGTGGTTAAAGTTCAATTTAAAGAGCAGAGATAAAAACTTCCAAAGCAAGTTAATATCTGATTGAAAATGAAACCATTTTTTCATGCAGGCTGTGTGAGTCAAAGCCAGTTGAGGTGTAGCTAGGGCTACATGGACAGAAACAAAAGTGATTTAACTCCTAAATTGCAGAGAATTGATCAATGAGACATGAGGCATGGTATATACACTAAAACTGTTTCATTAAGTTAAAGCAGGGGTCCTCAAACTCCGGCCCCCCAGATGTTACTAAACTACAACTCCCATGATTCTCTGGCTATCTATGTAATTCATGAGAGTTGTAGTTCAGCAACATCTGGAGGGCCACAGTTTGAGGACCCCTGAGTTAAAGTATTTTGGTGACTATAGTGCCCTTGAACACTACATTGATTGTTATCTATCAAAGTATTCTGTTCTAAAAAAAATATCTAAACTACTAAATTTTGTAGTGTCACCATGGAATTCAGTGAAGCCAGCTGGCATATTCCACTGGTGACCCATCTCCTTTTATATTTTAGCACCATGTTTTACAGAATACTTTAATAAATAACCCTCAATATATTGTGCACTTTGCTTACCTAACACTAAATGTAAAAAACACATAGTGACCAATGATTATTGTTATATGAATTCCTTTTACCAAAAACACACTGGGCACACCAGTAACACACATTGTCAATCAAATTTAGTCAGACAAATTAGAAAAACGTCTACAAATTCAACTTAAAGTACAAATAATGAATCATGATTGCTTAGTTCCATTCATTTGTTAATGGTTATTGTACACATTTGTTACACTGCTCTATAAATCTACATAATGCAATTTAAACTGTTCATATAATGGTCTCTGTGAAAAATATCAGATAGGTTTTGAGCAAACAGAACTTTTTTTTACATTTCTTTTTTCTAACCTGCATTGTCCAATAACACAATATACAGTGGGACCTCGGTTTACAAACGACTCGGTTAACATAATTTTCAGTTTACAAATGAAAATCCATTGAAAATAATTTCACAATACGAAGCAAGTTAACCCAGGATGCATTGCACCTGGGAGGTTTATAGCACTGCCCCCTGCATGCTGGAGCCCCGCCACGTCAAGTGTGGAGGTGTTGGAGGTGTTGGAGCGGATTTTGCATCGAGTTTTGGAGCCATTCTGGAAATTGTTTGCTGTTGTTTTGGGACTTTTTGGTGTATTTCTCAAGCTGTGGAAAGGTAGGGAGCTGAGCTTCGTGGTTAGCATGCCTTTTATTGTGTGTTCTGCATTGTGGGTTTCCTATGGAAAACCGCGTTTCGGTTTAGAAATTTTTCGCAACAAGAAACGTCCCCGAGAATGCATTAAATTCGTAAACCGAGGTTCCACTGTACATGTCTTCTGGTAGCACATCATGTTAGCTGACAGTTTTCATGAGTAAAAAGATGACAAGCCTTCAAGCCCCATAAAAGAGAACTTTGAAATCAGTCCCCCACCTCTATACTTTACTTCTTACAGTGCTCTGTTAAACTAGTCATTGGTCAAGCTATTTCCTGGACTAGACAAGGCTCGCGTCTGATTATTTTGTGTGCTGGATTTTGCACAAAAAGAAGGAACGTTAAACATAAGTGATCTGTTATCATATAAAATATTTTGGTTTGGAGTATTTTTATGTTTTAGCTATAAAATGCTTAAAAAAGGAATGTGCCAGTTTTAGCCCAGATTGTGCCTTCAATTCAGGTCCCTGTTAATCTACTAGATAGCACCATACAAAATGTTATCATGCATCTATACAAAAACTTCTCACTCAGCTCTCCCTCCAACTATTTTTTCAACTATTTTCTTAATGTCGGCATGCACTACAGGGCATGATTGACAGGCAGACCAATATGCGGTCAACATTAGATACACAATATTTTAATCTTGGTTAACAGCTCTCTTATGTAATGCAAAGACCCACCTTTCTCCTATTGCTTCTTCGTGGCACTACAACAATACGACTTGGTTTTTCAAACATCATTCTGAGGTTGTCTAGAGGGATTGGGAAGCGTTCAATTTTGCGGGATGCCTGTAGATCCTCTTTAACCACTGTCTCCCCAGCATAACTATGTGGTTGTGAAATGGATGACTGGGACGTCATACTGTACTTGGGTGACTGTGTCTAGATTTTATTTGCCAGTACAATTAAATATATTTAAGTTCGATTTGCTGTATGCTTGATTTTCAGAACTGCTTCAACTATCATTGGATGATGTGTGAATCATCAATTTTATTTTTTAGTCATGTCTGTATTTTTTCACTAGTGCGTTCCTTGTTACTAACTCTTTAGAGTTGTGAAATTAGGCCTTCAGTAGCTCTTGCTTTTCTTTCTTTATTTATTTTTCAGCCACTTTCCATTCACTTTCAGGTCCAAATGACAAAATGTCGATGGCAGTAGGTTCTACTTTGGCAGCCTCAAGTGAGGCCCTGGCAAAAGATCTTCACCGGAGCAGGTTGCTTCTGCTACAAGCAGTCTAAGCTTGAGAAATGATTCATAACTTTGGAGAAAGTTGCTACTTGATGAGACTATTTGGATCACAAAACATCAATGAACCTTAGACTTGTTCCCACATTCATAGATTCCTACAGAAAAACATTATAAGATAACTTTTTTGAAGGTCAGATGGAAAAAAAAAACAAGTATACACATGAAGTGCTCACACTTTTATGATTTACAGCTTTTTGAAAGCTTAAAAGTAAGTTTTTATTCTAAAGGTCAGATGGGTTGAGAATGCTGACGTTCAAAATGAATTTACTCTGAAAGTTTCTGGCATACAACATTCAAGATTAAATGTGTAGACTGTTAATGACATCAGGACAGCTTCTCCAGAGGACCAAGAAAATCTCCAAGAAAATGTATGTCTCTCACATTCTTTTGATCTCCAAATCTCATATAAAAAATACATTTATGTATCTAAAAGGTTTTAAATAAAAAAAAAAAGTAAAACATAATAAACTACTTCTCCATGTTTAATCTAATTGTTTGTAGGAGAGTATAGAGTAATAAAAAAACCCTGAAAATAAACCAATATCATTTTTCGATCAATGCAAGTTGTTAGATCCAACAAGATCCAAAGGTTCTAATTTTCATCACAAGGAATTAGAATGTAAAAATAATAAAACAAATGCAAATATGATCTCTAACCCAAATTGTACACAAGGTATTTAGCACCACTGAAATGTGTACGTTCAACTGCCAAAGGCAAGGTGAGTCCTACACTAACAAAAGAAAATAGCCAAACAAAAATAAATCACTATCCTACAATGATATGACCGGATGAAACAGTGGAACTCTTGTGGAAGCTTAGAAGCATTTATTTATATCTCCATCATCCAGTTGGCTTTTCCCTGTAGTGTGACTGGCTGCATGTAAATATAGCCCATTACTGTACTCAGGACCAGCAGATGTTTATAAATGATCTCGCAAACTGTAAGAATTACCATTTTAGGACTCCTCTAGCCACTGAAATAGAGAATTATTTTTGTTTATTTTTTGTAGGTTTTTTTTGCTTTGTTATTTTTTTTATGTTGTAATTTTCTTTTTTGTTGCATCAATGAATTTCTATTTTTTTTTTTTATTTTATTTTTTTTTTAATAAGGTCCCTTTTCATGTCCCAAACATTAGAAATCAGAGCACTGGTGACAATGCAACACATGTTAAGTATATTTGAATACCACCCTCCTTTACCATCAATTTATAAAGGAAAGTGATAAGGATGGTAGAAATAAGTGTTTTTTTTTTGTTTGTTTGTTTTTGGAGTGGGTAGCAGAAGTATTATTACTTTAGTTAAAGGGTTACTCTAATTTGTTTTTTTTTTGTTTTTTGTTTTTTTCTCAAATTACTTTATTTTCATGTAATTTGGAATAACAATGTGAAAAATAACACACAAAAAACAAACTATTAGCCATTTATATGCAAAAGGATTCCACATTGATCATTTTAACATAACATGCAAATGGTCCTTTCCCTGGATCTACCCACCCAGTTAACTGTAAATGCTAGATAACGTTTCATACATTTGACACAACTGAATAGTTTTACTAAGAAAAACACACTTACCGGTACTTCAGCATAAACTAATTAGTTTTTTTTAAATGTATCTTTTCTATTTAAAATCTGATTTTGGCTAATCATTATGTCCCCCTTAAATTATGTAACAAAACCTACTCTAGAAAGTTTTTTACTTCCCTGACGCACTGCCTTCCACACCTCCAGCTTACGTCACCAAGGAACTCATGCAGTCCAATAAAAGGAAGAAAAGTCTGATCGGACCATTTCACTGGCTCAGAGCCAACAAGGGAAAGCAGAGCGGAACATCATTTTTTAATTAAAAAAAAAATAGCAATATTAATGGTATATGTTGGAGGGAAGGTCTGAACTCAATAAGCAAAGGAAGGAGGAAGACAAGGGAGACAAATGCTTGCCCTTGCCCACTCTGCCTGCAAGGGAGAAGCTTAATACATCTGTATAAATGCGCGTGTAAAAGCAGAAGTGGTCATAGTGATTGGAGCAACCCTTTAAAAAGTGGTGCACCCTAAGGGGTGCTGCAAAGTTTTACAATGGCCTTTGAGAACCTACACTGTATTTTTTTCTGGGGGGATTGTGGATATTTTGTTTATTCTCACTCCAGATATTAAAGAATTATTAAGAATCCAAGTTTGTATTTTTTTTTTCACAAAGTTCTTTTGCATGTACTCTAATAATTTATTTAATCTCTCGTAGCCTCAGCTTAAAAAAAACCTAAGTTTTTGGTATGGGGTTTAAGTGTGGTGTTCACACAAGCATCCTAGCTAGATTGCTTAATGGGCTTGTATTTCACTGATCTTAATTTTTTTTTATATAGATATATTATTATTTTACTCAGTCATTAGATGTTCTCCATCGTATTTATTATTTGCCATAGACCTCAAATAAATTTAACTGCTGCAGTTGCACAGAAATTATCCCGCTGTGGTCTGTTTCAGTTGACACTTACAACTTGAATAACAAATAATATATGTGTCTGCTATTTTATAACTCAAATTAACATATTTTAGTAAATATGCAAACAAAATGCTGAAATGACTAAATCCAATTTATTTGATCTATTATTCTTTTATCTCGCTCTGACTGTGTATTCATATATTTTTCCATTCAAATAATTATGCTAATGGGTAACATAAACAGTATATATGTTTATATATATGTTGTATGTGACATGCAACATGATTACCTAAAATAATTATTTTAATAACAGGATTATATTATATACAAGTGGTGGAAAACAATGCATACAATAACTGCCATATCAAAATGAGCAATGCCCATGATGTATTTATGCACAGCAAAAATAAAGAATTAAAAAAATAATAATAATAACTGCCATATTACATAATACAAATATTTAATTTGTTCTAGGGATGTTTTTTTTTTATATATATTATATATAGCTCCACTGCACTGTTTTAAAGAAAATAAATAGGATACTGTATGTTTTATAATTAAAACAATCCAACTTTTTGTCAGTTTTACTGTTTTGTTGTACTCATTTATTGTTTTAATAATATGGGTGTATAGTAAAATGCTTTTCTTATTCTGAACATACAAGTTATGTTACAGCACCTGGAAAGTGGTAAATGAGTTTATAATAAAAAAAAAAACCTCAGATAATGGTAATTTTATTCTACAATATTTTAAAGTTCTTAATTAAGACTAAGAATAATTAAAAAAAAATACATTAGGAAATCCAATTGCACAAAACTTAAGTCTACTCGGTATTTATAAATGTGTTAATTACTTTGGGGGTTATTAAGACATAATTTAATTTTACTAATAATTAGAGATAGTAACAAAAAGTAAATAAATAATTTAAATATGGATACATATAAGCTTTTTATATAAGATATAAGATAGCCTGGTTTCTCATTTAAGTAGTGCTAAAATAATGTTCATTAAATCCAAGTGCATACATGCTTTAACATTTTTTACAAGTATTTTTTTTTTTGTCATTAACAGGTGACTGAACGTCTTACACATCACAGTTAAACTACCAGTATTGTTATATTTTCTGTCTGGAAAGGCTATTTCTTTATTATAGAGTCTCATGTGCGTTTATCTTTTGAAGTCGAAACTTCAAAGATAACAAATTAAAGAGTTTCGCCAAGCTCGAGTCAGTACAGTATCACATAAATAATTCATAATTATTACACAAAACAACAGTAGTTTTGTGCCCGAACTTATTTAAAATACAATATTTATCACTGTGTGAATAAATATATAATAAGAGTAAAGTTGAGGTTAATAAAAATAAAGAAATGAAATAGACAACTCCATAAAAAAAAAAAAGGACAGAGAGACGTACCTCCTGAACCTGCTTCTGAAACATCACTTTCAGCAAAAGCCTCACGTAACACTAAACATGACCAAAGGTCTTACACTTCCGGTTGGTCCGCCTTCCTCGGTCTTGCTAATAAATACACTGCATGACGGACATGTATTTGATATGAGGTGAAAGACATAGAATCTCCTATATCTACCTAATGGAAATATATTATTTAGTGAGTCATGGCGGGGTAGTGAACTAAACTTTCTGCTATATGTTACCTCTAACTGAGTCAACTGATCAACTTACATCACCGAGCTCAGTGTGGAAATCTAGTGAATGCATCTTGGGTTTCAAGGCTTATGTAGATGGAATGAAGCCCATTCTTACTAATATGATAGAATTATATGCTTGAAAGGGTTTTTGCTTTGTGTGAATTTCACAAACAACACGTTGCAGCTTCAGTATCACAAGACAATGCCACCGACATGTATTTTATAAAGATCCTGTCACAGCTGTTTTCCTTGATTCAATTGATACCTTACAAGCTTTACATTCACATTAACAGCCCTCCAAGTGGGATACATTATTAATGATTTGAATCATAAAATTTAAATTAATTACTCTTGCTCTGGCTGGTAGAGTAAAACACGGCTCCATTTTGTAATTCGTTATTTTAGTTTGTTACCCTTTAATAAAAATGCAGTGACACTTCATAAGAATGAGTTACATTACTATGAATTATATCAATTATTTGTCAAAATATGCAAGTGCCATGGTAAACATGGTTACCATGACGAATTGGGATACATATCCCTATAATGATGAGCAATCGTGTTATAAATGGACTGGGTTTTATTTTCTTACCCCAATATAAATCATTGCTTTGAATTCCTTTAAAGAGCAATGAAAATAAAATAAAAATTGGTCAACTAAACCCCCACCCAACCTCGTCTCTAGCAATGGACATCATCTATCTAAAAAAATCATTTCCCAGCCAAGCTCTGAACAGCCTGCCTGCCTTGAGCAAAGGGACAGTAAATGATGTAACCCCTCCTTCCCTGGCCTCACTATATGAGAAACTGTACTGATCAATGTGCACCGGACGTCTAAACAGCATATGTAGGGGATGCCAGATATAGGGAGAGCTGTGGGCGCACCATAGCACAGATGTTTTTAGGTAACTGCAGCTGTTTATGCTTTTTGAAACAGTAATACCTGGTTCTAGTTAGATGCATTTATTACATTTATTGACATCACATCATATATATTTAGATCATGCTGGTTGCTGGTTCTCAAGGAACCCATTATGGGGGAGGAGGGGATGGAGGCTGAAGGCCTAAAATTTGGGCTCATTAGTTTTGAATCTGTACAGTTGTGGTGGGTGGTGGCAAAGGGATATTAGTGCTTTTTTTAATTTTTTTTTTTTTTAATTATGCAATTTTTAAAGGGCAATTAGCACTATAACCACTTCAATTAATTAAAAAGAGAATGGTGCTTTGAGTCCATAAAGCTGTTTCCCCCTTTTCTGTCAAATCATCATCTTACCATTTCACAGGCACGCAGATTCCCTCATTATTCAAGACCCAGCTGTGAATGCTGATATGCTTTATGTCCTCTTTTTTTCATTGTACAAAAGGGCAGGTTTCAATAGAAATTGGCACTTTTAAGAACTGACTTTGTTACACCCCTTGGCTGTCAATCCTGGTTTCGTTAGCCACGTGGAGCTAAACTCAAGAGGAAGGCAATTGACCAGAGCACCTGTGTTGCAAAGAACTCTCACTGAGCTGCACTGGGAAATCTGTGATTGGACAGCTACAGAAAGTCAGGGCTGGGGAAGAAGGGACGGGCTTGCAAAATGTAGCAGAAAGAGATCTGCAGCTTTTGAAAACTGTATTTAGATATAACGGAATTATGAATTGCATGTATGGTTTCATTGGGGGCATATCTATTAAACAGTCTATTTAAAAAAAAAATTGTATTTGGGCTGTGTAGAGTCCCTTTTAATATGTAGATTTATCTGGTTACTAGTGCTATATTAGAAATAATTACATAAATAACTATTCCTCTACAAAAACTTTATTTACTATCTCTTAGAAGACGTGCATGTCTCAGATATGTCCAAGCATTTTATTGAATCCCACTGTGCTACATTGCAAGTTCTTTATTTACATTTCACCACCCATAATCCCTTGTTGCGTGTACCAACTCATGCTTGTTAGGATTTTGTTATTTAAGAAGCATTTGGGATGTAAAACATGTAAATGTGCTCATTTGTGAGTTTTATGTTTAATGCATTTGAATCGTTATCCATTTGTACCCACACTAATCTGTTTTGTAAAAAAAAACTGCATATAAATTGGTTGCATAACAAACTGCTTCAAAAATAGAATAAAATCAAAGATAATGCTATTTCAGTTTCATAAGTTAAATGAAAACATGAAATTAAATTGTCCAATGCTTCTTCGACTGTCACTCATTTAGTCTGAACTGCATTAACCATTATCTAATAATACATGAATCTTAAAAAGTAAGAAATTTTTTTCTTGTTTTAATGAGCAGATTAAATCACAAATAACCAGCCTGTGGAAGTACAGCTATAGAGCCCAAAGTAATGTTTTCTCTTATATGTAACTACCGTAATCCATATTTAAAAACAGAGGTTATTCATATTCACCACCAGTGTTATTCAATAAAACAGGAATTAACAGAAAATGTTCAGATAAATGCAGCTTTTAGGTCACGTGGTCACGATTATAGCATTCAGGGCTGTGTTATTACCTTGTATCAGTAAGAGTCCCACAAATATCACTTTTATTCAGCCTCAACACATATCTGCTTCACTAACTGATTCAACACAAAATGGTTTCCAAATGTCACACCTAGACCTAGATAATCCAGGGGGGCATGTCCTGGTGTTCTTAAAGGGACACTATAATCACCAGAACAACTCCAGCTTAATTTCTAAAGGCAGTGTTTACATTACTGCCTAGTAACACCTCTACTGCCAGTCACTCAGATGGCCACTAGTGGTGTTTTCAGTGTTAGTGTTGCACAGTGTGCAGCATTGGCGTTTAGCATCTCCATGCTCTGCATTAAAGGGCTCGAGATTCCCCATAGAGATAAATCGATTCAATGCATTTCTATGAGGAGATGCTGATTGGCGCAGTGCATTGTTTTGTCACCCATGCGCAATAGACTCCCTTTCCTATGAGAAAGCATTGGATTCGCTGAGATTGTCAAAATTGATGATCTCAGCCACAGAGGTCGGGTGAGGCGGGGCCAGCCACAGTGAGTCTGTCACTGTGCTTGAAAAAAAAGTTGAGTAAATTCACCTTTTTAGTGTAAAGAGAGGGGGCTGGGGACCTAAATAGTTATTTTACCATTATAGTGTCAGGAATACATGTTTGTTTTCCTGACACTATATTGTTCCTTTAAAGCTGTTGTCATCTCAACACATACACACAGGCAGTTACACCGTACATAATCATACACTGGTCCATACACACACTAATACAGACACATTGAAACACACATACAGATGTACTCACACATGCATTATACAGATACACTGTAATTAAATTATCCCTCTCTATTCTTCATTTTGCTGCTCACTTTACTCAGTAATAGATATAGGGACAGAGGCTCAGTTTTCTGTTCCTACTGATGAAACATCAGCCTAGGACCCTTTAGGATATTAAAGGTGTTATGACAATAGTGTTACTTTTTAGTGATTAAAGGAACACTGTAGGCACTATAAGTACTTGTTGAAGTTGCTACAGTGCCTTCAGTCCTACCCCCAAAATATTATATTTTAATAGTTTAAATGTACAACTTCAGTCCATGCCTCCAAATCCTCTGAATAGGAGAGCCAGGGATGTTACTTCTTGTGTCTCATGCCCATTCTTATCGTGACTTCACATGCACAGTGCAATCATGGCATGCAATACTTCTCTATGGCAGAATCACAGGTGCATTGTGACAAACACTGCGCATGTACCTATGTTCCCTGATGCTCCTCTTTGAGGCTCTCCGTTAGAATGACCTGACGCAAAGTGAAGACCGCAACAGCGCCGATGGAGACTTAGCGCAGGAGGGAGAGTGAGTGAAATTATTTATTTTTTTCTTTTAAAGCGGTACTGTCACCACTACCACCCTCCTCCGCAAAATGAGTATTTCACAAAGATAAAATCTATATGAAATACTAATACTGCCTGTGTTAAAATTTCACTTTTTCCTCCACCTGACATTTCTAGAGACTGGACGGAGCTACCGCTGTGTAGAAATGACATCGATGTCACCAGTGGTGGGTGCAGAGATACTGTATAAGGTGTAACTTTGGAGCATTCCAATACAGATACGTATTCCTAGCACTATAGTGTCCCTTTCGACACACAAACACTTCAACATCTTGCCATGTTGGAAAGAAAACTGAAGCTAAGTTAGAGTTTAAATACTAAACTTTAAATTGTAGCAAATTGTAACGTGGGAGATAAAAATCCATGCCAAAATTGCTCGTCTGGAAAAAAAATCTCCAACTCAACTATAGTTGCAGCTTGGCTAGTTTGTAATTTGTTTTTTAATTCAAAATGGATGCCCTCAGCCAATCTAATGCTTTCCTATCTCTTGAATGTCTTATCCCTTTGGCCCCTTTGTGCCTTACACCCCACTTTAGTGTGTCTCCTACAACCCCTCTGTATTTCTTACTTCCCGCCACCCCTTTCTGTCTCTTTCTTCCCCCCGGCCCCTATCTATCTCTCTTTTTCTCCCACATAGCCATAGATACAGGCAAAAATACATACATGCACAAATACACAAACTTACAGTCACAAAGATATACACACAGTCATAAAAGGCACACAATCAAACAAACACAGTCATACAATCTACACATACAGGTACATTGTCGTACAAACACAGAAATACATTCATACAGACACAGGCACACACAGAAATACAGACACAGACATAAAGAAACATAGAGATAGGCATATAGAGACATACATACACAATGATACAGAGACATACATACACAGACAGTCATAAAGAGACATACAGACAAGGCATACAGAGACATACATACACAGACAAGCAAAGAACCCTGCACACTGATACCGTGTAAATGCTCCGGCCATCCACAGTGGTGGATGCTCCGTGTCAGGTGGACATCGCTGGATCCACCAGTAAAGTCTCCAAAAGGAATACATGCAGGCAACACTCCAATAGTAAGGATGGTATATTTATTGGTAGGTGAACCACCCCATAGAAAGTGTGACGTTTCAGCTCATGCAATAAGGCTCTGCTGAGCCGAAACATCGCACTTTCTTTGGGGTGGTTCACCTATCAATAAATATACCATCCTTACTATTGGAGTGTTGCCTGCGTTTATTCCTTTTGAATACATACACAGACCGTCATACAGAGACATACAGACTGTATGTCTCTGTATGACGGTCTGTGTATGTACACAGGATGGCTAAAAGATAGATCCCCATCTGTCGTGCAACTTCAACAATGCTTTGAAAGCTGGGGCTCTACCGATTCCCCATGCTTGCAGGATTGTATTTAGCACGGAGCAGTATTTGTGTATTTGACTAAAAGCATGTGTTTGTATGGAGTATATTTGTATGATTGTAGGGGTGTGTTTGTATGTAGCAAGCATGCATTTATGTGCAGTGTTGGTTTTTGAACGCAGGTGTCTGTTTATATATAATTTTGGTGTCTGATACAGAGGTGTGTTTGTATGTAGTGTTGACATTTGAATGCAGGGGTGTGTTTGTATGTTATGTTGACGTTTGTATGCAGGTGTTTATTTGTGTGTAGTGTTGGTGTCTGAATGCTGAGATATATGCACATATACACATACACTGCCACACACGCACACACTGTGATACACATACACAAACATACACACACTGACACATATTCAGATAGAGAAACACACAGATACATACATATACAAATACACACAAACACTGACAGACATACAGATACACACATACACAATTATAGACAGACAGACAGACACACACACACTGACAGACAGAGACACACACACACTGACAGACAGACACACACACACACTGACAGACAGAGACACACACTGACAGACAGACATATACACACGCACTGACAGACAGACATATACACACACACACACACACTGACAGACAGACATATATACACACACACACTGACAGACAGACATACACACACACACACACTGACAGACATACACACACACACACACTGACAGACAGACATATACACACACAGACACACTGACAGACAGGTTCAGGAGGGTGGCTTACCTGGGATCCAAAGTGCTGCCTGAGGAAGTTGGGAGTTGGATGAGCTGGTCCTGCCCAGCCCCCCTCCTCTCTGCCTTCTCCTGTTTCAGTCTTCTTTGGAGGACATGACTTCCTCCCCTCCGATAAGAAGGTGGCCGGTAATAGCTCCGCCCCTGCAGGGCGCCAGCCGTGCTGTGTGCTACAGAGGGAGCAGGGATATGACGTGTTCATATCCCCGCCCCCTCCACACAGTCCACGGCACTGCAGGTTGGTGCTCGGCCATGCTACAAGAAGTGACTGGCAGGAGAGGGGAGCTGTGCGCTTCCCTCCTGCCGGCCACCCGGACATTTGCGCCCCCGGGCCGGTGCCCCCTAAGGCAGCCGCCTGTGCTGCCTTATGGACGCGCCGGCCCTGCACTGAGACACATGGGGCACTGCGACATTGTGATACTTCACAGGACACTGCTGTTAGGGGTATGGATTTACTTGAAAGATGAAAGCATAAATTAGAGAGAGATTAGCATAGAGTGTGTGTTTTCTCATAGCTGCATCCTATGAGTTTCCCTTCAGCACCACTTCCGCCAGATACATGATGATTGGTAGGTATTACTGTTTTAGTGTTTTTGGTTGATAAGATTCTGTAATTAGGCCCCTCATAATTGTCAGCACCAGGCCCACTGTGCTCTTAATCTGGCCCTGCATTCACTCACACTTACTCCATACAAAAACATGCTTACATTCAAACACACAAACACTGCTCAGTGCTAAATACATTTGAAAAAAAATTTGTTTGTTTTTTACCTTTAAAGATGAAGGTAGGGACAAAAATAGGACACGCCCGGGTGCCAAATGCTCTAGGTACGCCCCTCCATGAGTGCATAGAGACAGGAAGTCATGATACGTGAATAGACATACACAGAGTTCAATTTAGACTTTGGCAAAAAATCTTGTTGCTCATGTTATGGAGATGCAAGGGGGTTTACAGAATATCAGCAGATCAGAGGGAAGAGACACAATGAACATAAAGGGAGACAGAGGAATAGAGTGATATTTAATGTCTCTGCAAATGGGCCATTAGTTTGACATATCATGTCAGGTTTAAATTAACAGAATTAAATCTGCGACCTATAGGATTGGGTGTGTAATAAAACAATATCTGTGGATCAATGATCTCTCAATTAACTGGGATGGGGCCTATTATTTCCTCAATTAAATCACAGATAAATACAGATAATGGAGAAATATTTCCTCAATACATTTGCAGGGTCTCACTATTCCCTTAAAGGGACACTTCGGGCACTAATACAACTTCAATGCATTTGAAAGGTATTGACCTATGATTTATTTCAAGCTAAGATACAGTTCACAGCTCCTCTCCTGACAGCCCTTAGTGGGCTGCTTTGAATTCACAACCTGACTGCAGACAGGCAGAGAAACTACAAACAGGTAGTGGTAGCTATTTTATATGTCTCATTGGATGCCATCTCCTTCGAACATAGGCTACTTTGTAGTTCAGATAATTCAGTGCTGTGGCTGAGCTGTGTGCACACATTTGAAAAGGAAGTATTTTTCTAGGGTGAAGGGGTGTGGGTAAGGAGGCAGGTTTATGGTGCAGCATCCTACAAAACATTGTTTTTTTCTGTGCAAAAGCAACAAGATTTGAGCATGCAACAGTATACAATATTATCCCCTTAAGGACCAAACTTCTGGAATAAAAGGCAATCATGACGTGTCTCACACGTCATGTGTCCTTAAGGGGTTAAAGGGTTAAAGGGACACTATAGTCACCTAAACAACTTTAGCTTAATGAAGCAGTTTTGGTGTATAGAACATGCCCCTGCAGCCTCACTGCTCAACCCCCTGCCATTTAGGAGTTAAATCCCTTTGTTTATGAACCCTAGTCACACCTCCATGCATGTGACTTGCACAGCCTTCCATAAACACTTCCTGTAAAGAGAGCCCTATTTAGGCTTTCTTTATTGCAAGTTCTGTTTAATTAAGATTTTCTTATCCCCTGCTACGTTAATAGCTTGCTAGACCCTGCAAGAGCCTCCTGTATGTGATTAAAGTTCAATTTAGAGATTGAGATACAATTATTTATGGTAAATTACATCTGATTGAAAGTTAAACCAGTTGTTTTTTTCATGCAGGCTCTGTCAATCATAGCCAGGGGAGGTGTGGCTAGGGCTGCATAAACAGAAACAAAGTGATTTAACTCCTAAATGACAGTGAATTGAGCAGTGAAATTGCAGGGTAATGATCTATACATTAAAACTTCTTTATTTAGCTAAAGTAATTTAGGTGACTATAGTGTTTCTTTAATTATGCCAAAATCTACCAAATGCATTAGTGTTATGTTGGTGTGCTGAGTGTCCCTTTAATTAATAGAAAGAATGCATCCACCCCACATGAAAACATTAGTGCTCATTGCAAAATTTCCAAATTCATAACCACTTGCTATAAACGCCCTGGCTCTACTACTTTTATCTAAAAATACAGAATATCCATGATTTTTATAATCTGTCCCAATACAAAGTTCTATAAAGGTATATTTATGTATTTTTGTATTTAAAATTTTCACCAAAAAATGGCACGTGTATTGTTATTTATCTTCTGATCACCTAGCACCCATGTCATCCTTTTCAAGTTTGTAAATTATAGATTCTTTGATATTATGGAAACCATGAAAAGGACCCTTTAGCTTGGCTAAAACTCCTCTTTTGAAACTTCACACAGAAAATGTATAGTTTAGTGGTCAGACTCTTGACTGAGTCCACTAAATTCATTTTAATTTAATTTTATTTGATTTTTTTATTGCAGGATTAAGGTCTCTTGAGTTCTGTGTTACTGTAGGTTTATAAAAATGTAAAGGTGAAAACAAATACACAGAAAAACCAAGGCTTATTGAAATTGTGTTACGATCAGGTAGATGCTATCTTGGCATTTTAAATAATATTGATGACACTCTCCATCTTTTTGAGGGCACACAAATATGTTTACTCTCTTTGATAGGCTTCAGAAATTATTTTAATTTTAACACTGTGCAGATATGTGATGGTAACAGATTAATTTGAACATGCTTTGCAATGGCAGCTTGATTATCCCTCACATACATTGGTGCCACGTTTGCATATACCGTGGCTAAACAATAAACCTTGTTATGGCTTGTGCACTATTCTTAAACATTTAGAGTATTAATTCAACACTTTGTACTCAAAGGGACACTATAGTCACCAAAACAACTTTAGCTTAATGAACCAGTTTCTGTGTACATATCGTGCCTCTGATGGTTCACTGCTAGATTGGGAGTTAATTCACCTTTGTTTATGTTTTGCAGTCCTAGTCACACCTCCCCTGGCTGTGACTGACACGGACTGTATGAAAACAAAACAATTTCATTTTCAATCAGATGTAACTTACTTTAAAAGTTGTTATCTCCTGCTCTGTAAATTGAGTTTTAATCACATACAAGAGGCTCCTGCAGGGTCTAGCAAGCTATTAACAAAGCAGGAGATAAGACATTTTAAATTAAACAGAATTTGCCATAAAGGAAGTGTAAACATTAGATTACTTTTTACAGGAAGTGTTTAGGAAGGCTGTGAAAGTCACATGAAGGGAGGTGTGCCTATGGCTGCATATTACATGGCAGATAATTGAGCAGTGAGCTAAGTTTTTTTGGTGACTATAGTATCCCTTTAAAGTGGAATTTTTATTTAAAAGCAATTTTAATATCATGCTTACATTTACATTATATTTAACAAATATGTCTTCGTAAAGGTTTGAAAAAAATAAAGTTAAATGTAGAAATCTAAACTCTCTCCTAAATTGGATCCTCCATCTTGGCTGCCTGTCAATCATTGTTACAAGCTCTGTTCTTTGCAACTAGTGATCAATGTAGAGTATGAGAAATGAATCAATGTTTCATGTTATCCTCCTCATTTGCAATGTTTGTTGAAGAGGATTATGATGCAATTTGCTAAATCTTTTATTTAATATTTTTTTTAAAATGTAGCAGGTGGAAAAAACACCATAGAGTCTATGTTATTTTCAAAGTTTTATTAAATGATGGAATTTCAAGAGAAAAGGCAATTTTAAGGAATTATATTAACAAATACTGTAGTTAGTACAAGAGTCTGCATGCTTTTACATGAAATGTCTTTTTGACAATTGCTTCTTGGTTAGGCATCTTATGCATGAATAATGCTTTGGATGTCCCAACAGGCTCATGGGACCATACACCTGTAGTCTCAATGCTCAATTATCTGCCATTCAGGGGCTAAAACACTTTGTTGAAGCATCCCACACCTCCCCTGGCTGTGACTCACACAGCCTACCCATACATCACATTCACAAGGTTAATTTTGAAACCTATTAGCAGAGTTTGTTTATTTTAGAAATATATTATTACCTGTTCTCTTAAATACATACTAGTCTAAAGTATACACCTGTGTTACATTAGATAGATTTTGATAAAGAAATATACATTTCAAAGGAAGAAGCAATAATTCTTCCAAGCCTGCCGTGGCTGCATGTGGCAAAGTTTGTTATGACCTGATTGTGAGTGCTGCCTACAGCTTTCTTGAAAATCAATACTATCTGCGAATAGATGTAATAGCAGACCATCTGTTCCATAGAAGGAAGTCATGCATAAATGTATTCTATAGCTTTCTAAACTCTGTTTGCTGTCAGGGCAACCAGCCATTTTTTTTTTACCCTGCAGACCTTTGATTTGTCTTTTTACTTTGTGGAACTAAAATCTTGCTTACGGCATAACTCTCGATCTATCAGGGTCTATATGGCCGAGCCACCACCTGACTGAGGCAGTCGAAGAAACACAGATTTTTTGTAATATACTCCATACACTGTATATGATAAAAAATCTTTTCACATGCACACCTACCAATAGGCGAAATAGCTTTTTGGTATTTATAGTCGGATACTTTTTGCTCTCATTTTTTATGATACGTTTTCTTTTGCTCTGTTTTTACATTCTCCGCTTTATCTAAATTATCTATATTTTATGTTTCATTTTGCTTAATATCTCATTACTTGTATTGTCAATACAATATTTTGTAGCATGTCTTTTAGATATTTTCACAATGCAGGTGAAGATTTTTCCATAAAGAAAAATATCTCAATTGTTATAAAATTCTAATGTGTGTTTCTCCACAAATTTCTTTATCAGGATAAAAAGTACATTTGTACCCACCATGCCAAAAGAGAAGAGAGGTCTAATTGTAGGTTTTCATCTTTCATTGCAGATGATCTAAAAAATTGATTACGCCATTGTTTTTAAAAATGTTTTTACATCACTTTATTGTACCTAAGTTCTCTTGTACCCTGCATCTGGTATTTTTCAAACTGGGCAAAAAATCTGAAAATACATACATTGAGCATATAAAAGTTGTGTCTTTTTTTTTTTAATATATATATATAAAACCCACCCATGGAGCTCGAAATAAACCATAGTGAAGGCAAAATAATATAGAAAGGACCATGCTTAGTGTAAGAAACTTCACCATATTTTATACATGACCCTCTTTCTGTCCATAGGAGATAAATAATGTAGATCATCTTGATAGGAAAACCTGATGATAAACTTGTGCTAGACTGAGCAGTGAAGTTCTTTTGCTGTGGCTATCACTTTTTTAACTTGATGAAACTATTCAAAACAAGGAGGGACAAATCCAAAGAATTGTGCTGACATACTTATTTTGAAGAAAAAAAAAAACACTGTACGATAGAGCCTTAAATTTTGCAACACTCAAGAAATACATATTTATCAAGAGACTTCTTTTTCAGCTTAGCCTGACACCGAACCCCTTGCCAGTATGTAAGACAGTAAATATCTGTCTAATTTGTGAAGTTGAGCCGAACAAAATGTACTTATTCATCTCAAGACACCCTCTTCATATTTTATAAGTCTCTCGGTATAAGCAATATAAAGTGTTGATAAGTCATTACATTCTTTTTTGTCACAACATTGGCCTAAAATAATGAAGTTCAATAATTAAGCCGATAAATTAAAATGCCAAAGCTTCGTCTTCATGAATCATCCAAAGGATTCGTTTTAACAAGTGAATGCTTAATAAAGTTTTTCACAACTTATCAAATGTAAAAGAAATATTTTCAAAAAGTCTACTGAGTTGTTCAGAAATAAAGGACAACAAGTCGTGTTGATATATGTGCATGCCAACACCCTAACAGTAAACTCCTGTGAAACAAAGCTTAAAATATACTTTTTTGGGCTCTGGAGGCACAGTATGATAATGTGATTTACCTATCTGCATATCTATGTCAATGACATTACTGAGCAGCCTGGAAGCCCCTTTTAAATATATAATGATCCTACTGCTGACTCTGCCAGAGAACCATGTGGCATTAAAGTATCTTAGCTGCTTCGTGACCTGTTTAAAAGCAGAGCAAGCTGTAATTTAATCTGTGCAATGCCCACTGAACTGACTATGCCAATCTGAGATGTCCCTCTAGTAACAGTTATACGTGCAGGTACATGTGAGATGTTCATGTGTGCTGATGATTTTACATATATTACAATAGTATATATTTCACTGTATAGGCAAAAATCATACATACATATATATATATTAAACAACAGAGTGTGGTGGTATGCGATGTGCACAAAAAAACACTACCAACATCAGTGTATAATCCTCTAATATACGCAAACATTTTAAAAACAATACAAAACAGATATTTTGAAACAATACTTAAACCCATAAATCAATGGTGGAGCGTGCACAAATGAATTAGCTAGTATTATTACTGGAAACAGGTAAAATCTAAAAAAATTACACACAAAAAAAATATAGTGTACATCTTTGTGAATAAAATATATTTATATAGTGTAGTTTCTCCTAAAGGGCAACTCACATGATAAAGAACCACCTAGAACTGGGTAGTATAGCAATTTGTGTCTTAAAAGTTCCACAGCACCTTCTGGATGAATGATGTTGCTGGATGGTAATCTCAAAAATAAATACAGAGATCATAATTGTAATCACAGATGTAAGGATTTTTTTAAGCTATTATTTTCTTGAGAAAGGATATAAAATTGATACACCCAATAAACTTAAAAAAAAATGTGGAAAAATTACCAAGGTACCAACTATTGAAATATAAAAAGAAAAAAGTAAAAAGTAAAAAGTAAATAGCATAATAAATAAATATTGGTCAAACCTTTAAAAAGACCATGGATTTTATGAATCTGTAAAGCTTTGCTGCTCTGTTGTACTACGGATTAGTGAAACAAAATATGGTTTCTTTGGTTTTATATAATGATTTGGTCAAATAAATAAGGACTGTTTTAGGTGTAAGTTGAAATCTAAGTCTTTAGAGTAAAGTTGGTTGACAAGTGGTTAGGTCTGTAATAAAGAGGGCAAAAAGTTATCAATGCAAATTTATTGAACCCATAAGTACAATTCAAATGACAGTGCTTTTATTGCAGCTTGCCTTAAAAAAGTTAACGTTTCAGCTTTACAACAAAACTTTCATCAGGACCAAAACTAAAACATCAACATTTTAAGCTGAATAAAAGTTACATTTTATTTTCTATTTAAACTACCTTGAGTGCTATCTTTTTGGTTTATCTATTTCCTTACGGACCAGCAGCATTCACTAAATATTGCTATCCAAGAGTGCAGATTTTTGTCATTATTATATATATATATATACAGTTACAAGAAAAAGTATGTGAACCCTTTGGAATGATATGGATTTCTGCACAAATTGGTCATAAAATGTGATCTGATCATCATCTAAGTCACAACAATAGACAATCACAGTTTGCTTAAACTATTAACACACAACGAATGAAATGCCATGTTTTTATTGAACTCACCATGTAAACATTCACAGTGCAGGTGGAAAAAGTATGTGAACCCTTGGATTTAATAACTGGTTGAACCTCCTTCGGCAGAAATAACTTCAACCAAACGTTTCCTGTAGTTGCAGATCAGACGTGCACAATGGTCAGGAGTAATTCTTGACCATTCCTCTTTACAGAACTGTTTCAGTTCAGCAATATTCTTGGGATGTCTGGTGTGAATCGCTTTCTTGAGGTCATGCCACAGCATCTCAATTGGGTTGAGGTCAGGACTCTGACTGGGCCACTTCAGAAGGCATATTTTCTTCTGTTTAAGCCATTCTGTTGTTGATTTACTTCTGTGCTTTGGGTCATTGTCCTGTTGCAACACCCATCTTCTGTTGAGCTTCAGCTGGTCGACAGATGGCCTTAAGTTCTCCTGCAAAATGTCTTAATAAATTTGGGAATTCATTTTTCCTTCGATGATAGAAATCCGTCCAGGCCCTGACGCAGCAAAGCAGCCCCAAACCATGATGCCCCCACCACCATACTTCACAGTTGGGATGAGGTTTTGATGTTGGTGTGCTGTGCCTCTTTTTAGCCACACATGTGTGTTTCTTCCAAACAACTCAACTTTGGTTTCATCTGTCCACAGAATATTTTGCCAGTACTGCTGTGGAACATCCAGGCGCTCTTGTGCAAGCTGCAAACGTGCAGCAATGTTTTGTTTGGACAGCAGTGGCTTCCTCTGTGGTATCCTCCCATGAAATCCATTCTTGTTTAGTGTTTTACGTATTGTAGATTCGCTAACAGGGATGTTAGCATTTGCCACTGACTTTTGTAAGTCTGTAGCTGACACTCTAGGATTCTTCTTCACCTCATTGAGCAGTCTGTGCTGTGCTCTTGCAGTCATCTTTACAGGACGGCCACTCCTAGGGAGAGTAGCAGCAGTGCTGAACTTTCTCCATTTATAGACAATTTGTCTTACCATGGACTGATGAACAGCAAGGCTTTTGGAGATACTTTTATAACCCTTTCCAGCTTTATGCAAGTCAACAATTCTTAATCGTAGGTCTACTGAGAGTTCTTAGTGTGAGGCATCATTCACATCAGGCAATGCTTTTTGTGAAAAGCAAACCCATAACTGGTGTGTGATTTTTATAGGGCAGGGCAGCTGTAACCAACACCTCCAATCTCATCTCATTGATTGGACTCCAGTTGACTGACATCTCACTCCAATCAGCTCTTGGAGATGTCATTAGTCTAGGGGTTCACATACTTTTTCCACCTGCACTGTGAATGTTTACATGGTGTGTTCAATAAAAACATAGCAACATTTCATTCTTTGTGTGTTATTAGTTTAAGCAGACTGTGATTGTCTATTGTTGTTACTTAGATGATGATTAGATCACATTTTATGACCAATTTGTGCAGAAATCCATATCATTCCAAAGGTTTCACATACTTTTTCTTGAAACTGTATATTTATATGGAATCTGGTGGTATTTTTTATGAAAAAAGTACATGAATTGGAATGTCAGTCTGTACTACATATGGTATATCAGGGTCCTTTAGATCAGGCCAAATTATCCCTGAAGCATGTTCTTTATACTCAAAATTTCCGTGCTCTACCTGCCTGGCAGTTAGAATACAGCTCTGATGTTTCGTCCAGTACGGGAGGGAAGCTTCGACAAGCAGTTCACACAGTCCCTCGGCAAATATGTAGAGGGACATAATGAACACATGGCAGAATAAGGCATTTTTCTGCAGGGTAAAAAGAAAACATGCTGGAAAAAAAGTAAAACGTATGTATGATTTTATAGCCACATTTTTTACATTGTTCAGCAAATATGATTCATGCAAACAAGCTAAAAGAAAATTATTCACGTTTCAGCACAGAAATATAGCATTGCATCTGCCTATGGCATTACTTTTCAAAACTATCCAAAATCTTTACCACCAAAAAGGTAGAGAAACATTCTTACAAAATGCAAAGTTCTTTCTTCTTCCAACATTGCTTGAACCTACTCTTAATGAGAACATTACACAATTGGAGATGCACATGAGACTGACGAATGTACAGAAGTGTTTTGAAAACAAAATTACCATATTCAAACAGGTTATGTTTGCTAACTGACTTTGTACAGAAATAAAGAACTTGAATTAATTCCCCAGATTATGCTGCGAAACAATTTTTTCAATTAGTTACTAAAACCAGCTAATATTGTCTAAGTTCCACAACACCAAATTCATAAAAAAAAAAAAATGAAAAACAACTGTAATAAAATCTATTATAAAGTTATCTTTCCGTAAGAATGTCAACTAGTATTTGTTTTAATGGTTTGGAAATGGATTTGCATATCCATCTAATGTTCTAAGGGTTAAAATGTACAATAAATGTACTAGATAACCTTTGCCCTGCAGATGCTTCTGACCTACATTTCATTTAATTATCAGTTAGTCCTTACTCTGAGAATATTAGGAGTGAGGAACGTGTGTGAGAACTTGCCGGTATTTTGGTTCTGGACTGCCCTTATGGGTCGGGTTAGTCTGATATGCCTTGGAACTGGTTCTCTCTGTACTGGCACAAGTGAGCATAAACTATTTTGAGTCCTAATTTTGCCGAAGGACAGGATACTGAGTTCCTCTAAGCTTTTGCCTATTATCACGGTTCTCATATTGTTTTTGTTGCAATCTATTCATACTTAGCATACTTTTCTTTTGCTGGCTATTATTGATGGATTAAAAGGATTAGCTCCCCCTTTCCAGCTGGAAAGACCGGAAATAATTAATTGAAATAAGAATTAAGTATAAATAGAACCTACTACAGCCCACAATCCCCAACGTAGTAACATGTTGAGGAGGATCCAGGGAGGGAAAGCAATGCTGACCACCTGAATGATAATATCTGCCGTGCATGTCAGTGGGATATAATACCCTCTGTTTCTTAAAGTTTAACATGCTGCTGCTGAGGATGGCAGGTAGGTAAAGTACTCTCTGTCACATGACATTTAGTGAGCGGGTGCTACAATGTGGCAAGTGGGTAGAGTACCTTACTTTTCAGAATGTTAAAGGACCACTCCACACCCCAAAAGCATTTCAGGAGTAACCTAGTTTAATCCTAGTTTATAAAAGCACTAATTTCTATGAAAAATATGAACTTTTACAAATTAAGTAGAGACCCCCACAGCTGCCAATCAAACAGCCAGGAAGGATTCCTTCCTACTTTTGTCAGCTCCCCTGAGCAAACGGAGGTGGCAGGCACGCTCTACCTGAGCGTGCCTGTCTCTCCCTCACAGATCTTAGACCAGCTCTTCAGCAGCAGCCACGCGACTGTTTGCACGAGTCGCTGCGTGTGCACGCAACTGTGTGTGCGTGTGTACGCAACAGTGTGCAAGCGCGTGCATGCTGAGAGCAAGTCAGAGGCTTCTCTATGAGACTGAAAGTCTCTTCCGGGGAATAAGGGAAGGGTTTACAAAGGCTGCAGTCACAAAAACTGCAGCTTTGTAATCTCTTTTAGATTATACTGCCAAAGCATACATACATAAAAATATGCGTGCATGTATTCATTTGGGGAATATATACTAAACTGTGTTTGTTTTTGTTTTTTTGGGGGGGGTTCTTTTAAAGTGTGGAGTGGTCCTTTAAGTGAGCATCTATTTTCAAATTGCAGTTGGATGTAGTATCCTTTGCCCCGTGATGTTTAGTGGTCAGCTCCTGTGAATGTTTGCTACCTAATCATCTATCCTATAATGTTAATGTACATCTGCTTTGTTTGGCAGTTGGATACAGCACTCTCTGTCCAATGATATTTAGTTAGCAGCTGCTCTGAATGGCAGTTGGACCCCCTTTAATTTGCTGTTAATTGTATGTGTTCTTTACGATTGTTTACGGAATTTAAATCAACTGTCAATACCCTCAAAGATTGACCATGTACTCTCGTAATTGTGTTTTCTAATTCCACAAGTTTATCCCACATAATTCTTGCCATATGAAATATTCAAGAGAATTGTCCCAGTTTGCATTGCATTCTAAATATCTCTATCTTAATTCCATCCAACAAAGAAAATGATAGAATAATACAGTGAGGCATTATGTGAGTTATCATGTTAACTTAATGAAACATGACCATGCATTGTAAGAAAATTACAACAGTGAATATGAGATTACTAATAACATGGAGGCATTCTGTTAGTTTCTCATCAATCAATATAATTAATACAGATATTGAACAACAAAGGTGTTCATCTAAACGCAGTGGGGATAACGATAATGACCTCCTACTAGACTGAAATTATCCCATATTCATGCCATCTGTTTGCTTCATAGTAATTGCTGCATCTGTGCGTAAAGCAAGGAAATGTCAAATTTGGATGGTGTGGTTAGTGTTTATTCCATAACAATGTATTACAAAAACAATTTAAGTTGTTGCTCACCTTTATTATGCTTTATCCCAAAAGGATTATTGGAATTCTTACAAGGCCTAAGATGCAGTTGACTGAACATCATTTACACAAAAGGTGCTTGAACGTCAAAATTACTGTGAAGAAATGGAAACCCTCACTCCACATCTCGATTATCTCAGTGCTACATTATGACCATCAAGTCTATTATAATAGCTCTGCAGACTGAAGAGGAGTGCAGAAACAGCTTGTGACTTTAGAAATGATATGTAGAATCCCACCACCACCATGATAGCTAGTCTCCCCCCTGACCTTGGTTGAAATTTAGATAATAGCTGTAGTGATGGCTAGTATCTAAGTTTCAAGCACTGGTCAGGGATGAATTGACCACTTGGACACTTTGGTCGTGGATCAAGGTCACAAGATTGTCATGAGCCCAGCTGTGTCTGTGGGCCAATTGGAGAGATCAGCAGATCTCTCACTTTATATTTTTTTTTCTATATTTAAACTGTGGGACCCATGGTATAAAGGGTCCCTCATTGTAATTTATTCTTGATTCTTCCTCCTCTGTAGCTACAGCATGTCCCTCCACTGTATCTGAATCTTGAATTGTTTTTCAATGCCAGGCTGCCAGCAAAGTGTCAAAAGAGAGGCAGGGAAAGGATCTTACATCATAGCCCCACCCCTTCAAACTCTGTCTGCACCGGGGCTGCTTAAATATGTGCTGAGCCCATGAGGAGCCAGCAGTATGCCAGACGACCTCACACAGCAGGGCCATACGACTAGGGTAAAGATAAGAAAAGCACCTCTACTGGCTGTCTGAGTGACTAGCACTGAGGGGTCCCTGCAAAGGCAGTGTTTCCATTAAAAAGCCTGGAGGGGTGTAGCGGAGCCCTTGTCCTGCCCAGGACTTTCCTCCGCTGGATCACCAAGAGTAGAAATCAGGAACAAGATACTACCAAGTATATAGCCCACCTCCTCCCCAGTAACTGGACAACACACAGTTCTGGGAGTACAACTGAAGTGTATTCTGCCACACACAGCTTTTATGCACTGGCCCCTAGCATGGTGTTTTCACATCAAGAACACATGGGTTTCTTCCCAAGAGCCTTTGTATTTGAGAGATAATTGAGCTCAAATTAGGATAACTCAATTATCTCTCAAATATAGAAACTTAAATAAATTCTTAAAATACCCCCAAAATACACAAAAATAATGCACCAGCACTATAAAAATCACATTCCCGAATAGCCTCGATCTGAGCACACAACATATCCAAAAAGCGCACAGATCGATTTGGTAGCATGAAAGTTCTGTTCGAATAAGGTTTTGAACGACCAGAGAATTGGGCAGGATGACCTGTCGGCTTTCTGGGGTTCCTGTGTGAACACCGACAAACGCTCCCCCTGGCTGCTATGGAGCGAATGCTCCCCCTGTTTGGTAGATCCTATCTCCCAAACGCCGTTCATCTAGTTGGTTGGGAAGTGGGACGGGCAGCGGGACCATCTTTGCCCGGGATCGTGGAGATGCGAGGCCTAAAATAGTTCCAGGCGTTTGATGACCAGGTACCGCTGCCTGCATTCAGGAGACAAAAAGGTCCACTTGCATTCAGTTATACGAATGGCGGCCACCCAGGGAAAGCACTCAAATAAAGGTTTCAAGTTGTTAATTTGTGGTTAACAGTCAGTGCTCGCTGGGGCATAACAAGGGGACCACAGACCAGTCATTCATGAGATGGACAAGGGGGTACGGACAGGGCCGGCCTTAGGGGTGTGCGAGCTGTGCGGCCGCACAGGGCGCCATGGAGCAGGGGGCGCCGTGCGGCCGCACAGCCGGCCGGGATTTAAAAAAAATATATACATTTTTTTTTTTTTTACATTTGCAGCGGGGGCGGAGCTTACCGTGCGGCGGGGGCAGAGCTAAAAGCGCCGGAAAACCGCTGCAGGGGAAGCAGGAAGGAGTCCCTGCTTCCCCACCAAACAGTCACCAGGAGCTGCACTGCCTCCACAATGAACTCCACAGGTAACTGTGTGATTGTCAGGTGAGTGTGACTCTCTGCCTGTGTGTATTACTGTCTGTGTGTGTGTGTATATGACTGTCTGCCTCTGTGTGTCTGTGTGTATTACTGTCTGTGTGTGTGTGTATGACTCTCTGCCTGTGTGTATTACTGTCTGTGTGTATGACTGTCTGCCTCTATGTGTCTGTGTGTATGACTGTCTGCCTGTGTGTGTGTGTTACTGTGTGTGTGTGTGTGACTGTCTGCCTCTGTGTGTCTGTGTATATGACTGTCTGCCTCTGTGTGTCTGTGTGTATGACTGTCTGCCTGTGTGTGTGTATTACTGTGTGTGTGTGTGTATGACTGTCTGCCTGTGTGTGTGTATTACTGTCTGTGTGTGTGTATGACTGTCTGCCTCTGTGTGTCTGTGTGTATGACTGTCTGCCTGTGTGTATTACTGCCTCTGTGTGTCTGTGTGTATGACTGTCTTCCTCTGTGTGTCTGTGTGTATGACTGTCTGCCTCTGTGTGTGTATTACTGCCTCTGTGTGTGTGTGTATTACTGTCTGTGTGTGTGTGTGTATGACTGTCTGCCTCTGTGTGTGTATTACTGTCTGTGTGTGTGTGTGTGTGTGTGTGTGTGAATGTCTGCCTCTGTGTGTCTGTGTGTATGACTGTCTGCCTGTGTGTGTGTGTTTGTGTGTATTACTGTCTGTGTGTGTGTATGACTGTCTGCCTGTGTGTATCTGTGTGTATGACTGTCTGCGTGTGTCTGTGTGTATGACTGTCTGCATGTGTGTGTGCGTGTGTGTGTGAGACTGTCTGCCTTTGTGTGTCTGTGTGTGTGTGTATGACTGTCTGCCTGTGTGTGTGTGTGTGTGTGTGTGTGTGGATATCTTCCTGTGTGTGTGTATGGCCGTCTGACTCTGTGTGTGTGTGTGTGTGTGTGTGTGTCACATACAACCAATACACGCATATCACACACTGTTAATACACCCATTACAAATATCACACATAGCATACATATCACACTCAGTCATCACACCTACTATCACATACACAGACAACACAAACATTACAGCATACATGGATGACGGGGGGGGCGCTGTGAATATTTTTCGCACAGGGTGTCTAAATGCCTAAGGCCGGCCCTGGGTACGGACAACAAAACACAAGGGAATAGAGTCTGCTACAAGGGAAATACTACACACACCAGAACAACTAACTTAAGCTGTGGTTATTCTGGTGACTATAGTGTCCCTTAAGGATGGAGGCATTTGTCTAAGTTCTAAACCAAAACAAATCCTAGAATTTGAGCTATATGTCTGTTCAACCATAATTTACCTCTTTCAAATTAAGTGCACCCACACTTATTATACATAGTTTCATTCAGGAATACAATTTAATACTAGAAAAGCTACAATTTCTGGGGAAATTGTGTGAAGTGTTCTTGCCTCCACCAGTAGTCTACAACTGGAGTGAGCGGAGTAACTGTTATTATTTATTTATATAGCACATTTAATTGCAACGTTGTTGCCCAAAGTGCTTCACAGTTACATTAAAACATACAGTTATACAAACCATTAGCAGGTGCAAAAAGCCCTGTCTATGACATCACTTGCTGCTGCAGCCTGGCACAGGTCAGAGTATTGTGGCGGTTGCCATCTTCAAACGGTCGTATTTAAAAAAACTATAAATCCTACAGTGAAGAGCTTTATATTGTGAGAATCACAAGACCCAGACCTACATTTTGATGTATAGTATGTCTCTGATATATTAACAATGAAGGCACAGTCGCAGTTTAGAAATTGCCCTTCAAATGTGAGCTTTGCAGAGTGGAGTTTCAATGAATGTCAATGGACTGCGTGAGTTGCAAAAAAAAGGTCATATTGTGAAAACTATCAGGACTATGGCTTAGCTGTGGACATTTTTAGTGGCAGCAGGGATAACTGAACGTTTTGATATAAGATGTGTGTAGGTGGGCCTGAAAATGAGGGAGTGGTGGCAGTTTAGAAATCATGTCCTGATTTTTCAGCTTTTGCCAGCTCCCACTCTAGCTTCGCCATTCATTCCTATGGGACAAATTTCGCCACAAGAACGACGATATTTCGAGAACCATTCGGCGAAACGTTCCACAAAGTAATAGCAATCCGATCGGGAACAATCTGCACGTTTTGGTATATTTTTGTCTATGTAGTGTAAAAACTGTGGGAGGAGTTAGGGTGGCAAATTTGGCTATAATAATATATATGTGAGATAACATTAAGTGGTCTTGCTATGCAAGAACACTTAATACTAGAAAAGCTACAATTTCTGGGGAAATTGTGTGAAGTGTTCTTGCCTCCATCAGTAGTCTACAACTAGAGTGGGCGGAGTAACTGTTAGTATTTATTTATATAGCACATTTAATTGCAATGTTGTTGCCCAAAGTGCTTCACAGTTACATTAAAACATACAGTTGTAAAAAATTAGCAGGTGTAAAAGGCTTTGTCTATGACATCACTTGCTGCTGCAGCCTTGCACAGATCAGAGTATTTTGGCGGTTGCCATCTTCAAACGGTCGTATTTTAAAAACTATAAATCCTACAGTGAAGAGCTTTATATTGTGAGAATCACAAGACCCAGACCTACATTTTGATGTATAGTATGTCTCTGAGATATTAACAATGAAGGCACAGTCGCAGTTTCGAAATTGCCCTTCAAATGTGAGCTTTGCAGAGTGGAGTTTCAATGAATGTCAATGGACTGCGTGAGTTGCAAACAAATGGTCATATTGTGAAAACTATCAGGACTATGGCTTAGCCGTGGACATTTCTAGTGGCAGCAGGGATAGCTGAACGTTTTTATATAAGATTTGTGTAGGTGGGCCTGAAAATGAGGGAGTGGTGGCAGTTTAGAAATCATGTCCTGATTTTTCAGCTTTTGCCAGCTCCCACTCTAGCTTTGCCATTCATTCCTATGGGACAAATTTCGCCACAAGAACGACGATATTCCGTGAACCATTCGGCGAAACGTTCCACAAAGTAATAGCAATCCGATCGGGAACAATCTGCACGTTTTGGTATATTTTTGTCTATGTAGTGTAAAAACTGTGGGAGGAGTTAGGGTGGCAAATTTGGCTATAATAAGAATAATAAGAATAATAATAATAATATATATGTGAGATAACATTAAGTGGTCTTGCTATGCAAGAACACTTAAATATATATGTGAGATAGCATTAAGTGGTCTTGCTATGCAAGAACACTTAATAAATACAATCTAAAAACATTTGAGAAATTAAGATTTTTTTTGTCAGTTTACAGGTCCTGCATGTCATTTTAACTGTGAATGTCATAATACTGTTAGCTTTTACTGAAATAAAACACATACATATTTGTATGCTGTGATGTCCCATGAGTACAATCCAGGCAGTCCCCCTGCAGCCAATCTTGCAATCCGGATGATCTGAGTCATGCGATCGCAGTGTCATCGTGATCACATGACTCAGATCAGTGGGATCCAATCGGATCTAGCGAGGTAAGTATAATCCCATTGAGATTCGTGGGGCTTCACCGGCACTGACGTGTCATTACGCCCTAAGTTGTTAAAGCACATGCCGTTTGGGACAGAATGACACATAATGACAGCTGTAAGGTTTGTTTACTAAACAGTTATTGCAGTGAACTGAAAAATGAATTAAAATAGCCAAGCTGTGATTACAGGTGAGTTGAAGAATGTTTCCGAATAAGCTATTTTGGACTACATTGTGCAATATATCTTTCAATTCAGTACATTAAGCTGTTTAGTGAATAAACTTAGCAAAATTTGTTTAAACACAAAGTGGTTGTAATATGGGCCCAGGCCAGGGCCTTTGTTTGTCCAGGGGAGATAGACTCTTGTCAGTTCACCTCTGAGCAAGGTAACTCACTAAAGATAGAAAAGTCAGGAATTCAGAGTGAATTAAAAATTTAAGGCCAAAGTAGCCAAACTGGATTCATTCTCCAAGTTAGCTGTGATTCCAGTTTGGCTACATTTACTCTTAACTTTACTCTTGGAAGCCCACGGTAATGTTCGTTACCCCCAGCTCCAATTTTTTCATATTGTAACTGCTATGGTAATTTTTTTACATACATTTTTCCCCACAATTATTGCTACATTGATAATGTAATAATGTAGTGATCACTATTAGTTACTGCAGTTTCTCAAAAAAAAAAAAAAAAACACACAGTTGCGATAGATCTTACTAGAGCAGAATATAGGTTGGAAACGTATCAGTAACTTGTGGCAGCTAATATATACCAGCTGGTGTTAATTACACCGATTTCCAATAGATATTTAGCTGGAACGAGTTCTAAGTTGGGTATTAATAACACAGAGAACCTTTGAACACTGGTAAAATCTAAATGTACATTTCCTGTTTAAGTACTTTGATAGCATAGTGTGGACTTAAGACATTTCAAACTACGGCTATTTGAGTCACCTTTGAAAACCTTGCTTCTCTCATATTTCTAATGAGGATTACAGAATTAACACAACCCCTTCAATTTATTTGACATGAAAGAGAAATGATCAAACACCACATCTGAAGTGGGACTCCGAGCAACTGAAACATTAAAGCCACATTTCAGTTTCAGGTAATCAAAAGTGAGCGCGTATTCTTTGTAATATTTATCAAAAGGTGCTAATTAATGCAGACATAGACATAGATCTGCACTGCATGCAATTGTTTATTATTCTATTTACCATTCAATAAATACATAAGGTAAGCTACATAATGCCATTTATTGTTATTTATAGCTAGAGATGTCCCGAATAGTTCGCTGGCGAATAGTTCCTGGCGAACATAGCTTGTTCGCGTTCGCCACGGATGGTGAACATATGCGATGTTCGGTCCGCCCCCTATTCGTCATCATTGAGTAAAGTTTGACCCTGTACCTCACAGTCAGCAGACACATTCCAGCCAATCAGCAGCAGACCCTCCCTCCCACACTCTCCCACCTCCTGGACAGCATCCATTTTAGATTCATTCGGAAGCTGCATTCTTTTTTTTTTTTTTTTTTAGACAGAAGTGTGTTATATTTGAGCATGCTAGGCTGAACGTGTGTATATCATGGCTAGTTGCACTGAGGGTATGAGTATATAGCAGTACATTGTTGTGAAAGATGGCTGTCATGTTTAGGGTGTAGCTTGCACATTATCAACTGTGTATTTATATCAGCAGCTCCACCACTAGTTATAAATCAAGTGTGAGTCGCCCCATGAGATGAGACTAGTGAATAACATAATACATGAACGGTTAAGGTAAAGGCATGTAAGGAACTACGACAATAAACTCTTTAGGAGGTGAAATAATGACATGTTTAAACGCTTGCTACTTTACGATTAGTTAATGTGCAGAGAGCAGTTCATGTGATCAAAGGCATGGTGAGGAGGATCGGCTATAGTGGGACATGCTTGGCAGGCTGCTGTTTACTGCTTGTGCTCATCCAATCCCTTCTGGGCGCCAGGTGCAGACCCTGGGAGTCCCTGATACCTGGAACAACAAAGGCAAGTCTCTGGCTGAGTGCCGGGTTCGCGGCTTGAGGTGGTGGAAGCTTGTTTTGTTGGGTGGTCGGATCTGTCCCGGTGGTGCTTCACGTCCGGTGCGGGATTGTGGTGGCTTAAGGTGGAGGCGAGTGCTTGACGTGGGGCAGGCTCTTCATTCCTGTTTGTGCCTCCGGTCCCGTCTTCGACGCCTTTTGCGTTGGTGGATTTTAATGGGCACTGCTTCGCTTAGCTGTGGTGGAGCTTGTTGGGGCTGTGGTAGAGCTTGTTGGGGCTTCCTGCTTGTTATTTGCTTCCAAAATTGATTAAAGAGTCTGTCCAGCTTAGACTCAATATCCTGCCATGCTTTGCTGGTACCAGGAGGACACGCGGCTGCCGCCATATTGGGAGAGTCGCAGATGAGTATGTCAGCCTGGGCGGCTGTGCTTGGTGCATCCATTAGCTCCAGACAACCTCTCAGGGGTGGACCGGGATAACCCCACCGGTCTGAGGGGGGGGTAACGGAGCTCCTGCCGGGAAGTAGCTGCTCCTGGACATCCCAGGATCATGAGATCGGCCGCCTCTCCCGCCCGGTGAACAAAAGGCCACACTTACCATGTGGAGGTAAGTAAGACTCTGTCGAGTTGCTGACCGCTATTAAGCATGTCGGGTCGGTCAGGTAGGAGCAACATTGCTGGGTTATCCCCTTCTGAGGTGAAATTCGCTTGTTGATAGCTGCTTAAAGTGAGATATTGAGGGAGCTCACACGAAGTGCGTCTTTCCTCCATGACAGCTAGGCCCCGCCCCCCGGAAGCTGCATTCTTAGTGAGAGGAGGGACAGTGTAGCTGCTGCTGATTTAATAGGGAAATCGATAGCTAGGCTAGTGTACTCAGTGTCCACTACAGTCCTGAAGGACTCATCTGATCTCTGCTGTAAGGACAGCACCCCAAAAAGCCCTTTTTAGGGCTAGAACATCAGTCTGCTTTTTTTTTTGTGTGTGTAATCTAATTGCAGTTGCCTGCCTGCCAGCGTGTGTGTCAGGCTCACAGCGTATACTGTGCCCACTTACCCAGTGCCACATATCTGGTGTCACAATAGCTTGCATTTAAAAAAAAAAAAACTTTTTTGACTGTAATATAATAGCAGTCAGTTTCCTTCACACGTGTGCGTTTCAGGGCCTGCCAGGGCACAGTGTCACACCAGTGCAACTCATATCTGGTGTAACAGTAGTGTACATTTAAAAAAAAAAGATGTTTTGACTGTAATAGATTGAATAGCAGTTAGTTGTCTGCAAGCGTGTGTGTCAGGCCTACAGCGTCTACTCTGCCAACTTCTGCCAGTGCACAGTGCCACTCATATCTGTTCTCATAGTAGCTTCCACGCATAGTAGCACTAATCGGAAAAAAAATGACAGGCAGAGGCAGGCCACCCTGCAGGGGCCGTCGTGGTCGTGGTGCTGTGATTCCCTTTGGCCCTAGAATAATGCCCAGTGTTCAGAGGCCACGTACCCTGAACTCTAAAAGTTCTGATGACATAGTTGACTGGCTAACACAGGACACCCAATCTTCTACAGCTTCCGCTCGGAACCTTGACGCACCATCCTCCTCCAGCTTAGCTTCGGGCACCTCTCAAGTTACCACTCGCCCGCCTGTCGCCACCACCAACACTAGCACCACAGCCGCTTCACTTGATCTGTCAGAGGAGTTATTTACACATCAGTAGGAAGAAATGAGTGATGCGCAACCATTATTGCCAGAGGATGTAGATAACAGGGATATGTCTCAGTCAGGCAGCATTACACACATGGACGTACGGTGTGATGATGATGATGTTGTTCCCGCTGCTGCTTTCTTTGCTGAGTTGTCAGATACAAGTGAAGGGGTTAATGATGACGATGCGTCCGTGGATGTCATGTGGGTGCCCGCTAGAAGAGAAGAAGAACAGGGGGAAAGTTCAGATGGGGAGACAGAGAGGAGGAGGAGACGAGTTGGAAGCAGGGGGAGGTCGTCGCAAGGAGCTAGTGGCACAGTCAGACAGCATGCATCGGCACCCGGGGTCAGCCAGACAGCACGCCAATCAACGCATGCTGTTGCCACCACCAGAATGCCGTCATTTTAGAGCTTAGCAGTGTGGCATTTTTTTGGTGTGTCTGCCTCTGACAACAGTTTGCGGTGTTTGCGGTGCGTTAAAAGGGGAGTTTGGTCTGTCACTGTGAAGCGGGTGTAACCCTTACACTACCTGATCGATACAACATCATACCTGATGTTTTAAAGCACGTTATTACAAACAATTTAGGAATGTTAGGTGATTTATGCCCTTTATAGATTAAAACCAGACTCTGCATCAACTATGTAATTTTCCATGGGAGTTTTGCCATGGATCCCCCTCCGGCATGCCACAGTCCAGGTTTTAGTCCCCTTGAAACAACTTTGCCATCACTATTGTGGCCAGAAAGAGTCCCTGTGGGTTTTAAAATTTTCCTGCATTGAAGTCTATGGCGGTTCGCCCGGTTCGCCCGTTCGCGAACATTTGCGGAAATTCACGTTCGCCATTCGCGAACGGAAAATATTATGTTCGCAACATCTCTATTTATAGCACCAAAAATAGACAATTTGGGAGACATTATTGTACATATTGCATAGAATGCTACATACAGTTTCTTTATTTACTGGTTAGTGGATACAATTATCAAAAAAGTAGCTAACGTCAGCCATTTGTAAGTTACGAAATTCCCTTGGTAATAAGGTAATTTCCTTAGGACTGCCATTTGACCTATTGATTTAAACTATTTACATGCAGTATTTATAGTGAGATCTTAAAAGCATGGGCTCGAGTGCACATGAGTGAGATAACATGTGAGGATATCAGTTTTATTGACAGTTAATACATAAAAAGCAAAAGCGCTTTTAATACAGTGTAAGGGTTCACAATATAGGGTCAGGGTTCACTTCTAGTCTTTCCCAGTTCTGACAACTTGTTAATGGTCAAAATAAAACAAAAAAATGTTATTTGATGGTGTATTCCTGTGTTCTTCCTGACTGAAAGAAGGAGAGCATAACTCAGCATAGCAAAGGAATTATCTAATGCTCTGCTCCACATGGGATGCATGGCCAGAAGGACAGTGTTTTTTTATGAGCACAGTACACTTCATATGTTGGCTTTTGAGGTCACTAAAGGTGTTGTATCATTATCATTTCAAAAGGCACACCCTTCTCTGTAACAAAAGGACCACTGGTACTTCCAGTATGGGTAATTTACCATGTGTTATGTCATCACAACCTGCACAGTGCTTCAGTTATGGTCTACCAATGTTCCATCAAATTAAAGGACCACTATAGGCACCCAGACCACTTCAGCTCAATGAAGTGGTCTGGGTGCCAGGTCCCCCAGGTTTTAACCCTGCAGCTGTAACCATAGCAGTTTCAGATAGGGTTAATCCAGCCTCTAGTGACTGTCTCATTGACAGCCGCTAGAGGTGCTTCTGCGCTTCTCACTGTGAAAATCCTAGTGAGAAGACGCTTACGGCCATAGGAAAGCATTGAGAAATGCTTTCCTATGGACTGATTGAATGCGCTCGGCTCTTGCCGCGCATGCACATTTGGAGGATGACGTCGGAAGAGGGAGGAGAGTTCCCCAGCACTGAGGGAGCCTGGCGCTGGGAAAAGGTAAGCGTTTAACCCCTCCCCCTTCAGCCTGGCGAGAGTGGGACCCAAAAACCCTATACAGCCAGGAAAACGAGTTTGTTTTCCGGGCAATATAGTGGTCCTTTCAGCTCACCGCAACAAAATTGGTCTTATGCCTTCTTTGGATCAACGGCAGCTATACAGAGCAATACAAATGTTTACAAGCCTGACTTGAGTCTTGTTTTAGCTAATATTACATTGCAACTACGTAACTATGCATTTGCCTCGTTTATATCAGAATGTACAGGAATAGTGGCTTTGACATTAAAGTGCGGTTTGATAAACAGTCGCAAAAAACGGGCTTCTTTATCAGTATTTTCAGTGCCAAGAAGAAAATTAATATGGTCTACATAGAAAAAGATTTGGAAACAGATTTCCTATTTTCTTGGACTTTAACTTGCATTAATTTAGCTAGATTTATAAACATAGTGCAAGGTATCGAGAAATCTCTAGGTCTATAAAACAATGATAACTATTTACATTTCCTATGTTACTCAGCCTGCCTAATCTATCGCCGAATACTCAGTGTTCCAAAGTTAGCCTTCCGTGCTTCGGTCGATCTGGTCCACAATATATCATGATGCGGATGAGGGCTTCGAATCCAACAGGTATTAAATTTATCAGAGATTGGCTTATAAATTACCACACAATTAAATTATCTAGAGCTTGAAGACAACAGCAATATGGGTTTCATGGGACGCAAACATCACATTCACTTAAATGTTAAACCCTTAATATATTAGAAACGCTTTCACAGATGCTGCATCTGCTGACACAAACATAATCGTAGAAAAACTAATAAACACCTCGTTACGCGTACATTTACCTCCTGCCACATATATTTCACCTTGTGGCCCTTACGGTGTATGCATGGGGAATGCCTAGTTTCTTGCAGAAAAAATTGCTTGCCGTTTATTAAGATATACAACTTCTCGATATACTGGAACTATTGCTAGAAAATATTTATTTACATGGAAAAGCCATGAGGTCTGGGGAATTAATCATTTCATGTGTTGTCTGTTGCACCTCTCTAGCAGTCTAAGAGCTTACAGCAAACATATTTTAAAGGTTACATTTAATTAATGGAGAGTCATCTACATTCTGCGTAATCATATTTCAACACATTCCTATGCAAAGTAGTGTAATTTTCACTTTCATCAATGCCCATTAAATTCTACACGTATAATGAAAGGCAGAAGGCACAAAATCATGTTTTCATACTAGATTCCTTGTGAAAACGGTAAGGGATTAAAGGTTAAACATTTAAATTAAGTACGTTATTGAGATGGTTCTGTTTAAGAGGCGACTTGTGTGTTACTATTTAAGAACTTCCGGCTCTCCAGCAATGTTAGAAGACTTTGTAAGCAGTGCCAAGCGGACCCCAGTTGTAAAGTCAATTCCTTCAAAAATGGTTTGACTCCTTACAATGTGAGGTGGCAGGGCACGTCTGGCACCATAACCACTACAGCAAGCTACAGTGTTTATGGTGCTTGGAGTTTTTCTTAAATGTAATTTAGGAGCGTATTATGCATATATACATGTATATTAATAGATATATGTAAATATTATTAGCATAAAAATACATATATTAATATAATACACACATGCGTTTATATGCAAATTACTCTCAGAAATCACACAAATTGTGAAATAAAATTGTTTGAATCATAGATAGATGGATGAATGGATGGATGGATCTATATACTCATAGACACACAATGTCACTTACACACACTCTCACTGACACACACATTATCTTATTGACATGCACTATATATAATATATATATATATATATATATAAAGTTTTGTATAATAATATTCATTACATAGCTAACATTCGGTAACCTTGTGAACTCTGCACTCCTATAACCTTTTCATGTATGTCCTCCTTCAGCACATGCATATTAAGTTATGTTGCCTCCTAATGATGTCAGACAAGATCATTTATCTATTTCGCCTTCAGCCGAAGTCAGACAGAATGATGTTCTTTTTTCTCAACTCAGCTCTTTAGAATTGCCCAAAGCTGTAAATCTTCAGCATTACTGCTAGCTTCCACATCTCCATGGCTGGATGTCTGCAAGGTTCTCATTCATCGTAACTTTCATTCTAGGGTACCCTCAAGAAAAAAAAATATCATGCTCGGAATTAAAAAAAAAATTACTTTTTCTTTTTTAGTTAAAATTTTCTCAGCTTCAAACTTTAACATGTGAATCTGAGTATTGGAAACACCAGTGCACTCACAAATGTTATTTTTTTCTGCATTAATCAATTGTTATCTTCGGGATTTCATGCATATTGACCAGTCCAGATTTCTTATTTAATACATGTCTCTTTAATTCAATGTGAATGTGACTTTTATCTTTATGTTTTATGGCAACCAAGATGGCAATCTAATTTGCCCCATCTGCCTGATCTTCTACATGCACCAGGTAAGCCTGTACTATATCAATACACATCCACCATTAGGCCTTCTTCAACGTTACCAGAGGCATCGTCGTCAAGAACGACTGACACCATGTTTTCACTTCTTATTTGTTTTTAAATGTATTACATTTATTGAGGTTTAATTCTTTTTTTTTTTTTATGATTTATATGGATTTTGATAATAAATCACTTTTTTATTTGTCTGAGAAGTCATGTTTCATCAGACAATATTGTTAGCTGACCCACTGCTGCTCACCCAGGCAAGTTAGGTTGAGTAAATGTTCTTCAGATAACAGTAAACTCTGACCCAAAATGACTCACCTAGGCAAGTTAGGTTGAGTAGCTGTTTTGTGATGTGGTTTGACCGAATCAATTTGCCCCCCAAAATTGTTTTATTGGTTGACCAAATTTTGTGGTTGGGCTCCTCCAAATTTAATTCATGCAAATTATTTAGATAAAAACTATTCAAGTCGAAGGGGTGTGAAAATTTGCCAATGGGTGGACTGCAAAATACACATAATATTTACAAGACAACTCTTATTTCCTGGAACTAATTCTGGTTAAAAATACTGGCGACCAATTTCTGACTGGAGTTTATCACTCCAATTATGTTCACATTTGGTTAACATTCGCTAATTTGATAGTTCAATTACTTGTGAGCATTACATTGGGAATGTTAAGCATTATGTCCAGCTAATCCCTGTGATTATTTATTTATTAATTTATTATTTATTTGAGGTAGTGGCTGCCTCCTAATGATCAATCATCTCTTTTTTTGACGCAAGAATCAGGGACGTAAAGTATAGTGGGGACTTGCATGACAAACAGTCCAACAGCATGCCATACAACCATCTGCAGGGGCAATACAGAACATAGCTTCAGAGTTTATTAGCAATAGACTGAGTCTTATATTTTTGGACCCAAGATGTTTTCAAAATGACAAACTTATTTCCTGCTAACACCTTTGACTTTCTTTACTAGAGCCTACAATTTTGTCATTACTTTCCCCCAACAAGGTTATGTCTTCATCCTGGGGGAAAAAAAATATACTGAATTAGTAAGTATGTGACATGTGATATTAATCAGTTGGGTGGCTTTTTACAAAAATCCTTAATAAATCCAAGCTGAGCATGTTTACCTTTGCCGATTCCGATGGGGATTTAAATCACAGCTTTGCTGCTCACCTCACTTCACATTCTTAATGTGAGTTAGTATTTTTCTCCAAAGTTTATCCTTGAGATTTGCAGAAAAAGTCACTTTACCTGGAAATCGCTTTGTTTTAAATAACACACAGATCACAGCCATAAATAATTAATGCGCTAGTAATTAATACATCTAATAATATACACACAAGCATAAAACCCAGGAATAAAACACCTTCATAATAAAAGCTTAAACATTAGACTACATCTTTATTATAGTGTGTGTTTCATATCATATTTTATGAATGTTGTTGTGCTGTTATGTCGTGTTCAATTATTTCTTTATCCCAATGGATTAAAATGTTGCTTTTCAACAGCTAATCAAATCTATAAAGGTATATATTTCTGGGTTCATTACATTAAATACAGCAGGTAGATTTTCTGTAGTTATACAAAGCTTTATCTGTGTGAGTACAGCCCCAGGTATGACTCTTATCACAGCTGATACATTTCATCCCATTCACAAAGCTTAAAAAAATTCTGATTGGAGGGATTATCCCCATATATTGCAGTAAAATTTGTGTTTAACTCATTCACATCTGCAGATGGAAGTCAAATATTGCTATACTGAGTTCTTCATTGCATGCTACAAATGGTTCATCTATTGTAGCTAAATGTTCTTTAGATATTATTTCAATTAATTGCTATATACTTTGTCATTGGTTTCTTGCTATGTACTTTAGAGACGTCGATGAATATTTTTATATGTTACTAAAATATTTAAAGGGTTTCTATACCTCCTTTGAGAGGGAGGACCTTTCAGGTGTAAAATGCCCTATTGGGCATTATAGGGAAGGTCCCCCTCTCAAGTTCTAGTAAAACCTGCAAAAAAAAGGTTTTACTTATCTGAAATCCACGGCACTGCTCTTCTGTGCCCCTTCTGATGTCACTGCGGGCACATGAGGTCTAGTCACAGGCTTCTTATTTCACTGACAGAGAGCGCATGCGCACACTCTGGGCCAAGGAGGGAAGGCAGAGGGAGGGAATGGGGAGTACGGAGGCTTTTATTTTCTTAAAAATCATCAATGTGCTATGGAGTGAGGTACCCATAGGGTGCAAGGGCAAGATTTCAATGCTTGTTGTCTGCATGCAGTGCACTGGTAACATACAGAATTTGTGCACAGAATTGGCATTGGCAGCCCAGAGCCAATGCCATGTGTGCTGGGGGTACAACTAACACCCAGTACACAATTACAAATACTGCACATACATATTCGTACCCCCATGAGTCCTGCAAATCACTGAAATTATCATGATATTTGGAGTAACCATTTTACACAGAACAGCATGGTCATGACAATTGATTTGGTAAATGTATGTGGGTTTCTATATTTTTTCTATAAATTTTAATGCATGTTATTCACTTTTGAAAGTATATCCTGCACTATAAATTTGGTGATTTTAATCATTTTATGTGTTTTTGTTTTTTGTTCTGTTTTTTTTTTTTCTCACATTCAGTAATAAATAAGGACAAAAAAAATGGTGAAGAAAATATGAAGAAAATATATCACTATATAAACATATAACTTTCATTCCAGCCTTCTTACCTACTCCATTGAAAATGAAAATGGGGTTACGGTGCTTGGAATGTTAAGTGCTTAAATTCTTGGTGTAGCTGCTTGTTTTATTATTATACAGAACTATCATTGGAAAACATCTGTGAATGTAATGAAAAGAACTCAATTTGTGCCGTAAAATATGATAAAAGTGACAATGAGTCATGATGGGAAGAATGTAGGGATGATGGTTGCTATAAATTAGGTTTTACATCTCTTGCATTCACTGCTATGTTCTGTATAATTAAATTAACATACTTACCTTTTTTCTGTTATACAGTTTTGATGGGTAGGAACAAATAAGAGCAAAATAATATAAACATGGTTTTGAAAAAATCAAGATGATCTTAATGATTCAGATATCAGACCAGCTGCCAGAGCTTTTCATGTGCACAGTCTGTTTGATTGTACAGGATGTCAGTACAATACATATAATATATCCAACAATTCCACCGTGCTCTAAACATATATACCTCCCTGGGGCATATGCATACATTACAGTAAAGGGGGCCCAACGACCAATTCTTATTATCAGCATGCATGTGCAATCAATCAGTGTCTCCCAATGGCCAATGGCTATTCTATCTGTTTTCCTGCATGCCCCTACTTTAGTACTGGGTGCCGTTATTGAGCCAGCAACACAACAATGTCATTGCACTATTGTAGACTTGGTAGGCAACCTTTGGCACTCCAGATGCTGTACTACTTTTCCCATAATGCTATTTGAGCCATAACGCTGGCAAAGCATGAATGGACATGTAGTGCTCAACATCTGGAGTGTCGAAGGCTGCTAACCACTGGTCTTTAGGATGACAGTGAGTTAATGGACTTGAGTGAGATGCGGAATAACAGTTAAAGACCATAGTGTAATAGTAATTCATTTGATTTACAAATGATTATAATTGTGGTGGCATCAACGTTGCCACCAATATATACACACTATTTAGGAAGGAAGGGGGATAAAGGTGTTTAATGTGCCTACAGAGTTTTACACCTTTGTAAGCCATACAAAGAAAATTTATGTTTTTAATAATAATGCGTCACGGGCTTAAATAAGCTGTAGCTTCTATTCTTAGCAGCAGCAAAATGGACTTATTGTATTCTGGTATAATTCCAACAATTTGTTCATTTGCACTAGAAAGTAAAATAAAATAAAAAATAGGGGAGTCATCTACCTGTTTTTTAGTAATTTACAAAATATTTATTATTTCTATTGCAGCTGGTGCTATTGCTACTGGTCCTTGTACATCGGTACCATGCAATCTTATTTTTTATTTTTTTGTGATAATACCTTGTCGATGCTTCTGACATCTTCACGAATCTATCCCCTTAACTCTGTTACAAAGTAGGAGGAAGAAACACTAACTTGGAATCTCGCCATGTAGCTCTTGGAAGAATATAGCCCAAGGGGTTTGGAATTATGGCCCTGAAGAACCAGGAAGTAACATTCTAGGTTCAAACTGTTCATGATGGTGTTGTAAATGCTGCTTTAAATTCTACTCTATTTTATGATTTCAGCTTAGAGCAGTGTTTAGATATAGCCCATAAACACCTCGGGTGCTGTAAGTAACAAGGATTCACCTTAGGGATCCTCATATGAACTTCAATAAATGTTTAGATTATTAATAGATTCTACAACCTAATCAGATGCTTTCCAGTACTTGTTCTGCATTTCAATCTGGCTGTGATTATTTAAGTACAGTTTGTGCTGCCCTTTAAGCTTGTTTTAGATGTCTTTCATCACTTTATTTGTGTGAGTGTCTGAGTATATGCAAGCTGCACCTAATGCATTTTTATATGGTAATATATATATATATTTATATATATATTGTATTTTTATTGATTTTTTTTAAAAATAGTTTAAGGGAAATTACGTTTTTTGCAGTTATAACACATGTACCATGTTTAGCATACTGTGATAAGCAGTCGTTTGTTAATGGAAAAAAGGATCAGAATATAGTAATTAACAAATTATTTTCAATGTTGTTACTTAAAGGGACACTATAGTCACCAGAACAACTACAGCTTCAGGTAGTTGTTCTGGTGAGTATAATGATTACCTTCAGGCATTTTCATGCAAACACTGCCTTTTCAGAGAAAATGCAGTGTTTACATTGCCCCTAGGGACACCTCCAAGTGGCCTCTCCTCAGATGACCACTGGAGGTACTTCCTGGCTCAGTGCTGCACCGTAGGCAGCACTGCCATTCAGCGTCTCCACGCTCTGCATGGGAACACTGAAATTTCCTCATAGAGATATATTGATTCAATGCGTCTCTATGAGGAGGTACTGAATGGCCAAAATGGTGTCAGGCCCCGCCCCTTGACGATTTCAGCCAATCCAATGCTTTCCCCATGGGAAAGTATCGGACTGGCAAAAAATCGGCAATTCTGATGATGTCACTAAGGGGGTGGAGCAAGCGCCGGTGGACCCGCACAACGCTGGAAATAAGGTGAGTTTTAATTGCTTTTAAGGGGGCTGTGGGGAGGTGGGGGGGGGCAAGCCACCTTAATGGTGGGTTAAACACTATAGGGTCAGGAATACATGGTTGTGTTCTTGCTCCTATAGTGTTCCCTTAATTATTCAAGACTTCAGAAAAGTTTAGTTGTGCTTTAAACACATTGCAGGATGCATGCAGGTACTATGTAACAGAACAAGAATTAATTAATTAATTAGGCTTATTAATAAAATACTAATTCAGTGATTCCCAACCCAGTCCTCAAGTACCACACAACAGTCCAGAATTTAGGGATTACCCAGTTGTGTCTATGGTGTTTTTAGAAAAGAAAAACAAACAAACAAACAAACAACACTTTAGACACAACAGGGTAATCCCTATATCGTGGACTGGTAGGGGGTGCTTGAGGACTGGATTGGGAACCACTGTGCTAATTGTTAGAAATTAACTAAGTAAATTTGCAATTTCATATCGAATTTGAATTTGCCGGACTGGAATTATTTGCCAAGTCATTTTTTTAGTTCAGGTATCCTGGCCTAAAATTTTATAATCATTCTAAATTCCCAATAATTTCTTAATTTTTTTTTACATTTTTTCGATAAACTTTTAAAATTATATTATGAAACATATTTTAGTTGTGTATATATATATATTTTTTTTTTTTTAATAAATGTTTGATATTTTAATATTTTTAAAAATAATTGTAAAAGTTTATCTAAAAGAATTAAATCATTTCAAAAGCGTATCCAAAAGTATAAATTGAGGCCTATGTGAGATGTAAGGTAGAAGTAATTACAAGCACTGTTTCATGTCATGATATTCATTGTAGTCGGTTAAAGAGCAATTTAAGGACCCCAGAACAATGTAATGTTTATTCAAATTTTAATGCTTTACTTGTAACACCCTCAAGACTGTGTAGATTATTATATTTCTATTCTAAGCAAATTTAATATTATTTAGCATTATTGTTTATTTTTACAAGCACACCTTGTTTCATTGATGAAAAATTAAAATTTTTGTCATACTTAGTACTGCAATGTGTGATTTTATATCTACTTTCAGAAACATTAACTAAGGATTATGCTAATAGATCCCACCGGAAAACTGCAAGTGACAGGTTCGATAAAATACTATAGTTTATAAATGCAGACCAGATTATTCTCAGTTAATAACTATACACTACAGGATATTCAACTGCTTGCTAGAACTGTTTCAGCTCAAAGAGGGCTTGCAAAATGTAAAAATTTTCAAGCACTGTTGTTGTAATTTACCTGGTTGTGAATTTAATTATGTACCATTAGTTATAAACAACCTTATACCTTGAAGTAAACAGATCCTAATATTTTTCATTTTAGCATAAACATCTACAACAGGTGTAGCATAAGGTATCCCTTAAAGTGTTGTAAAAAAAAAAAATATTCCATGCACTATCTCATTTTATTATGTACGCTTAAATAACAGAGTACCACTGCAATTAAAGTGCACGCTCACCTGCCAACAACAAGGGAAACTCCTGAGATGAGCTCTCGAATGATAAGCCGTCTTGCTGCTTTCCTCTAAATGGTAAAATCCCTAATGAGACAGAAAAGGGTATACTTATGAACCCCTACAAGGTAAAATACCATTAATAGGGCACATATAGCACTGTAACATAATGAAATATAATTTTCTGTCTCTTTAGAGATTTTGCCTTTCTGCGGATTGTAGCAAGTTAGCATAGGACTCACGTAAAATGTTTGTCTTAACACTGGCAGGTGAGCTTAAATTGTAATTGCCATAGCTGCAGTGCTAAAAATTGTATTTAAAAGTACATAGAGATTTGGGATAGTGTTATTTAGAGGTTTGGGTTTGTTTGTTTTTTATAATTTTGTTTATGTATTTGGGCCAATGTTTCAACACTGGGTTTATTACTGTGTATTTTTGTTTTAGAGCTTTAACACCGCTCTGCCATAAAAACTCACAAAAAATATTTAGCATTATTCTCCTGTCTGCTCCTGTTAACTTTATAGAACTCAACGAAAGCTTGCAATTTGAGCATTTTCAAGCACTCTTGTTGTCTTTTTAACTGTAGATGGAAAGGGTTTACTAGATGTCATGGATGCAATGGTAATAACAGAACTTTCAGAGGTTGGGAAAAGGTTCCACTAAGTCAATCATGAACTAATTTGAACAAATCTGCTATGAAGATTAGGATTATCTTGTGGAATGCACAATTATGATTAAAGTCGAACTTTATTATAACCAGTAAAACTTAATGTAGACACTACACTTGCAAATTATCAAGTTCGATTTTGTTTATCTTGATTGCTGATTAGTAATGAAAGGTTGAAGTAATGTGCATATCTACCTCCAGTCCTCTCAGATTATCAATGATATGTGATTGGTCTTTGGGCAATGGATAGAATCCCAGGCTTTGTCGAACTTCTATTGGGGACAAGTCACATAGATGTATAGCACCATAACAACTGCAATGAGCTGTAGAGGTGTTGGTGCTGAGAATGCCCCTTTAAAACAATGCACTGCTTCTGTATTATATAAAATACACAGTATCTGAAGTAATTAATCCCAGGATTAATGAATTATTATTTAGAAAACAAAGCTTTTTAATTTTAATGCATTTCAAGGGAAATGCGGTCTCGAAAAACGCTGCTCTTCTATCAGGTACCCTCTTGCCTGATTGGCTGTCCCTGTTCTGTCAATCCATTTCTTCACTGTGTGATTGACACTCAATCAGTCCAATGTAGTTGAACTGAAAGTGTAGGCAACAGAGACTTTTCCCAGTTCTGATATGCAAATAAATATGAAATCCACTTTGAATTCTCACCTTAGTTAATAAACCTGTTAGTAAAACATGTGTCTATTATGTATAGGTTCTGTTCATGTCTACTGTCTGGAAATAAGACACTTTATAAAACACCCTATCAATGAAAAACTCATAGCCCGGAAAGTAAACTACTCAAGCCTGATTGCTTCAAAATTGCCACATCCAATTTCCTTAATAAGAACAATACTACATAATTTTGTCTGATGGAATACTGTTTAAACATACTTATGATTTTAGATTGTGATAAACTGGCTGCAAAAGCGAAACAATAGGTCACAATTTCTTTATAATTGCATTACAAAAAGAGCTTACTGTGATGATTCAAAACAATCAGGTAGGAGCATTAAATTTATTTGTCTTGGCCACTAAACTAATTTTCATTCTAGTGTTGCAATCACTTATTACTGGAGTTAAGACAAAAAAAAAAGAAGAAAGAATAATGTATCAGATATTTTCTACTGATATAAATTGGAGTGCAAGTCCAGTGTTATATAGAGTTTGTCTCATTATGACAAACTAGGTTGTTTATCTCTAGATTTCAAGGGTCACTCATAGCCTTAGATGTCTACATAACTCTTAAAGGTACACTCCAGGCACCCAGACCACTTCTGCCCATTGGAGTGCCCATTGGAGTGGTCTGGGTGCCAACTCCCACTACCCTTAACCCTGCAAGTGTAATTATTGCAGTTTTCATAAACTGCAATATTTAGCTTGCAGGGTTAAGTCCTCTTCTAGTGGCTGTCTGTTAGACAGCCACTAGAGGACACTTCTGTGTTCGTAGCACACTGAAAGTGTGCTATAAAAACGCTGGACGTCCTCACGCTATGTGAGAACCTCCAGCGTCGCTGAAATCCCCATAGGAAAGCATTGAAAGCATTAGTCAATGCTTTCCTAGCATTAGTCAATGCATGTGCATCAGGTCTCGGCCACCGCCAGCCGCGCATGCTCAATAGGTCTCCTCCGCCAGATGACGTCGGCGGGGAGGAGCGTGGGTGGACCCTGACCCAGTGCCAAGGAACATCGGCGCTGGATACAGGTAAGTCACTGAAGGAGTTTTAACCCCTTCAGCAACATGGGATGGAGGATGGGAGGGAGAGGGGACCTGCAGTGCCAGGAAAACGGTTTGTTTTCCTGGCACTGGAGAGTCCCTTTAAAGGGTTACTCCAACCTCTGTGCAGACTATATATTTTTTAATTGACAATGCCCTATGGGGGCATTATTATTAGCACCCACCCTTCTCCCCATCCATAAAATAAAGTTTTAATAACCTGGAATCTAGTACTGCACAAAGCTCCCAGCGCGGATCTTCAATGCCCAATCCTGACATCTTCCTGGCACTCATGGGGTTCAATCACAGGCTTCTAATAGAAAAGCCTATGATTGGACAAAAAGGAGGAATGATTTGCTTTAATTAAAAAAAAACTTTAAAAAAACTATTGAAGTAGCAGAGTTAGTGCCCACATAGAGGGGAGAGCTGTTTTGTTTTTGTTTTTTACATCAATTGCCAGCATGTGCTGGGGTGCTACTAGCCCCCAGCAAACAATTCAAATAAACTCTGGATGTGAAGTGTTTTAAGCAGAAACACAGAAACACTGCTTCTACCACAACGACCACTTCAAATCACCTATGGTTGGTTATTTCCATTGCACAGACTTAAAGGTCTGGGGAAAAAAGAAGAGGCTTGCAAAAGTTATAAGAACTGCAGCTTTTGAAAGCTTTTTTTAGGCATACCCCCAATACCAGTACAGTGGGACCTCGGTTTACGAATTTAATGCGTTCTCCGGGACATTTCTTATTGCGAAAAATGTGTTAACCGAAACGCGGTGTCTCATAGGAATGCATTGAAAACCAATTAATCAATTCTGGAGGTCAGAAAAAAGCCAAAATGAGCTGGCATGGAAACCAACCCACAATGCAGAACACACAGTAAAAGGCATGCAAACAACGAAGCTCAGCTCCCTACCTTTCCACAGCTTAAGAAATGCACCAAAAAGTCCCAAAAAAACTGCAAACAATTTCCAGAATGGCTCCAAAACTCGATGCAAAAGCGGCTCCAACACCTCCACACAAGATGCCACGTGCTACCCACAGGCTCCAGCATGCAGGGGGCGGTGCCGCAAACATCCCAGGTGCAATGCATCCTGGGGAAACTTGCTTTGTATTGCGAAACAGATTTGTAAACCGAGGCATTATTTTCAATGGATTTTCATTTGTAAACCGAAAATTATGTTAACCGAGGCATTTGTAAACCGAGATCCCACTGTATTTATAATTAAATACATGCAAGTTTTCATGGTCAGTAAATGTAATAGTGATTTATAAAAAAAAAAAAAATAATTATAATAATAAGATTCCCATGTGGAGTGTTTTTTTTTAATATTAAAATATCAGAAAATATATCAAATATAAAAAAGTCAATATATCACAAAATATCGAATTCTTACAAAATGTTAATATTTTTCACAATATTAAAGTTTATCTGAATATATTAAGTCATTCGAAACGCTTATCTGACAATAATCTCAGGCACCCACACCATATCCTCTCCCCTGGGAGAATCCAGATCATAGACTTAAGCCAATGCAGGATTAAATTGATCTCATTGCCTAAGAGTGCTTCACTGACTATCTCAGTTAATATGCACAGTTCTGCATTATGCAGTTTGGCACTATAGAGCAATCCAGCTATTCCTGCTGGAGAAGACCTTGTGTGGTAGATATGGCCACCATTGACTGGTTGGACTCAGGTAAGTTATCAAGTTGGTCGTGGTCATCTGGTAGGACTCAGGTAAGCTGTCTAATCATTCTTACTGTGACTGTAGAGTTTATGATGCTTGGAGTGTTTACATTAAAATAAAATAGTAATCTCTTAAAGGGACACTCTAGTCAGTTAACGCCACCATCTAGCCCCCCTGGGCCCCTGATGCCTCCATAAATATAGTAAAAATCTCTGCATGCTGCTTGCCTAAAAAAAAAAACAGTCTGCTGACATCATCAGAAGTTGTAGCCTGATCCAATCACAGTGCTTCTCCATAGGATTGGCTGAGACTGACAAGGAGGCAGATCAGGGGCAGAGCCAGCATGATTCAAACACAGCCCTGGCCAATCAGCATCTCCTCATAGAGATTAATTGAATCAATGAATCTCTATGAGGAAAGTTCAGTGTCTGCATGCAGAGGGAGGAGATACTGAATCACAGGATGCTCGTGCATATTATGCCACCATCAACTCTGGTTCACTCTGAGTGACTGCAACTGGAGGTGTCCCTAGCTTTGAATGTAAACACTGTATTTTCTCAGAAAATACAGTGTTTACATGAGAAAGGCTGCAGGGAGCTATAGTTCTCACCTGAACAACCTCATTAAGCCGAAGTTGTTCAGGTGACTATAGTGTCTCTTTAATGGCACCAGGCACAGCCATATCAGTTATACAGTTTTTCACTTTGTTTGGCTGTGTTTTCCTTAGTACCATCAGATTCAATATTTTATAAAAGATCTGTGTGCCCTATTCTCCTTTAAGAGATACCAAAGCTTCTATTCAATGCTTTGTAACACAGACAGACACAGTGAAGTTCAGTGCTTTTGTTACTAAGCATTTTTACAACTAGTTCTTTATCTTGCATGTTTCCTGAAAAAAAAATACATTTTCATTTTTTCACAAGTTATTGAAGTTTACTTTAACTGCCATTCTAGCTATATTTCCTTGGTGTACAGTAAAAAAAAAGCTTTTGTTCCAAGTAATTTGTTAGGACACACTTTTTTTTGGAGGGAATGTGAATCACCAGCAAACAATTAAACTCAAGAAATCAGATTTGTGGATTAACTGGAGCAAGTAACAATGCTTCTTTAATGCACCTTACTAACATCGGACTTTAACATTATATTGTTAGCTCAGCCAGAATTATTAACTGGTAAAAATCGTATTCTGTTTAATGATCTCAGGAGGGCTTCAGCCAATTTGTTGAAGAAGAGGTGTTCAGCAATTGGGAAATAGAAAAGAAAGGTTATGTAATGTCAGGAGAGACATTTTGTGCATTGTACAAGATAAATAATGTACACACACTGACAAAACAAAGCTTTATGAGAGAATTGGCATGGGTTCTGTAAAATGTCTGTTTTCATTGAAAAGTCACGACTGTGAAATGGTTAGATCGATTCTGCCTATTTTTAAAGTGCTCCCGTGATTTCCCAAAGAAATACTCCATGGATATGACCCAAGTGGAAAAAAAATACATTAAAAAGTGCTAGAACGCAAAGGAAGAGTAGATATACAGACCGGGGAATAAATCATTTTTAACTGGTAACAACAATAAACAACAATAAGCAAACTAATGAACTGAGAAGATATCTATTTCAGGGATATTTTCCCAATTCGGCTATTGTGTCTTAAAAGATAAAATTGACTTTGAATTTAGTCCACATTCTCAAAAGTTCATATATTTGTGAATAGACTTGATTGGATTCAAAATCCCATGCATGCATTTTTGAAATGTCATTGTTTGATGGTGTAAACAATGAAAGAAAGACAAACCTGATCAGATATTTCTCCTCTTTACTAAAACATTGTAAACAATAATATTTAAAATGTTCAACAAATAGATTATTGCAAAATGAGAGTTTGCTACGTTGCCAACATCAACAGTATCATCTCAGTTGAAAGTCTCAAATTTTGTCTTCAGTGACCAGGTGTTCTACACACACTTATTTTGTAAGATCTCCAGTGAATCCCTATAGACGTTTTCCCAATTTTCCAAGTTTAACCCTCCTAAGAATGGATATCAATGTCCTCCCAACTCAGTATCAGTCTCTTTTGGAATAGTGGAATAGTGGTACCCAAGTAGTCTTGAGGTGGAGTCTTTAACATGTCATTGAGTCCTTCGCTAAAGTTGCAGACTTCTTCAATCTTCACTATGTATCTCTCTGTGAAAAATATAAACAGAATAGGGTGGCGCAGGAGTATGGAGAACAAATTGATTAAACAAATAGATGCAGCAACCTACAAGGCGATCTGATATAATCCACCAAATAAGAAATAAACCATAAAAAATAGGTGCGCAAAATGAATCTCTCTTATACAATATAATGTGCAAAACATGCAAACGTGTCATGCAGTTAGCTACATAAATGCAGATGTGTATGCATATTGGGAAGACACCATATATCTATTCGTTGTGCAGATTAATATACACCAATAAGAAAAATATTAAAAAATATATTATACTTGCACAGGTCTGCCCAGGTAGTCCAATCTAGAAATATATAAAGAGACACAGACCTAGTGCAATAACGTTGAGAGAGGTAAACTTTAAGTAAAGAAGAAATATTTTCAAACTCACAATTGTGGAGTGGTTGAAGTACCACTCCAAACTATCAGGCTCTGGGAGGATCAGCCCCTTGCAGTCGTGGGATCCAATGGGTAGACAACTGGAAGCATTCACTCGGTAACCGGTTAGTTAAAAAGTAAAATTCCAATTTATTTCAACATAAAAAGTATGCTTTAAAAATAAGGATAAAAGTATATACTTCCGTCACTGTTTGGAGAGTTCAAGAGTTCAGTAAGTCCAAAGTTACGTTTTCCTGATGAAACGAAAGTAGTAGTTTTCTTACTCTGACTCCGACTCTCCCGTCCAGTGCAGTTACTTCCGACTTCCGGTTTCCGGTTTCACGCAACGCGTTTCGCCCCGCCTCTCGGGGCTTTCTCAAGCGTAAGTGGTGAGTAGCTCCCAGTGTCTCTCTGTGCTGACTCAAGTCTGGGTCAAATCTACCACTACTTAAAGGTGTTAGGATTTTTACTGATGCTGGATGTCCTCATTCAGAGTGTGAGGACATCCAGTGTCAGTTAGGCGACCAAAAGTCAATTTACACTGCAGAACTAAGTAGGACTGGGACACTGTATCAGACCACTTCAATAAGATGATGTGCTGGGTGACTACATTGTCCCTTTAAACAGATGGCCTCTTTGCACATTAGACATGCAAGACAGCATTTTCACTCATTACTTTTTCCATGTTTTTTTTCCACATATGTAAATCCTATTCAAAAATGCATACAGGCAGGTGTAGTCTTGAAATGTAAAACTAATCAACAAAAACATGGTTTAGCATCCTTTTCTTGATTTAGAATGGTATCTAGAGGACATTGTATGTTCTCCTTGATTTTTCCATGGGAAGATCTTTGATGCATTTTGACTGCCCTTCAGTCCAAGATCCAAATCAGAATTCTAGGAGGAGATGCGAAGTATGATGTCTCTACAGTCCTTTTGTTCTAAGGCAATAAAAAAAAATTGGTAGTTAATTGTCTCGTTTACATCTAGAAGACACTATTCTCAATTTTGAGTAAAGGCAGAGTAGACCACATTGCATCCTTCTAAGTACTTTTTGTGACTGTATTGCCACCTTCTGGCTGGAGCTAGTATTTATCATGAATATTCTGCAATGCAAATATTATTGAATAGTTCATTAACACACATTAAAGATTAAGTCATTGTAAAATGTGGGCGCCATTTTAATGCACTTAAGAATATTTCAATTATGATAATGATTCTGTAGGTTTTATTTTAATGTATATTTGTAGAATTACAAGTTAGATTTTTAATTTAAAGGACAAAACTGACTTTCAGTAACCATTGGCTTTTAGCTGGGTAGACATTTCTAAAATTATAAAATTGGTATTCCAGCTTAATTATAGGGCACATCAAATCAATATAGACAGGTATATAGGAGGCCAAAATTAATCACTATGACATTCTTTTTCTGTGCATTTGTAAGAAATGACATTACATATGTGCATGCCTTCTGCAGGTGTTTAATTTGGTCATGCTAATGCTAGGTATTAGCCTACAATACTGCTGCAATATGACAGAGAGGCCAACAAACATCTTAGGATTTTCAATGATTGCATGTAGAAAGGAGAAGCTTCACATGTATGTGAATAATCTATCCTATGTTAGTACTGCTCAGTTTGGTGTGTCTCCGTATAATTTCACAAAGTGACCAAATGAGACGCACTTTTTAGCGAAGTATACAGTGAAGGTAGATCAGTTCTAATACTGAAAGCAAAGAATGTTAAATAGAATAGTTTATTGATTACGCAAGCACATGACACTTAAGGTTTATCAACTTATTAGTTCCATTTCCTTTTCTGAGAATTCACACAGCAGCACATAGTTACCCCGAATGAGTGTGCCTGCTTGTATTTTAACATTCTCACTAAGTTTGACCCAGTAAGATATTGATCAAAAGCTACAAGTAATACAGTTAAACAGGAAATTATCAATCAATTATCACACTTTATAAAATGAGAAGACCATCCAAACAGTGGTGTAATGTAATGTTTTAAGAAATTATTATGAGAAATGCTAGCATCAACATGACTAGATTTTGCAAAAACCAGAACTCCAACTTTTTCCACACCCTACACCAGACTTTATATTTCCAAACCGTGTAATATTACGATCTAACATATGTAGGTGAGTTTGGTGGAGAATGTTGTCATCGGAAAAGACCATGATACCATTTAGAGAGTAGCAATGTAAAATCTAGATATTTCACATCAGTGCCAGACAATGTTCAGTGGTAAAACTCAACTAGGACATAAATATTTTTTTACTAATTTTCCCGTTTCTGGAGGTGGTGTTCTGTTGACAACTTAAGTAATCTGTGATGCAATGTCATACCTACATATAACTCAAATACACTAATACTGACAGAAAAGAAAGCACAGTTAGAGCATATTCTCCCTTAATACAAAGGGGTAAATTCACCAAAGTTTTAAAAGTAAGATTGTTGAAAGGCAAAATATGCAAATCACTTTCATTTGGGTTCCCTTGTACTAGCCATAGAACAGGGCAGTTGGTGAAGTTTACAGATGGTAGCATGCTGCCCACCCCAACATTTTGGACTCTACTTCTTAACCCATGAGATTCCATGTCTTCAAACCAGATGTATCTTCAGTCATCGATAAAGAGTAGAATGGAAACTGCAGATATAAACATGGATGAGGCTTGTTTTTTTTTGTAACACACACTTACCATTAGCCATTATAATGCCAATAGATAATTTTTTTTTGGTGGGGAAGCACCACCCCACCTATGCCTTTGGAGCAGCCTCCACCGGAATATTATTATAACTATAACCTAGACAACGCATGGTAAGCATTGTGTATTTCAGTTTAGGAATTGTAAACCACAAATGTGCTGAAAAACTATTACACTCTGTTCTGCAAATCAATGGCAATTTAGCAGAGTCATGGAAGAGGAAGAGAAATCCAATCCTCTTAATCAGCATTTCAAAATATATGGTGAAATAAGCTATAATGTAGAAGGTACTCATATACCTGCTACAAACCCACACTTTAATACATTAACCATTCATGTTTGAAGAGCACGAGCTGTGTAACTGCAATTTAACCCAAATATTCACGCACCCTTTGAATCAATCTGAGGAAGGTTAATCGCTATCCTTGAAAACTCAAAGTCTCTGATATTGTGTTCCTTCATGTAAATACAACTTGTTGTATAGAAATGCAAACTTCTGACCTCCATTTTGGATATCAGGACTCTGTCCACAATGGGAGGGTAATTCACCAGTCTTTCAGACATTAGATATCTTGTTTATTTGCAAGCAATCCTTCATAAGTTATATTTGTTAGCAATTAGCAGCACTCTTTGTTGTTAGACCGTCAAAACAGGGCGAAGAAGGCTTACATAGATGCTCACCAATAATTTCCTGAATGTGACCCATTAATCTCTACTACTGACACACTTACTTGAGACAGGAAAAAAAAAAAGAAATCAAGCACATGAGTTAGTCACATAGACTGCAGCAGACCTGTGATCTATCGACAATTGGGGATTTTAGAAAACTGACAACTTAATCTGCTTATACTAGAGTCTTACATCTCGTAAACATCAACATCTCAACATGTTTTCAGGCTTTGCAGAGTGGACATGGAGGTCTTCGTAGATCATTCATTACATTCCATTATGTAACTTATGGGACAAGAGATAGTAAAAGAATGTTGATAAAATAAGATAAATTTTAAGCTAGGAACATTGAAGGAAGAGGAATGACAAAAGAAGAACATAATGAAATCCTAGAGACTTTAATATTGCCAATGGATTTTTTGCCCTTTATTGGTCCTAGTCTGGTAATATAATGAAATAATAATACTGAAACAGCGTGTCTCATTGCTTCCTGATTTTTTTTTAATAGATTTTTTTCATTTTATTGGTACAAGTACAAATATTAATGAACTGGTGGAGTTTTCAAATGCTAGTCGTATACATGTATTAATTAAAACAAATTGTGTGATGATAATGTAGATTGTGATGATGGATCACTCAGTTGCATAAAATGTAAGAAGAAGGTTACCTGCATTATCTAATTGAAGGTGAATTTGTGAAAACATTATTTTTAATTATATGCGTTTATTGAAACCTAAACAAATATTTTGTGTTTATTGCTTAATCCCTTAAGCACTGTGTGACGTTTAAAGACGATTAATATCCAAGGATGGCATGGAACATCATGTCTTAAAAGTAATAACAGATATAAATCCCTGCTGGTACCTGGAAGACCCAGTACTCAACAACTGCTGCTGCCCTCTGTCAGCTGGCGCCTTTATTTATTTTCCCACACTGACCAATGTAGTATGATACATTTTTAATCAGGCCTCCCTGCAAGCCACCAGTAAAAATAGATCAATGCTGTGATTGGCAGGAACAACATGAAGATCTGAAATATTAGCTCCCTCTCGTGTTGTGATCACAAATCACAGAGTGATCACAGTGCAGCACTCCATACTGTGAAAGCAGGGGAAATCCATCTGTTGGTGTCATTAGTGACTAGAAGTGTTGGTCCCTGTGGGTCATTTATGTAGTGTTGGATGCATGTACCATATACTACAGGCAGGGCCAGATTAAGAACCCAGTGGGCCTGGTGCTGACAATTATGATGGGGCCTAATTACAGAATTGTCACAGCCCCCGGCTTGCCGGAGGTGCAGTCACAATGGACCGGTGCGACCGCGCCAACAAACTGAGCTTACCTGCTCAGCGGCGAGTCGGGAGCCGCTCTGCCAGATATATCTCTGCCCCCCAGGGTCACACACACACACGCACATTCTGCAGTCATAGGCCAGAGGGATATTTAACCTAGGTTATTGCCCTGTCGTGGTTTTCATTCCTGGTTCCTGAATCCTGAATCCTGAGAGTGCGTTTTCTTGTCCTGTTTTTGATATTCCCAGTATTTTGACCTTGGCTATTCCTGACTATTCTGATTCCTGGCTTCCCTGACTTGGCTTGTTAAATGGTATTGTATATTTCTGGCTCCCTTGACCATTCTCTGTTTTTAATGTATTAGACCGGCCATTCTAAGGACCGGTTTACGTTTTATCATTTTCTGTTCTGTCTATGTAGATGTTACATAGTTCTGCATGCTGGACCACACTAGCAGTCATGACAAGAATCTTATCGACCATAGACACTAAAACAGTCATACCTCTCAAGCGTCAAGTATCTAATGAAGATGGTGTTGGAGGGAAACTCAAAGGATGCAGCTTTAAGAAAACACATACTCAATGCTAATCTTTCTCTAATTTATGCTTTAATCTTTCAAGTAAATCCATACTCCCTAACAGCAGTGTCCAGTGAAGCAGGAAGTCAATGGGGACACTGGGAGAAATGGGGACACATACACTAGGGACACAGAGACATGGAGACACAGACACTGGGAGACATGGAGACAATAAGACAAAAGGGACACTGGGAGACATGGGGACATTTGGGGACACTAGGGACACTGGTTGGGAGGCATGGAAACACTTGGGGACACTGGGAGAATTGGGGACACTAGGGACACTGAGAGACATGGGGCACAGACACTGGGAGACATGGGGACACAGACACTACAGACACTGGCTGAGAAACATAGGGACACTGGGAGACATGGGGACACTGAGACACTAGGGGAACTGGCTGGGAGACATGTGGACACAGACATTTGGGGACACTGGGAGACATCGGTACACTGAGAGACATGGGGACATAGACACTGGGAGACTAGGGGACACTGGGAGACTAGGGGACACTGAGACAATAGTGCTTGGAGGCATGGGGACACTGTGTCCCATGTGTCTCCGTGTCCCAGTGTGTCTCCCAATGTCCCCATGTGTCTCAGCATCCCCATATCTCTCAGTGTCCCCTAGTGTTTCAGTGTCCCCATGTTTACTACTGTCTCCCAGTGTCCCCTAGTGTCTCAGTGTCCCCTAGTGTCTCAGTGTCCCCATGTCTCCCTGCTGCCTTTCCCCCCATCATTCACTTACCTGAGCTGAAGGCTGTCTCTGCAGGTTGGGAGCTGCTGTCTGGACTCTCTGTGCTGTGTAGCTGCTCCCCCGCAGATGAGTGAGTAGAGAGAGGCATGGAGGGATATGCTGTAACTTCCTATCCCTGCCTCTCTCCACACACAGTGATCCCTACTGGCTGGTGCTGGTATTGCAGAGTAATCTCCGTTTATACTAAGAAAAATACCTGCATTTGTATTGCCTGTATTACTGCAATACCTGCATGGCCAGGCAGCCTCAAATACCGGCTGTGCCGGTAAAATACCAGTCAGGTGGCAAACCTACGAGTAGTGTGTGTAAAAAAAACTTTTTTTTTTTTTAAATGGGCCTATTCCATGGGCCTGGGCCTGGGCCTGGAGCTGCAGCTCCATCAGCCCCTATGTTAATCTGGCCCTGACTTCAGCACTCCAGATGTTGTGGACTACATCCCCCATAATGCTCTTACACCCATAATGCTGGCAAAGCATCATGGGAGGTGTAGTCCAAAACATCTGCAGTGCCGAACGCTGTCTATGCCTGTACTACACTATACTTCATATATTTTAATGGAGTTGGACTTTAGTAATTTTGCACAGGAGCTCAGGTCCAATTTATTTTCTCCGCTAAGTGTATATCCTTTTTCAACTGAAAAATTAACACAAACTTTGTTTAGGTTATGACTTTTTTTGCTGTAATTTTTATTGCCTTTGACTGCATGTATTGAAGCTTGTATCAAGTACTGCGAACATGGTATTCAAATATCCACAGAGGGTTTAACTTGACCAGTATAGTGAAACAAGCCTTCAGGGAAAATAAGGAAAGTGACAGCAGTTCTATTCGACTGGCTGACAAGAAAGAGGTAACACTTATCATGGATTTTGATTTAGTTCAACCTCTTCATGACAAATCCTGAACAGAAATTGCATGTATTTGTAACTGAAGCCTTTTCGATACGTTTGTTGTGTTTGTTCCACCATAATTTAAAACCTTCACTTTAAGTGTACCTATAACTATTATAAGTCATTTTTAAAGGACTTTTTCTGATACCCTGTATGTATATATAGCGGAATATAAAATTTGAACAAAATATATATAAAAAAAAATAATTAAAATACAATGAAAACAAAATTGCACAGTGTTACCTATAATAATTTTTATACAATTACCACAACAACAACAACAACAACAAGAAATTACTTAAATTGACACTTTAGTCACGAAATCAACTACAGCTTGTTGTATTTGTTCTGATGAGTATAATCATTCAATCCATCAGGCTTTTTGATAATAATCAATAATCAATCCTTCAGGCTTTTTGCAGTAAACACTGTCTTTTTAGAGAAGTGTTTACATGAAAGCCTAGTGACACCTCCAGTGACCCCCCCTCAGATGGCTTCTATGAGGAGATGCTGATTGGCCAGGGCTGTGTTTGGCTTGTGCTGGCTCTGCCCCGATCTACCTCCTTGACTAGCTCAGCTCAGCCAATCCAATGCTTTCCTATGGTCTGTTGCACAATATTACATATTTGTAGAAACTAGACTTCCTAAGAAATTTAATTTAGGCATTTTGATGCTTTTTATTTTAGCATTTTACCATCACCTTCTGTCACATCTGATGGTTATATACAACTCTCCTGTTTTTCCCCACACTTGATATCTCCCCCTTTTTTATATCTCCCCCTCCCTGTGTCCTACCAGCATCAAGGGATGGGGCAGCATATTCTCTGGTGCTCCAGTGGTGCTGCAGAAGCTATCTGCCTTCACCTCTGCTGTTTGCAGGCTCTCGTGTGCGAGTCCCGGCACCACTTGTAATCGAGCATTGCCGTGGTTACCGCGGCAATGCTCGGAAAGCCGGGACTCAGCATGGAGATTGAAGGCAGAGAGCCTCCTTCCCTTCCTGCTGTGCAAACTCTGCAAAGACCGGGGAGGGATATCAAAAGATCTCTCTGACCGGGTCTGTGTGCTTGTAAGGGGCCTGGGCTCATGGGGCTCTCAGGTGGCCTGGACCTCTTACCAGTGAAGTGGCTGTACCTCCCGACTGGCACACGGTCGCAGGGATCACACCTGCGGCTGGGCCCCCTGGAGTGACGGGCCCGTCACAGCTGCGACCCCTGCGACCATGGTAGGTATGCCACTGGATGGTACCCCTTTGAATATTGCATCTCCAGCAAATGTCAGATATGCCGGGAAAGATGCGAGCCAGCCGTGCTGGCACCATGTAACAGCTAAACAGCACTTTCCTGCTAGTGGGAAGTACATGGGAAAACTCCTGACATGTTAGGAAATGCTCTTAACCAGTCTTCTTGTGGATTCTTTCTCTTATGGTCATTTTCCCATTGCACTAGGTACTTTGGTGGGGCAGAGTTAGCAACAGTGGAAAGTGACATGTAGCAGATGGAAAATGTATTAACAGTGGGAGCGAGACCCATGAAAATCCTTTGGATTATGGTTGGTGAGGGTGGATTTTTCTGATGTTCAGAGCCAATGGGTCTGTGGGATATGTTTGAGTCGTAGGTGGGTAAATAATGCTCTGCGGTGTAGGTTGTAAGTAGATGCCTGGGTCAGAAAGGGTATCATAGCCTCCGTTAGACAGCTGTGCCACATTGCTCACTCCTGCCATGCTCCAGGTCCGCAGGAGGTAATCTGGGATTAGGCATTAAAGCATTAAAGCACTGATAGAGAGGCTTAATGCCTGAGACAACAAGTGGAATGCCTGTCGGGTCTATGCCTTCAGGTACATAAGTGTGAGAAATGAAGTTAGGAGGAAGCCAAATCAGAACCCTGAAAAGAGTGTGGTTGCTGGAATGCATTTTCTAGCATCCCCTTTTGGGGTGGATTGCAGTGTGGTTAAGTTCTGGAGCACCTTGGCTGACTTTATTCCCATTTCTTGGGTGGTAGAAGGGTATTAGTTTGTAGCTAACATATTGTCTAGATAGCCCACTTGAAAATAATTATTGGAATAATCTTTTCTCAAAACCATTTTCTAGGGAGCTAGCATAACTAAAAATCTCAATAGCTACATACAAAATATAATGTATATATAGATTTCTCACATTTAGCCATGTGTTTCATTGTGATTCCTGCTGTCTTTGTCAATATTGCACACAAATGTTACATCAAATCAGTGTATTGAAAATCCTGCCTTTATCTATTGTCATTTGTTTCTTATTGTGAAGCCTTTATCACACAACCTCAGAAAATTCCCCTATTGCGAGAGTATTTGCATTTTCTCTGATTCTAATTTACCTTTCTGAGAAAAAAAAGAGGAATTTTTACATTTTATCATTTTATTTTTTCTTTGTCTGCACAGCATTATATTTTAAAATAAACTAGTAAATTGGCACAAGCTGTAAAGCACTTAAAAGTCATGCTTATATAAAACAGGTAGGTATGAAAAAGCCAATGTAAAGCCATTTCATAGTAACAAAAAAAATTGTTATCAATTTGTCTGCAAGTTTTATTTGCTAAATGTCAGATGTTTCATGTTTTTCCTTCCTTACAATCATTATAGATGTTTTACATTTTATAACCTAGAGACTCCTCATTATGTTGTTGTTCAAAACCCAAGGCATATTTTTATTACAGAAAGGTTATTCCTTCTTTTTTTAAATTCTAGTTCAAAAGAATGCATTTTTGCAATGATCAGCTATTTAGTGTTTTTAGTTTATAACCCCTTAAGGACCAAACTTCTGGAATAAAAGGGAATCATGACATGTCACACATGTCATGTGTCCTTAAGGAGTTAAATGTGCTTCTGTTGTTTTCATTTTTTGGGAAGCATTGTTATACTTTTAGATGTTGTTTTTTACTGCTATTCTTTACAATTGCAAACTTCACATATATATATATATATATATATATATATATATATATATATATATGTATATATATATATATATGTATATATATATATATATATATATATATATATACGTATATATATATATATATATATATATATATATATATATATATATATACATACACACAACAGACAGGATTCTCTTAGCAGAGTAAGTTTGTACACTGCAAATTGAATAGCAATTCCTCCATTGAAGCCTACGAGGTAAATGCTATTCAGTAAACAGAGTAAATCGTTATCCTGCTATGATAATCCAGCTCTAAGTATTTTCACTGAAATACAAATTTTCAGTTCATAAGGGATAATCCTAAGTGTAGTAATACATACATACATATACATATATATATGTGGGTTTGTCTTTTTACCCTCAATGAAGAGTAATTAAAATTAGTATAGTAACATCAAATACCTTACAAAATAAATACATCATTAATACAATGGATTCATCATAAAGAAGATAAAAATACTGTAAGGAATCTGATGATATTTTTGGTAATGTAGATTTCCAAAAACGCCAGCAGAATGTGAAAATTATTTTTGCTCGTTAACATAATGCCATGTACATAGAATGGTTACTCAAAGCACCATAATCACTTCATCCTTCGTTTCCCAGTAATGGGCCTAGGTGTGCACACTTATGTGGGTCACTGCCGGGTGCCAAGGGACCTCCAGAGCTGCAGAAGCTGGATATTGATTATAAGCTGAGCATGTCAGCTGACTGTTCTCAGTCAGTGAATGCTATTCTGTGCATAGGAATATGCTCAGAATTGGCAATAGCCATTCTTAAATTCTGTTACCAAGCTGGCTAATGACACTCAATGATCCTGCTAGTGGTGGAGTTACAGCATAGTTACATAGGCTGAAAGAGACATGCATCCTTTAAGTTCAGTCTTTCTCACATCTTTATTTGCTGTTGATCAAAAGAAGGCAAAAAACTAAGAAACATTAATAGATTTTGTAGATTTCTGTGTCCCTACCCCCTATCACTAGTTTAAGATCTGCTCCAACCTTTTACCCATCCTGTTCCCCAGCACAGCAGACCTTTTCCATTTAGGTGCTGTCCATCATGGCTATAAAGATTGCACCCAAGCGCAAAATCAGCCCTGTGCTCTAAAAAGCCCAAATGTTCTTTCCTACACCATGACTTTAGCCACTCGTTAACCTCTCCCACTGCATTTCTATTGCAGCACATGGCACAGGTAAATACTTCCTTGGAGGTCCTTTTCTGCAATTTACTTCCTAATTTTCTGAACGCAATCTTTCGGGTACCTCCACTTTCATCTGACTTTGTTATTTTTACCAATATGGACAACGACAGCCGGGTATGGTCATCCTCATCCCCAGCCCCTCCCAATAACGCATGCACCCTGTCAGCAATGTGCCGGCTCAAACACCAGGGAGACAGCACACTGTCCGGTTCAGACGATCAGAGCGGCAGACTATCCTACCTACTCTCTTAATTATAGAGTCCCTACCACCACAATCTGTCTAGCCTTTCTAACATTCTCAGCCACAACTGTAATAGCAAAGGTGTTAAACTTCAGATGCAGCTTTTCAAAGCAGAATGCTGTGCATACCGTCTCTAGGCACCATGATCACTTCAAATCACTGAAGTGATCCTGGTGCTCTGAGAAACCCAAAGTATCACTTCTTGACTAAAAAGTATCGATATGGTAGAAAGTATTGATTGGAAGGACATGGTTTCGTATAGTCTAGTGTTAACAGATACTCTTTGAAGACAAGGTTTGTAGTTGATTGCATAGTTGTTTATAGTTGAAATAAAGTGTTTTTATTAGTGTTATACATGGTTTGCATTGGAGAAGTTGGTTTGTTAATCCATTTCATACATTATCCATAGCATTAATTAAGATGATGGCATAGCATCCATCTAGAAAATATTTTCATAGTTTGTTGCATGTGCTAATCATGGGCTTTTCTGCTTCTGGTTTCTCCCTAGTCAAGATCCAAGTTCAAGATGTGACCGTGTGGGGCAGAGGATCATTTTCAGTGTTGTATATTTCCCTCTCCAGTTGAGTTATTCATACCCAGAGCCAGGGCAGGGCTCTGGGAAATGTGAGTTGGAACCCCCAGGTATATGCTTTTTCATTACACTAGTGCTTTATAGGGATATCAGTTTGTCTGCACTATTTTGTATTTATATTATTATTTTCAGGTTTAATTTTTTTGGAAGATTATTGCATCAAGTATTCCAAGCGAAAAACTATTTTGGTATTTATTACATGTGTGTTCTAATGATTGGCCTGAGTTTGTATAATTTAATGTGAAATAATGACCTCTCCTTTAAACATTCTTCAAATTAGGGCCTGTGTTTTTAGAGTTACAGACCCCTCTGGTATTTACGCATCAGGCTTATTTTTAACTTGAAGCTTCATCTTGCTACTTGCTACACACACTCTTCCTCTACACCTGGGATTTTGTAAAAGATGGGAGTTGCCAGTCTCTTCACTGTTATAAAGGGGGCCTGAGAACCTTTACCAAAGGGAGATATTGATAGGTTTTGTCCATATGTGCATTTGATCCCTCTACTTAATGCAACTTCTCACAACCCAGTAATTAGCTATAAAAGACAGGATGTCAATATGTAGTTGATGGCGAACATCTATCCCCATTTCCCTACAGGTAAAAAAATATGAAAATATTTATTTGAATTTAATGATGATTGAGGATTGTCTTCTCTTTCCCACCCACTGTTTGATTATGTTGAAGGTACTGGACTTTCTAGTAACAGAGGATGGCCTGAAAAGTTTGAACTTCCTTTACCCTCACCAGGAGGTTATGTAGTTGTAGTCCCTGTCTTGTTTCTCCATTCGTGGAGACTTTGGGATGAGGAAACGACAGTAATAATAATAATAATAATATGAATGCCCAGGGGTCCTCAACTCCTTTAATATTATTCTTGAGGTATGTAGGTAGAAATAAAGGAAGACATTTTTTAATGACAATTCCCTGGAGTGAGAACAAACATTGGGCAATTCCTTGTTACCAGGGCACAGAGTATCCCTGCTTGTCCAAAAGGTTAATCCTCAGATTTAAGATGAAGATGATGTTTGTTTGGAGTTGTCAAATGTTTTAGAATTTCAGCACAGTCGATCATATTATACTCAGATATCAAAACTGGCAAATGCTTTAAGATACATTAATTCTCTCAAAACTTTTATATTTAACAATGTTTGCAAATCCCTAATCATTCACCTTTCCCTAGCAAATCCAAATTAAATAAATATAAACCAGCATGTGAAACAAAGTGTTATTAATTTAGCTGCTCTTTTATAAAAATAGAATACTTTGCTTGTTTTTTTTTTTAACACATATTAGTGTGAAACTGAACTGTCAAACTAAAGACTATCACTTATTAAGAACTTTTAACATTATTAAAAGATGTTTTCTGCGGATAATATAATTATGTTATTGTGACAAAAATATACTTGAGAATGACAAGGTTAACACATCCGATGTTCTTTTTCGAGACTTCATATATTATTTCTGATTTTGAGTGATGGCATCCTTCAGCCTTATATTTTACACTGACACGGAATGAAAAAGTGTATGCTGTCAAAAACATGTTCGTTGTGACAACTAAAGCTTGCTATTGTTTTGATTAAGCTACCTTTCAAATGTTGCACACATTACCCAGGCTGGAAAATGTTGCCTATGGACACTTTATGAACATTTTGTGAATATATTTTTACAATCGAGAGCCAATAACACAATACAACCATCATTTGCAATGTCAAGCTATTCAACAGTAAAGGCATAATAAAGCACATTTGTCATGTCTGTCAACTGAATTAATAAGACAATTTTCTATACATAGTTATAGGTTCCTAATTTTTACCATATTTCCTTAATAACTATATACAGTTACTTTTCAGTGTAGGATTTTAATGATTTATTTATTTATTATTATGATGTTATTATCTATGTAGCGCCAACAAATTCCGCAGCGCTTTACAGTGGGTGGAGGAACAAACATGTAGTTGTAACCAGACAAGTTGGACACACAGGAACAGAGGGGTTGAGGGCCCTGCTCAATGAGCTTACATGCTAGAGGGAGTGGGGTAAAGTGACACAAAAGGTAAGGATAGTATTAGACTAATGACAGTTGCAAGAGAGGAATATATTAAATATATGGGGATTAACCACTCTGCTATCAGAGGTGTTAAAGGGTATCAATAGTCAACCCAAAACTAGAGTTCCGGATGGCTGTTATTAACTCTGGCCAAAATTGGTGTCCGACGCCAGTACACACAGCATGTTGGCACCAGCCAGCCAATGGTGGTACAATCCCCATCTGTGCTGACCCTGTCCTTTCAGACCTTCCATCCCCTCCAGTGAGGGTGAGTGACATCAGTGGAGGTAAATTGGGCTCAGTGAGAACTTGAACTCAGCACTGGAGAGTAAGGTACATTTTAGCTGTTTAATTTTTCAATTTTTATTTTTTAAGTTTGGGCGGACCATCAGGGCAAGGGTTACTCTAACCATAAACAGTGCTTTCTTAAAACATTGTTTTTGGTTGCAAAAAACCCTTTAAAACCTGATTTGAAAAAGCTGATCTTACATCGAAACAATAGTCACAGCTTGGCAGTTTTTCTCAAGATTTGTACTACAATTTTTATTTCATTATTAAGGAATAAACCAAAATGTTATCAGTGATGTAACGGAATGAACAAAAAAAAAGCAATTAGGCACTGTCACTGTCAAAAGGTCATTCGTAATGAGAGCCTTTTTAAGAAACATCGTGTTTTTCTTTTTATAAATATCTCCACTCTATGATTTGTAGACTTTCTTTTTCTTGTTGGGTTTATATTACCATTCCGATACATGACTCTACAGATCTGTCTGGAAACCTAGTTGATAATTCCTTTCAAGAAACGAGTCCCTTGTGGCTTTAACCTATTCAGCTGCACTTTTAAATTCTCAATTATTTCAAAGAGCCTAAATCATCTGATAATACGACAGTCTATTTCATATGTAGATGAAAGCTAAAATAATTACATAACCATATATTGCACTCTGTAGAATATAAAGTAGCTCATAACTGCAACCTCTAGACGCTGTTGGGCTACAGCTGTCAGAATCATTGCTTCAGAGTCCATGGCTATATTTTTTAAGTAAATAGAAGCAGAACACAAGAAGGAAACAATAGTATTACTAATAATCAAATAATTATAGCAAAACAATATGATAATTAAACAGAATAAAAAGCAGAGTAGCACAATATGGACAAATGCTAGAAATACACCTTCCATGAATCAACAAAATGTGGATGTTTTAATTAGACTTGGAGATTCACCTCATTACAAGCATAAGGTTGTCGTATTTTGGATAATCAAGCAAGCCTATGAATTCTTAAACTATGTGAAAAAATTTAACCAAAGCACGAACCAATCACGTAACATGTGAAATATTGAGATTAACACCGTGGGATCAGTGTGATGAATCCAGGAGCTGGTCCATTAAAAAGGCTTTGGTTAAATTTTTAGGATGGAGGGCGGTACTTGTATTTATGGGGTGTGTACCTTTAAATCTGCTATAGACAGAATCAATTTGATACACGTCAAATGCTATACTTTATATGGCAAAGATGTTGACCATTTCATGTATAGGACAACAGTATGAGAAACGGTTTCCTCAATTGTGCTGAAATTGGGTGTGAAAAATAGTGTATACTAACACGGTAATTTATGGTGTATACACCTTTAAATCCGTATGCACATAGTGAGTGGAGTGTATACCGAATAGCTTACTTTGTGATCCAAAGATCTTATAAGGTAGAAATGCAGTGCGATTAGCTGTATTCTATGATATAGTGCGATCAATAAAATCCAATATATTGAAAAATAACATCCATTATATTGAAAAATGATAATAAATGAAAATTGCAAAAATACAACTTTTTATTTAGGCAAAAGTGACTGTGCCAAAGGTATTAAATCAATGAGAATTATAAAAATATAAAAATAACAGCCAGGGATGGTTTGCAAGAGTGTTACCAGCACATCTGTATTGGTGATTCCGATCTAACCACAGGGACCGACCTGGATGGATGTGGATAGTATGTTGCAGAAACAATTACTATCTGCCGGCTTTTCGTGAGGTTGGCGTGCGTCCCAGACCTCACTCTGGGTGCTGCACGCTGTTTGCCGGTCGGTCTCAAAGTGCTCTGTGCTTGGTGGAAGAAACAGCTGCTGGTTCTACAATCTGCGTCCGTACCCTGCTGGGTGTGATGTGGTCTAACGCGTTTCGTGGGTGTCAGCCCCACTTCATCTAGATCTTGTCTCTGATGAAGTGGGGCTGACACCCACGAAACGCGTTAGACCACATCACAACCAGCAGGGTACGGACGCAGATTGTAGAACCAGCAGCTGTTTCTTCCACCAAGCACAGAGCACTTTGAGACCGACCGGCAAACAGCGTGCAGCACCCAGAGTGAGGTCTGGGACGCACGCCAACCTCACGAAAAGCCGGCAGATAGTAATTGTTTCTGCAACATACTATCCACATCCATCCAGGTCGGTCCCTGTGGTTAGATCGGAATCACCAATACAAATGTGCTGGTAACACTCTTGCAAACCATCCCTGGCTGTTATTTTTATATTTTTATAATTCTCATTGATTTTAGTACTTTGTATACCTTTGGCACAGTCACTTTTGCCTAAATAAAAAGTTGTATTTTTGCAATTCTCATCTATTATCTTTTTTCAATATAATGGATGTTATTTTTCAATATATTGGATTTTATTGATCGCACTATATCATAGAATACAGCTAATCGCACTGCATTTCTACCTTATAAGATCTTTGGATCACAAAGTAAGCTATTCGGTATACACTCCACTCACTATGTGCATACGGATTTAAAGGTGTATACACCATAAATTACCGTGTTAGTATACACTAATTTTCACACCCAATTTCAGCACAATTGAGGAAACCGTTTCTCATACTGTTGTCCTATACATGAAATGGTCAACATCTTTGCCATATAAAGTATAGCATTTGACGTGTATCAAATTGATTCTGTCTATAGCAGATTTAAAGGTACACACCCCATAAATACAAGTACTGCCCTCCATCCTAAAAATTTAACCAAAGTCTTTTTAATGGACCAGCTCCTGGATTCATCACACTGATCCCACGGTGTTAATCTCAATATTTCACATTTTTAGACAGTTTTGGTGAAATCTCTGCCTACATCCAGTCTTGAGCGTCTCCATTTACCAGTCAGACTCCCTCATCCCTGTGTGTTGCATTAGGCATACCAGACTAACCTTATTTCAATCACGTAACATGCTTGTTCATTTTGACTTGTTTTTCCACTAAAAAAAAACAAAACAGTGGTTCAGCCAAAACGATTTTTTTTATTGTAAAAAAAAATCTAGTTATAATCTAAAAATATTTAATAAATAAAAACTCCTACTTGAGTGTGCCAGCCCTTTCCCTCCCTCACAGACCTCAGACCAGCTCCTCAACTTCAGATGTGTGCACATGAGTACCAAATCAGAGACTTCTAAATTTACAAGGAAAAAAGGGGAGGGCTTGCTAAGGATGCGGTTCATAAAATATGCAACTTTTGCCAGCTCTTTTAATGTGTGCCCCCAGTGAATGCATGTATGGAAAAACTCATGCATGTGTTCACTGGGGATATATGTACTAAACAGTAATTTTATTTTTTTTTCTAAAAAAATATGGTCATTTAAAGGCAAAACGGTGAATCAGAAAAAAATTCTAAATCTGTTTTCCTTTTGTTATTTTACATTAAATTGTAACCAGTTACACATTAATGAACTACCTTGTTTGTGAGTAATCCAGAATGAATGGTAAAAAAAATGAATTTCATTTTTTTTCAGATCATTAATTTGACATCTAGAGGGTCTTGTATTGTAAAATGTATTGTAAATGTATTGCAATTAGTTCAGTTAACCAATTTCAATATTAAAATGTATATTTTTTGTATGTCACTTGTTTCAAATAGTCTATATTCCTATAAGGATTGCTTTTGTTAATTCCCAGGATTTTTTTAGTCTATTAATCAATTTGCCCTAAAATATATTATTTAGGGCTGGATGAATTTTGCATTATTTTTACTATGTGGCATGTAATCCTCAGTACTTCTAGATCACAACCTTATCTGTCTCAGCATACCCGATCCAAGGATTGCAGTGTTTTCAATAAAACATTACTATGTCGGCTTCATGATAAAAAAAAAAAAAAAAACAAACAGGTCCTGCATTCATCACACATTTGTAAGATAAAACATTTATTGAAAATAAACGTTTCACTTAGCAAACTGATGCAATGTACTTTAACCTACACAAGCATTTGCAGAGATATCGCCCCTGACCACAGTGATAAACTCGAGAGCATTGGTGTCTGGTGAAGTTAAAAGATAGTGGTGCGTTAGCCTCCACACCTGATGTGACTGCACCCTCTGATGCTGTTAGGCAATGACAGCCCAAGAACACTGGGCAATTTGTAAGTCTTTTTGGGAGTCCAGATGGACCAATGCAAAGCCAATAGTTGATGTAAAAATCACGTTAGCGCAAACTAAGCATGTCTGAGTGGTTTATCCCCAGGAAGTGGGCATATTTTTTAAAAATACTTAAAATCCTGACATAATTAGGATCTAATAACTAATCATGACAGAAACATGTTTAGATGTATAGTGTTTTCGTAAATATATATATGTGAGTCTAACAAATGTATGTCGTTATGACAGATCTTTTCACTTGATGATACTCTAAGACAACATCAGCTATGTTTTCATTTAGGTCTATTATTTAAATAATCACTTTGAATTCACTTTCAATTCATAACAATTCACACTTTATTGAATGACTTTGTGAACACCAAGACAAATGCATAATTTACATGGCTTCAGCCTGACACTGTAGTTTAAAGATTTGTATTTATTTTCCAAAATCAAATTTGATACTTGCAACTTACAAATTCTATTTTAACAAAACTCTGTTCTCTTGACCTCCAGTAGTTTGAGTATCGATAGGTCGGTTATGTGACGCCTTCCAATAAATGTTTTAAAACAAGGAAAATATTTTTACAATGTTATTGATCTAGATCAGGGGTGTTCAAAACTTTTTTCAAAGAGGGCCAGATTTGATTAAGTGAACATGTGTTAGGGCCAGCCATTTTGCCTGACATCCTTTGAACCATTAAAATTTAATGCAAATCAACTATTTTATGCAAAGTTTATTGCAATCGGCATACTTTTCATTTCATCTCTTTATTCTGTCTGAGATCTCTTTATTTTGTCTCTTTATTCTGTCTCTTCTCCCTTGGTTCTGTCCATTCTCTCTTTATTCTGTCCATTCTCTCTTTATTCGGTCTCTCTTTATTCTGTCTCTTCTCTCTTTATTCTGTCTCTTCTCCCTTGGTTCTGTCCATTCTCTCTTTATTCTGTCCATTCTCTCTTTATTCAGTATCTCTTTATTCTGTCTCTTCTCTCTTTATTCAATCCCTCTTTAGTCTGTCCCTTCTCTCTTCATTCTGTCCTTCTGTATTCTGTCCTTTTGTCCCTCTTTATTCTGTCCCTTCTCTTTATTCTGTCCTTCTGTCCCTCTCTATTCTGTCCTTCTGTATTCTGCCCCTCTGTATTCTGCCAGTCTGTATTCTGCCCCTCTTTATTCTGCCCCTCAATATTCTGCCAGTCTGCACCTCAGTCTGTATTCTGCCCCTCTGTATTCTGCCCCTCTGTATTCTGCCTGTCTGTATTCGGCCCTATTTATTATGCCCCTATTTATTCTGCCTCTATTTATTCTGTACCTTTTTATTCTGTCGATTCTGTTTTCCTGTCCCAGCAGGGAGAAGGAACCAAATCCTGTGAATCCCATGACGTCCACGAGATCCCACGACGTCCAAGAGATTGTGAGAACACAGACTGAGTTTACTGCACGTCCATCTGCGTTTTCACAAAATCTTGGCCCCCCAATGAAACCCCGAGCGCCGATCAGGACCGCGGTGTTCAAAAATCCCAGGGGTCCTGAGCAGGGCTCGGGGATTCACTGGGGGCCACAACAGGTAGATTAGCCAAACTACCTGTGGGGCCGTATTAAACCGGAACGTGGGCCGGACTTTGGACATGCCTGATCTAGATCATGTCCTCAAGTCAATGTTATTCAAGGTCTTTAAATGCCTTGCTTTTTGTTCTCCAAAATGAATTTCTATTTTGCATTTGGTTTCTAAACTTAATTCCTAAAATAATAAATTACTCACTTGATACAGTTCCTAAGGCAGTTTTTACACCATGCCTATTCTCACGGGTATTCCCAGTCATTTTGATTCAATAAGGCGAATGCTGGCAAATATGCTCCGTAACCTGTAAAGAGGCCAGAAATCCTTAAGGGAATTCACAGCGACATCAAAGTCATATGGAAACCTAAAGGTTTCAGTTAATACGTTCAGATTTTTTTGACACGCCACCATCTGTTAAATTTTTTTTCCCCTTTTTTGAACATACTGCACTGCATATTTACAAGATTTAAAGCCTTGGGTGTCAGAAGGTTGTACAATTAAATTGTTTTATCACTCAACAGGTTAAAAATTCCAAAAAGCATCTGTTACTGTCCGGTATTTGATGCTGCAAATTGTTGGTTTCTGTCTTTTATTAAAAAAAAAAAAGCGTATTGGCTGGATTCTCTTAGCGCAATAAGGATATACTCTACTCTACTTAACAGCAATTTCTCCATTGTAGGTTAAAGGAGCCTTGCCATTTGGTCAGCAAAATTAAAGGGACACTATAGACCTCTTTCCATCTTTATGCAATGGTTTTGGATGCCATGTCCCTCTAGCTCTGTCGCTGTGCAGAACAGCAGGGATTAGTAGCTGTGACTCAGACAGCCACTAGAGGTGCTTCCAACGAAACTGCAGAGTAAAGCTGTTAGGCAATGACAGCCCAAGAACACTTAATAAGATGGTGGCATCCACACTAGCCCTCTAATGCTTTACTATTGGATTGTCTAAGATCATCAATCATCAAAGAGAGCATCACAATGTGGGAGAAAAGGTGAGACATATGATTATTTCAATGTCTTGATATGATAATCCGTATGTTTCATGGGGCTTTTGTTAAAGGAAGCTTCCTTAATTAAAATGATTTCTGCACTGAGCAGTGGCTGTGATGTCATCATGCACTAATTATGCCCACTAACATGTTTTTCTTTTAGAATGAACTACAGAAAGGTCAGACCTCATTATTATTTCATGTAATGTAAAATGTCCAATATCTTTATTGAAATAACCGATTACTAAACCCCAATCTGCCTTCATTATTATTTTCCAACATTTAAGACGAAGCTACAGAACAATTTTATTGCAGCATACTACCCTAATGGCATCTAATAACTCAACGTACTAAGCGTGACTAGATGTGGCACGTTATATTAGTGTGACATCTGAATCTTGTTTAGGTTATTTTGTATTCTAAAGAAGACTTTTAAAGTTGAAGTTAATGTACCATTCATAATTTGCATTTCCGAGATTTTAAAATACAACATAGAACAAAAATCGCTAACAGTTCCTAAAAATCCATTTACATTGTCTTCCTTTTAAGCTTAAAATGCATTCGACAAGCCGCATAAATTCCATGACATGACCTAAATGCAGACAAGTCACCTTCATGCAGAACTGCTTCATGCAATACAGCTTGCAAAATGAATTATTAATGCACGTCTTAACTTGAGAAACAAATGCATTAAATGATCTATGTAATACTATGTAATACTTTGCACAATCCATACAAAGTTTGGGAACAGAAAGCATTGCAATGCTAATTTAACCACGACTTACTTTTATTTCCAAATACAATCACTTGGGGGGTTTTGAAGTCAACAATCTGCATATGCCAACAACAATCTGACTAATAAACAAGTCTCCTATCTGCTGATTAAAGAGCATAATTTCAACAGGCCATGCAAAATAGACTAGTCGTTGCCCAATTTTTTATCTGCGAAGTCATCTATCTTTTATCTCTTCCCAGCCCTAACTATCACGATGGTTGAAATAACAAAATGCTATCTCTCTTTCCAAATATTATAAGATTGATTTAATAAGCAAATGTTCTCTCCATTTCCAACTACATCAAGACAGATATGCCAAGAAAATGCTTGTGTTCTTTTTGAAAATATATCGCTGGACAACAAGTAATTTGTCAAATGGGATCTGCGTGGTGACATTTATGTATTTTAGAATGCAGAGTCCAGAAATGAATGCGGTATTTGCTCCAACGCCTGATTTTTTTTTTTATGAGAGGCATCTTTTTATAAATAGTGTATAAACACATACAACAAATGTTACGTTACTGAATTCATTTCAATTTTTTTGTGATTACCTTCCAGTTTGCGATGAAACATAAATTCGAAATGGTTTTATGTTCTTAAAATATGGATTGATTCCTTAATTGCTCCAAGAAATAAAGGAAATGTAGCCAGTGTATGTTCCAACTAAACAGACATGTTCCTCTGAATTTTAATAACAGAGAGAGGTTTAGGTACTCCAAGGTTCAAACAGGCAATTTTATTTGAACCAAATGTCAAACAGCAACGTTTTGACCAGTGAGGTCTTTATCAAGCTTGATAATAAAATTGCCAAGGTTCAAGCAAGCAATTTTTTTTTTTTTTTTTTTAAATTCTTTATTTTATTTGTGCATAATAAGAGTAACATATGTTTGCACCACCACGACAGCTGATGCATACAGGTTCGTAAACATTTATAACATTGGTATGGCATCAATATCATAGCACTTTTTATATTTTTAAAGTCAAGTTATGTAATAAGTTGAATGGTAATCATGCATATACAATTCGAGCTACTGCACGTGTTTAAATCAATAGATAATCTAGTAATGATTTTCAGTAGTATGAGAAATGTAGCGTAACAAAACATTGTGGAAACATGCGTATAAATCAAGCATTAAAACCTGTATAAAATATTCGGTATGACTGGTTGCTGATATTCAGTTATGTAAAGGTTTGACACTCTGACTAAACAATTTAGTTAGTTAAGTGGGCACCGACAGTGCAGGAACATTATAAAAGTTAGTAACATTAGTTTAGCAACGGGGGGTAAAATATACAGTTTAAATGATCTCAAAAACAATTGAAGATTAAGCGCCCACGTGATGAGTGAACCCTCTAGGGCTGAGTAGGTGTATGAGGATTTTGAATGTGCTTTTAGAGCGTAATAAGTGTAATTAAATGCAGTTTTGCAAAGGGCAGATAATGTGGTGTGGTGGAGTGTAACTGTGGTATTCGTTTTTAAGAAAAGGGTAGGTCAATTACCCCAACCTCCTCGCTGCCATAAACGACATTGGGCAGGAGGATAGGATCAAAGTACACCTCGCTGTATGTTGCAACACCAATTATTGTAACAATTAAGAGCATTGCGGGGCGGCAGAGGAGAGCGGGGAGAATCAGGCCCCAATAAAGATGCTGCAGAGAGTTCCACATTTCTTAAACTAAAAAGAAAGAAAATAATAAAGGAAAAGGAAAAAGAAAAGAAAATAAAAAAAAAAAAAAAAAAAAATGAAAGTATAATGTAAGTACGTATATATCGCCAGAGAGCAGCCGTCTAAACAGGATTCAGCATCATAGAGTAGAGTCCCGGTAAGTCCAGTTATAGACCTGATATTTTCAGGTGGTTGCTGCAGCTTTAGGTGCACTGGTGTATTTTCTGGGGATGAATTCTGCGGCGCTGGCCATGTTCCAATTCGGTGGGTTCGCTTGCTTGGCGGTTGGTGTCGGTAGGGCCAGTGAGTCTGTTGGGAGGTTCAGCTGTCCCAGTGTCGCCGGTGCCTCCTGCATGCTACGCACTGTGAGTGTGTCGTCGCCCCTGGTGACCAGTAGAGTGTGAGCTGGCCCCCAGCGGTACCTGATGTGTTGTGCTCGCAGGAGGGTTGTTAGTTGTTGCAAAGACTTCCTCCAGGTCAATGTTGCTCCCGAGAGATCAGGGAAGAACGTGAGAGACATGTCCTCGAAAAGGTAAGGTGATTGATCTCTGGTAGCTGACAGGACTGCAGTTCTATCTTGGTAAGTCTGGAACTGCAGGATAACATCTCTTGTAGCTGTGGCTGGGGCCCTGGCAGGCTTTGGGACTCGAAATATTCCGTCCATTGTCACCACTTTGGCAACCCTCGGGGTCAGTAGAGCTGTGAGGAGCCGCCTAGTAAAATGGGGTAGTTCAGCATCCGGAACGTCATCGCTAATGCCCCTGACCTTAAGGTGCTTTAGGCGGCGTTTGTCCTCAAGTGCGGCAAATCGTAGAGCATTCTGCCCAGCTAACTGTTTAAGCTCTTGGACCTCTTGTTGTAGTGTTTGTATTTGGCTGCTTTGGGTGTTCGTGGTAATTTCCACTGTCCCGATTCGACCAGTTAGGCCCTGCAGTGTGTCCCTGATGGAGGCGACATCCGCCGATATTTTTTTATGATGTTCCGCCATTAGCTCCCTGATGGCTTCCATGCTCACAGGCGTGGGGGCCAAGGCGGGTGGCGGGGGTTGTGTTCGGGCAGGTGATGACTGAGGCCGGCCTGGGGTAAATTCCTCCTCGCCTTAAGCAAGCAATTTTATTTGAACCAAATGTCAAACAGCAACGTTTCGACCAGTGAGGACTTTATCAAGCTTGATATGATAATCCGTATGTTTCATGTGGCTTTTGTTGAGGGATGCTTCCTTAATTAAAATGATTTCTGCAGCGAGAAGTGTCTATGATGTCATCATGCACTAATTATTCCCACTAACATGTTTTTCTTTTAGAATGAACTACATAAAGGTCAGACCTCATTATTATTTCATCTAATGTAAAATGTCCAATATCTTTATTGAAATAAAAGATTACTAAACCCCAATCTGCCTTCATTATTATTTGATAAAAAAAACTCACTGGTTGAAATGTTGCTGTTTGACATTTGATTAAAAAAAAAAAAAATTGCCTGCTTGAACCTTGGAGTGCCTAAACCTCTCTCTGTTATTTGCATATTGTACCTGGGACCTGGTGCTGGTTCTAGGTTTAGTTGCACCCTGGCTTATAGTTATGGGATTGAGTTCAGTTCCTAACTCATTTCAGAAAATAATTCCTCAGAATTTTAAGTTGGATTCCATACAGTTAAAGGCACACTCCTTATATAGTTTATCTATTTTATAGATATAACCCCTGATGCATGTGCTTTTTAGAATGTTTTCATTGGGGGTATATGAATAGAGTTTTCCAACGCTTCTCAATGAGCTGCAGTAAGACTTCTTGAGAAAGCAAGAACATGGGGGTACTCTAGCTCTGTGAAGTTAACAGAAGAATAAGTAAACCTCCCTGGATACCTGAGTGACAGTGAGGGACGTGTTTCTGCCTCTATTATAAATTTTAATTGATATCTGCACTCTTATAAACAATTGAAAAAAAAAACAACAGACTCCAGAAGTTCACTGTTATTTATAGCAAAGTACAGATACCATGCTTATTGAAAACGCGTTAGCGTTGCATGTGTTTTTATAACAAAGACATATTGAGAGTTGGCAGTGATAAACTTGTCAGTTGTCATGTTATCTTCACACCTAGATTTTTTTCAATTAAATACAGTTAGAAAAGTTATAACATTGTCATCAGAAAGTTTAATTAATAGTAGTGTGTGTTTTGCGATAATATTTGTTTGTTTTTTAAATCTAACCAACATTTTCGTTGTTTAATTTTTTTGAACAAATAAAGCATTTATAGGTAACACCGTTTTTTTCATGCCATCAAGCATTTCAAACAGCCATTTATTAGTTATTGAAAGTAGAATATTGCAAGTTAAACAGCTCCCCTGTTTAAATCTTAAGGACTGACTGGCTATTGATCTGGTGGCTTGTTTGTTCATTAATTTATTTATTTTAGCAATAAAGACCACTGAGGGTTTGAAAATTTTGAAAAAGCAGAACACATAGGGCCTGGTCGCACTTGCGACCTTAGCAATACCTGTTGCGCCACAATAAGGAGGGGAATGTCTCGTTTAGTATTTTGTGTTCTCAATTTTACATAGTTGTACAGGAAGAAATAACTTTTCTGTGCTTTTACTTCCTATATACTTGTTATATAACAATATAAGCTTTTTTTTTATATATACTGGGTTTATTATAAAAAATATCCGGATGACAAATACTTAGTTACATGGCTAGCTTCAACTCAAAAATGATTCTAATATTTCAGTAAATGCTATGCAGAAGATAACATCTAGAGAGGTTTACTAATTTGAAAGGTATTACTTTCAGCCAAACGTTAAAGCTGAGCTGGTTGAAAATTCAGAATCTAATTTTATACTGTGCAACTTTCAAAGACTTCGAGTTCCGCACAGTAAAAGCTATCAGCGGGTCAAGGCAAGTTCAACTTTTCAGTACTCAAAACTCATACCATATTCCCTTTTCTAGATACCCAATTAAGTAGTTCATTGCAATCTTCGGAGGATTTTTTGACAATTGCTTGCATGTCATATATTTTCAATAGTTTTGGGAGTTAATTCATATGATATGCATTGTGTACTCTATTGAAAATATAGTATTGCATGTTGACTTGGATATCTCTCTAATAATCAGGGCATCAGAAGTGAAATTATAAATCAGGGGACAGGGAAATTCCTTGTGTTGTAACAGTCTCCGTCCGAAATCTCAAGGAATGGATAAAGGACAGGAGGGACTCTATAAGCCCTTGTTTGGCATGTTAACTCACACCATGTGGCACATGGAATGAGGTGGCACTAGCGGATGTCTCCTTGCTTTCAAGTATTCCCAAAACCCCTGATTTCAATGTTCCCTATACAAATATTAAAGGGACACTATAGTCACCAGAACAACTACAGCATTTTCTCAGTCTTGCCTAGTGTGCATCACAACATATCAGTATCTCCTCCCTCAGCTTTCAGACACTGAACCTCATAGAGATTAATTGATTCAATTTATCTCGATGAGGAGATGCTGATTTGCCAGGGCTGTGTTTGACTTGTGCTAGCTCTGCCTCTGATCTGCCTCCTTCACAGTCTCAGCCAATCCTATGTGGAAGCATTGTTATTGGCTCAGAACAATACTTCTGATGATAGCATGCAGCTTGCAGACAGAGACAGACAGGCAGACAGGGACAGAGCCATCGGCTTCACGCTTGAATACAAGTAAGATTTTACTATATTTAGGGAGGCAAGAGAGGGCCAGGGGAGAGGGCAAGGGGGGCTAGATGGTGGTTTCAACACTATAGGGTCAGAATATATGTTTATATATATATATATATATATATATATATATATATATATGTATATATATATATATATATATATATGTGTGTGTGTGTGTGTTCCTGACCCTATAGTGATCCTTTAACTTTCACTCTTAAAGCAGCACTGTCATCCCAAACTTACCTTTCTCCTATTGTTTCCTATTCTCTTCCTCTCTCATGATCTGTTCTTCTTTTCTTCATTGCTGATCTAGTTTTCTTTAAAAAAAAAAAAAAAAAAAAAAAAGATAGGACATAGTAGGGACAACTTTGTCTTATGTATTTTTCCAACACTTGACTTTTTTTGACCAAAGAAGGAGCTTAAGTCAACTTAATTTCCTGTGTCAACGAAAGTACTCACCCAAGGTCAATTAAGAGATGCTGAATGAAAAAATTACAAATTCTGAGGCTCTGTATATGATGCATCCTTCATAGTGTACATGCATACTGATTAATTGTATTATTCAGGGTAATTATAAAAAATTACATATGTTTATTTTTTTTTTTTAAAAGTACTATAACATTTTTAAGAAGTTTAAACTGCATATTAGTACATGAGGTTAGATTGTGAGATTTCTACAAGTGCATATAATGCACCGATCATGCAAACAATATCTTGGTTTCTGGTTCACACCTTTAGAAAAACTATTTGCTTTTTAGTTTAAGCCATTGAGCTTTCTGTAAACAAGAACTGGCCTGAACATCTACATGAATTAAATTAAACTGGTTCAAGTCATCAATCAAGTCGGATGTTTCCTGAAAACTCTAAAGTCTGCTGTTTTAGCCTGACCTTGCATCTAACAAATAGTTTTAAAGACAAATCTAGTAATACAATGCTTAACCCCTTAAGGACACACAACGTGTGTGACATGTCATGATTCTCTTTAATTCCAGAAGCTTGGTCCTTAAGGGGTTAAAGGGACACCCCAGAAGGAGTAAAACAGGACTGCAATCATTGGCTGGAAATATCAGCTGGGTATTCTCAGCCAATGATCATGGCCCTCCATTAGCTCACTCTTCCCTATAGAGTCATCCAGGTTTTCCTGCTAGAGAGGACTAAAGAGAGTTGTAGTGGTTATGGTATTTGGAGTATACATTTAAACCTGCAACTACCCCTTTTGATGCTACATTAAAAGCCCTTGATAGCACTATAAATTGAGATGAATCCTAGAGAACAGAGTTCCCATAGAGTGGATTAATGTTATAAATGCAATCATTTGATTGCAAGCTGCAGTGGTTATAGTGCTCAGAATGTTCTTGTAATAGTAATGGCTGTCACTGAAGGTGGTTCAGATAGCAGAGAAAAATAGAAAAAGAAAAGCATTTAGAGTAATATTTTGTCTTAAGAATTTGGGTTTTCCGTGCATTATGTTTCAGACACTATGATAAATAAGCAGTATGCCCAACCGAAAGTGTTCTATAACTCAATTTCTCCATAATACTGCTACAATAATGTATTGTATACAATAAACTTTAATCATAAATATAATTTTCTTTTAAAATAAAATTTTTTTAATGTTTTCTCAAAAATGTATATTTTATTTTATACAAGGATGGTCAGGAAAGGACCAATGCTGTCATACTTTTAGGTGGCCAAGGTTTTTTTTTTTTAATGCTGCAATCACTTGGCAGGCAAACGTTGGCTGTATGTATGATAATAGCAAAAGTATGTATTTTAGCGATGTTCTAATTACAGTACATCTGAATAGACAAATTATGCTCTACAATTAGCTGCCGTCGAAGCAAACTAACAATGCATTAATTACACCACTACAAATTTCCTCTATTTTAAATTCATATAATTACTGAACAAAATAATTGCATTTTTTTAAGAGAATAGTAATATTTTAGCAGTTAATCCATATTTGTAATTTCTCATGTCAGTTTCTACAGCAAGTTACTATTGTAAACAGCTCATCGTTGGCAATTCTAACACGAGTTGTTGATACTATTATAAGTGTTATTATTTGCCACATCAATGACATATCTTTCAGCTTTGCATTATGTACATTCTCCAGAGGGCACTTGAACACATTCAAACATTTGCTCGACCTTTCAAGTTATCAAACTGAACAGGCTGGAATTGACAGAAATTAATAGAAAGTGCAGGGATCTCTTTGCAGTGATTAAACCCTCCATGACCACTTTAATTTTTTTTTTTACATTTTCATAGGTGGAATGTGTGGCTAGCACCTAAACTAAGGTTAACCAAAAACATTAATTATACAAAATAAAAAAATAATATTCATCCTTTGAGGGGTGTAAAGTGCTCGAGATTATATTACTGTTTTGCAATCCCTAAAGCGTGAAGAATACAAACTTGTATTCTTAATGAGGGAAATGGAGCAGCGGTAAATAACGAACAACAAATAAAACAAAGAAAATAAAGAATAAAAGGCAGCACTCACGAAAATAGGGGTATACATCTCACCCCTAGGATAACTGAAAGTACAGTACAAGGATACAGAATGCATCAAAATATAAAACACCAGACAATAAAATGGAATGCAATAAACCCTTATAGAACTGACTCAAAAATAAACAACAAAATTCAACTCAAGTCAAATGGTGAAAAAAGCAAAAGGTACCAGAAAATGAAAAGAACATTCCTAAATTGCCAATCCTTATTCAGATATTTGTGGCTTTTTCTAGGGCAGCTTTGATTTGTGGCAGCATATGAAAAAAAAAAAAAACAACAGAAGGAACCAATAGTGCAATATGGTAAATAAAATAGACAACATACAACACTTAGTCTAAAAAATGCCAAATCACATATGCTGGAGTTAAACCCATCTCTCGGTAAAACGGCATGCAGTGGATTTATATCCCCATTTTCATGATATTCCTCTGATGGTTATTCAGGACAATGGTGAGGTAGACAGTATGAAACAGAAAAGAAAAGCCAATAGTTCTCTCCATACAGGTTAGTATAAACACTAAAATGAAATATACTTACAATAAAAAGAGCAGACTAACCGCTCTGTGAATCAAGCTTTGGTGGTACAATCCCCACCTAGGATTGTGTTCCTAATGGTATAGCACCCTAGTTAAATACAGGTCTCCAATCCCTTAAAAATTAATAAAATGAATGATCTACTTTTTGCCTTTCAACAAGACTCCCATGGAGCTGCTTACCTCTCCAACTCCTGCAGTGTCATTGAGGTGGCATTGCCTTCTCTGCAATGGTCTAAACTAATACTTCTCATAGAGGAGCACACTCAAGGTTTCCTGTAGGTTTCCGTGTAAGATGACCAAGTTTAGTGGCATGAAAGGACCACTTCACCCGGACCACTTGAGATTAAGATTTCTTGGTGATCACAGTTCTAATACAGGTTCTAAACCATATCGGGAGAAAAAGTTACAAAAATAGAAACAACCCTATTAGAACCAGGGGGTTAGAGGGCTATGACAACCCTGGAACATAGTTTGTCATGAAAGGGATGTATTTGGTCAAATACTCTAGTTATAGTTATGTGTACGGAATCTGCTGGCACTTTTTGGAGTGCAAATTACCACAATGACAGAATGTAAATATTAACAGGATTATTCAAAGTAAATTTTTACTTTAAGGTCAAAGTAGTCGAATTACAAAAAATCCCTAAATCAGCTATGCTTCTAGTTTTGGTACTTTGGCGTAAAATTTTGAATTCACTTTGAGTTCTCAGCTTAGTGAATTGCCCTGTGTGTGACTGCATGTCTGTATAATTATTTACGGTATCTCTTCGTGTAATGAAATGTATTGTATTTTGAAAGGCAATTCTCAATATAAACACAACAATGAGTTCAGTTTATCTTCAATCTAGCTATTGTATTTACTGAAAGGTCTCTGCTATTGTTCTTACCTGCATGGTGAGTTTTATTTAACTCGTCAGTTAACGGCAAAATGTTTGCAGTGCATTTTTTCAGGAGTACAAGACCACATAAATGAACCTTTAAACAGATTGGTGATGTTAAAATCATGATCTTCTATTAGGCACTAAGGGCTGACTCTTAGCAAGGTTTACACTGCTTACTGTATAGCATGTTTCAATGGAGGAATTCCCATTTGGTAAAAAGAGCAAACCCATACTCTCTTAAGAGATGTGTGTATGTGTGGAGAGATAGAAATATATATATATATATATATATATATATATATATATATATATATATATTATATATATAAACACCTTGCTTACCCACCTTAGGTAAGGGTCTCTGCTGGAGCAGGGAGTCTGGGACACCTTGACTAACTATTTTACAGACAACCTGCAGAACTGTGACAATAAATAGCCCACACATAAAACACATACAAATTAGACAGTCAACAGTGAAGAAATATATATAAAATATATTAAAACATGAATAAAATGCAATACAATTAGCAATTAGAACAGTCTATCTATCAGTATAAATGTGGCTACTTGTTAATGTCCCCAGTCCACGTGCATCTCCAACATTGTATCCATTGTTGCCATGCTAACCTCTCTGGGAAGCAGTCATGCTCCCCCCTCCTTATCCACTCCGGGGGTTGGCCTTGACTCCTGACCCTCTCCATTTATTCCCTCCATTATCCTTCCTCCCTATAACTCACAGACAACCAACTTTGTGGGTAAGGGCAACGGCAACAGCTTTTATTAACAATCCAGCATAACATAAACAACTGTCAGCTGCTGGTATTTGCCAGCAGACAGCTAACCATAACTTTATTCTTCCTGAGCCTCTTCAGCCTGAAGTCCGTCCTCAACCGGACTAGGCGGCAACTCCCCAAGCCCATTTGGACAATGTTCTCAGTCTCACTTGCTGGCGAAGGACAAACCGCCACCGCAGCCTCTCCCCTATCCTTGGAGAAGACTGCATCCCCCCCGATGCCAGCGCCTGTTCAACGGCCGACTGCAATCCCAAATTGAAAATATCCAACCCAATTTTATTCAGGTGGGCCCCATCGATCCTCATCAGGTTTATGTTGTTCCCTTCCAGCTCCACATGATGAGCCACAACTCCACCCAACCTCTGCACAAACAGTCGAATCGCCATGTGAACCCCCGCCACCGCGCTCCACTGCCTTTCCAGTTGTCAGCTCCCCCCAAACTGGACTAGTAATGACTTCAGACCACACCAGCGTGACATCACTGAACAGCGCAATGCCCCTCGGGAGGGGCTTCACTCCTAAAACAACGAACCGCTAGGTGAGCCCCGCCACAGTGGAAGCCCTCATGTTTGAACCAACAACTGCTCTTGTTAAAGAGCCAACAGATTACTTTTTTGCACCAAGCCTACACTCCTCCAGAAGCGCTGGCAGCTGAAGGAAAGGACGATGAAGATGGATGACAGGGAGTGATTAGATGCAACCCAAGGATGCCATCCTGCACTCCAAAATCCAGGTGCGGCTGCACCACCATCTTCTGCCTAAACTGCTGGTCGTACTTAAAGGACCACTCTAGGCACCCAGACCACTTCAGCTTAATGAAGTGGTCTGGGTGCCAGGTCCTTCTAGGGTTAACCCATTTTTTCATAAACATAGCAGTTTCAGAGAAACTGCTATGTTTGTGAATGGGTTAAGCCTTCCCCTATTTCCTCTAGTGGCTGTCTCATTGACAGCCGCTAGAGGCGCTTGCATGATTCTCACTGTGAAAATCACAGTGAGAGCACGCAAGCGTCCATAGGAAAGCATTATGAATGCTTTCCTATGTGACCGGCTGAATGCGCGCGCAGCTCTTGCCGCGCGTGCGCATTCAGCCGACGGGGAGGAGAAGAGGAGGATCGGAGGAAGAGAGCTCTCCGCCCCCCGCTGGAAAAAGGTAAGTTTTAAACACTTTCCCCTTTCCAGAGCCTGGCACAAGAGTGGTCCTTTAAACCAGCACTGCCCTACCCGTACACATTATAAGCCCCTCAAATCAAATCCAAATACGTAAACAACGATGAGGCCCGCTCCGGAAACCTCGCTGACATAATGCTGGTATAGGTTGCAAATCCTAGCAAACTATTCCAGAAGGTACGGGAGAGCTGCTTAACTTTCACACCCTCCGCCACCTCACCGCGTTGCGGTCTATCAGCCGATTCCCTATCAAATGGGTCCAACGAAATCAGGTCCACATACTCACCCTTAAGCATCTTGTCCCTCACCTCCAAAGCCACATGCAACCCTCTTGGGTGATGTCACACACTGGCCCCCCTGAAGTACCACCCTGTGTACCCAATGGAGGAGTCCCCGCGGGAAGCGTTGAATCCTGCACGTTGCCCATTACGTCCCTACCAGCACCAAGCGATCTAATACTAAGCCCAGCAATTGCACCACCTACCGAAGCGATCTAATACTAAGCCCAGCAATTGCAAGCTCACTCCAACTCATGGTTCAGGAGCAGGGGTCTCTCAATCTGCTCCACATCCGATCCTCCTTGCAGCAATGGTGCTACGGCCTCCCTGCTGCCCCTCCAGGGGCACGGCGGCTCACCCCCATACGTGCTCCAGATCTTCCGGGGCTGACCATTCCGGCACTGTTGAGCTCCTCCGCCGGTCTGCTTGCACCCGCTGGCCAGCACCACTTTCGGACAGCGGTGTTCTTCCCTGGAATCCCGCCTCCGGACTTCTGGGTTCTTTAGTGGCTTGTGACGTCTGCATTCCACGACACGCAGACGTCACGTACGTGCCACCCGGGTTCCGGCGCGCTGTGCTCTGCCTTTTCCGGAGTGCAGCCGCACGCCATGACATTACTTCCGCCGACGCTGGAAAAGAAGGGTGAGGACTCCGGGACCTCACCTCCCCAGCTGCACCATCTTGGGACCCGACTGGGCCTTTCGACGCCTGCCACTCCGGCTGCTGCTCCTCCTTCTCCTGATGCCTGCATTCTGCCCCAGGGAGCCAGCCTCACTTGGCCCTGGACTGTCTGCAGATGCTGGCGCTGCCCTGGATCTCCGAACTGGAGTGGGGGACAATCTTAAAGGTGGCCTGGAATGGCGGGCCTGAAGCTGATGCCGTCACCATTCATTTGGCAAAGAGCGCCAGCTGACTATTCTCAATTCTTCAATGAAAACAAAATTGTACAGAATTGTCATTAGCCAGATAGAAACTCTAGTTTTAAACCCCATGACGCTGCTGAAAGTGGAGTTACACATTCAACAGCCAAGGGGCTAAACTCTGCATGTGCAGCGTTTCACAGTGAAATGCTGCACATAAAGACTTCAGGCACCATGACCACTTTAAATCACTGAAGTAGTCATGGTACTTAGATTAACCGTTTAAATCATGGGGTTCCTTGAGAACAGGATTGGAGACTAATTTAGAGAAGATTCACTGACCATGGTAACATACATTTGTATCAAATAGTTCTTAAGAACTAGATAAATTCTCTCATTTTGAAATATGTGTAACTCGATGCATTTTGTTAAAAATGCTTCCATACCCCATCCAGTTTATAATATTTAAAACTCAGCAAGAAAATTTTAGATAATGTTCCTTCCCATTCTTTTGTGATAATAGCCCAATTTGTGATAGCACAAGGAAATCTACTCGTCACCTGTCACTAAGTTACTTAGGTACAGCTGCAGTAAAAAAAAATACATATTTTATCAGAAATGAATATGACCATCTACAAGAGTTCAGTTTGAAAGTTGAAAATCTGTTAGGATTTCGTGAGGATGAACAATTGTGAGCAAACCTCTCATTTACACAGAATGATTTCTAAATACATTTATTGTAGTTTAAAGATACATTACAGTGATATTTATTACTCAGCTATGTTATACAGTCATGCACACCAACACAATGAGCTCCAAGAAAAGAGAGATATCAGGACAGAAATTAGTGACGTTTGGATTTAGGCTCTAATTGAGACCTTCTCTGCTATATAGGGACAGTTGGGAGGTATGTTGACATAACATGTTTCTTACACTCCCAGTGTGGGTCATACAGCCTTTAAAGTCCCATTGTACTCACAGGACAATTCCATAGTACTTATATGGAAGTAAAACTACATTAGTAGTTTTTGTAAATAGTGGAAGCAAAATAGTTTCAGGAACGCATAAGGAAAAATAGTTTGCCCCTCTTTATAGAGCAACTGCCAAAAGTTAGCAAAAGTTAGAGGAGTGATGAGGAGCAGAGACCCGCGTTGAGTCTTCGGGTACTGAGCCATCCTCGCAATCATGGCAAACGGGGGAAAGGCGTATGCTCCCGCGGGCGGCCATGGTTGGAGAAACGCATCTACTGCCTTGCTCTCCGGGTCTGGGAGCCAGCTGAAGTATTCGGGAGTCTGTTTGTTGTTGCGAGATGCGAACAGGTCCAGGTAGAGGGGACCTCTCCTGACCGAGAGGTGCTGGAAGATCAGTGGGTCTAGTCTCCAGTCGCTGCTGTCCTGCCAGTGGCGCGAGAACCAGTCCGCTGTCAGGTTCGTCTCTCCCGGGAGATATTCTGCCATGAGTGAGTGGTAGGCAAAAATCAAAGATCTCCTTCGTAATTTCTGAGAGGAGTCTGGACCGTGCTCCTCCCAAGCGGTTGATGTAGTGGACCGCGGAGATGTTGTCCATCCGGAGAAGAATGCAGCAGTCCGTCCTGTCCCTTGCCAGGCTGTGGATCGCGAACGATCCCACTAGGAGTTCTAAGCAGTTATGTGAAGGTCGATTTCTTGAGAAGTCCAGGTGCCACCTGTCGATCTGCCTTCGCCCGTGGCGCCCCAGCCCCATAGGCTGGCGTCCGACTCCAGGACGATGTCGGGTGTGGTCCCGAAGATGGCCCAGCCGTTCCAAGCCGCCATGCTGTCCAACCACCATCCGAGTTCTTCCTTGACTTCCTCCGTTACTGGAATGGTTTGGTCGTAGGACGGGTTCTGGCGGAGGAAGGAGGCCTTCAGGCGTTGCATCGCTCTGTAGTGGAGCAGTCCCAGAAAGATTGCCTGGATAGACACGGAGAGCAGGCCAACAATCCGAGCTAGGTTGCGGAGTGGAATGGTACAGCAGCGGATGACTCTGCGTAGTTCATTCTTGATGGCTGCGATCTTTGGTGTCGGTAGCCGTAGTGTGCTGGACTTGGAGTCTATCTCGAAGCCCAGGAATTGTACCGTCTGGGCCGGAGATATTGCCAACTTCTGATAGTTCACCACAAAGCCTAGGGATGACAGGAATTGTGTGGTATAGTGTGTGTGTTGTGTCAGTCTGGACCTGTCGGAGCAAAACAGTAGCAGGTCGTCCAGGTAGATAATGCACCGAATTCCTTGTGCACGTAGATGTGCAACTACTGGCTTCAGCAGCTTGGTGAAGCACCACGGGGCTGAGCTGAGGCCGAAGGGGAGGCATGTGAACTGCCAGGGTCAGCCTTGCCATCGGAACCTGAGGAATTGGCGGCAGGAGAAGTGGACGGGTACTGACAAATAAGCGTCCTTGAGGTCCAATCTCGTGAACCAGTCCCCGTCTTGGAGGAGGTCTCTCAGGAGGTGAATGCCCTCCATATTGAAATGCCTGTACATTACGTAAGCATTGAGCCTCCTCAGATTTATGACCGGGCGGAAATCCCCGGATTTCTTTTTTACCAGAAAGATGTTGCTGAAGAAACCCCTTTGGTCGTAAGCGGGTTCGATCACTCCTTTCGACTTGAGCTCCCGTAGCTCGTTGTCGATTAGGCCGTGGTCCTCTCTGGAGCACTGTATGGGGTGCAGAGGGACGGTCTGGTATGGGGGTTCTACGAAGTCGATGACGTATCCCCGAACCGTCTGGAGGATCCATGCATCCGCGGAGATGGTTGCCCAGTTCTGAAAAGACAGAGCGATACGACCTGCAGGGTATGGGGTAAGTGGAACTTGAGACACAAGATCGCTTACCTGTGGGGAAGCGTGCTCTGCCACAGTTGCAAGATCCTTTGCCTCGGTCGGCTCCTCTGGTGTAGGAGAAGGGTTGCCTGAAGCCCACTTCCGGGTAGAAGGGTTGAGGTCTATGTGAGCGGGGGCCAGAGGGCCAAAATCGGCTGGCTGCTCAGCCCCTGTGGTGGCCAGCCCGTCCAAAAAAAACCCTTACTGGGGTAGCCCCCGAAGACTCGTTTCATGGAAGTCTGAGCCTTATTGAGGGACGTAAAGATGTTAACGTGTTTGTTTAGTTCTTTCAGGAAAGCTTCCCCGAACAATTTGCCCTGTACCATTGGTCCCAACTCCTTGGTGCCCAATTCCACCAGCTTCCCGTCAATGCGGAGCAACGCTGCCTTACGCCTCTCAGAGGAGAGGGCTACGTTGGTATTGCCAACGAAACAAAAACACCTTTGTGCCCATTCTCTAATGTCATGCGCCCACTCTTTTACCATGCTGGCATCAAATTGGTCAGCCCTTGTAAATGCGTCGTCCGCCAAATACATAATGCGGGAAAGTGGGCCGATGAAGTCCAGCAGTTTGTCCTGGACTCCGTGGAATCCTTTCTCCTCACCTCTCCGGGGATCACGACCACCCGAGACATGAAGGTGGTCATGACTTGGTCGAACTCCGGAGTTTGAGTTATGTGGTCAGGGAGCGAAGGGCATGGGCATTCGGAGCGTAGGCGGTTGCGCACCGTTTTGTCTAGCGGTTTGCGGAGTCATCGGTGCATACATTTAGAGAGGTGTTCAGGGGGAGTCCAGTCCCCAGAGCGTGGGTGGCGGATATTACGAGGGTTGAAGAGACGTTGCCCTGTGGGATCTAGGATGGTATCCCCTTCTTGGGTAGGTGTGAGGTCGTCCGGCAACTGGATGTCATCCAGGAAAGTGCCTCGTAAAAACCCAGTATGGGAGCCAGTGTCCGAGTCCCAGTCGTCGTCCTGCGAAACAGAATCCGCGGCTTGCCACTCGTCCTACACGGCCATGGAATGTGTGTGTTCCTCCTCCTCATCCGAGGAGTAGTGGGCGGGGGTAGGTGGGGCTGGCTTGTGGCGTTTAGATGGTGCCTTGCCTTTGACTGGATTATCGCTCCCTTTGTGTCCCCCCAGTGGCGTTTGGTAGGTCGTGAGTCTGCTTGTGCGTGTGATTCGGAAGCCTCAGAATCATCGTCCTGTAGGTGGGCTTGTGTGGCTCTCTCGGTTTGATCAGCTGATGCTGACATAACTCTGGAAAGCGCTTTCTCCATAGAGGCGGAGATGCAAAGCTTCCTGTCATGTGGTAAAATTTACTAATTTTCAGTCAAGCAAACGCAAGACATGTTAGTTAGAGTTTGATATATTTTTACATGATCATTCTTAGTGTTTGCCCTAAAAGTATACTTAAATCTAACTTTTTCCAAGGTAACGTGAGAAAAAAACTCAATTTATTGCTGCATGGATAAAGAATATATAATTGCTGTACATGTACCTTGTTTTTATGATGTAATTATTTCATATTTACATATTACAAAACAATCTGCACATATTTTTTTATTATTATTTTAGTGAGGGAACTATATAACTGATTATAATGTGGCCACCTTTCATTTTCAAATCATTTGTATTTCCAACCAGCTGGTACAAAATTAAGGAAATGTAAGCCATTGTTTGCTTTATGATCTATAAAATGTGTTTCCAAATGACTTTATGACATTTATTCCAGTTGGAGAACATTTCTATACCTAGTTATAACCGATTCGGAAAGAACCACATTCCGTTTTAGTCTCAGACCCACACTGAACCACACATAACCTTGATTTTATTTAATATGGTATGGCAAAATCTACAGGTGTATTGCCACATATAAGAGGTAAAATAAGGCTATAAAAATGCTATAAATTGAATGTTGCTTTTTGATAACACAAACTGCAATTATATATAAAAATGGGTTATATATATATATAAAGTTGGTTAATTAAACAGAGATGGATGGGTGGGTAGGTGGGTGAATGGATATATACTCAATACTCACTGCTTAAAAGAAAAAAAGATTTAATAGTTTATTAAATGTTTAATGTTAGAGTCTAAACCAATAATCAAGAGATATTAATGTATGTTTTCTTATTTTGTACCAAGAAAAGTACAGTTAAGTATCAGAATCACATTGTAGAATGTTTAATCTCTAAGGTTGAAAGGATAAACCGATAATATACTGTCAAAAACCTCCCGTAATATCTTGAGTCATCAAACATAGCTACATGGAAAAATAAAGACGGCAGATTTGTAAAGTTTACAATTGTGCAGCGGACATAAGATATAACACATAATTATGGCACAACAGGTCAAGATTATATACAATCAGAATTATATTTCAGATTGTTAGAAACTGCATCTCTGTATTTCAGGATAGCAACCTAGACTACTTTATGGTGATATATAACATCTTTGTTAATATGTCTGTTTCTGTTTCATATTTTCAGATAAAAGCTGTTGTACCTAATCCTTAAATGCTTTTAGAATGGGAATCTGAAAATGAAAAATGAATGTCTCTTTTGCAAGTTAGTTTCCACTGTTCTATTCAGCAACACACTAGCCTCACTCTGCGAGATCTGATTTTGGAGGATATAAAACAGGCTCAGCGTTAAGGTTGGACAATTTAAGGAGCATCTCAGAAGAAAAAAAATGCATGATGTCTGACAGACAACAATAAAAGGAAAGTTTTAAATTGACTGTATTTGATTGAGTGATAAAAATAAAATGTGCTGTAATTTTAAAGAAAATCTAGTAAGTCACTTAGATTTAAAAAAATATATATAAAAATAATATTAAAATTCATGAATTAATATAACCTACTATAAAATAGCTCAACATGTTAAATGCACTAAAACTCAATAATGAAACTTGACAAACGCCACAGTCAGTGGCCAAAACGTTGTCATGGCAGTTTGATTCTATTAAAGTTTGCACTTGAAGCTCTGACTAATTATCTTGTTTCAACTAAAACTCAATAAAGGCTAGTAATACAGATTTCTATATTATGGTATAATCTGCAATCAATCGTGTGACTTAGCTAACTCATACATGCTCAATCGTAAGAACAGTGACATAAGCACACTTAATCCAATTATAAAAAGTCAAGTGAAACCTGTTTGAATTAAATCTTTAAAGCCATCTTGATACTGATTAAGTGCCAAATGTTTATTTCTCTCTTTCTGTGTATATGTGTACACTGATCAGTCACAACATTAGAACCACAGATAGGTGAATACCAAACTAATAGCATTATATCGTTACAATGGCATCTGTCAATGGGTGGGATATATTAGGCAGAAAGTGAATAGCCAGTTCTTGAATTCCATGTGTTGGAGACAGGTAAAATGGGCAAGCGAATAGATCTGAGTGACTTTGACAAGGGCCCATTAGCGATGTCCAGAGAACTGTGACACAGCATCTCCAAAATGGCAAGTCTTGTGGGGTATTCCTGGTGTACAGTGGTTAGTACCTACCAAAAGTGGTGCAAGGAAGGACAACCGATCTCAACGAAGAGCAACTGTAGCTTCCTTTTTTCTTAAATAATGTTGGTCATGAAAGAAAGGTCTCAGAACACACAGTGTATCACAGTTTGCTGTGTATGGGGCTGCATAGTCACAGATTGGTCAGAGTGCCCATGATGAAATCGGTACATTGGCGAAAGCGTCTTCAATGGGGACGTGAGCATCAAAATTGAACCATTGAGCAATGGAAGAAGGTTGCCTGGTCTGATTAATCATGTTTTTTTTCAGATCAGGTGGATGGTCAGGTGCGTGTGCATCGTTTTCCTGGGGAAGAGATAATAGTAGGATGCACTCTGGTAAGAAGGCAGGCCAGTGTAGGCAGTTTAATGACCTGATCAATGTTCTACTGGGAAACCTTGTGCTCGGGCATTTATCTGGATGTTACTTTGAGATTGTTGCAAACCACGTACACCACTTCATGGCAATGGTGTTCCCTGATGGCAGTGGTAATACACCTTGCAGCACTGCAAAAATGATTCAGAAATGGTTTGCGGAACAAGACAAAGAGTTCAAGGTGTTGCCTTGGCCTTCAAATTCCCCAAATATCAATTATATTAGGCATCCGTGGAATGTGCTGGAACAAAAAAATCCAATCCAACTTGCAGGACTTAAAGGATCTGCCTCTAATGTCTTGATTGCAGATACCACAGGGCATATTAAAATGTCTTGTGGAGTCCATGCCTTAACACATCAGAGCTGTTTTAGCAGCACGAGGGAGACCTACATGATATTAGGTAGGTAGTTTTAATATTGTGACTAATCAGTATATATGCACAAATTTATATTTTCTTACTTTTTAGGTGAAGTTACTACCCTTTCTTTTCATAACATGTTTTTTCTGTTCACATTAGTGGCACCAAAGTTACAAATACTACATTATGAATGGATGCCAGGAATACACACAATATTATGCTGTCCAGATTCCTGGAGTTTTGAAATACAGTAGCCACAGAACAGGTCTGCTATAAAGTAACATGGCACATGATGCCCTACAGGAAGAGCAGGAGTAACCATAAGGTGACCAGAGGCATTTGCCTAGAGTCATGAATTTACTTTAACATGTCAATAATTCTTAAGTGAAGAATGAAGGGGGGGGGGGGGGGGCAAAATGGTAACCTGCTTAACCCCTTAAGGACCAAACTTCTGGAATAAAAGGGAATCATGACATGTCACACATGTCACGTGTCCTTAAGGGGTTAAGGCCCTGTGGAATCTTAATCCATCTCTGCCTGCAAGGAAAATCAAAGGTCAGATAAAAGATGATAGTTCAGAGGACATGAAAGATAACATAAAATATAAGGGAGTAAAAGAGAAAAGATCCTTATATACTCTGCATCGAATGGTAAAGATCCACTCGACGATACTGTTTTTTGACCAATGTTTAGGCACAAAAAGTTCATTCTGATATTGTGTTGGACAAACTATATCCTTCTCATCAGTGTTTAATTGTAATATGTAAGGGTTAATTTAATAGGAATGGATGATAAAAGTAGCAAATAAAAGTCTTATTTAGAAAATATAGCACGTAGCAGTAGCATTTTATATTTTGGTCGCAGGTTGAGTCATCTTTGTTGACTGCAGACAAAAGCAGGATACTCTGATGTACAACCTTACAAGAAAATTACAGCCTTGTACTTACTTATTTTAACCCCATCACACTAGAAAAGAGTGTAGTATATCAGTAGGTTATTCATTTCTTGCCACTCTGTCAGCAAAGGCCTCAGAATACTTTAAAGGCTGCACTAATTCAAAATATATTACTGCTTTAAGGGAAATCTACTATGGTCTACAATTGAGATAAGCTCTTTAACTGAATACATTATCTAGTACTCGCCTAATTAGGTGACAAGCGTTTCAGTATCACTATCTGTGACATTGTTACGGTACCACAGTTCCTTTACATATGGTTGAACATTGGTTTTATAGGATATCCGCAGAAACATGATTAAGATAATTCATCAATGCAGATTCAACAGAACTGTTGTTTTTAATTTAATATAATATGATTTTCATGTTTTCACTTTTAATTTAGCATGGTCTTATCTGCATTAACGATCTCTCACTTCCAGTTATACATCCTCTGCAGCCTTGACAAATCAAGCATCTGTAGTAAAACAGGAGTGTTAAAAGCAGGATTCTCAAATTAACACAGATCATCCGTCCTTCGGAATGCATCGTGTAAAGAGCCCTGTGGGTTTAATTTCACTTGATTAAGAAGGAGATGAACAAGGAACGAAGTGAAATATTATAAACTGCAACATGTAAGTGTATCGACTAGTTTTTGTTACATGCATTTGCTTTACGAGCTTGTGAACATCACCACCAACCAGTCCTTTGTTAAAGCTGTTGTTATATCAACATTCAATTAAAACTATTTATTTTAGTATCATGCTATTTCTGTTGACTTTGCTACGTGATTCATGGAAGCGTTTTTCCCCTATTGACTGTTAGTAAATTCAAATTGTCATGGTGTAAGCCAAGCATGTCAAACTTGCGGCCCGAAGGCCACATTAAGCCTGTCTCCACAACACCACTACACTTGGTGACTGAGTCTGTCTCCACAACACCACTGCCCTCAGTACCTGAGCCTGTCTCCACAACACCACTACCCTCAGTGCCCTAGCCTGTCTCCACAGCACCACTATCCTCAGTGCCCTAGCCTGTCTCCACAACACCACTATCCTCAGTGCCTGAGCCTGTCTCCACAACACCACTATCATCAGTACCTGAGCCTGTCTCCACAACACCACTACCCTCAGTACCTGAACCTGTCTCCACAACACCACTACCCTCAGTGCCTGAGCCTGTCTCCACAAAACCACTACCCTCAGTGCCTGAGCCTGTCTCCACAACACAACTACCCTCAGAACCTGAGCCTGTCTCCATAACACCATTACACTCTGAAGGTGCAGAAAATGAATTATGTAGAGCAACAGACTGCGCAATATGCCTTTTATCCACAACTCTACCAGATACAGTAATCCATCTGCCATTCCTAGTACGTCTCTGCGGCAGTGGCTTTGCAGCAGTTCCAGCCTGAGTTTGTTTACCAGATGATTTACAAATCTCAGACTTCAAAAATACAATCTCCTGCCACAATATAGAGAACTGTCTACAGATTAGACAGTATCCAAATCTCCAAAAAGTGGAACGTGAAACAAATGCATAACAACTATTACACTGAATTAAGTCTGCCCTTTTAATGAGGTGAATAATTTAAACCAAACAAATCTGAATTATATTTTGTCCTCCTGAATACCTCAGATTACCTCCAGAATATCTCCAATCACACTCTTTATAGCAGCACTTAGAAGCAGCTGCCAAGTGCATCCCAGTAGCCAAACAAAAATCACATATAACACGGCTCAGTGTGCCGCTAAATATCTCCATTTGAATAAAATAGGGAAATACATAAATCATAGACTGTTGGTGGTCCATGAGGACAGGGTTGGGGACCACTGTTCTAGAAAAAAAAACCATTTAGGAAAGAGCAACAAGAATGGTACAAGAGGGGTAAGTCTAGAAACAAAGTGAGAAATAAGAAAACACATTGTAACAAACAGAGCAATCCCTAGGGAACAAAATAGTAAAAAAGCCAACAGGCAGAGATTTTCAAAAGATAGGTGTCAGGGTGGCGATCTGGTGACCGGGACCAAGACACTGTCTGGGCGGCGGTCAGATGACCGGGACCCAGTATGCCTGATGTTTAAGTAGGAGTCACAGTGTGGAAGTGGATTAGCAGGGTCTGGTGCAGGGTAACCGCACGCCCCCTGGTGTTGAGCACCTGCGTTAGTGCAGCCACATACCAGGACCCTGATGCAGCTTCAGCGGATCCCAGGAACTAGGAGCTTGGAAATAAGCAGACCTCCCAGGAGCTGAATAGGGAGGCTCTGCAGCAGGAATGTATCCAGTACAGAAACAAGGCAAGACTAGAACAGACACCAAACATGAAAACAAGACAGAACTAGTAGAACCAAGAACCAGAGAAGGATAGGAAGCTAAACCCAGAACATGTACACAATACATAAGGGAAACATTAACATAACATGGGCAGGACAGGACTAAATGAACCATAATAACACACATACAGCACTTACCTGCAAGAAAAGTCAGAGAACTTGAGCAACTGCCTGCAGGGACCAACTGAAACAAAAGGAATCATGGAAAAGGAACGGGTGTGGCAACATAAAGCAAACATTTAAAGGAATCCAAGAGACTGGGAATTCCAGGAACAGAATACAGGAATGAACCCAGAAAACACCTGCTCTAATGGATCACCTGCAGTGGACGGCTTGGATGCTCAATCCAAAAAGGCATCCGATGAGGAAACTTAAAATTAAATTTAAAAAAAATAAAACATACATTTAACCTTTTGCTATGAGTAAGTGCTCATATTTAGCGAGGAACCCCACCCTAATGGCTGCTTGATTGACAGCCAGAAAGGCATGAACAAGTAGATGTATAAAATAGCCATTTAGTGTAGGATACACCAAATCGGGGGACTTTTTAATTGAATGTTGATATAACAACAGCTTTAACAAAGGACAGGTTGGGGGTGATGTTCACAAGCTCGTAAAGCAAATGCATGTAACAAAAACTAGTCGATACACTTACATGTTGCAGTTTATATTATTGCACTTCGTTCCTTGTTCATCTCCTTCTTAATCAAGTGAAATTAAACCCACAGGGCTCTTTACACGATGCATTCAGAAGGACGGATGATCTGTGTTAATTTGAGAATCCTGCTCCTGGATACCAGAAGCTATTGCCAGAATGATCCGCAGCTAGGAACAGGATGTGACAATAGGGTATTCATGTAAAGGATTCAAGGCATCCTGCTCATCATGCATCCCAGTAGCCAAACAAAAATAACACATAACACGGCTCAGTGGGCCGCTAAATGGTTATATTTAGTCAGGCTCAGCTACCCAGTAGGGGTGAAAAGCAAAAGGCCAGTCATAAGAATCCCCAGATTTCCCAGCCTTTCAGTCCCTTACCTCTCCACAGAACAGCTAATAGTTTGTCCAATGGTTACCAGGATTCTCTGCAATGTCTCTAATCTCACCCGCCACTCAATTGCCTCTGGCATTTCTTGGCTTCCTGACCACTGGTCCACCAAGGAAATGTGAAGGTAAGTATGCAAACCATACATGCAGTGCTTAAATCTATGTTGATCTATGTTGAGAGGAACAAAGGATAGGAATGTATTACTGGACATAAAGTAATTTCTTTAGCAGGAAATATATAAGAGTTAAGGAACACAAGGGAGGTCAGGGATCCCAAAAAGCCAAGCTGGGTCAAGGTGTACAGAGAGTAGTACAACAAGTCAAGAAATATGTGACAGATCCATCTGTATAAACTGATACTGTTGGTTCGTCTGTTTGCCCCTTTTCGTGTAAAGGCCAGTCATAAGAACCCCCAGATTTCCCAGCCTTTCAGTCCCTTACCTCTCCACAGAGCAGCTAATAGTTTGTCCAATGGTTACCAGGATTCTCTGCAATGTCTCTAATCTCACTCGCCACTCAATTGCCTCTGGCATTTCTTGGCTTCCTGACCACTGGTCCACCAAGGAAATGTGAAGGTAAGTATGCAAACCATACATGCAGTGCTTAAATCTATGTTGATCTATGTTGAGAGGAACAAAGGATAGGAATGTATTACTGGACATAAAGTAATTTCTTTAGCAGGAAATATATAAGAGTTAAGGAACACAAGGGAGGTCAGGGATCCCAAAAAGCCAAGCTGGGTCAAGGTGTACAGAGAGTAGTACAACAAGTCAAGAAATATGTGACAGATCCATCTGTATAAACTGATACTGTTGGTTCGTCAGTTTGCCCCTTTTCGTGTAATTGCCTGTCTGTATGCCCCTGTTCGTTTGTTTCAGAATATACCGATTAAAACTACTGAACGGACGTCCACCCAGGAGAGAAGTGTGCTGCTGGCCCCAATTGAACGTTGTGGTTAACCGCAGACACCTCTCCATACCGTTTGCAGGGTGGTCGTTGTTCGTATGCCGACCATGAGGCGGCGGACATTTTAAACACGCGAAAGACCAGCGGTGTTCGGCGAAGATTCTATGGAACTATAAACGGACACTTTACCTACCTAACACCGCTGAAACTACCGATCGCCCTTCTTTTTTGTCAAGGTATACGAACACCGGTCCGTTCGGGAGTTTGGATCATATGCATGGACTTAACCCAGATAGCCATCCCATGGAGTCAATCGTATACCGAAAGACATGTGAAAGACTCCATGGCGATTTAACTGTGCGCATTGGATCTGAGCGCTAGAAATATGCATTCAGATCCAGGCTATCTGGGGATACGTTGCACGGAGCCCATGTATTCGGTATTTGTGTAGTTATATATTTTTATGTGTTTTTACTGTCTTGTATAAAATGGCAGTTTGCCTCTATCCCTGGAGATAATTGGATTCCTTCCCAATTATCTCCAGGATAGAGAGGAGGGATTTACTTGTATAAAGGGGAGTGTTTAAACCTGGGCCACTGCGATTGGCTACTGTACAATATATGTCCCAGTCTCCCATCTAGTCCCCTAGGGGAGTGTCCAATACCGGGCAGGTAGCCCTCATTAAACAGATTCCTGTTTTACCCTCAAGACGGAGCTTGGTCTCGTGTTTGGGGGGATTGCTACTTGGAAGGATTTATTTAGCCTGTTTTAGCCGTGGAAGGAGTTCGGCTGATTCTATGTTCGTGGATTTACCGCATTCCCTTGCACTCCGTTCGGGAGTTTGGCGGTCGGCCGTGCAGAGCCTGTGTCTCTGGAAAGGGGGATTATCGGCTAAACAGCGGTTTCATCTATTTGAGCTGTGAGTGTCGTAACAAAATATAACAAGGAAATCACAGATAATCAGGACTATGCTACTGGGATCACAAGGAAGCCACAATATGGCACACTGAACAGATGTAAAGCTCAAGTTTTTATAGTTCAGGGGTGTTTCTGTCATAATCACGTCCCCAAAATGTGAGTGGGTGTCTGCAATGACACAACTTTGCACTGATGATGTAATGACGTGGGTGTGATTTCACAATATCATAAATAGGTGCAGTACTAAAGTGTCTAGCATCAGAAACTCTGGCAGAGGTGTCTGAGGGTGTGAAACTGATGTGGTGCCTACTTGGGGCACCAGGTAAGTGGCATAGCACTAGGGTACTTATCTTTACAAGAGCAAGTCTACCTGATCAGCAACAGGACTTTCAGCATGGCAGACATTACACCAATAAACATTAATCGTACAGTTTAAATCTCATCAATGTTTTTTCACAATTAATAAAAGCACACTCATTCCTCCTCTACAATTCAAGCATATAGTCACATGAATAGTTTATGTTTAATCAAATGTTCATTAGATTAATATATTTTGTTAATTGCTCTTATATATCAGTGAATAAAGCTGACTCCAAGCACAGCTACATTCATTGCTGAGATAAACACACTGCTGTGAAATTTTTCTTACAGAATACAATGTAAAATAAGGTTTGGATGGGAGCTGTTAACATACATGCATGTTTTGTCTTTTTTGTCTATTATTTTGCCATTTTTGGGGTGGGATTTGCTACGTCTGTGTTTTCATACCTTGTGACCATATAAGGTCAACAAAAACGACACTACCTATTTTAAAGAAAAACTTCATACATGAACTATGAAGGTCACCATAGGCGTGCGCACGGGGTGTGCCAGGTGTGCCTGGGCACACCCTAATCCCCGCGACACGCCTATGCATTGAGACCGGCAGGGGAGATATTTAGGGAGGGGGGATATTTAGTAATGTACCCCCACCTCCACCCCCCACAATCACCCACACATATACACACATACACAGCACACACACACACATACACAGCACACACACATACACAGCACACACACACATACACAGCACACACACACACACATACACAGCACCCACACACATACACAACACCCACAGACATACACAGCACCCACAGACATACACAGCACCCACACACAGCACCCACAGACATACACAGCACCCACACACAGCACCCACAGACATACACAGCACCCACAGACATACACAGCACCCACACACAGCACCCACAGACATACACAGCACCCACACACATACACAGCACCCACACACATACACAGCACCCACACACATACACAGCACACCCACAGACAAACACAGCACACCCACAGACATACACAGCACACCCACAGACATACACAGCATCCACAGACATACACAGCACCCACAGACATACACAGCACCCACAGACATACACAACACCCACAGACATACACAGCACCCACAGACATACAGCACCTACACACATACAGCACCCACAGACACACAGCACCCACACACATACAGCACCCACACACATACAGCACCCACACACACATACAGCACCCACACACACATACAGCACCCACACACACAGCACCCTCACAAACACAAACAGGACCCTAACAAACACACACACACAAAACACTACCAGTACCCTCACACACAAACAGCACCCTGACACACAGTACATTCACAGCACCCTCACAAGCACGCACACACAAACACCCTCACCCACATAGTACACTACCAGCACACACACATCACACTAACAGCACCCTCACACAGCACACACACAGCTTTGTGTGTGTGTGTATATATGTGTATATATATATACATACATATACATATATATATATATATACACGCCGCGTGTGCTTGTGCTTGAGGGTGCACACCCTAATGCAATAGGCTGCGCACGCCTATGAAGGTCACAGAATTTAACTGAAGCCACAGGTCTGTGGTTCTGAGTCTAAAAACCACAGCTGTGCATATGTGGCGTCTCAGTATATATTACTCATCCAATTTTTAGGACAAATAAATATTACAGTATAAAATACTTCCCCTATGCCTGACAAAGCACCGATTATAGAAGTTTTGATAAACAATGCAAACTTGACAGCTCAAGGGAAATTGCATTAAACTTCAGGAATTAAACAAAATACATAAGGTACAGTGAAAGGATTATCTTACCACCTTAAAAAAATAAAAGTAGCCAATTTAGGCATGGGGCAGGTTGTGTGTCTAAATTACCTTAACTAGTCGTCTTCTATGTGTTCGAATGATATTAACGATGAGAAAATTCTATTGTATTGTTGCACAAAAATACAGATACAGAGACAAACATCAAAAATGGGGGAAAATCAAGAAATATACTGTAAATGTGTTAGCACTTACTGTAATAAATTGTCATTCTGTCTATTTTTTTTACATTGTAATTGATTATTAAACTGACACAATAAAATACATGTCATGAAGCTGAATTAATCCCTAGCACTATTCATAAAATACCTATGTGCTGTAAATGCAGACAGTTTTGAGTAAATATAGAATCCTGGAATTCATGGACACCGACCACGACACTTTTAGGTAAGTATGTTGCAAACAGACAGGGTAATATAAGTTGGGTAAAGGAATTGTTTTTTTGTGCATTAAGCTTATCAGTTAAGCAGAAATTCCAAAAATGTTGTCAATGGCTTAAAGCTGTTTAAAAAGCTGGGTGTATCATTAAATATGTTCCGCGAGCCACGAAGATCTGATTTAAATTAGTGCGAAACAGCTTACTGGCTTATCCCAAATTCTGCCCTAATTTTCTGTACTTTCTAGTTTTCTTCTCCATGGTGAATACACATGAAAGGAGCAGAGCACACACAAAAAGGCAATGTTATATTTTACAAGGCTATTTAAAACCACCTATCTTGGCAAATAAAAAAAGGGGATTTAGTTACACCATGTGACCATACCATGTTTAAGCCCACCACTACTTCAAAGTATTCCAGTATTGGTGGATCCTACACTAACCTTAACACAGAAGACAAACATGCGAAATACAATATTGACTGCTGAAAGCTCTTCAGGTATTCTCCTGAAATATATACTTTCCTGTGGTCGGTTCTAATGGATCACCTGCAGTGGACGGCTTGGATGCTCAACCCAAAAACGCATCCGATGAGGACTCTAAACTTAAAATTAAATTTAAAAAAATGAAAAATACATTTAACCTTTTGCTATGAGTGAGTGCTCATAGTCAGTGAGGAAACCCACCCTCCCGGCTGCTTGATTGACAGCCAGAAAACTGTAATCAAGTAAATTTATAAAAGAGCCATTTAGTGTACGATACACCAAATCGGGGGACTTTTAAGCAACAATGGGCATAAACAGGGCAATGAATGCACTGTGTAATGAATGCAAACTTTAACCAGTACTAATTATAAACCTGATTTTTTTTGCTTTATGTTTAATGCAAAAAAGCTGAGAAAAAAAAGAAAAACATAGATGTTGGCACGTTGTCTCGTGATCTTGGTACAAGTGAACTATAAAATATACGGCCAGAATGTTGTGTAATTTATCATTCAAAATATCCCTATTAACAGGAGCTACCAGACTAGAGATAGTGGATGTAAATTAACCTATTCTCATCTAATGATGGTAGAGATTAATCCATGCCAACAGACAGCATAAGTGTATCGGCATGTACATGTAGATGTAGATAAAAGACTCTCTTATTAGGACAAACAAATGAGAATTTGTGACTTATCTTGATTGAACATTGAGAAGATTTAATCAATGTCCATAGGGTTGAAGTGTCAAACTGAGTCTCTCGAGATGTTTTCAGACTAACTCTCATAATTAGCTTCAAGTGACAGAGAAGCATGGAAACTGTAGATCAAAACCATCAATGCCTTGCATTTGACATCTGTGCCTTAAAGTTGATACTCTGAACTCTGAAAGCTCTTTAGCTTGCTGTGAAGTGTGGATTTCAATCAGGGGTCAAGTCCTGGGGAAAAAAGTGTGGGAACTCACCCAAGATTCCCCCCCCCCCTAAAAAAAAAAATACATTAAAATACACTCCTATGCATATAGTGCAGTGCAGGGGGTGTATAATGAATGTAGTGTGTTTGTAGTGAGTGCAATGTGCATAATAAATGTAGTGTGTTTGTAGTGAGTGCAGAGTGTGTATAATGAATGCAGTGTGTTTGTAGTGAGTGTAGATTGTGTATAATAAATGTAGTGTGTTTGTAGTGAGTGCAGAGTGTGTATAATGAATGTAGTCTATTTGTAGTGAGCGCAGTGTGTATAACAAATGTAGTGTGTTTGTAGTGAGCGCAGAATGTGTATAATGAATGTAGTGTGTGTAGTGAGTGCAGTGTGTATAATGAATGAAGTGTGTTTGTAGTGAGTGCAGAGGGTGTATAATGAATGCAGTGTGTTTGTAGTGAGTGCAGATTGTGTATAATGAATGTAGTGTGTTTGTAGTGAGTGCAGAGTGTGTATAATGAATGTAGTCTATTTGTAGTGAGTGCAGTGTGTATAATAAATGTAGTGTGTTTGTGGTGAGTGCAGAATGTGTATAATGAATGTAGTGTGTGTAGTGAGTGCAGTGTGTATAATGAATGAAGTGTGTTTGTAGTGAGTGCAGAGTGTGTATAATGAATGCAGTGTGTTTGTAGTGAGTGCAGATTGTGTATAATGAATGTAGTGTGTTTGTAGTGAGTGCAGAGTGTGTATAATGAATGTAGTCTATTTGTAGTGAGTGCAGTGTGTATAATAAATGTAGTGTGTTTGTGGTGAGTGCAGAATGTGTATAATGAATGTAGTGTGTGTAGTGAGTGCAGTGTGTATAATAAATGTAGTGTGTTTGTAGTGAGTGCAGAATGTGTATAATGAATGTAGTGTGTGTAGTGAGTGCAGTGTGTATAATGAATGTAGTGTGTTTGTAGTGAGTGCAAAGTGTGTATAGTGAATGTAGTGTGTTTGTAGTGAGTGCAGAGTGTGTATAGTGAATGTAATGTGTTTGTAGTGAGTGCAGAGTGTGTATAATGAATGTAGTCTATTTGTAGTGAGTGCAGTGTGTATAATAAATGTAGTGTGTTTGTGGTGAGTGCAGAATGTGTATAATGAATGTAGTGTGTGTAGTGAGTGCAGTGTGTATAATAAATGTAGTGTGTTTGTAGTGAGTGCAGAATGTGTATAATGAATGTAGTGTGTGTAGTGAGTGCAGTGTGTATAATGAATGTAGTGTGTTTGTAGTGAGTGCAAAGTGTGTATAGTGAATGTAGTGTGTTTGTAGTGAGTGCAGAGTGTGTATAGTGAATGTAATGTGTTTGTAGTGAGTGCAGAGTGTGTATAATGAATGTAGTGTGTGTAGTGAGTGCAGTGTGTATAATAAATGTAGTGTGTTTGTAGTGAGTGCAGAATGTGTATAATGAATGTAGTGTGTGTAGTGAGTGCAGTGTGTATAATAAATGTAGTGTGTTTGTAGTGAGTGCAAAGTGTGTATAGTGAATGTAGTGTGTTTGTAGTGAGTGCAGAGTGTGTATAGTGAATGTAATGTGTTTGTAGTGAGTGCAGAGTGTGTATAATGAATGTAGTGTGTTTGTAGTGAGTGCAGTGTGTATAATGAATGTAGTGTGTTTGTAGTGAGTGCAGTGTGTATAATGAATGTAGTGTGTTTCTAGTGAGTGCAGAGTGTGTATAATGAATGCAGTTTGTAGTGAGTGCAGAGTGTGTATAATGAATGCAGTGTATTTGTAGTGAGTGCAGAGTGTGTATAATGAATGCAGTGTAGGTAGTGTGAGTGTGTTTGTAGTGAGTTCAGAGTGTGTATAGTGAGTGCAGAGTGTGTATAATGAATGCAGAGTGTGTATAGTGAATGTAGTGTGTTTGTAATGAGTGCATAGTGTGTATAATGAATGTAGTGTGTTTGTAGTAAGTGCAGATTGTGTATAATGAATGCAGTGTGTGCTGGATGGTGTGTGTGTGCTGGATGGTGTGTGTGTGTGTGTGTGTGTGTGCTGAATGGTGTGTGTGTGTGTTGGATTATGTGTGTGTGTGTGTGTGTGTGTGTGTTGGATTATGTATGTGTGTGTTGGATTATGTGTGATGGATGGTGTGTGTGTGTGTGTGTGTTGGATGGTGTGTGTGCTGGATGGTGTGTGTGTTGGATGATGTGTGTGTGTGTGTGCTGGATGATGTGTGTGTGTGTGTGTGTGCGCTGGATGATGTGTGTGTGTGTGTGTGTGTGTGTGCGCTGGATGATGTGTGTGTGTGTGTGTGGGATGATGATGTGTGTGTGTGTGTGTGTGTGTGCGTGCGTGCTGGATGATGTGAGTGTGTGTGGGATGATGTGTGTGTGTGTGTGTGGGATGATGTGTGTGTTTGTGTGGGATGATGTGTGTGTGTGCTAGATGATGTGTGTGTGTGCTGGATGATGTGTGTGTGTGTGTGTGTGTGTGTGCTGGATGATGTGTGTGTGTGTGTGTGTGTGTGTGTGTGTGTGTGTGCTGGATGATGTGTGTGTGTGCTGGATGATGTGTGTGTGTGTGTGTGTGTGTGCTGGATGATGTGTGTGTGTGTGTGTGGGATGATGTGTGTGTGTGTGTGTGCTGGATGATGTGTGTGTGTGTGTGTGTGCTTGATGGTGTGTGTGTGTGTGTGCGCTGGATGATGTGTGTGTGTGTGTGTGTGCTGGATGATGTGTGTGTGTGTGTGGGGGGGTGATGTGTGTGTGTGTGTGGGGGGATGATGTGTGTGTGTGTGTGTGTGTGGGATGATGTGTGTGTGTGTGTGTGGGATGATGTGTGTGTTGGATGATGTGTGTGTGTGTGTGTGTGTGCTGGATGATGTGTGTGTGTGCTGGATGATTTGTGTGTGTGTGGGGGATGATGTGTGTGTGTGTGTGCTGGATGATGTGTGTGTGCTGGATTATGTGTGTGTGTGTGCTGGATGATGTGTGTGTGTGTGTGTGCTGGATGATGTGTGTGTGTGTGTGTGCTGGATGATGTGTGTGTGTGTGTGTGTGTGCTGGATGATGTGTGTGTGTGTGTGCTGGATGATGTGTGTGTGTGTGTGCTGGATGATGTGTGTGTGTGTGTGTGTGTGTGCTGGATGATGTGTGTGTGTGTGTGTGTGCTGGATGATGTGTGTGTGTGTGCTGGATGATGTGTGTGTGTGTGTGTGTGTGCTGGATGATGTGTGTTGGTTTGTGTGTGTGTGCAGGATTATAGGGGAGAAGCATTTTTTTTAATTCGTGTGTGTGTATATTTTTTTTAGTTTATTCCCCCCTCCCTGCTTCTTACCTTGTCAGGGAGGGGGGAGATCGCCTGGTGGTCCGGTGGAGGGAGGCAGCCGCTGCACACAGGGCCCATCACACGCTGTGTTCCCTCTCCAGCTCTAACTCTCGCGAGACTCGCCTGTGCGGAGCATTGCCATGGTAACCCATGGCAACGCTCTGACAGCCGCGGGTCTCGCGAGAGTTAGTGCTGGAGAGGGAACACACTCACAGCGTGTGATGGGCCCTGTGTGCAGGTAGCAGGGCAGGTCCTGCAGGACTGGGAACGGGAACGGCGTTCCTGCTTTGGAAAAAGTGCAGGAACGCCGTTCCCATGCGTTCCTGCAGGACTCGAGCCCTGATTTCAATATCTTTTATACATTGTTAGCTGGCTTCCATGCAAAATGTCCTGTTACTTACTGGCTTGTTTAGCTTTGTTGATCTGCACTGGCAAGTCTGTGATTGGACAGTCACAGAAAGTCTTTGTGGGGTTAGTAGGGCAGGGCTTGCAAAGGCTGCAGACAAGATATTAATAGTAGAGTAGAAGAAGTAAATAGTAGGGATAATTGTGAGCCTGTTTTAACTGGTGAGTTTTGTTTAACCCCTTAAGACCGGAGGGCGTACTATTACGTCCTTTTAAAAGTGGCTCTAAACGCCGCAGGACGTAATAGTACGCCCTCCGGTTTTTAGTAACTTACCCGGTCGCCGGTGATCCCACGCCGGCGATCGCGGTTGGGGGGACTCCCAGAGAGCCCCCCGTAGCACGTCTGCTCTCTTCAGCCCCCCGGGCCATGTGAGAGTGAGGTCCTTGCGAAGACCTCACAATCACATGGCCGGGATAGCTGGCTGCAGCAATGCCAGCAGGGGGACTAACTGTAATGACAGTTAGTCCCCCTGCTGGCTGAAAATAAAATAAAAATGAATTAAAATAAGTGAAAAAAATATATATACTTAGATCACATATATATATTATATATATATGATCTAAGTATATATATACACATATACACACACACACATACACCGTCTAGGTGTATTTTAATATTAATATACCGTATATACTCGAGTATAAGCCGACCCGAATATAAGCCGAGGCCCCTAATTTTACCCCGAAAAACTGGGAAAACTTATTGACTCGAGTATAAGACTAGGGTGGGAAATGCAGCAGCTACTGGTAAATTTCTAAATAAAATTAGATCCTAAAAAAGTTATATTAACTGAATATTTATTTACAGTGTGTGTATATAATGAATGCAGTGTGTGTGTGTGTATGAATGCAGTGTGTGTGTGTGTGTATGAATGCAGTGTGTATATGAATGCTGTGTGTGTATGCAGTGTGTGTATGAATGCAGTGTGTATATAATGAATGCAGTGTGTGAGTGCAGTGTGTATATAATGAATGCAGTGCAGTGTGAATGCAGTGTGTATGTATGAGTGCAGTGTGTATGTATGAGTGCAGTGTGTGTGTATGAATGCAGTGTGTATATAATGAATGGAGTGCAGTGTGTGTATATATTGAGTACACAATTGAGTACAGGTTGGGGATTGCCTTTTGTGCAAAGAAATTTCGGCCGGGTACCTTCCACTGCGGTGTCCCAATAGCTACACATTTTTTGAACACCTCAGACTCCACCAGCTTTTATGGTAAAAGCTGGCGGGCTAAGAGTTCAGTCAAGCCAGCTGTCAGACGCCGGGCAAGGGGGTGACTTTGTGACATTGGCTTCTTACGCTCAAACATGTCCTTGACAGACACTTGACTGTGGGCAGATGAGCATGAACTGCTCAAGGCGAGAGATGGAGGGGCGGATGGTTGAGAGGGGGCAAGGAGGACAGCAGTGGTTAACGTGGCTGAAGATGCTGGACCAGGAGGAGGATGGCGGCTTTGAGTTTGTGTGCTGCTTGTGCTCATGTGTTGATCCCATAGGCGTTTGTGTTGTGTGATCATGTGCCTTCGCAAAGCAGTTGTACCTAGGTGGGTGTTGGACTTCCCACGACTCAGTTTCTTTTGGCACAGGTTGCAAATGGCATCGCTGTTGTCAGAGGCAGACACACAAAAAAAATGCCACACTGCTGAGCTCTGCAATGATGGATTCTGGTGGTGGCAACAGCATACGTTGATTGGCGTGCTGTCTGGCTGACCCCTGGTGCCGATGCATGCTGTCTGACTGTGCCACTAGCTCCTTGCGACGACCTCCCCCTGCTTCCAACTCGTCTCCTCCTCCTCCTCTCTGTCTCCCCATCTGAACTTTCCCCCTGTTCTTCTTCTCTACTAGCGGGCACCCACGTGACATCCACGGATGTATCGTTATCATCAACCGCTTCACTTGTATCTGACAACTCAGCAAAGGAAGCAGCAGCAGGTACAACATCATCATCATCACACCGTACGTGTGTAATGCTGCCTGACTGAGACATATCCCTGTTATCTACATCCTTTGGCAATAATGGTTGCGCATCACTCATTTCTTCCAACTGATGTGTAAATAACTCCTCTGACATACCAAGTGAAGCGGCTGTGGTGCTAGTGTTGGTGGTGGCGGCAGGCGGGCGAGTGGTAACTTGAGAGGTGCCCGAAGCTAAGCTAGAGGAGGATGGTGCGTCAAGGTTCCGAGCGGAAGCTGTAGAAGATTGGGTGTCCTGTGTTAGCCAGTCAACTATGTCCTCAGAACTTTTCAAGTTCAGGGTACGTGGCCTCTGAACACTGGGCATTATTCTAGGGCCAAAGGGAATCACAGCACCATGACCACGACGGCCCCTGCGGGGTGGCCTGCCTCTGCCTGTCATTTTTTTTCTGATTAGTGGTACTATGCGTGCAAGCTACTGTGACAACAAATATGAGTGGCACTGTGCAGTGGCAGAAGTTGGCAGAGTAGACACGGTAGGCCTGACACACACGCTTGCAGACAACTAACTGCTATTCAATCTATTACAGTCAAATTTTTTTTATTTTTTTTAAATGTACACTACTGTTACACCAGATATGAGTTGCACTGGTGTGACACTGTGCCCTGGCAGGCCCTGAAACGCACACGCGTGAAGGAAACTGACTGCTATTATATTACAGTCAAAAAAGTTTTGTTTTTTTTTAAATGCAAGCTATTGGGACACCAGATATGAGTGAGTGGTGGCACTGGGCAGTCCCTGAAATGCACACGCATGAAGGAAACTGACTGCTATTATATTACAGTCAAAAAGTTTTGTTTTTTTTAAATGCAAGCTATTGGGACACCAGACATGAATGAGTGGTGGCACTGGGCAGGCCCTGAAACGCACACTAGTGAAGGAAACTGACTGCTATTATATTACAGTCAAAAAAGTTTTGTCTTTTTTAAATACAAGCTATTGGGACACCAGATATGAGTGAGTGGTGGCACTGGGCAGGCCCTGAAAGGCACACTCATGAAGGAAACTGACTGCTATTATATTACAGTCAAAAAAGTTTTGTCTTTTTTAAATACAAGCTATTGAGACACAAGTGAGTGAGTGGTGGCACTGGGCAGGCCCTGAAACGCACACTCGTGAAGGAAACTGACTGCTATTATATTACAGTCCAAATAGTTTAGTTTTTTTTAAATGCAAGCTATTGTGACACCAGATATGAGTGGTGGCACTGGGCAAGTGGGCACAGTATACGCTGTGAGCCTGACACACACACTGGCAGACAACTAACTGCTATTCAATCTATTACAGTCAAATTTTTTTATTTATTTTTTTAAATGTACACTACTGTTACACCAGATATGAGTTGCACTGGTGTGGCACTGTGCCCTTGCAGGCCCTTAAACGCACACTCATGAAGGAAACTGACTGCTATTATATTACAGTCCAAAAAGTTTAGTTTTTTTTAAAATGCAAGCTATTGGGACACCAGTGAGTGAGTGGTGGCACTGGGCAGGCCCTGAAACGCACACTCGTGAAGGAAACTGACTGCTATTATATTACAGTCCAAAAAGTTTAGTTTTTTTTAAATGCAAGCTATTGTGACACCAGTGAGTGAGTGGGGGCACTGGGCAGGCCCTGAAACTCACACTCGTGAAGGTAACTGACTGCTATTATATTACAGTCAAAAAAGATTAGTTGTTTTTAAATGCAAGCTATTGGGACACCAGATATGAGTGAGTGGTGGCACTGGGCAGGCCCTTAAACGCACACTCGTGAAGGAAACTGACTGCTATTCTATTACAGTCCAAAAAGTTTAGTTTTTTTTAAATGCAAGCTATTGTGACACCAGATATGAGTGGTGGCACTGGGCAAGTGGGCACAGTATATGCTGTGAGCCTGACACAAACGCTGGCAGACAACTAACTGCTATTCAATCTATTACAGTCAAAATTGTATTTTATTTTTAAAATGTACACTACTGTTACACCAGATATGAGTTGCACTGGTGTGACACTGTGCCCTGGCAGGCCCTGAAACGCACACGCGTGAAGGAAACTGACTGCTATTATATTACAGTCAAAAACGTTATGTTTTTTTTAAATGCAAGCTATTGTAACACCAGTGAGTGAGTGGTGGCACTGGGCAGGCCCTGAAACGCACACGCGTGAAGGAAACTGACTGCTATTATATTACAGTCCAAAAAGTAGTTTTTTTGTTAAATGTAAGCTATTGTGACACCAGATATGAGTGGTGGCACTGTGCAAGTGGGCACAGTATAGGTGTGAGCCTGACACACACGCTGGCAGACAACTAACTGCTATTCAATCTATTACAGTCAAAATTGTATTTTTTTTAATGTACACTACTGTTACACAAGATATGAGTTGCACTGGTGTGACACTGTGCCCTGGCAGGCCCTGAAACGCACACGCGTGAAGGAAACTGACTGCTATTATATTACAGTCCAAAAAGTTTATTTTTTTAAAAATGCAAGCTATTGTGACACCAGTGAGTGAGTGGTGGCACTGGGCAGGCCCTGAAATGCACACTAGTGAAGGAAACTGACTGCTATTATATTACAGTCCAAAAAGTGTTTTTTTTTTTTTTTTTAAATGCAAGCTATTGTGACACCAGTGAGTGAGTGGTGGCACTGGGCAGGCCTGAAACGCACACAAGTGAAGGAAACTGATTGCTATTATATTACAGTCAAAAAAGTTTTGTTTTTTTAAATGCAAGCTATTGTGACACCAGTGAGTGAGTGGTGGCACTGGGCAGGCCCTGAAACGCACACTAGTGAAGGAAACTGACTGCCATTATATTACAGTCCAAAAAGTTATTTTTTTATTAAATGCAAGCTATTGTGACACCAGATATGAGTGGTGGCACTGGGCATGTGGGCACAGTATACGCTGTGAGCCTGACACACACGCTGGCAGACAACTAACTGCTATTCAATCTATTACAGTCAAAATTGTATTTTTTTAATGTACACTACTGTTACACAAGATATGAGTTGCACTGGTGTGACACTGTGCCCTGGCAGGCCCTGAAACGCACACACGTGAAGGAAACTGACTGCTATTATATTACAGTCAAAAAAGTTTATTTTTTTTAAAAATGCAAGCTATTGTGACACCAGTGAGTGAGTGGTGGCACTGGGCAGGCCCTGAAATGCACACTAGTGAAGGAAACTGACTGCTATTATATTACAGTCCAAAAAGTGTTTTTTTTTGTTTTTTTTTAAATGCAAGCTATTGTGACACCAGTGAGTGAGTGGTGGCACTGGGCAGGCCTGAAACGCACACAAGTGAAGGAATCTGATTGCTATTATATTACAGTCAAAAAAGTTTTGTTTTTTTTAAATGCAAGCTATTGTGACACCAGTGAGTGAGTGGTGGCACTGGGCAGGCCCTGAAACGCACACTAGTGAAGGAAACTGACTGCCATTATATTACAGTCCAAAAAGTTATTTTTTTATTAAATGCAAGCTATTGTGACACCAGATATGAGTGGTGGCACTGGGCATGTGGGCACAGTATACGCTGTGAGCCTGACACACACGCTGGCAGACAACTAACTGCTATTCAATCTATTACAGTCAAAAAAATTTTTTTTTTTAAATGTACACTACTGTTACACCAGATATGAGTTGCACTGGTGTGACACTGTGCCCTGGCAGGCCCTGAAACGCACACGCGTGAAGGAAACTGACTGCTATTATATTACAGTCAAAAAAGTTTTTATTTTTTAAATGCAAGCTATTGTGACACCAGTGGTGGCACTGGACAAGTGGGCACAGTATATGCTGTGAGCCTGACACACAGGCTGGCAGACAGGCAACTGCAATTACATTACACAGAAAAAAAAAAAGCAGACTGATGTTCTAGCCCTAAAAAGGTCTTTTTGGGGTGCTGTCCTTACAGCAGAGATCAGATGAGTCCTTCAGGACTGTAGTGGACACTGAATACACTAGCCTAGCTATAAATTTCCCTATCAAATCAGCAGCAGCTACACTGTCCCTCCTCTCACTAAGAATGCAGCTTCACAATGAATGTAAAATGGATGCTGTCCAGGAGGTGGGAGGGTCTGGGAGGGAGGGTCTGCTGCTGATTGACTGGAATGTGTCTGCTGACTGTGAGGTACAGGGTCAAAGTTTATCCAATGATGACGAATAGGGGGCGGACCGAACAGCGCATATGTTCGCCATCCGTGGCGAACGCGAACAAGCGATGTTCGCCAGGAACTATTCGCCTGTGAACCGTTTGGGGCATCACTACTGTTTAGCTATTTTATCACACTTTAGTGAATAATAATGTGAGTTAAATAGGTAATAATAAACACAATAGAATAGCATGATGACACTG